>NC_067401.1:19780269-20380269 GCF_016432865.1 Antechinus flavipes
AAGTGAAAACTGGTACGAACAATCCTGAATGAACAATCCCACGTAGGCTATTTCCATCTCTGTTCAAAAAGCCGGATCACTGATTTGTCTTGATTTTTTTGGAGTCCCAGACGGCCATTTTTGCTCTGTTGGAGCCAATCTGTTAGTTGGGCGAGACCTTCCCGTGTCTGCTTTTCTGGCGATATGAACCACTTCAAATCCTCTCCTTGAATACAGAGGGCCTTCTGTGCATCTGCTCCTCTTCTGGGTCTTTCCTCGCTAGTCATGTGGTCTTTCCCCCATAAAGAAATGCCCGCCATTTTCCCCAGTGTTAACTGAGTGACAGTTTCAGTATTTCCTGTATTTATTAAAAAGGTCATTCGTGGCTAATAAGAACAAAGTCAAGGAAAAGTTCGTTTATGACCTTGAGCTAATTATGCTTCACAGCTACAGCTTCAGCTTGATTTTTAACCTGGTCAAAGACTGACCTCTAACCCCAGCCACAGGTTAATCTCTAACATAGTTATAGACTGATCCCCTTACCCACAACCTGATCACAGCTATAGACTGTCTCATTATTTTAACCAAAGGCTGCCCCCTTATCACAGCACAGACTTACCTCTACCTTCAGCCATAAGTTAAACCTTCTCTCTGTTACTTGATACCTGTGGAACCAAGAGGAAATTGCTTATTTTCTTTGGGGTTCTGTTTCCCCATTTATAAAAGGACAGAGTTGGGACAGGCCCTTTCTGGTTCTAAATCTACAAGAAGCCCCCGATGGGTGGGAATCCTCTAGGAGGAAAAGCATCAGGGATGAGATCTGTGATTTCCAGTTGAGGGAAATCTAGCCAACGTGGGCCGGAAACTCCTCTGAAAATTATAGTCTTTGATCATTGCGCAGGATACTGAAAAGTTACATGATTTGTTCAGGGTCACACAGTGTCAGGAGTGGGATTTGACCAAAACATTCCTGGATTCAAGACCGGCTCTTTAGCCACTATATCATTCTATATGGAGCTGTGAATAGAGCCCTGGACTGGAGGCAGAAAAAAATCCTGCCTCATCTCAGACACTTACTGGTTATATGAACCTGGGCAAGTCATTTAACCTCTGCCTGCTTCAGTTTCCTCAACTATAAAACAGGCACAATAGTAGCACTTGCTTCTCCAGGTTGTCATGAGAATCAAATGAGAAAATATCCCAGTGTCTGGCATATAGTTGGTGCTGTATAAATGCCAGCAATTGATTATTTGCTAATAATTACCTCTCTGTATGCAGGAAAAGAGGTTTGCGCAATTGTCAACAAAGAAATGGGTGGTGGAAAAGTTCAAGATGCATAATACTAAAATGGCTTAAAAATGGAAAGACTTTTAGAATTCCAACCAGTACAATGGCCATCCATGTTTCCAGAAGGCCCGTGATGAAATCTGCTATCTACTTCTTGATAGAAAGATGATGGACTCAGGTGGAAAACAAAATAGATATTTTTGGTGGTGAGTGATCATTGTATTTCTCTCTTTGTACTCCAGCACTTAATAGTATCTGATGCATAATAGTTACTTATGATCTCTCTCTCTCTCTCTCTCTCTCTCTCTCTCTTGCTCTTTCACTCTCTCTCTCTCTCTCTCTCTTCTCAATCTCTCTCTCACTCTCCCCCCCTCTCTCCCCTTAATCTCTCTCTCTCTCTTTCTCTTGTGCTCTCTCTCTCTCTCTTGCTCTCTCTCTCTCTCTTCTCTCTCTCTCTTTTGTTCTCTCTCTCTCTTCTCTCTCTCTCTTGCTCTCTCTCTCTCTCTCTTTCTCTTCCTCTCTCTCTCTCTCTCTCTCTCTCTCTCTCTCTCTCCACACACATACTCTATGTATTCCTGAAGAATCCCACTTTGTAAATTAGAAAAGTAATTCAATTTCCAAGTTTAATATTTCAAACTATCTAGTCTACTAATGAATCCGACCTTTGATTGTTTAATATTGATGTGTCACCAGGGTTTCCTTCCCTGCAATAATACTGGCTCATCTTTCCACCCCGGACTTCTGTGCTTACAGTTTGCTCTGAAGCTTGAGCTCCCAAATCCACTGATTGTTAAGGAATAATTCCAAGCTTTTTGATAACGCTTTTCCAGAAAGGGAGAGCAGGGAATTAACTTGAAGGAAAAAGGGCCACCCTGTGTGCGACAGGAGGACCTATCTGGTCCCGAGCCCAGAACTTGATAACACTAGGAAAAAGTTTGTTTGTTTTCTCCCTTGGGAAGGAAACTGCTCAGGCTTTTTATTTGTTTTGATAGCAAAGTGTTGCATAAAATAACATGCAAGAAGAGTGTGATATAAACAAGCCCTCAGCGCAGCAGTGAGTGAGGGAGCGAGTGAGCAAACTGAGTGTGAGGCATGTTAAACACAGAATAAATAGCTTTCCACTGCCAAATGGCAGCCAGGCCTCCGGGGTGAGATTAACCAGTTATCAGAAGAGATCATGCAGTCACAGGCTCTACTTAGGTGTCACTGTGTGTGGATATAGATTCCCAATATGGGTGTGAGCACGTGCACATGTATGTGTGTGTATACTTGGATTGATGGACCCCAGCCTTACACTTGTAAAACCCATTTCTTCCTATGGGAAGCCTTCCGTGATTTCCCCAGTCAAATGATTCCTTCTTGAAACTCTCATGGCATCTTGTTGGTACATCAGGTTCTATTTTTTAAATCGTTATTTAGAATCCTAAGATCTTAAGCTTTTTAGAGATGAACAGTTTGAAAACTGAGAACTAGACTGATGAATTTACTTGTTCAAGGTCACACAATCTCTTCAATAAGTGAAGGAAATGAGATTTGAATCCAGTTCTTGAACCTACCCTCCCTACTTCTTCTTGGGAAGGTGTTGGGATACAGAGGAAAGAACTGTGGCTCTAGATAGGTCTGATATAGATCTCTCCTACAGCTCTTACAACCTATATCATCTTGGATGAGTCAATTCCCTCTGGATTTGTTTCCTGAATGGTGAAATGGGGGAAGGGGATAGCACTGGATGACTTCTGAAGTCCTTTCCAGGACTTTAAATCTTTAACTTGGTGATTCTATCATCTATTATCATGTGATCCCTGATTTTAACTTCTCTGCATATCAGGTTCCTCAAAGGTAAAGTGAGAATAATAAAGCAAATGGTCTCTATGGTCCCTTTAGCCCTCCACTGATGATCCTATAATCATCTGGGGCCAAGAGACAGGGAATAACTATTTTTTTGACGAGACAATTGGGGTCAAGTGACTTTATCAGGGTCACATATCTAGGAAGTGTTAAATGTCTAAGGTTAGATTTGAATTTGGATCTTCCTGATTTCAGGGCTGGTGTTCTATCCACTGAGCCATCTAGCTGCTCCCCAAATTATTATTTATTAGTGCCAGGTATTGCACTAAGTAGTTCCCAAATATTATCTCATTTGACTTTCACAACAACCCAATTGAGTAAGTGCTATTTACATTTTAAGTTTATTCTTATTTTATAGTTGAGGAAATTAGAAAATCTGAAATTCGAGAACATGATACGCTTAGTTATATCTGTCAGTTAATAAGCATTTATTCATTATCTTCTATGTGCCAGGCACTGTACTAAGTGATAGGGATTTTTTAAAAAGGCAAATGTCAGTGTCTACTTGCATAAAGCTTACAATCTACTGGAGGTGATGTGAAAAAGGCCTTATAAACAAGCTATATGCAAGGTAATTTGGAGATAATAACAGAGTGAAGGGAGGTAAATTAGGGAGCAACAGGAATGACTTCTTTTTTGTAATTTATCTTTTTTTTAATTAAAGCTTTTTATTTTCAAAACATATGCATGGATAATTTTTCAACATTAACCTTTGCAAACCCTTCCCCTAGATGGCAAGTAATCCAACATATGTTAAATATGGTAAAATATACGTTAAATCCAATATATGTATTCTTATTTATATAATTGTCTTACTGCACAAGAAAAAACAAGTCAAATAGCAAAAAAATGAGAAAGAAAGTACAATGCAAGCAAACAACAACAAAAAGAGTGAAAATGCTATGTTGTGATCCACACTCAGTTCCCACAGTCTTCTTTTGGGGTATAGATAACTCTCTTCATCACAAGATCATTGGAACTGGTCTGAACCATCTCATTATTGAAAAGTCCATCCATCAGGATTGATCACTGTATAATCTTGCTGTTGCCATGTACCATGATCTCCTGGTTCTGCTCATTTCACTCAGCATCAGTTCATGCAAGTCTCCCCAGGCCTTTCTGAAATCATCCTGCTGGTTGTTTCTTTTTATTTTCAAAATACATGAATAGATAATTTTTATCCTTCACTCTTGCAAAACCTTGTATTCCAAATTTTTTTTTCCTTTTTCTCACATCTCCTTCCCTAGATGGCAAGTAATTCAATATAGATTAAATCTGTGCAATTTTTCTATACATATTTCCACAATTATCATGCTGTATACACACACACCCAAAAATCAGATCAAAAAGGAAAAAAACTTAGAAAGGAAACAAAATGCAAGCAAAAAACAACAAAGCGAAAATACTATGTTGTGATCTAAATTCAGTTTCCACACTCCTCTCTGTGGGTACAGATGGCTCTCTCCATCACAAGACCATTGAAACTGGCCTGAATCACCTTGCTGTGGAAAAGAGCCTTATTCTGTGCCTTCTCAGCACTGCAAGTCCTAACTGTGAACCACAGAAAATTCCCAGGAGGACGCAGGCTGAACCACCTGAGTGCATACGTGGTCTTCCTTTCCAATGTGTAGTAGCCAGGGTCATAGAGCACAACATCAGGTCCATCAGAATCGATCATCGTATAGAACCTTCTTGTTGCTGTGTACAATGTTCTCTTGTTCCAGAAAGTAGGATTTTCACTGGGACTGGAAGGAAGCGAGAGAAACAGGAGGCAGAGACGACTTGGCCACTGATTGGATGGGGGAGCATTGATTGAAAAGTCAAGGATGACACCTTGCTTGCAAGCCTGGGTAATTGTGAGGATAGCAGTGCTCTTGACAGACAAGTTTGCAATGAGGAGGATTTGGGAAGAAAGATAACGAGTGCAGTTTTGGATGTGCTAGGTTTAAAATGTTGACAGGACCAACAATCTGAGCTGCCCGATTGGCAGCTGGAGATGTAAGTCTGGAGTTTAAGGGAGAGGCTAAGGCTGGAGAAGTAGATCTGAAGCTCATTTGTAAAGAGATGTCATTAATCAAATGAAGTAGTTGAGGGAGAAGAGATTCCTGTGGGATACCTACCATTAACAGGTATGACCTGGATGACGCTCCATCAAAAAAAAACAAAAAACAAAAAAATGCTGTTCAAGTATACATGAGGCAGTGTGTATTTGCTGACAGTAATTCCCAGGCCCTGACCTTGCTGCCCATCTGGAGATTAGGCAGGAGACAGAGGGATACCTGAGAAAGCCAAGTAAGCATTAAAAACCTGCGGCCACCTGGGAAAGGTCACACCAATTGTGTTACCTCCTATCACAGCTTCTGAGACCCATTCTTGCATCTTAAGTATAAATATCTATACTATACATAGCTGTATTTGGAGAGATGCCCCAAATGGAGGGAAGATCGTATGATGGACATTCGTCACAAGCATGGAGGCAAAGGAAGGAAGCTGGGCTGGGCCGTCAGATCTGGACGTCTGATTTCACTCACAGGTGATTACAGGTGCACAAACAGCCTGGACCAGTCCCTGTCATCACGTGAGTTCAGGACAGTCTACGCCAGAGGAAGAAGGCAGAAAACAGGTAAGACCAGCAGGGAGATGACAGCCTTAGAGTTCGCCCCCCGCCTGCCCTGATGCTGTTCCCTGTGACCCTGGCTACCGCATGGTGGAAAGGAGGGCCACGTGTGCACCCGTGTGCCGCAGCCTGGGCCTCCTGGGCATTTTCTGGGCTCACAGTTAGGACCTGCAGGGCTGAAGAGAAGGCACGGGGTGAATACCAACCTGGGGAGATGGAAAGATAACACACGGCCCGCGTATCCGACCCATCATGAGAGAACTCGGTCCCTGTCATGGCTCGGGTCGGACCTTAACGGGGGCAGAGAGCATCCTCGGGCAAACAGGCCCGGAACTCTGAGGCCAGATCCGGGTAAGCCCCAGCAGGCCAGTCTCCGCTCCGGCCGCCTGCTGGGCCACAGGCCTGACGTGTTTACTCACCTCGGAAGCTCTGCTCACTGAGCGCCTTTCTTGTGGCAGGAGCTGCCTCTGCCTTGGGATTCGGCTCGGGAGACAAGAGGCTCTCTCTTACACGCTCCTTTCCCCTCACAGCCCCTGCCATAATACTGCCTGTCTCCTCTCCCGCGGCCGTCCTCTGAGCGATGGCAGTGTTTTGCAGGATGCGGCGTGCTGTGGCCATCTCATAGGCTCTGCTGGGGCAGGGATGGAATGTGCACCAGATTTCTCTGAGCAGCTGAAATTGGCTTTTAAAATGTCAGACATCCCTCGGATTCCCTGCTGGTCCAATGTGCAACAGTGTAATTTTCTCTGAGGGAGGTTTGTGGGATGGAATTGGTACCTAAAGCCGGTTCTTCAGGGAGGATGGCAAACATTTAGAACTGTATTGAGTGCTGTGGAAGGATGAGAGGGAGGGAGGGATAGATGATCTGGATCTGGAGAACTCATCTATCTGATCACATCTGATCATAGCCCACCTGAGGCACGCTGCGGCGAAGCGACTCGTTCATGATGAAATCCCGAGTGATCATCAAAGGTAGGATCTGAATTTGGGTCTTCCCACCTACTTACTCACCTAAGCTGATTTCATGAACTGCAGGCTTTGCTTCCTGGGCTCATAGTTTGAGAGCTAGAAGGGACTGGCTTCCATTTTCATCTCTCTATCCTCAAATAACCCAGTAATCTAAACCTTATATTTAGAATATTATACATTTATAGTCCCAGTATTTTGAAGAGAAGCAACCAAATGATGTCATTTCATATGATTCTCATAAACATCCCCAACAACTTGAGGAATGTTCCACTATATTGTCACCCAACTTGCTCTAATAAGATAAATGTGATTAATCTCTCAATCCACCAATTTGGAAGACAACCTGTGTTTTCCTCAAAGCAAAGCTTAGGTAAGGCTTCCAGTTTGAAGCCTTTCTTGATACTCTCCTTCATTAGGATAATTAGCATTCTCTCCCACATGAAATAATTATATATTACTCAATATGCACTGAGTATTTTCTTACTTAATGCTATGTTGGATTTCCCCATTGGATTTTAATTTGGAGGGCAGCTAGATGGCACAGTGCATAGAGGTCATGGAGGCAGGAGCACTCGGGTTAAAATCCTGCCTCAGATTACTAGTGGGTAAACCTTAACTCCAATCACCTTGCCAAGGAAAAAGAAAGAGAACTATATGAATATAAGCTCCTTGAGGGAAAAAATATTTCATTTTTGTTCATATTTGTGTCATACTTATTTTTGTTGTTCAGTCATTTCATTTGTGTCCAATTCTTTATGACCAACCCCATTTGGGTTATTCTTGGCAGAGATACTGCTGTAGTTTGTCATTCCTTTTCCAATTCATTTTACAACTGAGGAAACTGAGGTAAATAAAGGGAAGTAACTTTCCAGAGTCACAAAGCTAGTAAGTGTCTGAGGTTAGATTTGAACTCAAGTCTTCTTGACTCCAACTTTGGCACTCTGTGTCCTGTATTACTTGGCTGCTCTTGCATATTTCTAGGGCCTAGCATGATATCTTGTTTACCACAGGAGGGCAGAAGGTAAGAATGGACCGGAGATTTCATCAGTGTGTGGAACTTATAGGGTGGAAATCCTCATCCACCAATGTTTAACCTCAATTCATCTTCCACTTATAATCATAAAAACATTCTTGGGGCACTAAGAAGTCAATTTGGATTATTAAACCAGAGTATATCAGGGGCAAAATTAGAATCCAGACCTTCCTGACTCCAAGCTTACACTTTGCTCCCAGAGAGAGGCTCAGTGGTGTGATGGAATGAACAATGCCGAGGATTAGGACTTTAATTGTCTCTGAGAATTATTATGCTGATGTGCTTGAGAAGGTTTTTTCTCTTTTATCTCAGTTTTCTCATCTATAAAATGGGATGGGAGGTGGACTAGGTGAACTCTGGCATCCCACTCATCTCTAAATTTGACCACCCTGATCTTGAGAATCTTCATCTGAAAAATGAGGAAAGTGGACTAGAAGGCCTTTCCATAGATACATGCTGCCTTTCACTCTGCATATACTAGGGTTTTCATCAACTCTTACTTTACTAGATCACATCGAATTATGTATTTAAATTTATCAGATGAAATTTTTGGCGATAGGAAATAGATTTTTGGATAAGAGACTTGGATAATCCAGGATTGCACAGGTAGCAAGCAAAAAACCTTCATCTTGATTCACCTTATTAAATCTAATACTTTTTGACCCATCTGTCCGGCTTCTCCAGGTGAGAAGCAAGCATCTCTTTCCCATCAGCCCACTTTCCCATAGACCGGCCCCCAAACCGCACACCAGCTGTGCCCATGAGCCCCGCAGAATGGGCTCCTTTCCCTCCTATATTTCTCACATGCCAGTTCTCAAGGCATATCGCCTTTACATATTGTTATTGTGGTCACATATCAGCGAAATAAATAATGTGAACCAGCTTTCTCAGGTGTGGTATTTATGGCTCAGTTTGTAGTGAAAAACAGTCAGAGCCAGTGGGTAAAAACTAATTTACAGTAATGTCACCCTGGATATATAGCAAATAGCTGCAAACAAGTATGTACAATATAATTAAAAATATGATAACATTATAAAATAGGATGATGGCTAGTTAGAGAGTCAGATATATCAAGGAGGAATATACATATATCACATGAAATATTGCCTCAATTACTCCAAGTCATCAGCTTAGGCTCATCATTGAAAACAATCCATGGCAAAAGCAGCCTTCGACTGATAGGCGGTATTAATCTCCACATCTGCCGAGTTCCTTTTCATTTGCCCAATGGGCAAGGCTAGAATTGGGCAAAGAATTAGCCATGCTCGACCCCAAAACTAGAAGTGGTGGTTGGAAATTTCAATAAAGTAGATTTCCACCTGTTAGAAAGATAAAACTTCCTAACAATCAGATCTGGGCAGAAGGAGAACAGCTTCCTGGGAAGAAAGCCCATTCTCTGTCACTGAAGGTCTTGTGGCCATAAGCTGGATGACCACTTGTCAGATGTATCCCAATGGGGATTCCCTTCAGCTACGGGCTGTTCCAGCATGGGAGCTGCTGGAGAGCAGGGCTTGCTCAGTTCTTTGTATTGTCTTCCACTGGTCTAGCACAGGGCCTAGCAGATCTACCCAATCGATTGATTGTGTGGTTAGAGCGGTTCCTTCCATCTCTGAGACTGTGATAATGGCGAGAGCAAGAGACTGAGAGATGGCACTTGTCCTGTAAATCCTAAATTTGAAAAAAAAAAAAAAAAGGTATGTATGATTCTATGCATATGTGTGTGTGTGTATAAACATAGGTATGGATGTGTATGTGCATGTAGAGGTACATGTGTGTATACTTTTATATATATTGTGTATACACATGTACACATAAGCATATGCATGCAAGTATATGTATGTGTGTTTGAATCAAAACATAGGTATCTATAGGTATATGTATATATGTATGTATTTGTATTCTGTGTATATTTATGTGTATGTATCTACATACGCTGTATATGTATGTATGTATATGCATATATCTATTGACAAAGATAGATATAGATATACACAGATTTACATAATCACATTTTAGTTCCAATGACTCGGTTACAATCGTTATCCCCATTTTGCAGGTGAGGAGACAGGAGCAGAAAGGAGTTTGCCCATGGTTACATAATAAATGTCAGCAGCAAGTTTCAAAACCAGGTCTTCCCAGCTCCTGAAATATCACTTACACCCACTCTTCCACACTGACTCTCAAGGTGTTGGTTGGTAAGTTGTTGTTCCTCCGTGCTCAGAGGACCAAATGACATCACTTGAAGTCAATGTGCCTGTGACTGATCAGACCAACTTAAGCTCAGAAGGTTCTTCCACAGATCGGGCACAAATAGTCCATATGGGCACTTGGAGTGGAGATGTCTCTAAATTTGTGTATCATATGATTCTTTTTTTTTTTTTTTAAGATATTTCTTTTTTTTTCTTTTTTCTTTTATTTTATTTAATAATAACTTTGTATTGACAGAATCCATGCCAGGGTAATTTTTTACAACATTATCCCTTGCACTCGCTTATGTTTCGTTTTTTCCCCTCCCTCCCTCCACCCCCCCCAAGATGGCAAGCAGTCCTATATATGTTAAATATGTTGCAGTATATCCTAGATATAACACATATTTGCAGAACCAAACAGTTCTCCTGTTGCACAGGGAGAATTGGATTCAGAAGGTAAAAATAACTCGGGAAGAAAATCAAAAATGCAAATAGTTCACATTCGTTTTCCAGTGTTCCTTCTTTGGGTGTAGCTGTTTCTGTCCATCATTTATCCATTATCATATGATTCTTTTGAGCTACTTCGAGATATATGAACTGGGCAAATCATTTGACTTTCCTGAACCTCAATTTGCTTGTCTGTAAAATTAGATTGAAGGAGGTGACTGTGAAGGCTCCTTCTAGTTCCAAAATTCTGAGCTAACAGGATCTTGGGATTATTCAATCCAATCCTTTCATTTTTTTTTTACAAATGAAGAGATTGAGTTCTCGGAATCCTCAAAGAGATTTCCTGAAAGTCAAACAGCTTGTTAGTGAAACCCAAGTGAATAAAAAGAGTTAAAGGAGAATTGAAACCCAAGACAGATAAAAAGATAGTAAAAAAGAAATCATCAAGCTGCTTTTGGTAAGTCCAAGTGCAGTACATCCCAGGAATAATTGGTTGAAAGAACATGATGGTAAAATCACTATCGACTAACTTTGTAAGAGGCAAAAAAAATGGAAGAAAGAAAAGGCACAATGTGGGAGAACAACTAGTGCCCTCATTTTTAAGCAAGGGAAACTAGAGGTCAATAAACCTGACAGTTCCCAGCAAAATTCAAAATCCAAAACTAATGGGATGGTTTATAAGAACTTAGAAATCCAAAACTAATGGGATGGTTTATAAGGATTTAGAAAGAAAAGCAGGGATCACCAAAAGTCCACATGTGCTCATCAAGAATTAGTCAAGTGATCATTTCTAATGAAGTCTAATATCTTAGTTAGTTCCCTGCATGTGTTTACATTTGATGTTTAAGAAACTCAAATCTCTGATATATATTACAGCATGGTCCACTGGGTGGCGCCATAGTGGATAGGATACTGGGCCTGGGGTCAGGAAGACTCATCTTCATGAGTTCAAATCCAGCCTCAGACATTTACTGGCTGTGTGATGTTGGACAAGTCGTTTGACTCTTTCTACCTCAGTCTCCTCATCCGTCAAATGAGCTGGAGAAGGAAATGGCAAATCATTCCAGTATCTCTGCCAAGGAAACTCCAAACAGGTTCACAAAGAGTCAGATAGAATGGCAACAAGTGAACAATAACAAAATAATAGGACATTACCAACGGATATTAGAATATCTGAAGGACGTTAGCATTTGGATAGACCTGGTAGTATCTCCTCTTTCCCCTGAACCTGAATCTCTTTGTTCAATCATCTCACTTTCCTAAGCTGAATTAACAAGCTTCCAATCCAATAAGTGGGTTTTCTATGGATGGGAATTAATGGAATTAGATCAACAAGAATTTATTAAATATCTACTGTAGCAAGGTACATGATGCTAGACACCTAAGATTACCTAATATTTATTTAGTTGCATATCCCTATATACATATTTAGCATTTCCTCAGTATCCCATAGGCTCCTTGAGAATAAGACATGTTTCACTTCTGACTTTGTCTTCTTGGTGCCTAGAAAAGTGCCTGGAACATAGATGATCATCAAGTAACTAATTGATTCATTGATGTTATGAATAAAAAGACAAAAATGAAAAGTTCCTATCTTCAAAAAGCTTTCATTTTACTGCAGATACGGAATGTGGGAACAAAGAAGCTTTGAAAAGTCCATATATACGTATGCCTATATGGATGTATATATACATCCTCTATCCCTAGCTATAAGCATATAAGTGTATTATGTAAGTATAATGCCTACAGAATTCATATGTTTACATATAGCTGTGATGACTATGTATTTTAAAATCAGCCAGAGTCAGGAATTCAGGTTAAGGGAAAATCTTCAATCTTTATTCTTTGGGGAAGTGAAGGGGGATCGCGATAACACTATGAGCAGCTGCAACAGGACCCAGCCATCCGTCTCTTTCTGCCTCTCTCTCTACCCCTCTGCCTCCACCCACCAAAATCGTCATTTCCTATACAACACATCAGGACTGGCACAAAGAGTGGGCGGGGCCATTCTTTCTCTAAGCTTATATATTAATAGAATATAGTCCAATTACTATTTAGCCTCACGTGCTTGGGACCTCAGTGCATCAACTCAAGCTTCAGCTCATTACTTATAGCTACAAATATATTTGTGCACATACATGTCTGTATATATTTATATATGTATGTATACATATACAGAGACATTGATATACATACATATATGTTTGTATATAAAGTAAATACCTAGAGGAAAGTCTTACTAAGTTGGCAATCAGTAAAAGCTTTGTCTATGTAGGAAGGACTGTTGAGTTGTGCTTTGAATAGAGTTAAGATTTCCAAGAGATGAAGACGATGAAAGAAAGATTGCAATGGGAATAGATTTTAGAAAGACTTTACAAAGGAGGAAGATGAAATGTCAGTCTCTCCAAGTAAGCCAAATGATCTATTTTAACCACAGTTAGAAGACCTAAGAGCACCGAACAATGATATAAAAATATAAAGGATGTATTAAATTTAGGGGTAGGGTTGGCAAAGGAAAGCCAGTGGATTATTTTTGGTGAGAGGCTGAGCAGCAACCTCCTCATGGTACCAGAAAGCTCAAGGCTCATATTGGCTAGTTATGAATATTTTAAACTAATTTATATAACACATAAATTTTAAAGCTTTCCATTTCTTATTTGCAAATTGTTAACCTGTATTCAGCTAGGGAGGCAATGGATCAAGAACCAGTCCTGGAGTCAGGAAGACTCAACATCCTGAATTCAAATCTGGCTCTGGACGCTTACTAATGCAACTTTGGATGAGTCACTTCCCCCAGTTGCCTCAGTTTCTTCATTTGTCAAATGAGTTGGAGAATGAAATAGCAAACTATTTTAATATCTTTGCCAAGGAAAACCCCAAATGGGGTCATGAAGAGTCAGAGACACCCGAAAAACAACTGGAAAACAAATCTATACACAGGACATTGAATAACTGACTTCCTAAGATGAGAAAAGCAGGCTCAGGGTGCTCTGTTCTCCAGTAGCAGCCCACAAAGACGGCCATAATCAACACTGGGTTCTTTGAGGAATAGGTAATAGTGGATTTAAGGAAAACATCAGTAATGTATGTAACATGCACCCCAGAGAGGGAGTAAATTGTTGGCTAGAGAATTTTGTTTTTAATTAAACAGGTAATGTATGCTTGCATTTAGTCCTGTAAATGAAAATGTATTCACTACAGAGTTGCTGAATCCTATTAGATATCCAGTACATAAGCAGTATGGGTGATTACCGCTGATTACTTTACTATTAGAGCCCCGTGTCTGGAACGCCTTGATTGTGGCTCTGGTACCTCCAGAGAAAGCTTCCATGTGCTTTGCCCCAATCCAGGAAGTGAAGAGAGCTCCATCTTGGCTTGGGATTCTATCCGGGGCCTTGGAATGAAGAAGGTGCCCTTTGTCAACTGGGAAATTAGTGTTTTCTTGCTTTTTGGAGAAGGGGAGTGAATGCATGAGGGGGATGGAGAAATGGTCACCACTGGCCTTGGTTTCCCCAATCACAAAAGACTAAAAGGAAGATGAGCTCATGGCCAATCTGTGCAGAGAGCAGACAAGTTTGGTTCGGGTCCCTCTCCCACCATTCTCCTGTTATGTGTCTCCCCACTCATATCTCTTCTAATATGGTCTCTCCCCATCCCATCCCTCCTCCTCACCCAAAGGAGCAGTTCTCACAGAATAAGGAAGCAGCTGCTCCGAATTCATTGCTATTCCTTGTTTTGGCCTCTTTGTCAGTTCAAAGAATCGCAGACTCTCAAATTAGATTGGAGAAATAGCATAAAAAGTATAATGAAAAGATATTTGACTGTACCACTTGTATGGATTTCAAACCCAAGCCACTTGGTTTCTTTTACTATGAAAATAAGGCCATTGAATCAGATCGCCTCCAAATCCCCACCTGGTTCTAGAGATGAGATTCTTGACCCAGGATTCAAATCTTCCCTCTGCTATTTAATATCCCTGCATTCTTGCAAAGACTTTTCTGTGCCTCAGTTTCCTTTTTTGTAAAAACTGAACTAGATAGATTCTAGGAAATCTTCCAGCTCTGAATTTTTGATTTGACGACCCCTTTTGTACTCTCAACAGAGCAGAACCTTCTCTCTATTCCGGAACCACTTCTTCAAAACTAATTGGAATAATGAACTTATTTATAGTAAGGTATCAGGGTCAGCAATGAGTGATTGTAGCTTTCTATACCCAGGAGCATCCAAAGACCTTAGAGATAGAATTTTCAGAAACCTGGTGCCAGCCATTGTTAGAATTTGGGAGGCTTTCAAGACTGCCCCAAACTGTTCCCTCTCAGGAAGAGGATTACCTCCCAACCTGGCCCTAGTTGGGCCTCAAGGATTATAAAGGCAGAGATGGCCAAAGGCCCAGATCCTGGTTCTGTCAGGCTGATGGGTAGTACAGTAGAAAGAATGCTGGCCTGCAGTTGGGAAGACCCAAATTCAAATCCTGACTCAGACATTTACTAATTGTATGACCTTGGGTAAGCCATTTCACCACTTTATGCCTCAGTCCCCCAACCTGTAAAATGGGTTTAAGCTCCTACCTCCCGTAAGGATCAAATCTGCAAACCTTAAAGGACCATATAACTGCTAATGATGATGATGATCATCATCATCACCTATATGACTGAGGGATTACTTTATCCAGCAATTTTTTATACCTACACTGTGAAAAGTATTTCCCTGAGGCTCATTTTACCATCTGTGAAATGGGGATGAGAATATTTTGACTTTAGTGGATTGTTGTGAAAAAGGGAAACTTGCCCCAAAATGAATTATCTTAATTTAGGAAGTTTAATGGATTGAATGATGAGTGAGCCAGTTTTCCAGCCCTCAATATCTAGCCAGTCCCAAAGCACAGTACTTGACCATTTGGAGCAGGTAGTAGGTCTACGACTCTTCTAAATAAAGGAAGAGGCACTGTGAGCTATGAAGAGTCAGCATGGAAAGAAGGTAAAAATGACAGGGATTGGGGTAGCTAAGTGGCACAATGGATAGAGTACCAGCCCTGAAGTCAGGAGGACCTGAGTTCAAATCTGACCTCAGACACTTAACACGTCCTGGCTGTGTGACCCTGGGCAAGTCACTTAACCCCAACTGCTTCAGTAAAAAGACAAAAAATGAGAGGATTTCCAGTCTTAAGGAACATACATACTACCACAACCCTCATAGACATTCAGGGAACAATAATCAAATCGATATTATAATTGCTAGTAGAAAGGGAAGCCGACTCAATGTTCTGAGATCCCCTTGAAGCTTCAGTAGATAAAAGCTCATCTCCCTTGCCCCCACACTCTGTTATGCCTTTTGTCTGTCTAGAAAATAAACTCTTTTTTGACTAGAGATTGTCTCACTTTGGGGTATTCCCAATACCCACCATGGGACTCCATATGTAAGAAACACTTGATAAAAATGTGTCCCTTGATGGATTGATCAAGGTGTTTTTAGACCTTAAAAATCAAAGAAAGTTAGGAAATGAGTAAACGAGTTTGGTTCATAAAAGCCATGCAATATTGCTGTCCTGTTCAAAGAAAATATCATTTCTTCTGTTTTTCTGCCATGAGCAAAAAGGATAAGATGCTGTGGTTTTCCAGGTGGGATCATGGCCTCCGACCCTCACTCGTCTGTTCTTCCTCCCTGTAGGTGAAGGGGCTTCGGCAAACCAGAGTGTAAGAACAAAAGATAAAAATCAAAATGTCCAAAGAAAGGGAGCTATTAGTCCGATGATAATGTGATACCTCCCCAAGGTGCATCAGCTTGCATTTTCATCCTCCTCGGTGCCAGATGAGGAAACGTTCCAAAATCCAAGGCCAGCCAGCAAGATCTGTCTATACTAGGTCCAAGCTCTTGGACTTGACTTTGTGGACACATCAGCAAAAACACATCCACTTCCCTTAATCAGGCCCAGGGGTTAGAAGAGGTCTCGAAATCAGCAGGACCATTAGCTCAAAAGCCCTTCCTAAATCTATGCCTCAAAGCAGTGAGTCAGGAGTCAGGTCCTGGCCAGCTCCCAGCCAGCAGCTACGGAAGCCTGCTTCCATCACCTTGCTAACCCACTAAAAGTCAGGGAGGCTGCCTTACTCTCCATTAGAGTATCCACATGGAAAGCCTCTCCCCAGTGGGGACTTTGGCCTAGTGTCCATCAGAGAGAAGACTTTCACAGGGGATGTTTCTGATAAGGCAGCATGCTGGATTCGAGAGAGGGCTGCATGTGGAGTCAGAGATACCAGGGTCACAACCTGACCCCTCAACCTTGACCGACCCACTTCAGGGGACCCTAGAGGAAGAGCTAGAATGGCCCAAAAGGCTATCTAGTCAAAACACCTGGTTTTACAGATGAGGAAACTGAGTCAGAGTGGAATTTTTTTTTAGGTGACTTGCTCAAAATCACACCAATAATAAATAAAAATTTGAATTTAGAGCCTCAGATTCTAGAGCCAGTGATCTTTCTGCTCACATACTACTTTCACTTTCCTGGGTCTCAGTTTCTTCCTAGCTAAAATGAGTGAGGGAAACTAGATGGACCCTAAATCTATGATGCCACATTGTCATATATTAGGAAAAAATGCCTAATTTACGCTCAGCAGACCTGAGTTCATCTATGCTTGTCATAACCCAGAGTTGGGAAGAGCTGAGTTCAAATACCATCCCAGATATTTACTAACTGCACAACCCTGGCTGGTCAAGTCACTGACCCCTACCTCAGTTTCTTGAACTATAAAACAGGGATTGTAACAGCCCTTATTTCACAGTGTTGTTGTGAAGATCAAATGACATTTGTAATTTTCATAATATTTGTGATATTTGTAAATTTTTATATTTGTAATATTTGTAATCAAGTGCCTGACTTAGTAGATGCTACATAATGCTTATTATCCCCTTCCCTTCCTCCTTTCCCTTTGTGATCATATAACCCCTTTCTGGACCTGTTCTGTCATCTGAAAAGCAGGAGAATTGAATGCCATAACCCCCAAGACCTTCCAGGTTTAAATCAACAGTGATCTTGAATTATTTTGCTCATATTTTTCTCAAAAGGTTTTAGTGAGAAACACAGGGTAAAGTTTACAAAGCCTATGCAATTCCCGCCTGTGACAATCTACTTGGGATTGCCCCAACATCCTGCTGCACCATCAACTGATTCAGTGATAATGTCCACAGAGTTTCTGTAGATGAGATTTCAAGTGGAGAACACCCTCAGCTCAACCAACCAAGAAGGGGTTGGGCACAAGCTGATACCTCCAATGCCAATGAGGTTGGGATGACGTTCTTGAGGGGCAGGAGAAAAATCAAAGATGTAGTCCCTGTCCCTCAGGAGCTCACAGCCCATCTGGGGATAAGAGACTAATTAATGCAAGAAAAATTAATAGAAAGTTAGATGAGGCAGGACAATAGTAAGGGTGAAATTAAATGGAATAAAGAGAAGGAAGGAGAAGCAGGAAAGCAATTCATCCAATCACAACAAAGAAAGGACAATATTCACAAATGAAGGTCGTGTAAAAACAAAAGATAGCAATACGAGTTTTTAATAATGAATGAAATAAAATCAAGTCAGAAAGAGAGGGGAGAGAGACAGACAGAGAAAGAGAGAGAGAGAGAAAAAGAGAGGAGAGAGAGAGAAGGAAAGAGAGGAGAGAGAGAAGTGAAAAAGAGAGACAGAGAGAAACAAAGACAGAGACAGAGATGAGAGAGAGAGAGAGAGAGAAAGAGAGAGAGAGAGAGAGAGAGAGAGAGAGAGAATGGATGCATGGATTCATGGAGGGATAAAGCAGTTATTAAACATTTACTATGTGCCAGCTATTATACTAATTGCTCAGAATAGAAAAACGAGGACAGTCTGTCTCCTCAGAGATCTCATAGTCTTTTTTTTCTAATAGCTTTTTATTTTTCCAAATACATGCAAAGATAATTTTCCAACATTCACCTTTGAAAAACCTTGTGTTCCAAATTTTTCTCCATGGAAATGGAAAAATGAGGGAAAGAGAGATGAAAAGGAGGAGAGTATACAGATTTATTAAGTGTCTGCTATATGCCAGGCACTGTGCTAAGTACTTTTGCAAATATTAGCTGATTTGAAGGGACAGAAAAGCATAGGAGACAGGGAAGGAAGGAACGTACCATGTGGAGACTAACGAGTTGGTTGGAAATAAAAGGACGTACCTTTCTGAGGCTTCTGATGCTATAATGGGTCCAGGGAGAGATTCATCAGCCAGAATGAAGGCCAGAAGTTGTCCGGACCTAGAAGGGACCTTGAAGGTCATTGAGTCTAACGCTCTCATTTTACAGGTGAGCAAGCTGAAGCTCAGACAGTGAGCTTGACCAAAGTCACACAGGGAATAGGTGACAGCATCAGCATTTCACCTCTGGTTCCATAACCTCCAAGTTCAGTTTTCTTTCCATGATCCCTTTTTACAATACTATAATAAATCCTAGGTTCTGCTTACCTTGCTGACATACACAGACTATACTGTAACAAGTTCCTTCAAAAAATCTCTGCCTCATTTTTCCCATCTGTAAATGGGGGATAAAAAAGTTTTCTAATCTTAGTACACATTAATCTCCTTTGCTCACTCTGCCCTTCTGATCCTGCTGCCAACTTTAGAATCATGGTCCTATAATCTCTCCAGAGTAAATGATGTTTAAGTG
Organism: Antechinus flavipes; assembly: GCF_016432865.1. Classification (NCBI taxonomy): domain Eukaryota; kingdom Metazoa; phylum Chordata; class Mammalia; order Dasyuromorphia; family Dasyuridae; genus Antechinus; species Antechinus flavipes. The sequence continues at coordinate 19,799,306 of NC_067401.1, forward strand.
AGAATTCACATAACAATAAATCAGCTGGAGACTATGGCCCCTGGCTCTTAAATAGGGAATCTGGGGACTAGAAGGGGAGGGATATTCCACAGGGGGAGGCCATCCTTATAGCTACCACATTATGACCCCTAGCAGTCGCCTTCTTTACTGGATACAAACAGTTGTTCTGATGGTGGAGGGTGTTGGATGTGGATGAGGACAGAGGGTGAGATGCAGGATTCTAGAAGGGAAAGGTAAGGCAAAAGTGACATAAGAAGAGGTAGCTTACTATGATAGAGAGAATGAATACAGGACAAGACCTGAGTTCCAATCCCTGGTGTTCCTCCTTGGGATCTACGCAGTCTTGGGCAAACCTCTCAGGTTCCTTATTATGTCGCCTCTGCAAGGATCTTCCATTCTAGGTCTAAGATCCTGTAGACTGACTCTCTGTGACCTTTTGCAAATTAGTTAGCCTTTCTAGGTCTTAATTTCTTCCTCTACAGAATGAAGGGGCTGGACTGGATGGCCTCTGAAGTCCCAAGCAGCTTTAAATCAAGCTAAAAATAAAAAAAAGGTTTCCTTCCACACACAAGACATATATGTTACCGATAAAGTGAATTTTAAGAGAAATTGGCCTTCCAGGATACACTGAGATCCTCAAAGAAGACCTCAGCCCCTGGGAGTCAAGTTTGGGCCCAGACTCTTTAAGGAAAAGCCACAGACAGAGATGCAGTGAGAAGCCTTTCACTCATTTAGCCAGAACCGACTTCCTTCTTTTTCTATCCCCTTAACGACTCTTGAGCATCCTCAGGAGCGGCGGCTCAGGTGAGCCCTACTTTGAGGGGAAACAAAAAGTCACCCGCCAGCACCAGGCAGAGGCCTTTCATGAGCCAGTCAAGAGGATCAAACAGACAAAAACCCAGCGGCAGGTCTAGCTCGGGGAGGAGGCAGAGTGGCAGGCCGGGCATTGTCTGTCTATCGGAGATCATTAAGCAGCTCGAGGTGAAGAGGCACTCGTCGGAAGGCGCTCCAGTAAGAGCCACGTGTCTGCCAGGTCCCGCTGCCACCTTCCACGTTCCTAATGGGCTTTGTCACCGGAGCCTCCCAGCATCCTCCGCAACAATGGCAGGCTGAGATCCAGGGGCAGCTGTCCAATCCAGTTAGCAAAGCCAGGACAGTCCCCACCAATGTCAAAGCCCTGTAATTAACCACACACTCCTGGCTGCCACCTTTCCCAAAGCAAGACACCAGTTCTGTGAAACAATCAGAGGTGACACCGGCTTCTCCTCCAAATGAATTAATTAGGGACCGTTTCATTCAGGGAAGCCGGCACTTCCGATATACACTATGTATTTACTTAGAGCTATTACCGCATAATATTTACAAGATACTTCACATACATTAATTACCACCTAATGAACTCTGTGGCTATGTTATCAATGTTCTGTCAGGGCTGTAAAAAATTATTTTTCTTTTTTTTTATCACCTGGAGGGGAAAAAGAAGAAAAATTAAAATTAATTGCACACACATTAAATGCTTATTTTTAATAGGAAACTTGCAAATTATATGAAAATGCAAAGCTGTCTGGGTAGTAAATCGAGAGAGAATGGCGCACACACGCTCTGAGACACACTCCACTGTTTTTATGAGTGAGTCTTACAATCCATTCATTACGCCTTCTGTCCTTCTGAAAGCTGGCTATTAGATTGCCTGTACCGAGGTACAAGTAAATGGCTGTGGAGCTAGCCACGAGAACCAGGACAGCAGAGAAAACCCCCGCTTCCAGAATCCCCCTGCAGCACAGTCCTGAGGGGACGTTTCCTTCTCTGCACCCCTAAATACAACTCCTAGCGCCCAGAAGTCCCGTGACATAGAGAACCAGGGCTCCCGTCCCCACTGACTCACAGAACGGCTGCCATGCTGGAAGCTGGATGGGCGGGTCTTCAGGGTCCCAAGTTTAATCCTTCTCCAAGTCTCTCAAAGTGATAGACACTTATTAAGGGTCTGCTGTATTCCAGGCCTTGTGTTAATCAGAGGGGATAAGTCCTGGACCTGTCACTTCATTGGGGGAGGGAAGTCCCTTTGCCAATGCATGCGTGTATGTACGTATAGATATAGATTATAGGTTATAGATATAGATACATACACACATAGCGGTGTGTGCAGAAATGTGTATGTATTTATGTGTCTATGGCACCTTCACATATATACACATATACACACCCCTATATATATGTGTGTGTGTGCTCAAAAATATATATGTTTATATATAATATTTATATCTTTATATATCTGTGCTATATGTGTTTATCCATACACACACACACACACACACACACACACACACACACACATATATATATATATATATAGGTATATAGGTCTAAAGCATATATATGTATATGTATATCATTCAGGGCCATTTCTAGTCATCTTGACCTATATTTGGCCACTGGACCCAAATGGCTCTGGAAGAGAAAGTGAGACAGGTGACCCTGCACAGCCCTCCCTCACTTCGCTTGCATGTCACAGCATCACCTCCCTGATGTCATGAATGAAAGATAAAACAACAGAAAGTATATATGTATGTGTATGTAAATATATGTGCATGTATGTATCTATATATGTGTGTATTTATATATGTATGTGTGTATATATATGTATGTATCTATATAAGACCTGTATGTACCTATAAATACATATGTGTATGTGTGTATATATATATGAGTATACTTTGTATATTATGTGTATATATGTGTATATGCATTCTCATATAGATACATAAATGTAGACATAGATATAGATATAGGTATAGGTATAAGTGTGGGTATAAGTATGGGTATAAGTATAGGTATAGGTATAAGTATAGGTATAGGAACAGGTAAAAATATAGCTGCATTGGCTGAGGTAATTTCATTGTCCAAGAATGGAAGTTAGTTGTGTGTTTGTGTGTATGTATGTGTATGAATATGTGTATATATGCACACAGGTATGTAATATAAATGCATTATATTATAGGCATAGATCACATATGTGCATAGGTTTATACACACACACACACACACACATTTTTTCTTATATATGTATGTGTCAAAGAAAAACTTGCACATAGTGTTTCCTGACTGCGAGGAATCTTGCTTTCGATCCATAATCCACTGCTGTTTCTGGATCTTTATCCAACACTCTTCTCACAGCACCCAAGTCTGTAGTAACTGTTGAGACAGTCACCCTAGCCAAGGTGTTCCCAGTTGCCTCCTTCCTGACCCTTGGACGCCTCTCTGATTCTAAGCTCCCATGCAGCAAGCTTTATTTTCCAGACAAATATCTAGAAAGTGTTTTTTCCTGGAGCCGGGATTGTAAGAGAAGAAGAACTACTGAGCACCTTTGTATCACAAGACATTGGGAAGTTTTTTTGCCCTCACTCCCCAGTTATGATCACCTGACATCTCCCTGCTGAGGTACAAGCAACAGGCCCCACCCCGGGTCCCGCAGAAGCCTTATCCTGGCTCCAGTCAGTCCTGCTTCTCCCCAGGCCCACAGTTTGACATCCATCAAACCCTACTGACTCTTGCTTTTACTCTCAGCAGCCTCCTTCACACCTTCAGCCATCCTAGTCAATTTTCCTCAGCCTCCTCCCTCTAATGGAATCATGGCCCCCTCTTACAGACATGATTTCCACTGGGTCACACCTTCTCCCACTTCACAGGATAAGGAGAAATGGACACACTCCTCGGCCCTCGTCGCCACTTCCGCAATCCCTCTGACACCGCGCCTGAGAATATTTTCTCTCCCACGTTGCGACTTCACACACTCTTCACGTCTGGGATATATCAAAGAATCCCAGAATTTCAGAGTTACAAGAGACTCCATAGGTCATTTCTACCTCATGTCTAGTTCAAAAAAGGAATACTAACACAATCCATCCCCAAAGTGGTCTTCGAACCTTGGAGACTAGAAGGGAAGAGCCCCTCCCACTTCACAAGGCAGCCCATTTCTCTCCTGTTTGACTCCAGATGTAAGGAAGTTCACTTTGTCCTTTGATCAAGTCTAATTTTATCTGTTAGTACTTTCTATCCATTGTTCCATGTTGCACCCTCTGGGGCAAACTGCGAATCTACTTCCTCTTCCATATGACAGATTGTCAAATAGGTGAAGACAGTTATATCTTTCCCAGGCTATCCATCCCCAGTGGCTTCTTTCAATCGATTATCGCATGCTGTGAGCGGAAGGTCCTACACCATCCCAGCCGCTCGGCTCTGTCCACTCTCCGACTCATCAATGCCCTTCCTAAAATGTGTCACCCAGCGCTGAGCACACTGCTCTGGAGGTAATCTGGCCAAGGGAGAGAGTAAAGAAAAGCTATCATCCCTTATTCTCTGAAGCTATATTTCTCAATAGAGTCCCACATGTCATTAGTCACCATACTATATCATCCACTTACACTGGATCTTGTGGTCAATTCATATCTCCAGACCTTTTCCAGATAAAGATTTCTTCAGATTTCCTGCAGCTTTTCCTTCTTTTCTATGTTGTCCCTTCCCATTAGATTGTAAGCTCCTTGAGGGTAAAAACTATTTTTTATTCATTATATCCTCAGCTTAGCAGAGTGTTTAGCACATAGTAGAATCTTTTTGGATTGGCTTGAACTAGATAAGTTTCTGTCTCCCCATGTTTTCTCCCATCCTGTACTTATAATGTTAATTTCTTGAACTCATGTTAAAGCTTTGCACGCCATGTCTCTTAAAATTTCATCTCACCTATAGATGGTTCATCTACTTTTCTGGATCTTAACTCTGACATCTATGACTACACCTTCAAATACAGATAGTCACTAGTTAGGGCTTTAATAATCGGTTCTAGAATTTTTCTAGAGATTCAAGTCGAACTCATTGATCTGGTGTTTGTAGAATCCATTCTCTTCCTTTTAAAAAAATGGAGACATTTGTCCTTCTCCAATCCTGCAGTATCTCTCATGTTCTTCATGCCCTTTCAAATAGCACTGACAATGGATCCATCAATCCCATCCTCCCAAGAATATAGCTCATCTGCCACCAGATGACTTGATTTTGTCAAGGGCAGCTAAAGGCTCTTCCTATCTCTTAGTTTATCTTGGGTATCAACTCCCTATTAGCTATTTCTGTCCTCTTCTTTCCAAACTGAAGGTCACTCCTGGCAGAGAAAACAAAAGCAAAATATGACTTAAGCCACACTATCTTCCTCACCTCTAGAGCTTCCTTAGCAGCTCAGTTCAAGTGTGTCAAATATTTCTTGGTGCCCCTGATTATGAGCTGTCTCTTCTTCCCCAAATCAGCTCGTATTTTGCAATCTGCACAAAAGATGCATTCTCCATATAGGATGCAGGTTCCTGAAATGCAGGAACTTTTTTATGAGGAGACAAGAGTCTTTATATCCTCAATACTTAGGATACTGCATTGCATAGAGTAACTATGTAATATAGATTTATTGAACTGAATTAAATCTCTCAGTGAGATGTCCTTTGTGAGGTCCATAAAGTCTTTCTTCTACACTTCTCTCTTTGTCTTATCTTATACCCCCACAGGGCATTGCTTTGATTTTCTCAGTGACTTATGGGCTCTTTTCTACTCCATTCTTTTTTTTTTAATTTTTATTTTAATAGCCTTTTATTTACAGGTTATATGAATGGGTAACTTTACAGCATTGACATTTGCCAAACCTCTTGTCCCAATTTTTCCCCTTCTTCCCTCCACCCGTTCCCCCCCGATGGCAGGATGACCATCTACTCCATTCTTTCAAACATCTTTCTATATTCAAACAATTTAACTACAGGATTCCTTAACCTCTTCAGCTCCAAGGATCTGTTCCACACTATTTCTGGCACATGGTGGTATAGCTATATATTACACATATTCATCTTTCAACATTTAGCCTCAAGACACAAAATTTGAAATTTGCACTCTCAAACTAAATTTATAAATCATAGATTTAAAAACCTGGATGGGATTTGTAAACAACTTGGCTCAGCAACCCCATCCCAAATCCCCAATTTACAGAGGAGAAAACTAAGGTCCATGGAGGTTAAGTGACTCAAAATCAAGGAACCATTGGTCTAGAATTGGAAAAGACTTTGAGAGCCATTTACTCCATCACTTTCATTTTACAGATATGGAAGCTGAGACCCAAATTTGCACTGCCTCTCTGCTGTATATCCTACAGCATAGAGAAAACTGAGCTTAAAATCTCTTTTCCTAGTCTCATCCTTTTTTAGTTTTCATTATTTTTGTAAACTATATCACCGTTCTCCATGTTTTTCATGTTTATAACTGTGGAGTGCTTACTGTGACTTGTGAATGCCCACAGTGTTGGCCCTTTCCTCAGCTTCATCTCTCATATCTATTTCCCAAGGTTCATCTCTATAGCAACTCTCCCCATGTGTTACCTTTTCTCTGCTCCCACCATTTCACTCTGGTAACAACCTCCTAGCAAAACCTTTCTACTCCTCCCTTTCTTCTCCAATTGATTTGACTATATTCCTGTCAGAGAAATATTTCTTATACCTAGATCCAGTAATGATTTTCTTTTGTTCAAAAATCTTTATTGACTCTTTTTTTGAACAAATTCAGACAACTGTCTGGTATTCAAAGCCCTCTACAATTTGCCTCCAAGGCCTACCATGATTCTAGATCTACCATGCATCCTTACCACGCCCATCCATTCTTCACCCAACCAAAGTAGATTTCTCTGAATCTCCACATATGAGATCATTGGTTGAGAGTTGGAGAGAATCTTCTAAATGATCTCCACTTTCTTGTCCCTGTGTATTTTTTGGTACTTTCTCAATAACGGGAATAGCTTCATTTCCATTCTTCACCTTTCACCTCAGATGACTTGCACCTCCTGCTTTTACCCATCATTATGTTTTAGATCTCTCATAGACACTTATGCTATAGTATGTCTCACATAGATAATTAAATAGATCTGCTATCTCAAAGATATAGACAACCCCTTCAACAGCATAATCATGGCTCTCACCTTCTCATCCTTTATTCCTTTTATCCTTTTCCTCCTTATTAATCCTCTCAAAGGGGTCAATCCCACAGGTAGTAAGATTTAATAATAATTCATGAGTACATCTCAGGGAGGGAAATGGAAGGGAGGGATAGAATTTGGAACTCAAAATTAAAAAAAAAACAACCAAATGTTTAAAAAGTATTTTAAAATGTAATTGGGGGAAAATAAAATAGTATGTATTTTTAAAAATAGTTCATGGATACCCCCACAGTATGGGGACCTTATACTTTTTCTTAGAATTATCTATTTCTATTTCTGATCCTATATTTTGTGGACAGTATAGTTTATGTAACTTCCCATGTAAAAAGTCTTTTTTGGTAATGGCCTATAACCTATTTGTAGTCCAGCTCCACTTCCTATTTATCTTTCAATGCACTGTGGGTCATGCAATTTTGATTCTTTCAAAAGTGTGATATTTCAACGTTCATAGCCTTTCAGTATCACCTGGAAAAGATTAATATTAAAAAAAAACAATCTTTGTTCCAAGGAGTAAGTTAGAATCATGGAAAATTTCCAAAGGCAATCCAGATTGTTTCCTCCCATCCCATTCTCGGCCTAGTCCACTGTATGAAATGTGAGATATAGGAACTTATGTCGTTGTTCAGTTCTTTCAGTCATGACTGTGTGATCCTATTTATGGTTTTCTTGGCAGAGATATCAGAATGTTTGCCATTTCCTTCTCTAACTTATTTCATTGATGAAGAAACTGAGGCAAAAAAAGAGTTTTAAAAAGTCAAGCAACTAGTAAATATCTGAGGCCATATTTGAACTCAGGTCTTCTGACTCCAAACCATTGCACTATTTGGTTGCACTATCTATTGTACTACTTCGCTACTTTTTAGAAACTTATTGACTAATTCATTGGAAAATCCTAGTTGTCTGTGTTTGTATTTGCTACCTCCAGTAGATTACAAGCTTTAAGAGGGTAAAAATGATGTCTGACATAAAACTCTGCACCACTCTCAGCACCTGAGTGTTCCTACATGGAGGATACATTTATGTTTGTTGAATGATTAAATGATCAAGAAGTTTAAGCCCAGTGGAATTATTCATAAGTCACTGTAAGGACTTTAGAGTTTAAGGTTATATTATCAACCAAGATAGTGTGTGTACAGTACTTTGCAAACTTTATGATGCTTTATAAACCCTAATTATTAGCATCGTTATCATAATCACCGTGTGTATGATAACCTTAATCCTGGAACACAACTTGTCAGAGATTTTCCCAAAGAACATTGGGTCTGTCCATCCAATATAAATGGTCAAAACATGAGACTTCTTTGGCCAAACTTTGGCACGTGACCAATCCCACCTTCCACATATGCCTCGGTCAACTCAGCGGTCTCCATTGCGACTTTGTACTTTGTGCCAGACTCTCTCTCCGTGTTGTAGAGTTGGTACAGACTAAAAAGCCCTTCCAGAGCATTTGCAAATTTTCTCATTAAAGTTTCTCATTTTATGATCCACAGTCGGAGAGGTTCTTTTATAAGCATACAACTTGTGGCAAGCATATGAAATAAAAATACAGCCTGAACATCTTATTCCAAGAAGAGGATTACTGAGAAAAGAAGAGGTCTCATTGACACCAAAGCCTGCTGGAAATGATCCAGACAAGAGGGAAATTGAATATTTTTCTCTGGCAGTAGCCAGGGACAGTTTGTATTTTTTTTTGCTACAAAATATGAGAATTATATGCTGAATTTTCTTTTTTCTCTTCTAGAAGGCATACATACTCAAAGAAACATCGTGACCTGGCTTTAACATCCTGCTTGGATGGATTTTTTAGTGTATACAAATAAGAAAATGTGATTTATCAGAAACTATCTTAATTCAGTACCAGGCAAGATATAGTGAAAATTGTATAATGCAAAATATCCTCAACAGGGAGACAGGGCACCTGTGTTCTAGCCTAGCTTCCCATTAAATAAGCTGAGTGGCTTTAGCAAACTATCTTCCCTACCTGGGTCTCAATTTCTTCATCTGTAAAATGAGAAAATTCGACCTAGGAATTCATTGTAATGTAATGAAGAAATGAAATGGATTAGCCCTATTTAACTACTCTTCTAGATCATCCAATGCCCAAAGCTGAATTAAAACTGCCACTCATTGGGGTTCAAGGGGTTAGTAAAATAGGGGGGGAAGAGAGAGGAAATAGGGGAGAAAGAGCTTTATCTTTTGGTAATTTTTTTTATGTTCCTTCCCACTCCTCAAGACAGCAAACAATCTAATATAGGTTATACATGTACAATCCTTTTAAACACATTTTTTTGTCATGTTATGCAAGAAAAACAAGGCCAAAAGGGGGAAATAAGAAAGAACAAACAACTAAACAAACAAAAGGTGAAAATTCTATGCTTTGATCCACATTCAGTCTCCACAGTTCTTTCTCTGGAGGAGGATGGCATTTCCCATTCCAAGTCTATTGAAATTATCTTGGATCATTAAATTGCTGGGAAGAGCTAAGTCTATCATAATTGATCAGCACATAATCTTCTTGTTGCTGTATACAGTGTATTTCTGGTTCTGCTCACTTCACTCAGCATCAGTTCATGTAAGTCTTTTCAGGCTTTCCTAAAATCAGCCTGCTGATCATTTCTTATAGAACAATAATATTCCATTACCTGCATATACCATATCTTATTCAGCCATTCCCCAAATGAAGGGCATCCACTCAAAGGCTACTACAAACATTTCTGCACATGTGGGTCCTTTTCCCTTTTTTAATGATCTCTTTGGGATACAGACCCAATAGACTTCCGGCTGGATCAAAGCACAGTTTGATAGCCCTCTGCAGCACCTTTATTTTAGAAACTGAACACTCCAAAGTCCAAAGAAGGTAAGGGATTTTTTTTTGAAGAAAATACAGCTTTATTAGTGAGCAAGAGAGGATTCAAAATAAGTTCCTTTGACTTCAAATCCAGTAATGGTAACTCATGCTAGGGGAACCACAGTGATCTTTTTGCTACTTACTTGGTTCCATTCCAAACTTCCCAATCCAAAAAAAAAATTCTATGACAGACAACTCAAAAGATACTTTTCTGAATTCCCTCTAATACACTTTATCATTTCTGATTCACCATTACCCCCAATCAAATATAGAATAGTAGAGATCATGTATTAATGTAACAATTGGAGGACAGTCACCTCCATTTAACTATCCTTGGAATGATAACTGAATCACTTTGCCTCCCTGAGTTTCATTTTACTCATCTGTAACATGAGGATAAAACTTCCGATACCCAGGTACATAAATATTAGATTTTCCTCGTCCGAGACTTTCCCAGCAGGTCACCACGAGGTAGCTACAGGAGACAAACATCTAAAAACCTACTTCTTATTTGGATTTAAAATAGCAAAATTGTCAGCAACGTTCATCAGAGGATTTTTCAAGGTTTGGTTCCTATGGGTTTCGGTAGGTAGGTGGTATCATAGTGCATACAACACTGGGCCTGGATTAGGAAGATCTGAATTCAAATTCAAGCTCAAATATTTGCTAACTGTGTGACTCTGAGCAAGTCACTTAACCCAGTTTTTCTCAGATTTCCCATCTGCAAAAGGAGCTAGAAAAGTAAATGGCAAGCCACTTGAAGATCTGTGCCAAGAAAAACTGAGTCACAATCAGACACAACTAAAAAATAACCAAAAAATAAAAATGATAACAAATAATATTAATAATAATCCCTATTGGATTATAAACTCCTCAAGGGATAGGTCTATGTTTAATTCTTATACGTGTCCCTAGCACCAAATGCATATGTAATAGATGTCAGAATCATAACTAGGGTGGGCCTTTGAACCAGAGGTCCAAATTTCATGATACTAAAAGCATTTGTTTTTCTGCAGCAAAAGCTAGCCCAGAATCACATATCTACAGCCGGAAGAGATCTCCATGATCAGAGATTAAGATAACTTGATTCCCAATAGAGGCGAAATAACATATTTCTTACTGCTTGTCTGAATAGCACTTTGTCTGGAAAAGATCTAGGGGTCTCAGTGGATTGTAGATGTAATATGAGCCAGCAGTGTGAGATGACAGACAAAAATCCTACTGAGGTCTTCGGCTTTCTCAACAGAGGCTGACCCTCAGGAATAACGAGGCAAGAGGGTTACTGTGCTCTGACCCAATCAGAAGTCATCTTAAGTGTTACTTTTGGTTTCCAGTATTCACATTTTATTGAAAATAAACTTTTATTCATATTCTTTGTTTTTATATGAGTTGTGTTTCCTAAAGTGTCCAGAGAGTCATTCATTATAATAAAGAATTAAGGGGACAGCTAAATGGTGCAATGGATGGAATACCAATCCTGAAGTCAGGAAGACCCGAGTTCAAATCTGGCTTCAGGACACTTAACACATCCTAGCTGTGTGACCCTGGGCAAGTCACTTAACTCCAAGTGTCTCAGTTAAAAAAAAAAAAATTAAGGTGGAAGTAGAAAAATCAATTTGATGAAACCAACATATAAAAAGAAAAAAAAAGTCTTCCTTGATATGCTTGTTTCTGGGTCCATGACCCCATTCCTCTGCAAAAGGAGCCTTATCTTAGCAAAGGACACTGACAAGCTACAGGGCATCAAATGAAGAACATCCCGCAAGGTGAAGGCCCCCGAGATTATGCCATGTGAGGGGAATGTTTAGACTGGAGAAGATGATGTGACAGAAGGAGAATAAGGTAGCGATCATCAAGAATCTGAAGGCTTGTCACTCAGAAGAGCTATTAGCCTCGTCTGCTTGGCCCTAGGAAGGCAGCAGAACAATGAGTGGGAGGCACAGAGAATCAGATTTAGACAATCCCAAGATAACTTGCTAACAGTGAGGGCTGTCTCGAAGTGGGATTAGTGCTTAGGGAGGCGACGGCTCCCCCTCCCTAGAAGTGTTCAACAAAACTGGCCGGCCACTCAGCTGCTGCACTGCAGGGAGGATTCCGCCCCCGACCCATCCCAAGGAGGGGGAGCGATGGTGCTACGTGACCTCCGAGGCCGGTCCTAGGAAGCTCGGAGCTTCTTGGAGTCTGCGAAAGTCATGCGAGATATTGATGCAAAAGTGTTGTGTGACCACAAAGCACTATGGGAGTATAGCGTAAGAGGTTACCCTGATGCTAAAGGTGACAGTAATGATTAAGGGAAGCTGTTTCCAAAGGCGGCTCCCCACTCTGTTTCTCAGTAGCTAGATAACCTTGGGCAAGGTGCTTAACACTAGAAATACAAGGTGAACCAATTGATGCAAAAAATTGACTTGGTCCTTTCAAGTATTCTTAAATTCTGATCTTTCTTAATCTCTTTGGACCTCAGGTTCCTTTTCTGTAAAATGAGATACTTAGACCAGACGACCACTAAAGCTCCACTGAGCTTTAAATCCTATGATCCTCTGAGTCTTAGAAAAGATGCTAATGACTTTGCTGTCTCCATCCTAGAAGGACAGAGGGTGAAAATTAAGCCAAGGAGTAATCTGGGAGCCATCAATCCCCTGCCTTCCCAGTTATATTATGCCCTTGTTTTCATGACAAATAGAAGTCCATGGGACTCAGACAGGATAAAAAAAAAAAAAAAACAGATTTCTTTCCAAGCTAAAGCAGCATCCAGGGAGAAGTCCAAGAGCAAATAAGCCGAGGCGAATCCTCTCTAAATGTTGAATTTTGATCACTTCCCTTAGTTCCACCCAGGAACGAGGGGTTTTACAAACAGCCGCATATTCAAATGGCTGCCAGTCTATGATTGTCCAATTATTCACCACGTTCCGTCTTTGATGGCACAGATGTTCTCAATTTCTTATAATAAGTTCTTTCATCTGAAAAGTCGTTCTGCTCAGAAATGCAAAATCCTCTCCAGTTCACCAGCTTTTTTGATGAGCGGGTATAATTGGCCTTCAATTTCCTTATTGTTTTGCAATAGAAAGCCCTAGTTTAATTTCATCTTTGTAAACCTGTAGACAAGAGCAGAACATTCTCCTATTTAAGTCATTCTCCTAATTATAAACCACACTGGATGTACCCATGTCTCGGTCTTGATCATCAGGCACAGATTGTACAAAAACTCATTTTTTTTTCCTCCTTAGGTTTTACTTTTCATCCAGGAAGCAGCAGACCTGCCTCCTATTTCTATCAGGCTGAACAAAATAAGGAAATAGATAGCTAGATAAATCAGTAAATAGAAATATAAGCAAATAGTGTTGTTTGCCCTTCATTCTCCAAGAGGAACATGACCTCAGGGAGGTCATGTAAGTGAATTGGATTCAAGTGAGGGAGGGCCGTGTAAAGTCACTCACTTTCTCCTCCAGAGCCATCTGGGTTCAATGGCCAGATACAGATGAGGATGCGAGAAAATGGCCCCTCACAAATGGGAGACATTGGGTTTATTAAGTTCATGTCTTTCCTAAATCTCTATTTGAATGGAGCAATGCCCATTCAGCGATTAAGTCTAGGTAAGAATGAGGCAGAGAATGACCTCTTTAACCTAGTTAAAAAGAAAACAAGCAATCAGAGGGGAAGACTCTCAACTTTTCTGCCCCAAACAGAAACAACTGCTGTTTACCTTCCCTCTGAGCCAATCAGGGCCCAACAATGACTAAGCAGGGCTTGGCCCGGGACCTATTGTTGGCCAATGAACAAGAACCAGAGTGATTTGAGTTTAAGGAATGGTGCTTAAGAAGAAAAAAATAATAACCTGGAAACAAATATACAAATAAATGAATTTTTTAAAATGAGTTCTCAAAACCTCCCAGCTAACTCTACTTCTCTTCATTCTTTGATCCTTAAATGATCCCTACATTCTTACATCCATCCACAAGCTGAAGATGAAAGGCCTCTACCGTCTGATTCCAACTGATTTCCCCATCCATTTGTCACATTATCCCCATTTATCCACACTGTTACAATCACACTGGCCTACTAGCTGATGCCTGAGATGAGCATCTCATTTCCTGCCTGTAGGGGTATCCTCCAGTCTTTGAGTGTCCTCTCTCCTCACATCCCCCCATTGTTGTTGTTCAGTTATTTTCCAGTCATATCCAACTCTTCATGATCCCATTTGGGGTTTTCTTGGCAGAGATAATGGAGTAGTTTACCTTTTCTTTATCCAACTTATTTGACAGATAAAGATATTAAGGCAGGCAGAGGGAAGTGACTTGCCCAGGATCACACACCCAGTAAATTCCACATTTTCACTCAGGAAGATGAGTCTTCCTGACTCCAGGCAGGACACTGAATGCTCTATATCACCCCCTGGTAGTCCCTAATAATTCCTTAAACACTCACTATCTCCTTGATTCTGATTTGAGTCATTTAAAATCTCTGACATTTGGTTTCTTCGATGTAAAATGCAGTTAATAAAAGAATCTCCATCCTGAGGTCTTAATGGAAAGCAAACAGGAGGAAGCCATCGAGTGCAGTCAACAAGCATTAATGAAGTGCTTACTACATGCAAGGCACTATGCTAATGATTGGGGATACAAAGAAAGGCAAAAACAGCTGCTCCCTTCAAGGTGCTTACACTCTAATGGGGGAGAAAATATGCAAACAACTACATACATGCAAGATATTTAGAGAATAAATTGCCATCGAAGAGAAAAGATAGATAGGAAAAGACTTCTTGAAAAAGAGAGAAATTTAACTAAATATTAAGTGAGCCAGGAAAGGTAGAGACAAGGGTCAGTGTAGTATAGTGGAAAGAACATTGATTCTGGAATCCAAATTTTGAGTTCAAATTTCACCTTTGACATTTATTTTGTGTCATTTTGGCCAAAGTCACCGCAGTTTCCTGTTTCCTCATCTGTAAATTGAGGAACATGGGTTAGCCTAGAATGCTTCTGAGCTCCCTTAAGGCTCCAGATATGAGAGCCTATGAGATAATATTTGTAAAGTGCTTTGCGAATCTTAAAGCTCTGTGTGAATAAGCACTATGCTTATTGTCACAAGGATGGATGAATTTGGAATCGAAGCTGAAACCTAACATAATAAGGAGCACAGTTCACTTAACTAAGAAGGGGTTTGGGGTTGTGGTTTTTTTTTTAATTATATGCTTATAGATATAATAAACCCTCAGTAGCTTAGACTAATTGCAGGGGCAGGGAGGTAGCTAAACTGAATTATAGACTGTGTTTACAAAAAAAAAGTCATGTTTCTTTCAAATTCACATTTACATGCAAGATAATGGCTAAGGAAGTATTGACAATTAGAAAACCTGGCTGACATACTTTAGTGATTAAATAAACTGTGTTTGTAATTAGCACATGGTTATGGCACCAATAAAATTGTGTCTGATTACGTTTTTCATGCTTTCATGGTCTAGGATCTCAAGGAAAGAGGTAATCCCTCCACTAGTGCAGATTGCCACCCAACCATAACAATCTGTGAAACACTTATCTATACCTTCTCGTGCACTTTTTTCAGAAGGAATAGATTCAGTGTATTGGAGCCCTTTCAGGAACTCTTTTAATATTCCATGGGAACTGCTCTGGTTGTCATTGCTCAAGAAGGAAGTTGGTCAACTGGTAAATGTCCAGAAGTGGGAGACTGGGATGAGGAAAGGTCTTGAAGCTGTTCCAAATGAGGACCAATTATGGAAATTGAGAAAGTTTAGTCAGTCTCTAAGTTTTTATTAGGCACCTATTGTATACCATGCATTATGTTAAGTACTATGAATATAAAGAAAAAAAACAAAAAAATTTCTTTGGGATCTTCACATTTTAATGGATGAGATAACATATAAATAATTAGGTACGTACAAGATATGGACAGTGGAAAGTGATAGTGATGGGGTTGGGGTTGGAGGATGGTTTGGAGATCCAGGAAAGACTATAGAAGGTGGAATTTTTAGTTTAGAAAAGAGAAAGTTCAGATATCTGTGTTCAAATATTTAAAGGGTTGTTATGTGGAAGAGAGATAAACCCCAGAGGGCAGGACCAGGAAGAGTTTTTGAGTAGAGATTCATAGGATCATTGACTTATCATGAAAAGGACCCTCTGAAGTCATTTAGCCCAATCCCCGAGTAAATCAGATGAGGAAACTGAGGCTCATAGACATTGTGACTTGCTTAAGTTTACACAAGTTGTAAACATCTGAAACAGGAATTGTTTCCAAGATCTCTAACTTTAGAATAGATGTTCCTTCCCCCGGACCAAGATACAAAAGGGGTAAATTTAAGTTTGATGTCAGGAGAAAACATAATGGAGGATCCCTAACCTTCAAGGTCTTCCGTGTAAGGCTGGAGAACCACCTGTTAGTTAAATTATAATGGAAATTCATATCTAGTATAAACGGGACTAAAATACATGTCCTTTCCAACCCTCAAATTCTGATAGTCTGTGTTCTGCTGAATGTTATTAAAGCTTTTCTCCCGCATGACACAAAGATCAACTTCAGCCCATTCCCTTTCAAAATTATTATTCTGAATCCTCAGATTAAGACTATTTTCCTGTGTTAGGGGTGAGAAGGAGCTGGGAATCACTTGTACTTACCCCATTTGCCATTGTGGCAGATTGTGGCAGAAAAGTGAATACACTTTTCTTAAGCTAATGAGTTGACCACCCTCCTATCCCTGCGCCAATTCCTCCTAACAGAAAAAAAAAAAACATTTAGATCTTTCTCTCCAACACCAAGTTGATTTATTCATTTACTTCCAGCTGAACTTCACCAAAAAAAAAAAAAAACCAGCATCTGCATTTAGTTTCACAGGGCTA
Organism: Antechinus flavipes; assembly: GCF_016432865.1. Lineage (NCBI taxonomy): Eukaryota > Metazoa > Chordata > Mammalia > Dasyuromorphia > Dasyuridae > Antechinus > Antechinus flavipes. Next base: position 19,816,008 of record NC_067401.1, read on the forward strand.
GATACCACCGACTGCTAACAGACTCACGCAGAGACCTTGGAGATAATTAGAAATTATTGATATCAATAAAATGTCAAGAAAACCTTCCCTGGATTTTTTTCCCATCTAGAACAGATTTGGGTAATTCTGCAGATAAAAAGAGGATTGAAAAGGTTTTGTATGAATCTTTTTTCCCCCCTTCTGCCTCCCCTTCTTCCAGATGAGAAGAATTCTCAATAGATCTTTGAAAAGGGAAAGAGATTTCCAAAGCTACTAATTTGGATGTCAAAGGCCCAGTTTCAAAGGAAACCTCTGTTTGTAACAGCAGTAGCTATATAAAATAAATGTCATGAATAGCTATCGGTGCAGGTATAGACACCCGCAAATGGGAAAAGGAATAGATACATTATAGATTAGTCCATGAATTCTTAGGCATTTTGTCTGAGGACAATGTTGACTTCGGCAAATTTTCAGGTTTTCAGTTATGGGCCAACCACAGCCCTTGAGCAAAAAAATCAAATTAAATCTAATTGAATTGGGAATACTTTCACCATTAGGACAGGGAACAGACTCCTGTAGACAGCTTTTGGGTGAGTTTCTGGATTTATTCTCAAGGATGGGGGAAAAGTCTATAAATGCTTAATCTGAGTTTTTCAAAAATAGACTTTATAATAATTGTATTCCTCTTTCAGTATTATCATTTATTTCCTTTGTATTTCGTTTTATACATTTAAAATAATAAATTATTATTTATTATTAGATAAATCATAAGAGAAAGGGTACCTGGGCTTCTCCAGACTACCAAGGGGGTCCATGATGTTTCCCAAAAGAATAAATACCTTTGCAATAGGCAAATGACTCCAGAAGACACTAAGGTCAACCATTAGACATCAGTGTCTAAATTATAATAAAATAATAGGAGAATTTCATATTAAGAAGACATTGTGTGGGAGTAAGAACGCACTGGCTAGGGCCTGCATTTAATTAACACACATGCCAGGTACAAGGGGAAAGAATGTTTTGGCTTTTTCAGGGATAAGGGTTCAAATTCCAATTCTGATGTTTTCTGCCTGTGTGAATTTAAGTAAGTCACTGAAATTCTCTAGTTCTCAGGATTTTGATCTATAAAATGAACCCGTTGAATTTTCTGGCTGCCTGAGACTTTAAACAAATAAAATTCTCCAAGCAACTCTAGACCCTGTTCCTGATCAGCAGGAAATGTTTTTTATTTGGTTACTTGACTATAACCAAGTTTGAGAAATATATGAGCTGGCTATTCATGCCGCTGACCCTGGCGCCTTCCTCACTGATGATGTCAGTCTGTTGTAATCAATTAAGTGTGGGGCTTGGCCCTCTCCACTTCTGCTGTGGATTTAATTTTAGCCAATTATGAAAACCTATTTGCATCTGTGATACCACTAAGTGATTGCTTATTTATATGTATCAAAATTAGGGCCTGCCAGACTGGAGCGGTCTGGAATGGACCCACAGAGCCCTCAGATGTCCAGAGAGTTTACTCACTTCCCAGAGGGCTTTCTGCTCTTGTTGTGGATGGGGTAAATGACATTATGATTGGCCAATCAGAAAGGACATAGAAGGTCAAGGAGTCATACAGGTATAAGAGGATAGGGCTAAGGTTTGCATACAGGTTTTCTGACTTCAGAGGTAGGGAATGCAATGGAAAGAGCACTAATTCAGGAGTCAGAGGACCTGGGTTCTAATGATGACTCTTATCTGTCGGTCCTATTAAGCAAATCACTTACATCTTTGGGCCTCTATTTTCAGTGCCAGCTCTGGACATCATTTCCCAGCTACTTCTTTCCCATGGCCCTTCCCTCCAATCATCTCCTCCCCAATAAACATTAGAATTCCATTTCTGAGTCCCCCAGTTCGAATAGATGAGCTTTTGTCTTTTATTGTCAGGAACCAGTCACCCATGAATCACTTCATCTTTTTTTTAGCCTCAGTTTATTCTTCTGTAAAATGGGAAGAGTGATAACATAGGGTTATTGGGAGGACCCATTCAGACACAACATATGCAAGTTGTTTTGTAATCCTTGGCTTGTTATATAATTGGTAGCTATTATCATTATAATTCTGTTAATCCTGGGACCACTCCAAACATCCAAAGTCAGTGGTGACCAGTGGCCTCTGTGGATTGGATGTGACACATCACGGGAAACAAGCTGGAGTGTCTGGGATCACGTTGTCTTCCTAAGCTTCCCAACCTCCATAAATTCTGTTCTCCAAACAAACTGGATTGTGCCCTTCACCGAGTCAGTATCTGTCCATCCTTTCAGCCCAATTCAAATGCCCCGATACCCCCACCAACCTTCCTTCCTAAACATCACTTTATTTGTTCCCACTCTAGAAACAAATATAATATACAATATTGAGGAAAATCTGTGCTGCTGTATTATTCCCTGGGCTACTTTTAGTCATGTCCAACTCTTTGGGACTCCATCTGGGGTTTCCTTGACAGACATCTTGCCATTTCCTTCTCCAGCTCATTTTACAAATGAGGAAACTGAGGCAAACAGAATTACAGCATTTGTCCAGAATCAAATAACTAGGAAGAATCTGAAGCTAGATTTGAACTCAGATATTCCTGATTCCAGCCTCAAGATGACCCTTATTTCTCTTTCCCCTTCATCCATCCTTCTCGTACTAAACTGTAAACTCTTTGAAGGTCGGGACTCAGTCTTATGCAGACTTTCCTCCTCTATACCTAGAGTAGGATTTTCTGTACAAAAAGGCCTTTCTTGAGTGAGTGGAGAGATCATTTATCATATGCATTTATATTTGCTTAAGGCAGCTTGCCATAGTAAATGGAGAGCTGGTCTCAGAGTCAGGAACAGCTGACTTCATCTTGTTCCTGACAAATACTGGCTGTGTGATCTTGGGTAAATCCACTTAAGTTCTGAGGGCTAAGATTTTAATGGCAGAGTGGATGCTGCCCTGTAATGGCAAGGAAAAGTTTTCTCATATGGGAGTTCCTGATATCAGTAAAAACCCAGATCCAGTCCCTGAACCTTACATGTACACATTTTGTTTCCATCAAAGGAAATATAAGCATATTGAGGGAAGGAACTTTGTTTCTATGTCCCTTGCCCCTATCACAGGACTTGGAATATTTTTTTAACCAAATCTGATTTAATTGAATGGAAGCATGGTAGAGTCAGTAGAGACCCGTGCTTAGAATCAGGAAGTCTTGAGTTCAAATCCCACCTCAGATATTTACTAGCTGCATAATTTGGGGCATAACACTTAATTAACCCCTGCTTATCTCAAGTTTCTTATCAAGTTTGCAACGAGTGTGTTCAACTCAATAACTTCTAAGGTCCTTCCTAATTCTAAATCTGTAGATGTAGGATTCTCCCTACCCTTTCCATTGCTATAAAAATCCTAGATTAGTCCCCAGGCAACTAACATCTAAATGAGTGCAGTATCATCAAAGCTGATTTTGACTGCAGATTTTCTCACCACCAATACACCTGGAAAACCACTGACAAGTTGGCTTTTCTGAAACACTCCCTTCATAATGTCTTTTCCCCTCCCCATCCCTCTCCCTGCTCAATTTCATTTCATTCAACCACCATTCACTTAAACGTAAGCTGTTTTCAGGGCTAGAAACCATGGGAAATAAAAATTTGCATGATATTATCATTGCCATCATGGAGCATCATCATCATCAGCTAAAACGCATGTAGTGCCTTACCAATTTACAAATCACTCTTCATGCAATAGATCCTTTGATCATCATACTAACCTTCTTAGGATGATGCTACAGAGATTTTTATTTCCATTTTATAAATGGGGAAAATGAGATCCAGGGAACTTAAATGTCTTTCCCATGGTCAAGATAGCGTCAGAGAGAAAATTTGTGCTCTAGTCTCTCCTGATTAGAAGTATGACATTCTATCCATTTGTATGTGGTTATTTGCATGTTATTTCCACTATGAGATTGTAAGCTCCTTGAAGACAGGGCTCTTTACTTTTCTTTAAGTCCCCAGGACTTAGTATAGTGTCTGTACATAGTAAGCATTTAAATACTTGTCTGTGTTCCTATTCTCTAAGAATTCTCATTTTCCTTTTTTAATTTTTTCCCATCCCGATGGATGTGGGATAATACCTCAGAGAGGTTTTAATTTCCATATCTTTTATTGCTAGTGATAAATGGAACAGTTTTAATGGGTTCTTTGATAGCTTTCCTTTCTTCTTTCAAAAACTGCCTTTTCTTTACATAGATTTGGACCATTTAAATCTTGGAGGATTGACTATTGTTCTTATACATTCATATCCATTGCTTATAAATCTTGGATATCAAATCTTTGTCAGAAAAATTTATTGCAAACATTTTTCTCCGCTGCTGCTTACCTTCTAATTTTCCATTTTATTTAATCAGAATTTTTTATTTCAACTTTTGGAATCATTTCCATCCTCCCCCCAAAAAACCTTTTCTATTCATGGTTATTCAAAGTTGTTTTCTTAATTTCTTCTCCAGTTTGTTTATGATATGATCATTTATATTTAGGTCTGTTACTCTAAAATTCACTTTTCACTGTATTGGCTTAAATTTGAACCAAGCATAGATGTTGAAGACAACAGTTCAAGGTGTTATGGTATCACCAAGAAAAATGGGGAGCCAAGGTCAACCTCATAAGAATGGTAATTACCCCCAACTAGAATCCTAGATTTCTCAGAAGTCCACTTCTTTGATCAGGTACAGTTTCAATGACTACTACTATTTCTAATCCCCTGCCCAGTTGATCTTTCCCAAAAATCCTGCTTAAAACTCATCCAGATTAAGTGACATAAATAAAATCTCTATATATCCATATGTCTACCAATGAGTAATTTGTGTTTGTCCTGTATCTCTGGACCAGTCCATCAGTCAGGTCACCCTGCCCAGAAGGTGCATTGATAACACAATCTAGGGACTATATATTCACTACTCACTTCTTAATGAAATGAACATAAAGAGCTACATGTTTTGTGTGGATTAAGCAATTATTGACATGATGTCAGGGATGAGCTCAGCGACAGGACTTGAAATCCAATGAATGGAAGGCACCAATGTCCATTTTATGACAGTCATCATTATCTAGGAAGAATGAGCTCTGTAAACAGAAGAGATTTCAACCTCAGCTCATTGACTGATGAGCAGGACGGCCTTGAAGAAGAACATTTAGCTTCCGCTCTTGTTTCCTATAGTCATTTGTCCAGAACTGTGGGCAATTTGTCCATGTATTTGTACAAAAATGTGCTTTGATGTGAGCCTTGAATTTCTGAGAGAGATTTTTAGGGTCAAGGAAGTCACCATCTTGGTGAAGACATAATAGCATTCATCATTTCCCTAACCAGAATCTTTTAAGGCACCAGAAATACCTCTGTAAAAGATAGTTCTATAATCCCCAGCCATGCAGCATGTCATCAGTTACTCAACTATTTGCTCATTTTTAAATGATGATTGAGCAAGAGATGCAAGCCATTGATGGCAAAAAGGCAAAAAGAAAAGAAAAAATGGACGTGGAGAGAGGAGACCTAGCTTCAAATTCGTAGATCTTGTAAATATTAATTATGGGACCTTTGGCAAACCATTTAACTTAAGCTGTAGTTTTTTTTTCCTGCAAAATGAAGGGATTGTAGTAAATTATATCTCATTTCACTACCAACACTAAATCTGTAGTTTAATGAGCTTCTCTGAGCCCCAAATAGGAAGCTTAAAGTGTTGGACTCAAGTATAATTGAATGTCTTAAAAAAAACTAACATATCATCCATGATTTATGTCAAGGAGTTTATTAAACGTTGCCCTTAAATGCTCTAGGAACTATGGGATATTTGATATGTACATATGACAAATAACCACTGAAATATATTTCATTATTATTATGATATTTCTTGTATCTAGCCTTCTATTACCCTTGATATAGACACGGCTTTAGATTCGGTCTTTGTTATCACTTAAGTAGGCTGTTGTAATAGGCTTCTAATGGGGATTCTTTCTTCCCTGGCCCCCCCAATATACTTTTGAAAGAGTAATCTTTCCTTTCACAAGCTCTGTTTATAACACTCTGCTGTGATTTACAAATATATGTCATATTCATAAAAAGTGGACTCAAGTTTAAGAGGACAATTAAAGTAAAATAAACACATGATAAAGGGGGGCAGAAAAATAACTCCCAATTCCTAGAACTTGAAATCTTTACTCTTTTTGTAGAATCTTCATCTATTTCCTTTTATGTTTATTGATTTGTTGGGTGGGCTACCCCTCTGGGTTTCCATGGTCTATTTCTTTAGTCCACAGACTGTTTTTTTCTTGGCTATGAGGGGTCACACAGCCTCCTTCTAGTGCAGATACCTCTATGTCTCTGTCTCTGTCCTTGAGAGGGTCCCTCTGCTCTGATTAGATCCATTAGTTTCTACTCCATTAATTCTGATGACATGACTGATGTATGGAGAGATGGGAGAAAGTCCCTCTTCTCTCTACACAGGTGTGCCTACAAAAAGCTTTCCTAATCCTAGAATTCTGAACCTTTCAAAGTGACCTGACACATATATGTGTGTATAACTATCTATCTATTTATCTATCTATCTATATATTCATATATTGGTTTAACCATCAAAACTTATTATCTCAGCCATTGTTGTAACTTATTATCTCAGCCATTCATAATGTTTCTTTCTTTATCTGGCAAAAATATCAGGAAATAGACAAACGCATTCACATATTAAAATCTTATCATACGTTAATATTTGTTTGTCAACATGGCAGGAATAGTTACCTATCTAGGATTTATGGAACAATCTGAATTGAGGATTGATAAAAAGACTCTTCCTCATATTTGATATTATCTATACCTCTCTGGTTTGGGAAAGAGAGAAGGATGTATTGGGAAATGAGGTTAAAGTGAAATAAATATATCATTTACAGTTTTTAAGAAAATAAACTCAAAACAGGGATGCAAAAATAATTTATTGCCCTTATCAGATTTCACCAAACCCAGGCCCTTTCTAAAACCCAGGGCTTTATTCTTCAGGTCCAAAGCCCCATTATATAAGACATTCATTCAGGGTTGTCCTGACTCCGAAAAGTCTGAGAATTACTCAGATTTCTCTTGATTCTCTTCCCTAAATTGATCTAAAATCTCTGGGAGGCATCCCAGTTGGAGAAAATGAAAGAAAAGACCACCTTTTCATTTGCACAGTGCTTTTTAAGGTTTAAATGGATGCCCCCAATATTGTCAAGCCCTTATCCATTTCCATAAAGGATCCTCCCAGTTCTCACAACCGAACAACCCAACTGGACCCCACTGGTTGGGGCTGCCTTCCAAACGACCTGCATTTGCCAGACGACAAAGTCAAGAATAGTTAAGTGAGTAAGTCTATCTCTCTTTATAAGTGCATTGTGAACTTTATAGTTTAATATTAAACTTGCATCATAAAAAACTGGCCCATAAATGGCTAATAAAAGCATGGTTTACAGCTTGTAAAGTGCGTCAGTCCTTTGTGCTGGTTTTCTTTGGGAGATTTACATCCTCGCTCCATGGTGGAGAGTGCCAGGTTTTTTTTTTTTCCTCCTCTTCCAATCCATTAAAAGTTGCTATTGACAAATGACCCTTTGGATCAACTCTGGGCAGTCTTGATTTTGAGGTCTCCAGGAAACTTGATTCCGACATCCAGCAAGCCACTCGGTAATATCCCAAGGAAAACCTGGGTTCGGTGACAGCCAAGGCCACCAGAGATCCACTCTGAAAGAGGGTAGCCTGGCTGAAAGGAGATAAATTGGTGCTAACCCCCAGATCTCATTAACACCTGCCAAGCCCTTCATACAAAATTAACTATTAGTGTGAGTGCCGAGGGCACGAGGAGCTTGGTCAAAGAGGCACAAATGCCAGTTTATCAAAGCCCTGAACCACCAAGGGCATGTGGGCTCCCCCAGCTGTACTCCAAGTCTCCTTTAATGAGTTCAGGGATTGGATATAAGTTTTCTCCCTCAGACTCAATCCCTGTCGTCTTTTTTTATTGATATATGCCTGAGTGTAAATCAACTCCTTCTCCCCTTCCCACACACATATACATACCTTATTTCACTTTTATTACTCATCTTTCTATTTTATTCAAGTTTATATATTTTATCATTTTCTCCTTGGCCACATCTATTTCATCTCAGATTTGCTTTTGAATCCAGAGGCCCTTTCCCATTCTGCAGTCCTGCTTAAGAGAGAGGAAGAGCTACCCTCATGAAAGATCATGGAAACAGAAGACAGAGACCTTGGAAGGCATCTAGTCTAACCCCCTCATTTTTGAGTTGAGGAAACTGAGGCTCCAGGTCACAAAGACTTGGTCAAACCAGAAGTAATAAGGCAGGATCAAAACATTCAGATGATTGTACAACATCTCAAAGGAAACTTGGGGTAGATATAATCCAACCTCCTCCCTCATCTTAAAATAAACAAAGTGGGACCCAGAAAACTTCAGTGAGGTCTGATTCATCATGACCTCTTTGGGGGTAGGGTGTTTCTTGGCAAAAATACTGGAGGATTTTGCCATTTCCTTCTCCAGCTCATTTTATGTTTGGGGAAACTGAGGCAAACAGAGTTAAGCTTAAAATCATATAACTAGTATCTAAGGACAGTTTTGAACTCAAGGAGTGGGTCTTCCTGATTCCAAGCCCAGTGCTCTGTCCACAGTGCCATCTTGTTTCTAGAGACCTATTTTAGCATCTAATAAATATGTGTCCATTTTCTTCCAGGAGGAATTTTAGGCAGATGCACTGATGTCAAAATAGCATGCTATTGTGGATAGAAGACCAAGAAATGGGTTAATGTTTTGATTCAGACTTAAATTGGTCAAGTCACTTAATCTAAAGCACCTTGAAATCTATGGTTTACTATAAGAAACAACCAACAGGATGATTTCAGAGAAGTCTGGAGAGACCTACATGAACTGATGCTGAATGAAATGAGCAGAATCAGGAGATCATTATATACTTCAACAACAATGCTATATGAGGATTAATTCTGATGGATGTGGCCCTCTTCAGCAATGAGATGATTCAGACCAATTCCAATTGTTCAGTGATGAAGAGAACCATCTACATCCAGAAAGAGGATTATGGGAACTGAGTGTGGCTCACAACATAGCATTCCACTCTCTCTGTTGTTTGCTTGGATTTTATTTTGCTTCTTTTTTTTCTTGTGCTGCACAACAATTGTATAAATATGTATACATATATTGGATTTAACCTATTTCTATCATGTTTAACATATATTGGACTACTTGCCATCTAAGGAAGACCGTCGGGGAAGAGGGGGAAAATTCGAACACAAGGTTTTGCAAAGGCTAATGTTGAATCATTATCCATGTATAGGTTTTGTAAATAAAAAACTTTAATTAAAAAAAAAGAAATCTATGGTTTACAGAAAAAGAATTGATCTGCATTTTAAGGGGGATCTTCCTCATCTGCAAAGTCCCTCTATGAAAGAAATCACCAGCCCAGTATTTATCACGTTTCTAAAATATCTAACAGCTGGATGCTGTACTAGGTTCTGGTGTTGGGAGCAGGGCCAGAGACGGAACTGGCAACATTCACAGTCAGGCTAATGTCACAAAATGTGTCCTCAATTCAGTTTGGGATGGAGGAGATGGCAGATAGCATCTGCTTCTGTGAACTCAGGAAAGAATTCACCTGGAATTCAGCTGCCAAAATGAAAGAAATCTCTATCCGATCGTGTCTTATTTCACTAAATAATTCTTTCTAAGTAGATGCCGGGATCCACTTTGCTTCTATGCTGCTAAAGAATTAAAAGTACTCTCAAAACTTCTTATCAATTTGCTCACCCTGGGACAAAGCATTGGTCCTCCCACCCTAGTTACAACTCTGTGAAAAGGCTACAAAATATATAGTTGACATTATCCTTGAGGAATAATATCATGAGGAAAGCTCTTAAAGTGTGAGAAAAGAGATGAAACTATGTTGATATCATGCAAGATACAGGATGTGGCCATCAGCGAAGGGAAAAACGTTCAAAGTTCTCTGTCTCTGTTTCCTTCCCTCCCTCCCTTTCTTCCTCCTTTCTCTCTCTCTCTCTCTCTCTCTCTCTCTCTCTCTCTCTCTCTCTCTCTCTGTCTCTCTCTCTCTCCCCTTCTCTTTCTCTCTCTCTCTCTCTCTCTCTCTCTCTCTCTCTCTCTCTCTCTCTGTCTCTCTCTCTCTCTCTCTTTCTCTCTCTCTCTCTCTCTCTCTCTCTGTATCTGTGTCTCTATCTCTCTCTTTCTCTTTCTTTTTCTGTTTCTTTTCCTCTATCTCTATTTCTCTGTTTCTCTTCATTTCTCTGTCTCTGTCTCTTTCCTTCCCTCTCTCCTTCCCTCCCTCCCTTCCTCCCCCCCTCCTCTCTGTCTCTCTCTCTCTCTCCCTCTTGCTTGTACTGCGTGGCAGGTACTGTGCTAAGTGCTTCCACAAAAATTATTTCATTTGATTTACGTGACCACCCCGGGGCAGGTGCTATTGTTACCCCCATTTTACAGATGAGGAAACTGAGGCAGACAGAAACATATGAACACAATATAATGTGTATATGTATGTATATATGTATGCATGTGCAAATAGATAAGTGCAGTATTATATACGTTATATATCCACATATAGTTGACTCCCCAACTTATGTATACACACACATACACAGAAATCTAAATCTATCTATACCTAGTACTATATTTTTATCTAAAACTGTGACCACCTAGTTATCATCGAAGTTAGCAGCTATACATTGTTTTAAAATTTGCCAAATGTTCTACGTATGTTACCTCATTTAATCTTCACGACCACCCCAGGAGGGAAGCCCTGTTACATTCATTTTTACAGAAAAGGACACTGAGACAGAGAGAGATTCATTATCTTGTCCAAGGTCACATATCTGAAGCAGGATCCAATCTCAGCTCACTCTGATCCAGGTCCAGCACTGGCTGAGCCAAGCCTTCAAATCCCAGCCCTGCCATTGCCAGAAAGGGTCCTTGTCAAGTTACTTCATTTCCCCAAGGCTCAGTTTCCTCAGCTGTAAAATGTGGGGCTTGAACTAGATGGTTTCAGATTTCAAATCTAAATGCTATGGATCTCTGCTCAATCCTTCTACTGTTCTTTCCCCCGCTGAGTGTATCCATTTATTTTGCTTGAAAAAACATCCGCTTTTATTACAATTTATTTTTTTTTTCAATCTTGTTTTAAAAAAAAAAAGACAGCTATTATTATTCCTGAAAGAGTAAGTATATATTAGTCCAGTCTTGAAGTAAATTTAGTTATTTGTTGCTGGAAAGACCCTGCTATTTCTAAGACACCTTTTTCTAAGCTAAGGTCTCCCCCCCCACATACACACACACACACACACACACACACACACACACACACACACACACTTCTTTCCCTGCTCCCAGCCACAGTTTCTGTTTTATAAGTTCCAATTTTGCTATTTCCGGCTCTCTCAGAGCGAGACCCACGGGCAGCGGGGAAGGGGATCACTCAGTGGACAGACAGCCCCAATACCAGAACAGTTTCCTTGTAACCGTTTGTTACATGGATCCAAATCTCTTGAACTGGAATAAGATTTATCGGTTGCCTGGGGATACTCACTGCAGGAATAAGATCAATGGTGTAGAAGGTGCTCTAAAGAGCACCCACCCACAATGAACTGGTTTGTGAAAGGCGTCCAGCCTCCTTCCATAATGCATTTAAAGGAATTTAAAGGAGATGGGGGAGGGGGCAGAGGGGCAGAAAAAAGAAAAATGGAGTCAGAAAAAGGGAAGGAGGGAAGGAGGGAGGGAGGGAGAGAGAGAGAGACAGGGGGGAGGAGAGGAAGGGAGGGAGGGAAGGAGAGAGGGAAGGAAAGAGACAGAGACAGAGAAATGGAGAGAAACACAGAGAAATAGAGATAGAGGAAGATAGAGGAAAAGAGACAGAGAAAAAGAAAGAGAAAGAGAGATAGAGAGAGAGAGAGATAGAGAGAGAGAGAGAGAGAGAGAGAGAGAGAGAGAGGAAGAAAGGGAGGGAGGGAAGGAAACAGAGACAGAGACAGAGAAATGGAAAGAAACACAGAGGGATACAGAGAAATAGAGGAAGATAGAGGAAAAGAGACAGAGAAAAGGAAAGAGAATGAGAGACAGAGATAGAGACAGAAACAGACAGACAGACAGAGACAGAGAATTATCTTTGTCTTTAGTTCTTTACTCTTTCTGTGACTTTGAGGCTTCAGTGCTCTCACCTGTAAAATGGGAAGATTGATGACTGCCATACAGCAATGTTTTATAATTCCAGGTATTTAATAAATATAAAGGCCTTGGAATAATAACCATATATATAAGAATTTAAAAGAGCTCCACGTTTATAGAAGAAGAACCTGTTTTGGTGCCTAGAAGTTTAAGCTTGGAGTCAAGAAAGAGTTCAAATCCTGGCTGTGAGACCTGGTAAAAGTGCTCCAGGAAACTCCCAAAGATTATATTTTACAGGAGCTGCTGACCTGTAGTGATGAAGGGTACTTCCACACTGGAACTCCCTTACACTAATTAAATCACAAACCCTGGAACCGTAAAAAGAGTTTGCTGAGCACTTTCTTCCCCGAGCTCCTCTGAGGCAGGTTGTGACAATGTTAGTATCTGCATGTTACAGGGAGGGAAATTAAGGCTCAGAAACATAATAATAATAATAATAATAATAATTACAGCTGGCATTTGTATAGCACTTTAAAGTTTTCAAAGAATTCCACTACATTATCTCCTTTGAGACTCCCCCTTACTTGGAGAGAGATAAGAGCTACAGGTTAGGGAGGCATTAGAATGCAAGGGCAAAGCTATGGCATCAGAGATAAGACCTCAATCAATTCCCAGCAGCTCTACCAGCTGGGAGTGTCATTACAAGTTCCCTTACTTCTCTTTGGATTTGAATTAATGGGATCTGAAAATGAGCTTCTCTTTTTCTCTTTTCATTAGTGTTTCTCTTTGTCTCTCTCCATCTTTGTCTCTGTCTCCATCTGTGTTTTTGTCTCCATCTCTCTCTGACTCTGTCTCTCTTCTTTCTGCTTGTCTCTCTTTTTGTCTGTGCCTGTCTGTCTCTGTCTTTCTCTCTGCCTCTGTCTCTGTTTCTCTTCCTGTCTCTGTCACTGTCTCTCTGTCTCTATCTCTATGTGTGTGTGTGCCTCAGTCTTTCCTATCCTTGTTCCTCTTCTTCCTCATTTCTGTCTGTCTCCTTCTCCCATCTCTTTCTATTTTTCTCTTTCTCTCCCTTTCTCCTTCCATTTCTCTCTCTCCCCTAATTTCTCTGTGTATGTTTATGTCTGTCTCTGTGTCTTGTGTTTCTCTCTCTTTCTCTCTCTCTGTCTCTGTCTCTCTCTCTGTCTCTCTCTCTGTCTCTGTCTCTCTCTCTCTCTCTCTCTCTCTCTCTCTCTCTCTCTCTCTCCCTGTCTCTCTGTCTCTCTCTGTCTCTCTGTCTCTGTCTGTCTCTGTCTCCCTCCTCCTTCTCTCTCTTTCTCTCTCTGTCTCTTTTTCTCTCTCCCAGTCATTGTTTTCTCATTCATCAAATTCAAAACAAAGCAATGCAATTTTTTAAAAATCTAAAAACCCAGATAAACAAAACACTGACAAAGAAATTGGGTTTGCTTTTCCCGAGGGTCCCTTCCAGCTGTAAATCACCTCTCCTCTCTTGTGACAAGGAGCCCATTCCCCCAAATGGGGATCCGTTGGTATCAGGCCCATGGGCCAAAAACAACAAAGCAGGCCCTGTGTGAGCTTGGGGAGCGACGTATCTGTCAGGTGGTGTCCCAGTAACCCTTAGCAAAATGGGTTCAGGATTCGCTGCCCACGAAGTAACTGGAGCCAGTCACAGGAGGCCTGGCAGAGGGCTTTCCAAAAGCCTGAGTCCCATCTGTAATGTGAGTGCTGAAGACACTAATCACGAGCTTTCTGACCACAAGGCTGGGGGCTCTGCTAGGGGCAGGAAACCGGGTTTGCCGCCAACTGAGTTTTCCTCCAAGAATTCTGAGTCAGGGTCTTCAGCTAAGCCAAAACATCTGGCAGTGTCAAGAGCGGAATTCAATCCTTAACCAACAGAGTCACAATGTAAAGAACATAAAATCCCTGATCATAATGAACCCTAATGGACTGTGTTGCCTTTCAGAAACATTTCCTAATGAGCCTTCGGACGCGCCGTGATTCCAATTTGCCATGCGTTGGAGAGAAGAAATAACATTTGCTTTTCCCCGGGGAGCCGTTAAGACCCCCTGATTTATAAGGCTTTGTACATAAGGTGGGGGGAGCCAAATCTGGTCAGTTTATTCAATGGCACCGTCCCTCCCCCTTCACCCTCATCTCTGATTTCGAAGAGTTGGCACTCGCTGGGTTTCGAAACAAACCAACCCTTCATGGCTTGGTGCAGACCGGAGCTACAGGAATCTGGGTTCCCGGTTCTCTCCACCCTTGGCCTGCCTCCACCTTGTGTTTCCTAGTTTCATCATTTATAATCCCAGACTAGCTAGAGAACTACAAGGAATTTCAGAAGCCATTTAATCCAACCCCTCTCCTTTTACAGAAGAAGAAACTGATCCCAAAAGAAGCTAAGTGACTTGGGAAACCCGAGAGACCCCAGACACCATCCAGTCCCACCTTCTTTTTTTATATGTGTCACAGGATCTCTTGTGAAAAATAAGAAAAAAGTTTACAAATTTAGCATGTCTGGATTAGAGCAAGAGTCGTGGCGTTGTAGGATTCAAGACTGAAAGGGATATTATATTAATTCAACTAGTCAACAAATATGTAATAAATTTGGGTTTTCTTTCAGGCTTGGTACCTTACTCTTTGTGACCCAGTTTGGAGCTTTCTTAACAAAGATACTGGAATGGTTTGTATTTCCTTCTCCAGCCTATTTTACAGATGAGGAAACTGAGGCAAACAGGGTTAAATGACTTGCCCAGAGTCACCCATCTCTTAAGTGTCTGAGGCTGAATTTGAACTAAAGTCTTCCTTCTTCTAAGCCCAACTCTCTATCCATTATACTTATTTATTAAGTTCTTACTTTATGTGGGTCCAAAGTGAAAACAATCCTAACCTTCTCACAGGAGAGTTCAACTGTTCCAGCCCTCTCATTTTACATTTGGGGTAACTGAAGTTCAGAGAGGAAGTCATTTCTCCACAGCCCTTCAGGTGGGAAATAACAGGAGCAGTATTTGAGCTCAGATCTTGTCTCCAAATCCGGCTCTCTTTCCAGGACACCAAAGGCATAAGCAACCCATCAACCAGTCCATCAATCAACATATAATAAATATTTACTTTCTTCTAGGTACTTGGTGCTGGGGGGACAAAAATGAAACTATCTCCACTCTTTAAAAGTCTGCATTCTACTGGGGAAATCACCATGTGCAAAAATAAACAAATGAATGAATGGATAGGTAATTAATGAATGAGTGAATAAATGAATGAATGGATAGCTAATTAAGGAATAAGTGAATAAATGAATGAATGGATAGGTAATTAAGGAATAAGTGAATAAATGAATGAATGGATAGATGGATAGATAAGTAGACAAATGATGAATGAACGGATGAATAAATACATCAAAACAATATTTCGCAAAGGCTGACAGCTGGAGGGAGGGTCAATAAAGTTATGTATGGTACTATTATGGAAATGTTTTGCATGACTACACATGTATAACCTATAGAGAATTGCTCACCTTCTAAATGGGAAGGGAGAAAAAGAAGCTGAAACTCAAAGTTTTAAAAACTGTATGTTATAAATTGTTTTCCATATAATTGGGAGAAAAATAAAATGCTAAAAAATGTGTAGGAAGTGTCATTTGAGTGGAACTTGGAGCTGGAGTTCAAAATTCTAAGAGTCAAAAGGAAAGAATCCATTAAGAGCAGGAGAAATCAGGTTTTATATGAAAATACCAACTCAGCCAGTTTGTCTGGAACATGAAGGGGGGGAAGGGAAGGGATCTGCAGTGAGCCTGGAAAAGATAAGCTAAAGCCAGATTGTTAATGGATTGAAAAACCAAACAGAGGAGTTTTTCACTGATGTTTTTCCTAGAGGCAATATGGAGCTTCTGAAATTTCTTGAGGAGGAGAGTCACTCAGTCAGCTCTGCAATTGAGCAGAAGTCATGGCTGCATGGAGAAGGGATTGGCAAGGCGGAAGATGAGTTCCGGGACAGCAAGGAGCGATCACATGGATGGCAGAAAAAAAAGTGATTTGACTGGAACAAGGTTGTAAGTGAATGATCATACATGATGTGAGACCTGTCTAAAGAGCCTGAGCTCATAGAATTGTACAATATATAGAAGAAACCCACCTAATACTGAATTTCTTGTGTAAAGTAAGAGATAATCAATTCCACTTCTGTTTCACTATTATCATTTTAATTCAAATTATTGATGAGACTGAGGTTGTGAAGCTGACAGGACCTTCACTCTAATCCCTTCACTGTATAGATACAGAGACTGAAACCAGAGAGAAGAGACTTATCTTCACACAAACAAGAGCACAGTCAGGAAAATTATAGGGTGTGCTGGATATATGGTGGGTAGATAGGAATGGGAGGATGGGCCATCCCAAATGTCCCTGAATGGAAAACAGGAAGGAGCTGCATAGTGAACCCTCCATATGAGACCAAGACAATCACTTGGTTCTTGTTGTTAACTAAATTCTCCTTATATCCAGTTTCATAAGAGAGGGTCCAGTGATAAGAAGGTCAATGTGTGTTAGATGAATTGTGTTTTAAGGAAGAGTGGAAGTTATAAGGAGGCACATTCTAGCTAAATATAGGGAATGGTTTCTTGATCATTGGAGCTATCCAACAATGGGATGGGTTGCCAAGGAGATGATCACTCTCTGGTCCCATTAGTATTCAAACAGAAGAAGGCTCTTGGATTACTTTTGAACTGTGGTGAATCCAGGATCTTGTTATTTTATCTTACAGATCGGAAAAAAAAAGCTGCAGGGATCCTTTGAAATCACCAGGACCAGGTCTCTTATTTTACAAATGAGGAGGCTAAGTAAGATCCTCCACTAAGTGGCTTTCTGACAATCAAGAGGTAATAAATGCCAAGAGAGAGGTTTGAACTCCATCTCTCTGGCTCACTCCAAATCTCCCTCTCACTCCCATGACCACATTCATAGTCTGAGTTAGAATGAATGACTTCTGTAGTTTCCTCTTAAAACATTATGAATATAGGAAAAAGTGGATCTAAGATCTCCATTTATTTCCTGTTTGGGGGAGCTTTTCTCCTAATTGCTGATTAGAGGTCCCCACAGGATAAAATCTGCTTCAGAAGATATCTCATTCAACTGAATGGCCTTTGCAGGGATAGCCACAAACCAAACTGTGAAGTTGCAGTTGTGCAGGGGAGGAGGGAACTTCTCATCTCCCTTGTCCCCAGCACCAACCAGATGTTCTAGGTGCTACAAGCTAATACTTTCTCAAGACCTGCTGCTCAGAGCAGCCTCCCCCTCCATGGACACATTCAGGCAATGTCACAGAAAGGCTGGCTATCTTCTGTCTCCCTCCCTTGTTACCTCCTTCTTGCCTGGTGACTAATAAATGTTTTGGCTAATAATAACAAGAGCTAGAATTCATATCTCACTTAGAGGTTTGTAAAACCCTTTACAAATACCATGTCAGATCCTTGTATCAAACGTATGAGACAGAGTCCCATTTTACAAATGAGAAAATTGAGGTTAAGAGAGATTAAGTGACTTGTTCCAGAGTCTCAAAGTGCTTTCCTTCCTTTCTCTCTCCCTCCCTCCCTTTTTCTCTCCCTCCCTCCCTCCTTCCTCCCTTCCTCCTTCCTTCCTCCTTCCTTCCTCCTTCCTTCCTTCCTTCCTTCCTTCCTTCCTTCCTTCCTTCCTTCCTTCTTTCCTTCCTTCCTTCCTTCCTTCCTTCCTTCCTTCCTTCTTTCCTTCCTGTCTGCCTACCTGCAATTAAGGTTAAGCAATTTATTCAGGATCACATAGCTAAGAAGGGTTAAGTGTCTGAGGTTGGCTTTGAACTTAGGTCCTGACTCCAACCGGTGCTCTATCCACTGTGCCATCTAGCTCTCCTGCTAATAAGTTCCCAATGTAGGATTTGAATTCAGGTCTTCCCAACTCCAAGTCTATTTACTGTGCCACCCAACTGCATTAAATAACTGCTAACATTTGCCAACATCCTAGGTAACCATGTAAATTTTTTCAGGGACCTTGTGGAAAAAAGTCTTGATTCACAGAGTAAAACTGGAATCACATGTATGCTGCAAGGTAGGGGGAAGTGGGGAGGTGCTTTTGGAACTTCTGAACGACCTCAGGGCAGTCACTTACCTACTTAACTTTAGGACCCTCAAACATAAGATGAAAGAGTTGTACCCAGAATCCTCCTGGCTCTAAACCTGTGCTTTGACTCCTCAGGTAGACAGCCACTCACTTCAGCTGTGCTCAAGGAACATTCTAACGCCTGGATCCCAGAAGAAAAGTATTTGTGGCAAAAGGAGAACAAATAGATTCAAGTTCCTTTGGGATCTTCCCCATCAAAGCTAATTATGAATCCCCTCATTGACTCCTATCCTCTAGTTAATGAGCCTGCTTTTAGGGAACACATAGTAGGTGCTTAATGACTATTTATTGACTGACTGTTTTTAGGGAACAGAGTCAGTCAATAAATATTCATTAAGCACCTACTATGTGCCAGGCACTGTGTTAAGCCCCAAGGAAATAAAGAAAGTCAAAAGACAGCATTTGCTTTTATTTTCCCAGAGATTCCCTATTCTCTCTCTCTCCCTACTATGGAGCTTAGGAAGAATGACTGTCTAGCTTTCATTGCATTATCTTATGTTTCTTGGTAACAAACTCTTAAAATCAGGCCTAATTCTAGAGGAGACTAGCACCCTGGGGGTGTGATACAGCAGAAAGAACTGTGCCAAAGGATCTGGATTCAGAATCCTTCCTCTAACGTTTCCTTGCTTGATGGCATTAGGAAAGTGGCTTATCCTCTGTGGGCCTGTTTCTTCATTTGTAAATGGAGAAGGGTGGACTTTATGGTGCCCTAAGCCCCTCCTAGCTCTCACTTTCCAATCCAAGTACAATATTTAAATTCAGGTGTGTTCTGGTTAAAATGAATATCAAGATTGTAATAATAAAAAAAACCCTACAATTTCTTCTCCTATTGGTGACTCATTATAATCTCCTACTTTCTAGTTGTGTGAACTTAGGTAAGTCACACATCATGTTTGGGCCTGTGTGTGTGCTGTCTCTGTGTCTCTATTTCTATCTCTCTATCTCTGTATCTCTGTCTCTGTGTATCTGTCTCTGTCTCTGTGTGTATGTCTCTCTGTATCTGTCTGTCTCTGTCTCAATCTGTCTCTGTTTCTGTGTGTGTCTCTGTCTCTGTCTCTCTGTATCTGTCTGTCTGTCTCTGTCTCAATCTGTCTCTGTCTCTGTGTGTGTCTCTCTGCCTCTCTCTGTCTCTCTCACTGTTTCTCCTCTCTGTCTCAGGCTCTGTTTCTGTGCCTCTCTCTTTTCTGTCTCTCTGTATCTCTTTCTCCTCTGTCTCTTCCCCGACTCTGTCTCTCTGTGTGTCTCTCCCAAGTTAGGGAATTGAGAGGAATACATTGTAAAGAGGAGGTATCACTAAACAAATTTAATTATTCTAAAAAAATAATTGAAATTGGTTTGGCCAATGACCTATGAGGTTCCTTCCAGCTAATAGCTCAGTAATTTCCCATAGTCCAGTCTTCTCTACCTGACTTGAAATCCTGGGCCCCTGGAAAGTTGCCTCAGACCTCCCTGGCCTGTGGACAATGCATTATGGTCCTGCCTATGATGCCCTCCTGGTTTCTGTGACTTCAAGTTCCAGCCAATATCTCACTTTCTATAGGAAGTTTTTCTCAATCTTCAATTCAATCTTCTCTTGGTTGATTACTTCATATTTATCTCCCACAGGACTTATTCGGAGGTAGTTTCCCTCATTTAATTGTTGTCTTCCAGGTAGGCTCTGTCTTTTGCCTTTCTTTATATCCTCAGGATTTAGCACAGTGCCTGGCACATAGTAGGTGCTTTATGAATGTTTATTGATTGATTGACTCTGTTCCCTAAAAACACAGGCTCCTAAAATATTTGTAGATCGCTTCAATGGCACTCTCTCTCTTTCTCTCTTTCACCCCTCCAGGCTTCAGGCAGTTTGTGGGTGCCCATGGAGCCCAAGTGTTAACTGTTATCATTTAGGGTAATTTTTCTTGACAGCTTAAATGCCTCCCTCCCCCCTTCCCCTGCCACCACCCCCCGCCACCCTGTGTCTGTCGAATGGCAAATCAATGGCGCATTCTCTTTAAACGGCCTGCACTTGGTGTTTTACTGCCTTTCATGAGGGGCCCCCGCATTTTAATTACTTCTGCTGTGCCCCACACTATATATAACACTAATGTTTCTGAGACTGCCAGCAATTAAAACCCAAAATAAATAAGCATTATAGACTTCAAACCCAGCCGGTTCTCCAGGCATTGTGAAGGATGGATGGGAGGCAGCCTTTTGTTTTTAATTGAGCGAGTAGTTCTGGGCCCAACCAATCACAAATGGCGGAAAAACAGCTGTTTTTCCAGCGGTTGAGGCAAGGGGGGGAGAGAGGTCATTGAAGCTGGTGTCTTCTCACATGGACTTTTGGCTCCCACGGTGCTCTTGAGGAACTTGCTGACTCAGGATTTCAAGCTCCAAGAGGAAGAAATTATGGTTGCCAAGTCCACTGTACAACTGCAGCTTTATCCCAGAACGTTTCTTGGTCCCATATTGAAGCACAAGAGGCTCTGTTGCTATTTTTGTTGTTGTTGTGTCTGCTTTTCCACCTTGGGAAATACGCCGCAAGGGAAATTTTGATGTCGACTGATTCTTTTTTTTGTTTATTAAATAAATGTGTGTATGTTTCATTACTGAATAATGTCCACAGCTGGGAAAGAACAATTAGCAGATCAATAATTATAATATGTCTTTTTATAGCACATTAGGGTTTGCAAAGCACCTACCACACGACAGCTCTATGTGATCAGTAGAGAAAATGATATTCCTCTTTTATATATTACATATATGAATATATAAATCTATCCATGGGATTATCATTTTGTACAATATATGAGGAAATGGAGTCACAACAGAGGCCCCAAAGCAAGGGTCAGCACCCAGGATTTGGGTCCAGATTTCTGGATTTCCCTTCATCTCTAAATGTTACTCTCTGCTGTGAAGGATAAATATTTGTGAGCTTAAGTGAGAATTTAAACCTTAATAACAGAAGCAGAAAAAAGTTGGCAGAGGGGCAGTGTCAGGCCTGGGTCCCGAAGAGTGATGGAAATGAAAGAGAAAGGGGACAGGGAACCAGCAGTCAGGACTGGTCAGCAAGCTGTGAGAAATAACTCAGTATAGCATCAAGAAACAGCCCTAGGAAAATCATTTGTGAGAGATGGACAGAGACAGAGATAGAGACAGAGAAGCAGAGATAGAACAGACACAGACAGACTGAGAGAAGGAGACAGACAGGCAGAGACAGAAACATAGACAGATGGACAGAGAGACAGGTAGAGAGACAGAAGGACAGATAAAGACAGAGTGATGCAGAAAGATAGACAGAAACAAAGACACAGAGGAAGAGAAGAAAAAGAAAGAGACAGAAACAAAGACACAGAGAAACAGAGACACCAAGAGCTGAATTAGGGACACACACACAGAGAGACAGAGACAGAAACAATAACAATCAAGACAAAAAGCAAAATGTTGGACTTGGTTCAAATCCTTCCTTATATGTAACCTTATCTAATCATTTAATCTCTCTGAACTTCTTACTAGCAAAATAAAGTGCTTGACTAACTAGTTTCTATGGTTCTTTCCAGCTCTAAATCTATGATTCTCTGATCATATGTTCACAGAACCAATTGCCAAATTAGTGTGTTGTAGTAGTCAAGTATCCTGCTAGTAAGTAAGGATTTGAACCAAGGTCATTTACTTTTTCCATTGTACTAGACATCAAAGAAAAAAAATTATCATTCCTAGTAAGAATCATAGTAATAATAATAATAACAATAATAATAATTATATTTGTTTACCACTCTTAATTAATTTTTTCCAAGGTCTAGAGAGACAGAAAGAGACACACACAGAAAGAGACAGAGATAGACAAGACAGAAAAACAGAACAACGGAGACAGAGAGACAAAGATAGGCAGAGAAAGAAATACAGAGACATGGAGAGAGAAAGACACAGAGACAGACAGACAGACAAACAGAGAAAGACAGACATGGCTATGACTGAAGGGAAAGAGAATTAGGGTTCTGCAAAAGTGAGGGGGATGAGAGCAAAAGAAAGGGAGAGACAGTCAGTGATGGGGGGAAGAGAGCAAGACAGAGAGAGAAAGAGAGAGAGGGAGGGAGGAAGAGAAACAGGCAGTCAGAGGCACAGAGGGAGAGTCAGAAAGAGACACAGAAGGACAAGACAGCGACACAGAAAGACAGACTAGAGAGAGACACACACTGAGAGACAAGAAACAGAGACAGAGAAAGAGAGAGAGAAGCATAGTTATAGATTGGGCTGCTAATGGATAGAAGCCAAGTCTAAGTACGCAGGCCGAGATCAAGCCTAGTTTACATTAAGTACAACAAGGCTAGGTAGAGGACAGAATAGGGAAATTGAGCTTCATTATCTCTCATGCACTTCAATACAAAGTAACAAAAATTCCTGAAGATGCTAAAGAGCATCATACTACATGGAGTGCCCAGCCTAGAGTCAAGAAGATTCATCATGCTGGATAATCTTGGGCAAGTTCCTTCACTGTTTGCCTCAATTTCCTCATCTGTAAAATAGGCTGGAGAAGGAAATGGCAAATTATTTTAGGATATGTTTTCAGTAAAACACCAAATGGGAGTGAGAAGAGTAGGAAATGACTAAAATGACTCAACAACAAAAAATATATACAAAATAATTTCAAGAGAAGAGAACATTAAAAATTGGGAACACCGGGAAGGAAGCTATGTATTCTAGGCAATAAAGAAGTGCAGGGAGTGTGTTCTAGGCATGGGGGTCAGCCCATACAGAATCTGGACTTCCCTTAGAACAATTAGAAAGCTGGTTCAGCTGAAAAAAAGATTATTTGAAGAGGAATGACATTGGCCATCCCCCAGCCTGGTTTTATGTACTCTCTGTGACATTTGACTTGTCTAGGTACTTCTTCTAAATGCAGATGCATATGGCTGGTGTCATAAAAAAAAGCCAGATTTTATAGATAGTTATTACAGCTCCACCAACTAGTAGCCTTCTTGTCCTTAAAACTATCTAGGGGTTTTAGTGAACTGCAGCCTCAATATTAGTCAACAGGATAACGTGGAACCTAAAAATAAGCTAATGCAACCTTAGGCTATGTTGATGGAGACATAACAAGGTGATGTTCCTGCTATCCTTGTCTACTCTGCCCTGGTCAGATCTCATCCAAAGGATTGTGTTTAGTTTAGAGAACCATATTTATGAAGGAAATTGACAATTTAGAGGATGTACAGAAGAAGCTAAGCAGAATGGGGAAGGGTCTTAAGATCATGACCTGCAAAGATGGATTGAAGCAATTATTGATGCTTAGCTAGGAGAGAAAAAGACTTGGATAGGCAGAGAAGGAGAGCTGAGAGCTCTCGGAGTATTTTTTCATAATATTGAAAAGAGAAAAGACTTGTTTTGTTCAGATTCAGAGTGAACAAAAATGGATGAGTGTTGCAGGAAAGCAGATTTTTGAAACACATAAACAAAGACTTCCCAATAAGTTGGGATGTCTGAAAGTGGAAGGGGATACTCTAGGAAACAATGAGCTCCCTTTCATTGGGTCCTCCAAGAGAATGTTAGGTGACAACTTGTCAGTAATGTTATACAGAGGTATAACCAAGATGGTGAAAGACCTGAGTCCTTCCCTAAATCCCTCCAGATCCCTTTAAATAACTCTAAAAAATTATAGAGTGGCAGAACCCACAAAAAGATGAAGTGAAACAATTTTTTAGCCCAAGACAACTTAGGCAGGGAAAGTCTGTTGTGCCAGGGTATGAGAGAAACACAGTCCATTGTAAACCATCCCAGTGTAGATTGGGCTCAGCAAACCAGGAGCATGCATTGAGGCAATGAATCAGTGGCAGCAGTGGGATTTTCCAGACCTTTCAGCCCACAGACAGGAAGGAGATCAGAAAACTGGTGAGAAGATTACAGAAATCCCTTTGCTGATACCAAGGGGAACTCTGTTGCTTTGCCTCTATTTGGATCTGGGTTGCAATCTTGGACTTAATTCCAGGGGAGGAAGGTCACAGTTCCTGGCTGAAAAGTATGCTTGTGGTCACTCACAAACCAGTGCACAGCATAGGAGAGTAATAAATATGCTTCCCCCTAGATCATAACACTTGGGAAGAGCCAAAAACTTACAGGTTCCCAGAATTACCTCTGAAAATACCTGCACAAAAAAACCTGAAGATTGAACCAATACCCTTTCCACTTGGGAAACAAAGCCTCCTATAGCACAAAGTTAAAAGTCAAGAAATAGACTGAAAAATGAACAAATGGCAAAAAAAAAAAATTCTGACCACTGAAAGTTACTATGGTAACAAAGTAGAACAAGACATACACTCAGAAGAAGACAACAAAGTCAAAATTCGTGCATCTGAAAATTCAAAGAAAAATATAAATTGGTTTCAGGTTACAGAAAAGCTCTATCAAGTGAGGGAGGGTGGAGCCAATATGGCAGAGTAAAGCCAGGAAGCTGCTCAAGCTCTCCCAGTTTTCCTCAAAAAACACATGAAATCAAGCCTCTGATTAGCCTGATGAAATGAAACCACTTTCCAGCTCAAGATATACTGGAAAAACTTCAAGAAAGGTCAGTTTCACCAGGGTGAAAAGGATGTTCATGCCTGCTCAGAGAGAGTCTGGGAAAACCAGTGAGAGGATCTTAACCACAGCAAATCGGGAACTAAGACCCTTAATCCTGGGTCAATAGAAGAACAAATCAATGGGGCAGTTTCTAGTACCAGCTCAGAAGGCAATCTCTGGGAAACCAGGCTATTTTCTGAAAAGAGCAGGCAAAGCTACCCCCTGCAAACACTTGGGGCTCCTATGCTTAAGGCCAATGCTCAAAATGCACAGGAAGCTTAGGACTGTGTTCCCTTTACCTCAAGAGCAGAAATCAAAGAAAAAACTTAAAAAAGAGGAAATATCCCAAAAAAGGAAGAAAATGAGAAAGAATCTTGATCATAGAAAGATATTGTGGTGACAGGACAGATCAAAACACAAACTCAGACAAGGACAAAATGAGAGAAAAAAGTCTCAAAGAGTGATATGAATTGGTCTCATTCCCAAAGAGGCTTCTTGAAAGTGTTCATAAAATATTTTAAACAGGCAAATAAGACGGGTAGAAAAAAATGAGAAAAGAAATGAGAGGTATGTATGAAAAAATAAACAGAAAAATAAGGAAAAATTGTCTGAATAAAACAACTCTTTATATGGGAGTATAAGGAATGTAATGGGAAAAGAAATACAAAATATAACTGAAGAAAATCACAATAAAAACTAGAACAGGACAAATGGAAGCTAATGACTTTGTGAGAAAGCAAGAAATAGTCAAATAAATTAAAAAGAATGAAAAAATGCAAGAAAATGTGAAATAACTCATTGACAAAACAGTCTATCTAGAAAATAGATCCAGAAGAAACAGTTTAAAAAATCATCAGCCTACCTGAAGGCCATGACCAAAAAAAAAAGCCTGAATAGAATTTTAAAGTTAAGAAAAACTGTCCCAATATTTTAGAAACAATTGGGGAAATACTGATTGAAATAATCTTTAGATCACCTTTGAAAAGAGATCCCATAAGGAAAACCGCAAGAAACATTGTTTCAAAGTTCCAGAACTACAATGTCAAGGAAAAAAGTACTGCAAGCAGCTAGACAAAAAACAATTCAAATATCTTGGAGCAACAGTCAGGCTTACCCAGGATCTGGCAGTTTCTACAATAAAGGATCAGAGGATCTGAAATATCATATTCTCAAAGGCAAAGGACCTAGGATTATCACCAAGAATTAACTACCCCAAGAGACTCAGCATCTTTTAGGGGAGGTGATGGAATTTCAATGAAGTAAGAGACTTTCAATAATTTCTATTAAAAAAAACAGTATTTAACAGAAAAGTAAATCTAGAAACACAGAATTCAAGAGAACCATAGAAAGGTAAACAGGAAAATATAGATTATTTAAAGGTTAAATTGGTTTACATTCCAAATGGGAAAACATTATCTGTAACTTTTGAGAACTGTATCTGTCACTGGGGCTGAGAGAGGGAGCAGCACATGAACTGAGGGTGTGGTTCTGAATGGACTCTAATGTGATGATGATATTAGGGGGAGGAAAACGTTCTGTATTTAAAAAAAGAGGAAAGGGGAGGAAATGGGACAATTAGTTCACATGAAGAAGCCCAAAGATCTATTACAATTGGGGGGAGAAAGGGAGGGAGCTGAGCATTGTCTGAACATTGGTCATATCAGTTTTGGTTCTAAGCTCATTCATTAATCATTCATTTGGGTATAGTAATTTATCTAACACTATAGAGAAGTAGGAGAAGAAAGAGGAAAGAAAAGGGAGGGGCAGTATAGAAGGGAGGACAGAAACACTAGGGAAAAAGGTAAGAGAAGGAAGGAAGGGGTGATAGAAGATAATGTAGTGGGTAGAGTGAGCTAAACACATTACTAAGAGAAGGGGAAGGGGTGACAGGAGATAAGGTGTGAGTTAAAAAACATGACTAAAGACAGGATGGAGAGAGAAAACAAAAGTATTTACAGGGAATAAAATAAGATGGAGGGAAATTCGGAGCTGGTAATCATAACTGTGAATGTGAATGGGACAAACTCTCCCATAAAATGAAAGTGAATAGCAGAGTGGGTTAAAAACAGAATTCTACAATATGTTGTTTACAAGAAACACATTTGACACAGACACAGACAGACTTTTTTATTATAGCTTTTTATTTACAAGATATATGCATAGGTAATTTTTCAGCATTGACCCTTGAAAAACCTTCTGTTCCAACTTTTTCCCTCCTCCCTCCAACCCCCTCCCCTAAATGGCAGATAGACCCATACAGACACATACAGACTTAAAGGCAGCAACAGAATTTATTATGTTTCAGCTGAAATAAAAAAGAAATGCAGAAGTAGCAATTCTTATCTCAGACAAAGCAAAAGTAAAAATAGATCTTATTAAAAGAGATAAAGAAGTAGAGTATATCTTGATAAAGGATACCATAGGGACAGCTAGGTGGTGCAGTGGATAGAGCACCAGCCCTGAAGTCAGGAGCACCTGAGTTCAAATCTAGTCTCAGATACTTAACACTTCCTAGCTGTGTGACTCTGGGCAAGTGACTAAACCCCAATTGCTTCAAAAAAAATGAAAAAAAAAGATAAAGGATACCACAAACAATGAAACAGTAACAATACTAAATATGTATGCACCAAGTGGTAGAGCAGCCAAATTTCTAGAGATTTCAAGCTTATTACAGGAAGATATAACACAGCAAGACTGTATTAATGGGGGACCTCAATCTTCCTCTCTCAGAATCAGACAAATCTAATGAAAAAATAAACAAGAAAGAAACTAGAGAAGTTAATAGAATCCTAAAAAAACCTAAATATGATAGATTTCTGGAGAAAATTAAATAGGGGCAGAAAGTAATATACCTTTTTTCTTGGTGGTTCATAGCACCTTCACAATTGACCTTGTATTATACATTATACAACTACATTGACCATATATTAGGGCATAAAAACCTCACAATCAAATGCAGAAAGACTTCTGTTACTAATAGTAATTATAGTAATGGTAATAAAATTCAACCAAACAACAACAAAAGAAGTGAAAATGCCATATTGTGATCCACACTCAGTTCCCACAGTCCTCTCTTTGAGTGTAGATGGTTCTCATCATCACAAGATTATTGGAACTGGCCTGAATCATCTTGTTAAGAAAAGTCAAATCCATCAAAATTGATCATTGCTGTTGCTGTGTGCAATGAAATCATGGTTCTGCTCATTTCACTTAGCATCAATTCATGTAACTCTCTCCAGGCCTCTCTGAAATCATCCTGCCGATTGTTGTTTATAGAACAATAGTATGCCATAACATTCATATACCATAACTTATTCAGCCATTCTCCAACTAATGGGCAACCACTCAGTTTCCAGTTTCTTGCCACTGCAAAAAGAGCTGCCACAAACATTTTTTGCACATGTGAATCCCTTTCCCTTCTTTGAAATCTCTTTGGAATATAAGCCCAGTAGAAGCACTGCTGGATCAAAGGGTATGCACAGTTTGATAACCTTTTGAGCATAGTTACAAATTGCTCTCCAGAATGGCTGGATCCATTCACAATTCTACTAACAATGTATTAGTGTCCCAGTTTTCTCACATACCCTCCAACATTTGTCATTATCTTTTCCTGTCATCTTTGCCAATCTGAGAGGTGTGTAGTGATACCTCAGAGTGATCTTAATTTGTATTCCTCTGATCAATAATGATTTAGAGATGCAAAAAATTTAAATAAAATATTAGCAAAGAGATTACAGCAACTTATCAAGGGGATGATACACTATGACCAAGTGGGATTTATACCAGCAATGCAGGGCTGGTTCAATATCAGAAAAATTATTACCATAATTGACCATATCATTAATAAAATCAACAGAAATCACATGATAATCTTAAGAGATTCAAAAAGCTTTTGACAAAATACAGCACCCATTCCTATTAAAAACACTAGAGTGCATAGGGATAAAGAGAGCTCTCCTTAAAATAATAAGTAATACTTATCTAAAAATCAAATGCAAACATTATTTGTAATGGAGAAAAGCTGAGCACATTAATAAAATAAGGGTCAAAACAAGAATGCCCATTATTACCACTGTTATTCAACATTGAACTAGAAGTGTTGATTTTAGCAATAATAAAAGAAAAGGAAACTAATGGAATTTGAATGGCAATGAGGAAATAAAACTATCATTCCTTGCAGATGATATGATGCTATACTTGGAGAATCCTAGAAAATCATGCAAAAATTTACTAGAAACAATGAACAGCTTTAACAAAGTTACAGGATATAAAATAAACCCACACAACTCATCAGCATTTCTATATATTATTGACAAACTCATCAACAAGAGATAGAAAGAGAAATTACATTTAAAATCACTGTAGACAAAATAAAATACTTGGGTGTCTACCTATCCAGACAAACCCAAGAACAATATAAATACCATTACAAAACACTTCTCACACAAATAAAGTCAGAGCTAAACAATTAGGAAAATATCAATTGCTCATGGGTATACCAAGTTAATATAAAAAGATGACAATTCTGCCTAAATTGATCTACTTTTTCAGTGCCATGCCAATCAAACTGCCAAAAAATATTTTATAGAACTAGAAAAAGTAACAAAATTCATCTTGAAGAACAAAATGTCAAGGAATATCAAGGGAATTAATGAAAAAATACAAAGGATAGTGGCTTAGCTGTACCAAACCTAAAAGTATATTATAAAGCAGTAGGCATCAAAACCATTTGGTACTGGATAAGAAATAGAGTGATGGATAGATGAGATACATATGACAATAAGAAAAATACAAAAGACAATAAGAAAAGAAATGAGAGTGGTACAAAAGGAAATATAAAAGGCTAATGAGAAGAATACCTTAAAAAGTAAAATTGTTCAATTGGGAAAGGAGACACAAACACTCACTGAGCAAAATAATTCCTTAAAAAATAGAATTGAGCTAATGAAAGCTAATAACTTTATGAAATCAAGATACAGTAAAGCAAAACCAAAAACATTTAAAAATAGAAAAATGTGTAGTATCTCATTGGAAAAACAATTACCTTCTAAAAGAGATCCAAGATGAAAAGTCTCATGAATATTATGGCCAAAATCCAGACCTCCCAGATCAAGGAGAAAATACTGCAAGCAGCCAAAAAAGAAGTAATTTAATTATTTTGGAGCCATAGTCAGAATAGCACAAGATTTATTTAATTTTTAAAATAGTAATAGCTTTTTTATTTTTCAAAGATAAATGCAAAATAGTTTTCAACATTCACCCTTGCAAAACATTATGTTCCAAATTTTTCTCCCTCTCTTTCCACCTCCTACTTCCCTTAGACAGCAAGTAATCCAATACAGGCTACACATGTTCAATTATCCTAAACATATTTCCACATTTATCATAAGATAATACAAGATTTAGTAGCTTGTACATCAAAGAACTGGAAAATTTGGAATGTTATATTCCATATAGTAAAAGAACTAGGAATCACTACCCAACATAACTGAGTATAATCCTTGGGAGAGGGGGGAATGGATATTCAGTGCAATAGAGGACTTTCAAGCATTTATAATGAAAACACCCAGAGCTGAATACAAAATTTGACTTTCAAATACAATAAGCCAAAAAAGTATAAAAAGGTAAACAGGAAAGAAAAATCATAAGGTAATCAATAAGACTAAACTATTTATTTTCCTATATGAGAAAATGATATTTGTACCTCTTTAAAAAAAAAAAAACCTTTCTCATCATTAGGACATTTAGGATGGGTATACATAGACAAAAAACAAAAAACATAATTGCAATTTGAATGGCATGACTAAAATAAAATTAAGGTATGAGAAGAATGCTCTGGAAAGGGGGGAAAGTGAGAGATAAAAGGGGGCTATCCATTAATTGGGAAATGACTGAACAAGTTACTGTACATAATTGTGATGGTGTACTATTTCACTTTAAGAAATGGTGAGAATGCTCTCAGAAAAAACCATGAACTTACATGAATAAATGCAAAGTGAAATAAGAACACTGTACACAGTAATATCAATATTGTGTACAATATTAGCAATATGATAATCTATTATGAATAACTTAGCTATTCTCAACAATACAATAATCTAAAACAACTCTGTAGCACTTAGGATGAAAGGTGCTGTCCTATCTATAGAGAAAGAATTGATAGAGCCTGAATGCGGGAGTGTCTTTCTTTTTCTTGGTTGTTTTTGTCTGTGTTTTTTTACACAGGTTGATTTACATGGAAATGTGTTATGCATAACTGCACATTTATTACTTATGTCAGATTGCTTGCCTTCTGGAGAGGAATGAGGAAGAGAATTTGGAGCTCAAAATTTTGGGGAGGAAAGAATGTTCAAATCGTTTTTACTTGTATTTGGGAAAATAAAATATTAAATAAGATTAAAATGCAACAAAGAAAGATTGAAGATTAGAAACAGAAAGTGTATGATTGAAAGAGTAAGCTCCCAAAGGAAATGGGAAAAAAAAAACAGGAACAAGAAAATATACAGGAAGGATTAGCCCCAGAAGAAAGGCTTCTTCCTCCAAGACTGAAGCAAAGAAGAATAAAATAGGGGATGATTTGAAGGGAATGTGAGATAGAGAACTAGGGAGGAGTTCAAAGGAGAAGGCTTTGATTTTCTTGGTTGAGTATATAATAAGGTCTTCTGCTGAATGAAGAGTGGCTTGAGGAAAGTAAAAAGTTTTGAGCAGTTGATGTGGGCAGTATGTAACAAAGGAAAATCATGGAAAGATAAAAGGGACAATGTCCCTTTTCTCAGCTGAGAAAAGATGACCTTGTAATGGATTCAGCATTCTTGTCTGACATCCTACAACATTATTCAGCATTATGTAAGCAGAAACAGTGGTGGATAGATAGTGGGGTGGAGTAATTTAGGGTTGGGATCTGGAAAGGGATGAATGACTGGATTGGGGAGGGGGAGAGAGTCTAGGGTGGAAGATGAATAAAATTGAAATGTTCATCTATGGCATTAACATGTTAAAGAGAAGAATGAAAAGCCAGATAAAGACTGGGAAAGCAAGACAAGAAACTGTGATCCAGACAAATAATAGGTTAAGGAGTGATGAGACAAAGAGAAATGGAAGGAAAGAAGGATTTAGTCCGAAGACAAATGCCAGAGTTGTGAGACTTAAAGGTAGAGCACTAATGGATGATAAGATCAGTTATCATGGTTAGATAGTTAAGGTAGGATAGATATACAAGTCATGGGAGGTTGATGATCTGGGAAGCCAATTCTTTCAGTACCTGAGGATGTAGTTCATCTGGCCCAAGAGACCTGAATTCGTGAAGAACAACAAAGTGCTCTCTTCCTATTATCTTCTGTTTATGTTGGTTGTCAACTTCCTAGTAGACATTCTTTTGTTCTATTCTTTTCAGTTCGAAGGTTATTCTATTAGGTAAGTCACCAGAAGAAAAATAATAACTGAGTAGTTCTACTTTCTCTCTATTATCAGTTATCATCCCACATCCAGCCCTAGCAGTGG
The DNA here is from genome assembly GCF_016432865.1 of Antechinus flavipes. NCBI lineage: Eukaryota > Metazoa > Chordata > Mammalia > Dasyuromorphia > Dasyuridae > Antechinus > Antechinus flavipes. The sequence goes on from NC_067401.1 coordinate 19,848,363, forward strand.
TCCTATTCTTTCTTTGATTTTCCTTTTCCCTAAAATAGCTTTTAAAAGAACATTCTTGTTGTCTCAGCTTTCTTCAACATCCAGCGCTCATTATAAACTGAAGCAGTTTTGACACTATAGTACCAAGCCATGATTTTGTATTTATATTCTGTTATCTTCCCTGCCTGTTACCTTCTGAATATACATTGTTAAAATCTACATCAGTTGGAGATTCTGTGCACATCAATATTGGGATTTTTTTTTAAGACAATTTCTCTTTTCCTCTACATTGGCACAGGTCCAGCCTCTGTAACAAACTAGGTGATTTTTTAATGCACAGAAGAGAACGGGAGCCAGAAAGAATCACAGACAAGCAGGAAATCTTTTAATGTTTTGTGCCGAATTCGTTGTGAATTTAACAAGTTATACATAGTAGAGATCCAACATTTCTTTTTCTGTCACATGTATATAGAAATTTCCATTTCATTTGGTATTTATTAAGTACAGAATAATAAAAAATAAATTAATGAAGGAATAGATGGATAGAAGGATGTTGTACAAGCAATACTTGGTTAAGTATGTATTGGGATAAATGGATTGAGAGGGCCCTTCCAACAATGAGATTCTGTTTCCTATATAACTTATATGAATATAAATTTTCTTTTGTTCACGTACACTAATGTCTTTCATAAAGAATACTTAAATACTCAACATGCAAAATGTTCTCTGATCTCCCCAATGTGGATATTTCTTCTAATGATCCGGTTCTTACCTGATTCATGCCTTCATATCCTGTGTGACATTTTCTATGTCTTCCAATAAGGTCATTATAGTAACTTTATCCAATGTTTGGAGGCCTTTCTCAAATTCTTTTAATATTATACAGATCCCAAGGGAGCCCGTTCTCTGGAAAGTGTGTATCCTGTAGCTTCACTATCCACTTTCACATAACCTACTTTTTTGCTTAATTCATATATTTTCAATGACATCTCTACATCTACTTTTTCTTCAAAATTTCCTGTTTGCAGTTTTTTGCAACCTATTCACTTCCACCACAAAAGTTTCCATTTCTCTCTGGTGGCCCTCATTTTCCATTCTGAAACTGTAGTATTTGATGAATTAAAGTCATAAAACAACAACAACAATAGATCTAGATTTTTTTTTTTGGTGGGGGAAGAGACTATATATATGTTTTTTCTTTTGGGGTTTTTTGTTTGTTATTTTAATAGATTTTTGTTTCAGGAAGAAGATTCACTACTGCCATAGAGGAGAGTCAATACATAGTCAAGATGGGATTGGACCAGGGAAGATTGCCCCTCTGTAAAATGGGTATATTGTACTAATGCTCTCTAATATTCCTTCCAGTTCTAAATCTAGGAGCCTGTGATTCTTCTGGAAGACACTCCTTTGTGTGGATGACATCATGTTGGATTTACAAAGCCCCAGAACACTGAAGAACCTTCTGGAGGAGATTCATATGACTGAATAAATGGATGGATGACTTTATCAACATTTAGGAAGCACTGACCGTGAGCTAAGCGCTGTGCATTGTGTTGAAGATACAAATACAAAAACAGACAATGCCTGACTTCTACTAGAGAGACACAAGACATGCTAATAGGATGGTAGCCTGAAGGCAGCTGTTTTGGTTTGAAAAGTTACAGAAATGGAAGCTACAGGACAGTAAACTAACACATACATTCCAGGAACAAGAATTGGCTGAAGGGGATTGTGGATCCAAATGAGAAAAGTAGGGCATGGAGGGCATGGCAGCTTACAAGGAAGGGTTCAGAGGGAAGCATGACTGGAGCCACGTGAGCTACTTACCCATCAGGAAAATGGGGGCACCAATATGAAGGATTAGCTTAACTCATCAGCAGAGGAGAAGCAGGCAGATAAAGAAGGCCTATTGTCTATAATTTATATGCAGTTGGAAACACAACCAATGGTGTTTATTGAGCTATATATAGGGACCTTGGACAGGTGCTGGCAGCAGAACAGGACTTGGGCACAGAATTGAAAGAGAGGAGATTACTTAAAGAAACTGCACCATTCTTTTAATGAAAGCAGACAATCCCTGGATTAAAAGAGACATATCTGAGCTTTGTGTTTAAGGCTATCTATAATTTAGTTTCCATATACCTTTTAAACTTTATTTCAAATTATTCCCTAGGAAAAGCTCTTGGTTGAAGCCAAACTGCAAAGCAGTGCTGTTTAGAATGCTCGACTTGAAAACAAGATAGATCTGAATTAAAATATCTCTCAAAGGCTTAGTAACCCTAAGACCCTGGATGAGTTACTTAACCTTAATTTACTCATCGATAAAATGGGGATAATAATAACACACAGTGTTCCACAAACTCAACATCTTATCTAGCATCTCTTTACTTTTATCTGAGTTGTGTCCAGTGCTTGGAGTCATTCAGCTCTCATCAAATCTCTGTGAATTGATACCTCCCTTCAATACTCATCTCAAGTGCTGCATTTCCCATGAAGCCTTTGCTATCACCAGGTGTTGACACTCTCTCCCTCCTCAAGCTGCTTTGTTCTCACTTGTCTGAATGCATATTATTTCCCAGCTCCCAACACACCTTTGACTCAATTTCAAAGACTGAAAGTTCTTTGAAAGCAAAGACTTTATTTTTTGTCATTGGCCCTCACTGACTATTATAGTCCAGTGCCTGGTGAGCAACAAATGCTTAGAAAACGTTAATTGAATTGTATTGAATTAAAATGGACAGACACCAGCCTTGACAATGGAAAGGAATCTTCTGACTATTCTTCCCTGCTTCAGGCACTAGACCATGTGCAGTCATATGCCAAAAATACAAGAGAACAAAATAGGAGGTTTTTTTCCCCCCAATAGCTTGTGTTTTGAGCTCATTACTGGCTAGAATGAAGTCATAGTGATTATTCTTGTTGTTTGGTGATTGACATTAAAGTACTAAAGGTGAATCATCTTTTGTTCCTCCCCAAATGATTGTTTGCTTCTCACCCATGCTCTCTTTCAAAAGAAGCGAGCAAGACGAGCATCTTTTGTTTCCATAAAAACTGGCCCGCCATCTTGCTCATTAGACTTTGGGATCATCAAGTGTTGAACACAGATGAGCAGAAAGTGGCTACCAGCACTCCATGCTTTCCCTCTGCTCCTCTAACACCTGTCAAAATATCCTCACCCATTTGCCACTCATGACACTACCCCTGACACTTGTAGTGCGAGGTCTTGCTTTTGGGAAAGGCTCACCATCTGTACCAGCTTCATGTTCCCACTCATTGACTCTCAATCTCTTTTTCTTCAGATCACATCTGAAAACATATTTCTTTTCCTTGTCGTGTTCGCCTGTTCTGCCCAGGCTGGCCTTCTTCAGCTGGATAAATTCCTTCCTTCATGTCACACTGAATGTCTTGGCAATGCTGTTTCTGGCACTTGCTGGATGGAGTCTTATAATCATAAAGGCTGTGATAATTTGGATTTCACAGTGCATGGAGCAGATGAAACAATACAGTGTCTATAATCTACTCAGTGCTGATACCCTGACAAGAAATGTATTCCAGAATCCAAAAGATAAATGAGACTTATACAGTCCAGTCATCTGGTCCAACCTGTATCAGAAAAGCAATTCCTGGTACTTCACACCAAATAAGTGGTTAGCTAACCTTGAAAGGCCTTTTGTGACAGGACAACGCACTACCTTCTATGATAGTCTAGTTTATCTTGGGACTGTGAAAATTGATAGGAATCCTTGCCTTACAGGATCCTAAGTCTGACACTTCACAACTTATGGAATCATAGCATCATTGATTTAGAGTAAAAGAGATCTTAGAGGTAATCATGAGAAACTCCTTTATTTTTATAGAAGAGAAAACTGAAGATCATGGGGATGAAGTGAACAGTTCAAGATCACAGAGCTCCAGGGATGAAATCTCTTCCTTCCACTAGTGAATTAATAAACTAATAGCACTATTAAAAATGATGTCTAAGAACAACGAAAAGCTAGGTTGCTCAATGTATTGGGTATCAGGACTAGAATCAGGGCCTAAATTCAAATTCAGTTTCAGACACTTCCCAGCTCTGTGACCCTGGGTAAGACAGCCTAACATGTTTTGACTCAGTTTCCTCACCTGTAAAATGAACTGGAGAAGGAAATGGCAAATCATTCTAATAACTCTGCCAAGAAAACACCAAATGGGATCACAAAGAGTTGGACATGATGGAAACGACTGAACAACAAAATAAGAAGAAAATAAATTAAAACAGAATGTGGCACAGGATGGAAAACTGACCTTGGAGTGAGAAAAATTGTAATTCTGGACAATTTTCTCAACCTTTTAGGTGTCCCTACACAACTCTTTAAAACTTTAAGTTTCAGATCTTCATTCATAGAAAAACCTACCCACGATGAGAGAAGATTGTTATTATTGTACACATACATTGTTCTTCTGCTTATGCTCAGTTCACTTGAAACTCTGCTCTTCATCATTTCTTATGGCGTAGTAGCATTTCACTTTTTTTTTTATAGTAGCATTTCATTATAGTCATACCCTAATTTAGTTCAGACTTTCATCAGTTCATGGGCCTCCCTTCTTTTCCAACCATTTACCATCAAAAAGGGAACAGCTATAAATATGTCTTTATAAGTGGGTCCTTCATCTCTTTTGCTGATCTCTTTGGGGACGTAGACCTCGTGTCGAGACTGCTCTGTCAAAGGGGGTGAACAATTTGCTGACTTTGAGAGTAGTTCCACATGGCTTTCCAGAATGGCTGTACCAATTCACAGCTCCACTGTGAGTAAATTAGAGTGCCCGTTTTCACACAGTCCCTCCAACAACTGTCACTTTCTGTTTCTGTCAGTTGTGATCATCTGGTTGGCATGAGGTAGAACCTCAGAGTGGTTTTCATTTGCATTTATCTCATCATATCACATAGCTGTTGATAGCTTGGATTCCTTCCTTTGAAGACTGCCTTTTCACCTGATAGTTTCAATTGTTGGGAAATTGTATTTTTTTTCATTTTTTTTCCTTCACACGAAGTCTATATTTCTGTAAATTCCACCCATCACTCCCTGTTCTGAATTTGGGGCCACGTAGAACAAATCAACTTGTGACCCAGAAAGCTATAAGGCATGTGGCTACTTGACCCAAGGGTCAGCACCAGAGCCCCAGGCTTTCTGAGCACTAGTCGAGCTTTCTGTCGCATCAAACTGCCTCCATCTCCCCAGGGATCAGAGCGATGGGTTACATGTTGGAGCAAGAATGGCGTACCACTTTTATTACCAGAGCTAGGTAGGGAATTTTCCTAATTGGACAGTTTGACCTTCCAAGTCAAGGCTTCCCAAGTGAATTTCTTTCCTGGATACTGCTAGGATTTCTTCTTTCTTCTCTCCTGAGACCCCAGTCTCAATTCATTCAATGTTTCTTCTCTGTTTGACTGAAGCATGATCCCCCCTAGAAGGCAAACTCTGGTCCCCCCCATGGGAGTGTAACCCTTCTGTCTCAAGGAGTCAGTGGGACATAATGGCTTGGATAAAGCATGGGGATCGGGATGCTTCGGGGAGGGCCGCGCAGGCAGAAAGCCCCTCGGCCTGCTCCTCCACAGCAGACTTGCTGGAGATCTGTCGCCCCAGTGTCTCTGTTACTCTACAGTCACGCCGAGAGCCAACGAGGGAAGGCAGGAATCAGGGCAACTGTCTGATAGCTTTAATGTTAAAATGTGTTGAACATTCACAGGCCACGGAACTCTGCTAAGTGAACCAAATGTAGCTCCCTGAGGCCATATGCTCCACCACAGCCCAGCTGCAGCTCTCTTGAAAAAAGCAGGGATGTTGTGTGAGGGCTGTTTTCTGCCTCTTGTTGAACCGCTAATGCCAGATGCCATCATCAGAGCCAGGAAAAAAGCAGAGAATTCTTCAGCCAGCATCTCATCCCCAGAGAACAAGAAGACTCTTGCCTTTTCAAAGGCATCTGCAGATTGTGTCTCATCTACATATGTAAGGGAGCATCCTTCTAACTCTTAACCCTCTTTTTCACTCTCCATTGCCTCCTACATTTACACACACACACACACACACACACACACACACACACACACACACACCACACACACACACATTTTGGCCAAACCCATAATGGGCACCAAGTAATGGACCTCCAAAGATCCGCTTTGGAGAAACAACCCGGCTCATGAAAAACCTCTTTCCTAATTAATCTCAAATGTGACATGAGCTAACCATCTCTCATGCTTTCCATCTGGAAAGACACCATGATACAGAGGGGAGCGTACTGCCTCTGGAATCAGAGGGGCCGAGCTCAAGTTCTGGCCTCCTTCAACCTGTGTGGCCTTGAACAAGTGATTCAGACTCCCTTGGAGAGACGTCCCAGTTTCTTCATCTATAAAAAGAGAGTAAGACTGGATGGTAGGATTTTAAGAACTCCTTTCTCCTCCTGTGCCTCAATTTTCTTATCTGTACGTTAGGCAAATACTCGGAATATCCTTCCATTTCTAAATCTATGATCCTATGAAATCTCTGGCATGAGGCAAAACCTCAGAGTGGTTTTCATTTGCATTTATCTCATCATATCACATAGCTGTTGATAGCTTGGATTCCTTCCTTTGAAGACTGCCTTTTCACCTGATAGTTTCAATTATTAGGAAAATGGGTTTTTTTTCCATTTTTTTAGACTCAGTGTCCTTTTCAGTTAGTGAAACAAAGAAGCTGGGATAGATGACCCCTGAAGTCCCTCCCAGATCTGAATTTATCTTTCGATTTGAGGAGTCCATCTCCAAATAGCAGACAGAGGGAGAAGGAGGAAAGAAAATTGCTTTGTTTCTACAAGCTTGTCACAAGGCAGCTGTGCGGTGCCATAGTGTCAGGCCAAATCCAGTCTCAGACAGGCATTAGTTATACAACCCTGGACAAGTTACCTAGCCCTGTTTGTCTCAGTTTCCTTTTCTGTAAAATGAGCTGGAGAGGGCAAGGCAAAGCACTCCAGTATCTCCGCCAAGAAAACTCCATATGGGGTCACAGAGTTGGATAAGACTGAATCGATTGAACAAAACTGTTCTAGCTGCTGAATACACAAAGGATACAATGAATGAAAGAATAAAGAATCTTGTAAAGTTCTTACTATATGTGTCAAATTCTGTGCCTAATCCTAACTAAATACAAAAATAAAGATTTTCTGTATTTCTCTCTCTCTCTCTCTCTCTCTCTCTCTCTCTCTCTCTCTCTCTCTCTCTCTCTTTCTCTTTCTTTCTCCCCCGAACTGGAAGAGTTGGGGAGGGAAGGGCTTATGTCCATACATTAAAGTGTATGAGGAAGAGTAATCTCCAGACAGTTAGGTGGGAGCCAGGCTGTGAAGGGTTTCAAAAGCCAAAAGGGGGTATTCATAATTTATCCTAGATTCAAAGAGGAGCTACTAAAAATTTGGAGCAGAAGCATGCTCTGGTCACCCTACAGCTTTAGGAATACCAATTGCGTATTTGTGCTGAGGATGGATTTGAGTGGGCAAAGCCTTCAGGCAGGGAGATCAAATAGGAAGTTACTGTAATGGTCCAAGTGAGTAGGGATGAAGGTGGTGGCTGTTTCTGGAGAAAAAGGAACACCGTGACAAGCCCTAGGAAGCAAACTCCCTTGTTTGCAAGACTGAATAAGACAATCAGAGAAACAGGGCATTTAAACAATAACAAAAAAGATGTCTTCAGTGGGCAATGGGAGGAATCTTGATTGAATTGAATCTTGATTCAGTTTTATTTTGTGGCCTTTATTTCTCAGACCTTTATTTTCTTGTTTGTGAGGTGGGAAAGGGAGTTAGACACAATAACCTCTGAGTTGTCTCTCAGACCAGGGACTCATCTTTTTTTGTGTCATGAATACTTTTGACAGTCTGGTAAATTCTTTGGACCCTTTCATAGGATCATTTTTTTCATCTATTTATTTTTTAAATAATAGCTTTATATCACCCTTGCAAAATCTTGTGTTCCAAATTTTTCTCCCTCCCTTCCTCCTACCTTAGCCCCTAAAAAACAAGTAAGCCAAGGTAGATTAAGCATGTGCAGTTCTTCTAAACATATTTATCATGCTGCACAAGAAAAATCAGATCAAAGGGGGGAAAATAAAGAAAAAAAAAGCAAGTAAACAACAACAAATAAGGTGAAAATACTATATTGTGATCAGTTCTCTTTCTGAATACAGATGGCTCTTTACATCAGCAGTCTTTTGGAACTGCCCTGAATCACCTTATTGTTCAAAGAAACCAAGCAAAATCATATTTTTAAATATATAAAGTAAAACGCTTAGTATTGCAAAGGCAATTATGTTGAAATACAGTTCTCAAATTATGTTGAAATACAGTTCTCTAAAGATTTTTAATTTTTTTTGCAGTGTCCAGGTTAATAATCATTTCTTTGAGTCTCTGAAGCTTCTGCTCAAGGCTACTACCATATAGTATGTTATTCAATACAAGATTGTGTGATAAGAAATTATAATAAAACACTGCCATCGTTCAAAAGGGAGAGATTAGTGGGCGCAGAAAGATTCTTATCCTGACCTCTAACATCCCACATCCCAAAACATGGATTCCTCCATCATGTGTGGCTTCAGCTTGTCCTTGGAACCACTGATCATGTTTTAATGTAAAACAAAAACATGTTCTCAAAGGCTTTATCTTCTCCTCAGAAATTATTTATGTTGGGATTAATGTTTGCCAAGTGTGTGAGATGTTCCATAGAGGAAATCTGCTGAGCAAATGAAAAGCTAGTCACACTGCTGATAAATGTGAGGAGGAAGAAACATCCTCCAGAAGGAAACCAACTTGGAAAAAGAGAATGAGCTTGTCTATCTAATGGTACCAGGGAAAGAAGCAACATTGCTCTGGATGGGTAATGAGAAAAACTAACTGATCTGGATGGGGAGTAAGAAAAAGCAACTGATCTAGATGGGAAGTAAGAAGAAGTAACTGATCTGGATGGGGAATGAGAAAAAGTAACTGATTTGGATGGGGAGTGAGAAAAAGTAACCAATGGATAGGAACATAGGATCACAGATTTAGAGCTAGAAGATCATAGACCCAGGCTATTGATTCAAACTTGCTCATTTTACTGATGAGGAAATTGAGGTATGCAGAAGTCAAATGATCTATCCAGGGCTACTTATATAATAAGTATCCAAGATCAGATTTAAACCCAGGAATTGAACTAATTTTCACTTCAAACCCATTAGCTCGAGCCACTGCATTATCTAGATTACTTTTGTGATAATTTCTGTGCCTCATAGTGAGCATCAGAATTTCCAGAATGACAGATAGTATGAAACCGGAAGAATTAGCTGACTAAGTAAACGAAGTGTTGATTCAATCCAGCAATGCTTCTTAATTATTGGCTATGTTATAGAGGCTGGAGTTATTGAAAATAAAAATGGAACTATCCCTGTCCTCATGAAGCTTGCTTTCCATAGAAGGAGATAGTCAATTATCATTTATTATTTGTTTGTCCTTGGACAAGACACTGTACTAGGTACTGGAGATGTAAGACAGAAATGAAATAATGTCTGCTTCAAGTATCGTAGAGTCTCCTGGGAAAATATGACATAAGATCATAGCACCCTATACACAGAGGTAAAAGGTTCCTTAGAGACCAGAACATAGATAATTAAATATAAGTGAAAGTCATTTTTTTGGCTGAGGTGATTGGGATTAAGTGACTTGCCCAGGGTCCCACCGCTAGAATGTACCAACTAAAAGAGAACTGTCAGATTCCATGTGTCCCAGTCAACTGTCTTCCTGACTTCAGGCTGGTGCTTCATTCAATGTGATACCTATTGTGCCCACTTTCTGGTGTTCACATTGATGAAATTCAATGAGTCCAGAGAGCAATAACCATGATGGCATATTGGTTAGAAACTGTCACTTATCGGGCATCTGAGTTTTTCTTTATTCAAGAGGTTACCTATTCCTTAATCATGGTCTGTCTTCTGCCTTGACCTTCTTCTAAGATGCCATCCTGTCACCCTCCATCTCCTATTCAGAAACTTCTATAATTATAACAGTCTAGGCTAGAAACTTTCTGTCCAATTGGTTGTGGGAAATCAATTAGATCTACTAAACAGGACCTATGAAAAAAAAAGTAGCCCTCCTATTGGAATCAGCTATTTCTGGATCATGAAGCCACGAATCTTGGATAATTGTTGATTCTTTTACTCTACTATGGTCTGAAGACTATGGTGTTAGACACCCTGGAGATATCTCCTTCCCTTCCTATCCCAGTTTGGAGGGATTGGTCCCAACTTCTGAATAAAGTAGATCAGAAGGCTGACCTGGTTTGAAGGTATCAGTTCTCACCCCTAGTGAGATAAAATTGTGGAGGAGGACAGAGATCTTCCTTGTAATCTTTCCTTTTTATGCCTGCCTCCCATTTCCATAGGGTTCTCAAATTAAGCCTTGTTGTCTTTAGTCTTAAGATTAAATAAGATAAACAAGCTCATTCGTTTCATTTCAACACTGACTGGATCAGTTGATTTTTTTGGAAAGCCCTTTATGACAAGCAAATGGACTTTTAATACCATCCATACCAATACCAATACCCTTCAAACTTTGGTTGAAAAAAAAAGAAATGTTTGACCTGAAGAAGCAAAACCTTAAAATGCGGAGAGATTGCTATTGGGAAGATAGCTGTCTACAAATCGTTGGCAGGCTATCATCCAGAAGGACTATTTGATTTATTTTTCTTAGTCTAGAGGGCAAAATCAAAAACAATGGGTGAAAATTACTGAGAGGATGATGTTTAGCTTGATATGAAGAAAATATTTCCTAGCAACCAGTGCTATTCAACAGCAAAATGAAAATGGTGATTATCAAGGCAGATGGATTACTTGGAGGTTGCTTGATTGAGTATGGGCTTAAATGGATTTCCTCTGAAGTTCTTTCTCATTCTGAGATTTGATGATTAAGCTATAGCCCCAATTTTTTGACCTTTGCAGTTAAATGACTTCAACTTGATACGATGAGTAACCATAGAAGGCAAGTAAGCTCTAGGTTTCAGAAGCCATAGGTCTTCCAAAGAATTAAAATATATTAATCCATACAACAAATAAATCTCTTGCTTCTCACAGATCCCAAAAGAAATGAAATTAGGATTCTAGTCTCTGAAGCCAAAAGGTTCAGAGACATGAAAAACATTACTTACCGCAGATACTTAAAATCCTAAAATTGTACTTCCCAACAAACTCATCCATCTGAACTTTCTTTGCTCCCCTTATAACTCAAATATATTTATGAAATGAGGGTTTGAGAAATAATTGGCATTATGCAATTTGTAGTTCAGAAGAACAAGTATTCCCTCATAGTCAGAGGAGAATTAGAACATGAAATTAAAAAATAATGAATATTTTCTAAAATTATTTTTACAAGTAATTGGGGAAAACAAAATATTAAATAATAAAGGGGGAAAGGATATCATGAACTTTGTTCCAGAAAAGGGTTTTGAATAAGACAGAGAGAGAGACAGAGACAGAAAGAAAGACAAACAGAAAGAGACAGAGAGACAGAGAAAGAGGGGAGAGATAGGGAGGAAGGGAGAAAGAGTCTCTTAGAAAAAGGTAGAAGGGAAGGAAACCAATATTTTCCTAAGTCCTACCTAAGACTTAACGAATAGAACTGGAAAATATGAACATTGGAAAGTATCAGTTGCTTAGGAGCAAAGCAAAAACTGGAAGGAAATAGCAGCTATTATACAAAAGGGAGACAGCAGGGGAGTCATTGGATCTCTGCAGCCATCTTGCAACAGAGACCTTGGACAGGCTACTGGCTATATTACCTCTTCAAAGCCTGGAGACAATCACCACCATCACCACCACCATCAATAAAGCCTGCTCTTTCTCCCAATGGCTTCTCCCCCTGCCTTTCAGTAATAGACAGTCTAAATATACTTTACTTGTTTCTTTTATCTCAATGTTTCCTATCTCTTAAACATACCTCAATTATAGAGAGATGCAAAAATTTTAATGATAGCAGAGTCGATTCTCTGTCTAAATGTTGCGAATTTTTCCAACTGAGGGATCTGAGCTATTCTGATTGCATTCTGACTTTTTATCTGATATAAGAGGAAGAGGCTATTCATACCCAACAGCCACCATGTTGCTCTTAAACTAAAAACTGAACTACTTGCCATAACAGAGTTGCACTGATCAAATCTCCATAGAGAAGCAAAATACAGAGAAGAGAGGGCAGTGATGGAAAAACAGATTACACTCCAGGGAAGAGACTATTATGACTTGAGAAGGATTCAACCTGATCCTATCTAGCAGGGAGAAAGCTGCAAAAAAAGATCCAGGGCCAGCCCCCTGCAACTTTATATATCAAAGAGACATGTAATGGTAGTGTACACATGTATCTGTATTTATAGCACATATATGTGTGTGTGTGTGTGTGTGTGTGTATGTGTGTGTGTGTGTGTGTGTGTGATTTATATTTGTAATATCACTAGATATTTCTGGATACATCTCTAATACCTATCCTCCAACACTATGATAAAAAATATTACAGAAATTTTACATGGTGCTACATACATGTATGCAGACATATATATGTATATATATAGATATATGTATGCATGTATATGTGTGAGTGTGTGATATGTTATAGATAATAAATCAATAATGCAAGCTCTGTGAAGAAAGGGGGTGTTTTATTTTTGTGTTTGTATCTCCACCCCATCAGAGAGTCTGGAAAATAATAGATGACTAATGAATACATGATGATTGCTCAATTGCACACGAAATGTAAAACTTCCTCTGTGTGATACCCCAAATATGTCTGTGTGTTTTAAAGCACATTCTTGACATGGCGAGTGACTCATCTTTTGCATGATGTTTGCCTTTATTCAAAGCACTTTCTCTTCCATTGTCACGTATGAACCTCACAACAGTCCTGTCAGATGGATGGTTAAAGGAATAGATGTACTTTACAGATGAGGAAATTGAGACCCAGAGTTTAAATGACTTGTCCAGAATCACAGAGCTACGGAGCTATGATTAGAAGATGGGTTTCCTGACTCTTTGCCCAATGTTCTCTTCTTTCTATCAAATTGTCTCTAAAACCAGTAATTTGCCTGGTTACTAAAGTGTGTATGAATAGGATATCATTAGAGTTTGTGAAGACAGTTGAAAGGCAAGTTTAAAAAAAAAAAGAATTTTAGACCTTCTTTGAGAATCTCACTGTTTCATGACAATGGGTACCTTCTCTTGGTTTCTGCTCATTCTTCATTGACTCCTGGTTGTTAATAACTCAAACTCATGATTGTTAACAAAAGGAAAATACCCTGGGATTATGGGATATAATTGCATAAGTGAGCAATAAGTCCCTAACCCTATAACAAGAGCCTTATAGCTACAACAATCCCAGTAACTTAAGTTAACTGGAAAAGCTCAGAGAACAGGAGGTTGCAGAGTCATAAGTACATGTGTATGAGTATAAAAAACAAATACACATATAGTATGATCAGGGTGTCTGTGTGTCTGTGTGTTCTCATCTGGAGTGTACCCACTTATACTGATTCCATCTAAAAGAACTAGTATCAACCCAGTATCTGATGCCAGTGATCTGATCTGCTTGATTTTTATAGAGACCCTGAAAATGATTTCTTTACTTTACAGATGGCAAAACTGAATCCCATCAATAATGCTGAAGGATTTAATGGCTAATTAATGGCTGAAACAGAACCAGGTTAAAACCATTAGCTTTACCTACCGTACCAAGATTCTTTCCACTAAACCATGTTACTAATGAAAAAGAAAATTTCCATCTTTTAGTTTCTGGATTCTCTCTTTTGATTGGTCTTCTATGTGCCTATTGATCACCTACCCAGTCAAGGAGACGTGTTTTGTCATTATGTTTCCTCAAAAGTGAGAGCCTCTGGAGAGTGGCACTCTGAGTCTTGTCTGTGGGAAAATTATAGAACCAGGACTTTGGCCTGAGACAGTAATAATGCTAGGAGATGCAGATGCTGATGAGCATTAGAGCCAGAGCAAGATGATTGAATTTTTCAAGTTAATGTAGATAAAGCATTACGCATTTTTAAGTCCGGTGCTAGTAATTATTCTCCTTAAAAATGCTTTTGTGACTATTATGTACCTAACGTCTGTACTTCCACCAGATTTTTATTTCCTTTAATGCCCTGAAAACCTTTTCCTTGCTTTTAAAGTGCCAGGGCTTCCTTCCTTTTATGCTTTCACCTTTTCTGCTTGATAATCATTCACTGGATTGGCTTTTCTTCTTAGGTTTTCTATTCCTTTTTCTTTTTTGCCCACTGTTAAGTGGAATGCAGGAGAAAATAGTCAATATACAGTAGTAAGACACAGGATAACATAAAATGAAAAGCACTGAATGTTGATAGTCACAAGGATTGGGCTTGAATTATAGCTCTATTAAATATTTCAAGGACCATGGGTAAATCACAGCTAAGAAGCTCTATAATGACTTAAGCTCTAGAACTATGAATTTTCTTTCTATACTCTCTCCTCTCTCACACAGTATAATTGTAAATATTAAATAACCATGGTCATGAACTTCTTTTGAAACTATAATTTGGAACAGTCCCTTTGCACATAGTAGGTATGTAGGACTTAATTGATTTGTTATATGAATAATAAATGGAAAGCTAGCTCTGTTTAAAAAAAAAAAACAACAAGGCGATGTGGGCTTTTGTCTTATCTTGAGGCACATCTTTTGGGGAAGAACTCATTCTTTGCTCCATAGAATCTTAGAAACATGTTTATGTTCCAAAAGTTTTCACTTGTAAAATATTTTTGTTTAACTTCTAGACTTCTTGTCATAAATGACAAGAAAAGTTAAAACTTTTCTTTGTTTCAGTTTCCTCATCTGTAAAATAGAAATAATAATAGCACCTACTTCTCAAAGTTGTAAGATTACTAATTATTTATATAATTATTTAATCATTGATTAATAATTCATGATTAAATAATGATTTAAGCTTCTGTACAAACTTTAAAGCCTAGATAAAATTATAATCAGAAGTGCTGAAATGAATTACTGTATTGTCACCCCTTTCTCTCCGGTCAACAGAAATTTAGATGGAAATGTGTGGGGCATAAATTCCAGAAAGAGCTGCTCTAACCCCATACAGATTATAAAACAAAGAGTCTGTCTAGGATCTAATGGGGCTCTTCCTTTAGGGAGCCCCTCTGCAATGCAGATCTTGGCTGGCACGCTATCTTGCACAGGCAATCAGGTTTGCTATAGATAAGGTGATCAGCGGTGTTATAAGCTGCCAATTTCCCACCCCCAAAAACTTTGTCACTTTCTATAGCAAAACCTTTTCCTCATCTCCAGCAGGCCAGATTAATCACACCGCACCAGGACAGCGGCATATCGGGCACCAAAACAAGACAGGTTTCTAGGCGTCCCAGACGGGTTCCAGGCATATTCCTGATGAGAGAGCCCATTTTTCAGGCAGTGGCAGAGTTGTAAACAACTTGCGGTTGATGTACAATTCACCATATGCAAAAATATATCATTCCAAAAGGCAATTTACAAGTCTAGGTGTAGTGCTGAAAGGGAAAAAAAATAAAATAAAAAATAGTCACAAAGTCCCTGGCAGCACAGGGAGATTCAGTGCCTGGAAGCTGGGAGGCTTCAGTTATTGCTTCTTCCCTATTAAAGAGGAGAAATAGATTTCTGGAGGAAAATATCCAGAAGAAAGCCAGCTGGGAATGAGGAGACCTGGCTTCTCCTCTGGGCCCTGCCAGCAACTGTTGGGGCCTCCCCAGCCACTTTAAAATGGGGGAAGGAACAGAATTGGACAGACAAGCCACTCTCTAAGCTCTAACATTGAATGCTAGTTCTGACTTTCCAGCTTTAGCTTTCTATTCTAACCCCTGATCCTTTATTAAATACAGAATCAAAGCTCTGCAAAGGGCAAAGGATAAGCTTCTTTCATGGATTCCTGGCCTCTTGTCACACAGAAGCAGCTTGGATGGTCTTTCTGCTCGTGGCTAAATCAGACAAGGATAATTCAAAAGGCAATAATGCTGGATTTGGTGGTAGAATGGCTGGGTTCAAATCTCAGGTCTTCCACTTACGTACAAATGTGTCTGGCCGAGTCACCTTAACTTATTTAAGCTTCAGTTTCCTTATTTCTAAAATGAAATGGTTGGACCAGAAGAGCTCTGACTTCCCTTCAATTCAAGGAGGATATAGCAAGCAAACGCCAAGAACAGGATAAAATGAAGGACAATTCCTGAATCTGGATGGCTCAGTGGATAGAGTGCCACTGCGTTCAAATCCCACCTCAGAAACTTAGCTGAGTGACCCTGACAAGGCACTTCAGCCTGTTTGCCTCAGTTTCCTCATTTTAAATCGGGCTGGAGAAGGAAATAGCAAACCACTGTAGTATCTTTGTCAAGAAACCTCCAAATGGATCACAATTGAAAGTGATGGAGAAATAACCCCATCCTCCAGCACTGATTTTGTCATTCTAATTGACCAGAGGATTCCTGGCCTCGATCATTAGATTGTACTTGATTACTAGGATATATAAACATCACATTTCCTTCAACTTTATCTCATCTACATTTCTCTACTTTGTGACTTAATCCATGCGGACATTCTGTCTACTGAAACTAATTGCAATCCCTCCATGTCTTAATAAACAGTCTTTACGAACCTCCCCACAATCCATCATCTGCTGACCTCCATATTGTGATAGGTTTCATGCATTTTAGCTAGTCTGGCCCTTGGACAGAAGAATGGGAGTTTATACCAATCCCAGAATTGGAAACCTTAACAACTTGGCAAAATTAGTCAGATCTTATATTCTTGTGATAGGACCAATATCTACCAGAATGTCCTCTACCTTCTCCTCCTCCCAAACATCTTAGCCTAATTCTTTCTCCAAAAGGCAAGGAAGTTGTCCCTAAGAATGGACTGGTCCAGAGGTTAAAGCATAATCCTTCTCATAGTTCTTCCTGATGGCCTCAGGCCTTGTTGAAGTGATTATCTGATAACATAAAGCACCCACATGGAGTCTGTGCCCTTTGGATGTGATGAATGTCTCAAGGCTATTAAGCTTCACCCTGCTGACCAGACAAGTTTTTTATGGGGGTGAAGTGAGTTTACTCAGGCTAAGTGTTTTATTTTGGGTGAATATCCTTTAAGTAAACCTTTTGTGAATGATGGAATTACCTACAAGTGTCCCATTTTGCCCTAAACTACCAGGATACCTATTGAGACAGCTCCAACTCATGATAGCTTTACCACAGGCCTTTGAAAGTCCACACCACAGGGCAGTTAGGTGGCTCAGTGGATAGAGCACTAGCTCTAAAGTCAGGAGGACCTGAGTTCAAATCTGGCCTCAAACACTTAACGCTTCCTAGCTGTGTGACTCTGGGCAAGTCACTTCACCCCAATTGCCTCAGCCAAAAAAAAAAAAAAAAAGTCCATACTACCAGTCACTTATTATCACAGACTTAGAGCTGGAACATATCTTAGAGGCCATCTCTTCCTGTTTACTCGTTTTATAGAGAAGAAACTGAAGTCTTAATAAGTTAAGGGAATTGCTCCAAGTCATAAAAGAAGTTAGATGACAACAAATAGAACCTGAAATCAGGAAAAGCTGAGTTCAGATACTGCCTTAGATACTTCCTAGTTCTGTGACCATGGATAAGTCATTTAATTTATCTCAGTTTCCTTGTCTAGAAAGTGGGGATAATGATAGTAGCTACCTCCCAACTGAGGTGAGTATATTGGGAATTTTAAAGCATCATAAAAACTCTAGCAATTGTAATCATTATTTAGAAGAGAGAGGATTTGAACTGAGATCTCCAATCAATGCACCACATTTCCATTTCTAATTTAATGGGAATTTGAAAGGCCTCATTGATCCCCCCCCCATCTCTTTCACTGCTACTCTGACATTCCATCATTAGAAACCCATTTCTTTGGAGATCGGATATTGTTACTCTACTTTCATTCAATGAGTTTCAAGAGGTCCTGGTTAAAAGGCAAATATCTCGGAGAAGGCAAACAGCATTAGGCCGTCAGCAGCCATGACCATCTTTGAGCTGATTAGTTTATTGGATAACTGGAGGTCACCTCAGAAAGCAAAATTCAGTGAAATGAGATATTGCAATGGGATTTAAGTAGAGAAAATAAGCCATAAGAAATAAAATCACAATAAATAGCTTCAAGGCTATCGATGACCTATGGAAGGTTCCATGAGACTCCACTGTAGAAAATAGTCGGCTTCCTTCCATGATACGAGCTAGATAAAAAATATGATAATATCTTCCCTTTTATTCAAGATAAATCAGCACCAAAATGTGAATGAAAATCTCAGACAAATTCTTGCAATATGTTCAATGGTTATATCTCTCTGGGCTCATTTGAAAGGAAAGCTTTACACTTAATCCTAAAGAACCATGGACAAGATCATTCTATTTTATTCTATTTGGGGGATTATGGTATAAATGCAGGATGACTAAAGGATTCCTAAGGTTACTGCAGAGGCCACATAATTCCTTTAGGAAATTTTTTTTAATAAAGAGAGTCTAAGGGCAGCTAGGTGTTGCAATGGATAGAATACCAGCCCTAGAGTCAAGAGAACCAGAGTTCAAATGTGGTCTCAGACATTCACTAGCTGTGCAAACCTGGACAAGTCAGTTAATCTCAATTGCCTCCTAAAAAAGAGACATATGGAGAGAGAAAAAGCAAGGGAGAGGTGAGGATGAAGAAGGGAGGAGAAAAGAAAAGAAAGAAAAATAAAGAGAAAGAGAAAGAAAGAAAGAAAGAAAGAAAGAAAAGAAAGAAAGAAAGAAAGAAAGGAAGGAAGGAAGGAAGGAAGGAAGGAAGGAAGGAAGGAAGGAAGGAAGGAAGGAAGGAAGGAAGGAAGGAAGGAAGGAAGAAAGAAAGAAAAGAAAGAAAGAAAGAAAAGAAAGAAAGAAAGAAAGAAAGAAAGAAAGAAAGAAAGAAAGAGGAAGGGAGAGAGGGAGGGAGGGAAAGAGGGAGGGAGGGAAAGAGGGAGGGAGGAACAGAGGGAGAGAAGGAAGGAGGGAAGGAGGAAGAAAGGAATGAAGGAAAAGAGGCAGAGATGGAAGGAGAGAAGGAAAAAATCTATACATTATATTGGTATAATATCTAGAGTACCACGAGAGTCCTAGGTGGCAGTCTAGGACTAATCACTTCACTCATTTTGGACACCAACTTTTTCTTCTCTAAAATAAAAGAATGGGACTAAATGATCTCTCTCACCTTTCCAGTTCTAAAATTCTTCCCTCTATTCTCTCATCCAACACTCATGTTTTATATATAAGAAAAATAAAACTCAGGCAATTAAATAACTTGCTCTAGATGATATAACTAGTTAGTAACAGTTATGTGTTGGTACTCTAGAGTACCAACCCACTAAGATTTTCAACACATCCCAACAACTTGTTGACATCAGTATCATTGTATTTAGGGGGAAATATTATGACTTGGCAATGGAAACCATGAAGTTGCTAGTGATAGGCAGAGTAGAGCAATGGAAAGAGTGATAGATCGAGGTTCAGAGGATTGGGGTTTGAATTCCAGACATTTTATCTCTGTCTGTGTGACTTTGAGTAAGCCAATTTACCTCAAGCCTCTTTTTCTTGAAACTGGGCAGAATGGCAAATGCCTAATTTTATTTTGTTGTTAGAGAAGCAGGTATCACCATTTACTAGAAAGAGCACTAGACTAGAAGTCAGAGGATCTGAATTCAAATTCCACCTTTAAGAGCCTTTCTACAGGATACCCTAAATGTTTTAGTGCAATTTTTAGCTCAATCATTTTTATTAGCTTTGATAGTTTTAGACTCCTTCCCCCCTAAATAATATATATATTTAGACCTGTGATTACCTTTGGTATTGAAGGCTGTTAGTAAGGAAGCTTTCTCTGCTAATGCTGATGAGTACCCACTCTTACAATCTTACAATTGTTTGAGGTAGTTAAAGATTTTTTTTATCCTGGTCATAACTTCTAAAAGAGAGATGAAGGATGGCTGCAGTGGATAGGATATAGAATCTGATATCAGAAGAGCGGGGTGCCAAATCTGTCTCAAACACTTACTGTCTGTGGGGCCCAAGGCAAAAATGTCCTTGAGCACCAGTTTCCCTTAATGTATAAACATCACCTCAAGATTCTCATGTGTATTGCCTGCTGACACTGGATCACTGACCGTGGTGCTGACCAAGGTTCAAAGATTCTGATCCTTGGTGCAAGTAGTTTAAAGTTCCTCGGGTCATCAACTAGGCAAGTATCATACAAATTGGGAGACATAAATATTATTCAAAACTATTGTGTCATAAAATTGATTAATCCACAGAATTCAGAGACACATAGAAAAATATTTTTCAAATGATGAAAAATGAAGAGTACAATGGACAGCTAGGTGACTGAGTGGATAGAGTGCCAAACCTGGTGTGAGGAAGTCCTTAGATCAAATACAGTCTCAGATATTTACTAGCTATATGACTTTGGACAAGTCACTTAATCCCACTTGCCTCCGTTTCCTCATCTGTAAAAATGAATCAGAGAAGAATATGGCAAACCACTCTAGTATTTTCACCAAGAAAATCCCAGATGAGATCACACAAAGAGTTAGACACAACTGAACAATGATTGAACAACAGGGAAGCATACAAAACCAGGAAAACAAGAAGTACTAAAGCTACAGCATTTACATGACTATAATAATAAAAACGAACCTGAATGCTGTGTAATTATAATGATCATAATTAGTCTCAAAGAAGAGAGGAAAAATGCATCACTGCCTTCTTTGTGGGGGGCAATGGATGTGGAACATTACATATACTGCCAGATTAATTTAATTTCTTTCTTTTCCTTCTTTTTTCCTGTTCTCTTTTCCTCTTCCACTTTCTTCAATTACCTATTTCTGCCCATGTCTGTTCTTTCTGTCTGTCTCCGTCCCTCTCAATCTTTCTGTCTCTCTCACTGTCTCCGTTTGTCTGTTGTTAGTCTCTCCCCTCCTCATTTAATTTCAGACATGCCTTTCAAGCTTTGAAAGGTCTAGAGAATTTTGGACTTCCATATTCTCTGTCGATATCTCTCTGCCTCTATCTTTATCTCTCTGTATTTCTTTCTCTGTTTCTCCCTCTCATTCTTTGTTACAAGGATTAATTCACTGGACACAGAAAGAGGGAGGGATAGATCTAGAAATGAGAGTGACATAAAACAAAGGAAAATAATTGGAGTTCTCTTTAGTTCAGTTATATTACTGTCATTTAGTGAAGACTCTTTTGTAGGCAGGGGCACCTTGTTGGGCAACATAATTTTACAAGCATATCAACCATCTTGTGGTAGCCACTTCCTAAAAATGATCTAAGTAAAACCTGGTAGAGTAGTTTATCCGGGCCTCTCTCTGCAGGAGACTGTCTAGTCTCTCTGGAGAAATTCAAGGGGAGCTATTGTTAGCCAGTAACAAGAAAAGAGAAAAGGAGGGTACCCCTCCCACTTCCACCTTGGGATGTGTCACAGTTTCTGGTGATGTTCTGTATCTCCCAACCATCTTTCAACCAAGAGGCTGAGAAACATCCTCCCCCAGCTCCACTTAGACAAATCTATAGTGACTGACAGCAGAAGGTGCTTAGCAGTCCCATGCATCTTTAATTAGAAAAGCTGCTGGCTCTATCAATAGGGAACATTAGTAGTCAGCTCCAGTCTTCCCCCCTTCTTTGGCTCTCCCTATCTAAAGGCCTCTGTCATGAGCTCCCTTGCCAGAAAAGACTGAGCTGAAAGAGTTTCAGCACACTGGAAATTTTTTTTAAATCCTGGCCCATTTTATTTGAAGAGAAAGAATAGGTTAGGTTAGCAAGTTGACTGAACCCTCATGGCTTCCTAAAATACCATTTTCTTTATGTAATTCCCCTGTTCAGCAGCCTACATTTGCTTACTCAATAGACTCCAAGTTCCTAAGCCTAATATTCAAGGCTCTTTACCATCTGGCTCAAACCTCCCTCTTTAAGCTTATATGGATTTCCGCCTTATTTGGACCCTGGGCTGCAGTCAGTCTAGTCTACTCAGAGACTTTGGTTCAATTTTTTTTTTTCAATTTTTAGTTCAGTATCAGTGCTGTGTTAGTAGAAGAAGGGGATGCACTAAATTTGGAGTTACAAGACCTGAGCTCGAATCTCAAATCTTGTAATGTAGTGCCTGTATGATTTTAAGTAAGTTATTTACCTCTTTGAGTTTTAATTTCTTCAACTGTAAAAGAAGAGATAAGACAAGATGACTTTTGAGGCCCCCATTCATTCTAGATCTACTTGTTGTGACTTGTCTATCATCAGTCTTATTTAGAATGTCCTCTTCAAGTCATTTCTGTCCATCAGCTACTGCTGTGAAATGGAGATACAAGCTCATAGAATCTTCTTTTTGTCTTCTGTATACCTATAGAAATCTTTCTCTCTTCCCCTCCTTCTCTGCCCCTTCCCCTCTCTCATTCTCTCTCTCCCTCCTTCTCTTTCTTTCTCTCTCTCTCTCTCTTCTCTCTCTCTCTCTCTCTTACTGTTTCTCTCTATATCTCTCTTTCTGTTTCCTGTCTCTCTCTGTGTCTGTCTTTTCCCCCTTTTTCCCCCCCTCTCTCTCTCTCTCTTTCTCTCTCTCTCTTAAATTCAGAATTAAAAAATAATCTTCAGCCATTCCTCAAGACTTTAGATCACATCAAGTCCTGTCTTATTATCAAAACCTTATTTGATTAATCCCAGTCCGTTTTAGCTTCTCCTTCCTTTAAACTCCTGTAGCATTTACTCTCTGACCCACTGCTTTTTGTTGTTAATTAACTTTTTTTGCTATGTAGATTCACATATTAATATCATATGGTGAAGAAAGGGAACCAGCTGGTCAAACCCCATCATTTAACATATGAAGAAATAGAAATGAAGGGACTTGCCTAAAGTCCCAACTAGAAAATATATCCCGAGATGCAGCCTGTTATAATGGTAAGGGTGATGAGTCTGGAGTCAGAGGAATTAAGTCCAATACATCATTCTACCACTTCTTCAAGATATGATTTGGGGCATGACATTTTACAGCTTGACGACTCAGCATCTACAGCTATAAAATGAGGCAATTGAACTAGATGACTCCTAAGGTACCTTCTGGCTCTAAATCTAAGATCATTGAGGGCAAGGCTTTGTATGACTCATCAACACCCTCATTAACTAACACACTACCCAATATAGAGAGGGCACTCATTAAGAAGAATAACAAAATATGAGAAGGGAAAGATATTGGGGAAAGCCAATCCAAGTCAAACCTGACAAACAGGCCAATCTAGATTCGACTGTGGCAGGTCTATTCTACATCATACCCAATAATCGGTGGCCCAGCCGTAACTCAAAGACTTCCACTGAGTGAAGGTATTACCTTGTGGATAGCACTACTGGACTTGTGGCTTTAATTGTTATCTCTTTTCTCACTTCAGACTGAAGTCCATACCTCTTTAACTTCCATCATTGATCTTTGTTTTACCATATTGGACCAAGCAGATTGTAGATCAAACCATTGAACAATGCTGGACTGCTCAGAATAAATAGCCAAGTGAGATGTAGTGCTAGTATAGGAGTTTGTGTATGTATGTGTGTGTGAGAGAGACAGACAGACAGACAGATGAGAGAGAGAGAGAAGAGAGAGAGGGGTGGGGAGGAGAGAGAGAGAGAGAGAGAGAGAGAGAGAGAGAGAGAGAGAGAGAGAGAGAGAGATCCATTAAGTATAGGATGGAGTGAGTCTTGGGAACAATAGGAGCCACAGTGCTTTTGGAGTCAGGGAGACATCTAACTATGTGACTTTGGGCAAGTCACTTCACCCTGTTTTCCTCAATTTCCTCATCTATAAAATGAATTGGAAAAGAAAAAAGCAAACCACTCCAATAATTTTGCCAAGACAACCCCACATGGGGTCATGAAGAGTCAAACAAAGAAACTGAATGTGTAAAAATTACACATTTGAAGGAGCAAAGCCTGGGAATTCAATATATTTGGAGCTAGAGGGAGAGTTAGAGTCCTGATGAGGGATCCTGGAAGTAGAAAGAAGACAACTAGACACATCTATTATCATCACTGTCCCTTGTCCAAGTTCAAGGTCCTTCAGAAAAATAGGACCCTCAAAGACACCATCATCAAGCTCCAATTTGCCCTTATCACTATAGACAGATTTTGGGGATTGATAGGGAGATATTTATGACTTCATGAAAACAATTAGAGCCCACAGATCCATAGCAAAGTGCATAATCTTGGAACTGGAATCAGGAAGATGGCTCAAATCCCACGGAGACACTTACTAGCTATGTGACCTTGGGCAACTTCACTACATAAACTTCAGTTTCCTTACTGTAAATATTGAAGGCTGTATTTAAATAGTTCTAGGTTCTAAAATGATGATTCTATGATTCTACAAAGCAAAAGGTACCTTGACCATTTAGATGTTCTTAAGTATGGCCATAGAGCCTTCTGGGTGTGTTTATTTTGAATCTGCTGATAGTATTCTAATCTTTTTTTTTTTTTTAATTCTGACCCTGACCTCCTGACAAGACCATCTCAAACTGGTAAATTAATACACAAGAAGATAATGAAGAATCTAACATGTACTTCCTTCCTTTAAGCGATATTTGAATTTTAAATAGAATATTCTAAGAAGGGAATACTTTCTTCAATATTTACCACAATGCCCTATGGTTGTGGCATGAATAAGAAATACCTATTACTATAAATTATAATTGTGAAATGTTTTGGAACTCTGAGATGTCATATTTCAGAGAACCCTTCAATTACGATAAGTAGGTGCTACCCAATGGCCCTGTCAGAGGGTGCAAATATTCATATGGCACCATCTTTCTTCTGTAGTTTCATGCAGTGACATGCTATCTTTATAGATATAAATATAAATACAAATACCACTTCTGTTTTGTATTTACTGCTCATGTTGATGTATTACATTACAAGCTGTATATTTGTCTTCATTCCAGAAGAGTAATATATCTCTTTTTTTCTTAATTCAATAATTTAGTTTTCTATACTGTAACAACTCAAGTTCTATTCCCAAGGGAAATGAAAGAAAGATGGGAAGATGCATCCCTTTCAGAAGAGACAGAAAATGAGAACTTCCTGGGGAAGCCCAGAAGATAAATAAGTTCAATCTCAACGGTCCAAACTCTCTTCCCTCACACCTGAGGTCCATCCCACTATTTGAATGCCACTGAGGAATTATAATGAGGCAAGGAATGGCTAGGGCAACAAAATGGTCAACAGGTCCAAACAGGGGATTTGAAACCAGCCAAAATTTGGTTTTTCCAGATACTTATGAAAGCCAGAAGAGAAAAACTCCCCAGAATTTTGCTTCAGAGATGAAAAATATTCAATAGTGTCAATGCCAATGGTATCCAGCATAAAGAAATCAGAATGATTTTTCACTTGACAGAGAGGTCATTTTGTTTAGTCATTACCCTTTTGGGAATTTCCTTGGTAAAAATACTGAAGTGGTTTGCCATTTATTTCTCTTCATTTTACCAATGAAAAAACTGAGGCAAACATAATTAAGTGACTTAAGTGATTGAGGTCAGATTAGAACTCAGGTTCTCCTGACTTGACGCCTAGCTCTTCATCCACTGTGCCACTTAGCTGCCCCGTGTCCTCCATACATCCCATGTTTTGGGTGCTTTGCTCTCCTTGTCTGAAACCCATCTAACTGCCCAATTTTAGTTATGTGACCATCAATTCCATAAATGAACTGAAGGTGGGGTTTGGGGAAGCCATGGATAGCCAACCATAGGAGACTTTAATTTCTCAATAGGGCACTGGGGAAACCAGACATAAAAGAATTTATATGTTCTTTTAGGATGCTCTAGAAATGTGGAAGAATAGCCAAATCATAAGGAAGTCAATGTTACTGGTACTTCATTTAGAGGAGAGGTTCTTAACTCTTTTTGTGTTGTGGACTTTTGATGAAGTCCACGTTCTCAAAACCATGTTCTTGGATTTTATGGTGACACTTTGATGTCACTTCCACAGGTCCATAAAACTAGGAATTGGAGAAGACCTGGTGGAAAATGGAAGGAGAAGTTCTCATGATCACTACCTTCAAGTATTCAAAATCCTGTCATGTGAAGGAAAGAAAAAAATACTGCTCAGAGACCAGAGTCAAGACCATAACCTAAAAAATACAGGAAAGGATCCCACCTTTCATAAGAGGAAGATCTTTGGATCAAATGGAGCTATCTACAAATGACTACCTTATGAGATAATGAGTTCTCCAGTAATGTAACTGCCCCCCTGGAAGAACCAGGGTGGCTATTTCTCAGGGATGCTCAACAGAGGATCCCTGCTTTAGTTACTTTTAGTTTGGATTGATGTCCCCCAAACTCCCTTCCATCTCAGATGTCTAGGATTCCCCACATCTCTGGGAAACGCCCATAGTCGTACCCTGAGCATGGTACTAGGCAACTATCCTAGTTTCAGTTGTTACTGGCAAGGGCCAAGTCCTGAGGCAGAAAGGAAAAGTTTGCTATGGCAGGTGGAAGAACAGGTGGAGAAGCAGCAGGGAGGAACGTTTGCCAGCCACACATGAAGAAGAGCCTGAAGCAAAAGAATCATCTGAGTATATACATACATATATATGCCAAACCAATCTCATCCTTGATGCACCAAATCTGGCCTAAAGTGAAAGATGAGCCTTTGACTGATATCAAAGAACATAGTGTAGGGAAGGAAAGGGGGTCAACATGCTGGGGAAAGTTCTCACCATTCATTCAAGTATTGATTCATTTAATAAGCATTTATTAAGTGCCTACTATATGTCAGGCACTACTA
The DNA here is from genome assembly GCF_016432865.1 of Antechinus flavipes. Classification (NCBI taxonomy): domain Eukaryota; kingdom Metazoa; phylum Chordata; class Mammalia; order Dasyuromorphia; family Dasyuridae; genus Antechinus; species Antechinus flavipes. The sequence goes on from NC_067401.1 coordinate 19,875,188, forward strand.
GGCAATAAAAATACAAAAGCAAAAAAACAGAATTATTGCCCTTATACAGAATATATTTGATTTACAGTAAATAGGACATGTCAGTTCAAAATATATAAATATAAATAAATATATAAATTTATAAACATAAATATAAAATGTCTCATATAAGAAGTGACATTTGAGCTGAGCCTTGAACAAAAGTTAATAGTGATAGTTAGCTTCTTTATAGCATTGTAAAGCATGAAAAAATGATATAAAATATATAGTCATTTACATAAAATATATATTCATTTATATATTATATAAGATATATAATATATATGTATTTATTTATTCATTTTATAGCTGAATGTTTGAGACAGTATTCAAACTCAGCTCTTTCTGACCAAGTCTAACACTCTCTTCTCTACATCACTTATCTGTTTCTGAAAGGCAGAGGTGATGTGGTAGGATATTTTAGGAATGGGGGACATTCAGTGCAAGGGTGGCTATACAGGACATAGAATGTTGAGTAAAGCACTGAAAATAGGCCAATTTGGGTAAAATATAGATTTTCAAATGGCCTCAGTGAACTCCTATGAAGTTCACATCAGTTTACTCCATACTGGCTCATTCCTATAGCATCCTCTCATCCACTCCGGTGTCTTCATTTGCAGATTTCCAAATCAGCCTTTTCAATCTGAATCTTCTCCCAGGAACCTAGATATATCATTAACTATAGGACATCTAGTTCCTCAAATATAAAAAGTCTCAAATCAATTTATTCTTCTCCCACTCCAGCATCTCCTAAGACCTTTCCTTACTGACTTCCTGTCTTCTGTCAGTGACAAACATTTTTGACTCTATATTTAGAGCTAATAGGCACCTTAGAACACACATAATCAATATCCTTATAGTCTTAAAAACTGGAGGAGTGGTACTGAGATATCACAGATACTATATATCACAGGACTGGAAACAGATCTTTCACACTGAGGTCATGTCCCCAAACTTCATGCCATACTACCTCATGTTGCCCCCCTCTTCTCTAATCTAGCCAGATCATATCTGGAACATTATATTTAATTATGAGCATACCCTGGAGATAGTCCCAAAAGGGGAAAATATGATGATTAACTTCCTTGGTCTCAAGATTTTTGAAGCTCATTTGAAGGAACTGGGGTTGTTTAGCCTGAAGAAAAAAGGTTTGAAGGAGGGAATGTTGGGATTGGGTGTAGTGAAAATGTTCGTTATCTTTACATATTTTAAAAGCTATGATGCAGGAGGATTATAATTATCTTATTTGGTTTTATAGGGAAGAAATACAAGCAAAAAAGTAGAAAAAAAAGAAGAAGCAAATTTCTCATTTCTAATGAACAACTTCTGGCTTTCCCCAAATGAAACAGGCTAGCACAGGTGATATTATTGCCTCACTAAATCCAAAGGGTGGGTGATTTCCTGTTGGATGCCTTGTGAAGGGAATTCATAGACTACTATTTGAAAAGGTACTTTCAAACTGCAATGCTTTATGTAGATGCTATTATTATATTATATTATGTTATGCTGCATTGTGTTCTGCTTTGTTATGTTATATTGTATTGTATTGTATTGTATTATATCATATCATATTACATGATATTGCTTCTGAGGTTCCAACTCTAAAATTCTGGTTCTGTGATATGCTTTTCTGTACTATTCCCAAGAGCCAATAATACAAAAGTGAATTTCGGGGGAAATTCTGAATAAATGAAAGCTTCCCAAACTTGGAACTCCGGGTAAGCCGTACTTTCTTTTGTGGAAGGAGCCATGCTTGGACTGCTACCATACCATGTGGAAATCTACTCTACACTTTTTGGCATGGCAACTGGGGGAACCAAGGAAAAATAAGAGCAGGTAAAATGTCTCGGATAGGTTATTAACTTTTAGATAGGATCATTAAGGTAAAGAGAAACAGACTTTGATTATTGCCAAGAACGGAAAAGGAACCAGGTGACATCTACAACGCTGGGTTGAGTTCTGGGTACCACATCTTAAGAAGGACACTGATGAGTTGGATATTGTCCAGAATTGCTCAGCCCGGGCAAGAAGATCTAAGTATTTGAATCAGGGACAAGTTCATCTGAAAGGTGGGTCTCTGTTGAAATGGTAATTTGAATAATTAATCAAACTACAGATAGGACAATATGGTCCAGATCATGCCCTTAGAGGATTGTCCTCACTATCTGTCCTTTCTATCTGGCCCCCATATTTAATCTTTCCCTATCAACTGCTGTTTTTTTCTGTTATCTAGAAATCATTTCTACTAAGGATCGTGCTATATATCTTCCCCCTTTACCTCCGAGGGCATGTGTGAGAGCCCCAGTGGTAAATTCAAACATCTACAGCCCCAATATTAGTCATACCCCTAGGATCCCCCAAATGGAGCATTTATGTGACTAATAAAAATAAATAAATAAAATAATAAAACAACAAATAAATAAATGAATGAATGGATGGATGGATGGTAGAATAAATAAATAAATGAACAAATAAACAAATGAATAAATAAACAAATAAATGAATGAATGAATAAAAAGATAAATAAATAAATAAAATAAAGATGTTAAGCTGATTCCAACCTGTTTGTCACGACCAAGGTTCTCAGAAATGCTGGCACTGAGAGCTACCACTACTGGAGGGTCTAAGTTGAGCCTGAAACGTCATTATTCACCCCCTCACCCCAACCCCAGGCAGACAACCACTGAATCTCTCAATAAAGCAGCCTTCGCAATTGGTCCCAGACAGCTGCAATCCAGGCTCCTTCACCCAGCCTTCTGCTCATACATTCCTGCACACCCAGACTCAAAATCCATATGGGGGCTTTGGCCCATTTTCTCTTTCACTGGTTTAATGAAAAGCTGCCCAGTTAGAAAACCAGGAGTTCTGAGGCTGTGAATTCCCATGGGCATGATAATTATGCATGATATGATAACAGCTGAGCTCTCCTCCTTCCCCTGTTGCAACAGGTTTCCTGGGTGACAGAAGGGGAGACGGGGATTTTTGAACCAATGGTAGTCTGCAATGTGTTGCAGTGGGAGGAAAAAAATACCTAGATCTGGGCTTTCTGGTCCTGGATTCAGCATCAGTTTGCTGTGTGTGACCTTAACAAAGTCACTTCAGTGATTTGGGGTCCTCAGTTTCCCCTGCGGTAAGATGAGAGCATGGAAGGATTCTAAGATCGCTTCTTGCTCTGACATAGACCTGTGCAAGATGGTTAAGACTTAAGCACCATTCCATGATTTGTCTTACAGAAGGGCATGGGAAGAGATCCCCAGAATCCTCTAAAGAGAGCTGGCTTGGATACAGTGTTTTCAGGGTCACTGTGATGGAGAGGAGCAGTCACAGTTTTTTTTCCTCCCCCTAAGGTAGTTGGGGTTAAGTGACTTGCCCAAGATCACACAGCTAGGAAGTGTTAAGTGTCTGAGATCAGATTTGAACTCAGGTCCTCCTGAACTAGATTTTGAACTAGGACTATAGATGCCAACAAGTGTAATACTGAGGCAGCTAGGGGGTAGTGCCCAGAGCAGTAGGCTTAGAGTCAGGATGACCCATTTCCCTGAGTTCGAATCTGACCTCAGATCCTTACTAGCTGTGGGCCTCTGGGCAAATTACTTCACACATGCCTCCGTTTCCTCATGTGTAAAATGAGCTGGAGAAGGAAATGGCAATTCCCTTTCCTAGGGACCTAGGAATCTAGACCAAGAAAACCCCAAGTGGGGTCATAAAAAGTCAGACACAACCTAACAACAATGTTATCCTGCTTTTATCTGTAGGGGAAACTGAGGCATAGCAAGAACCATTAAGTGCTAATAAGCATTAGAGATGGGATTTGAACCCAGGACTCTTCCAACTCTATCAACACTCCATCTTGCCATGCTGCCTATTGCAATGGGGGACACGTCCCTCTCCAAATCACCACGGAACCAAACAATGTGTGAGCGGTGCAAGCCGCGTGTTTTTTCCCTTGTGTCTCCTTCCCTCCTTCCCTCATCTAGTTTCATCGTTATTAAGGTTCATTTTTGTAATTCTGATCACAATCTGTTCTTTACCCACTATATCAGTGAAGATACTAATTAGACAAGTGCATTACAATAATGAATAGTCTGTTGTTGAGATGGAAATTTCCCACTGAGATAGCAAGTCTCCAGGAGGGCCAACTTCTGAACTGATTCCAAAGCACAATCCTGACCTTGACCACCACTTATAGGTGGGGCTAACTCAGCTGCTGCAGGTTATTTCCTGGCCCTTGTGCTTGCAATTCAGGCGCAGTGCCACAAGGTGAACCCAGAGGTGCAAAAGGCTTTGGGATTCCAAGCAGAATCTTACATTTCCCAATCACAATATTTCCTTTTCTTTTTTTTTTCCTTTGCTGAGGAAATTGGGGTTAAGTGACTTGCCCAGAGTCACACAGCCAGGAAGTGTTAAGTGTCTGAGACCAGATTTGAACTCAAGTCTATCCACTGCACTACCTAGCTGCCCCCACAGCAAGTATTTTCAAAATGCTTCCTTTTATGGTTTTATAAGACAAATAAAGTATTAGAATTTTTGTTTTTCTTAAACTGAATATTGTTAGGATGACCGAGATGTCACTTGACAATTCCATCTTTGCTTTTTTTTCTGCTGAGGCAGTTTGACTTAAGTGACTTGCTCAGGGTTTTACAGCTAGTGAGGCTGGATTTGAATTCAGATCCTCCTTACTCCAGGGTGGGTGCTCTATCCCCTGCACCATCAAACTGCTCCTTCATTGCTTCTTTATAACCAAGAAAAAGAGAAAAACAATCTCCCTTCAGACTGGACCTAGAGCTAAGACTGGGACCAGAGGAGTATGTGTCCTCCCATTCCAATGGCATGGAGGGAAGGGAAAGAGGGACACACAATAAGTATGTTCTAAGAATTGATATTCCTTTTTCAAGTTTTCTTGAGGGAAGGGGAATATTCAAAAGGTGAGTTTATTACAGCCACAGTCTCATTTTTCTGTAATCTTTATTAAATCCCAAATCATTTTCCCCAAATCAACACAACTGCAGAAGGCAGGGACTGATTTGTGATCTTACTCATTCAAGGACCTAACCAGTGAGGAAATTCTCTCTGCTAACATACGGTTGACACCTTCTTCTGCATCTTATAAATCATGCAGAGGTTAAGTATATTGCCCAGGATCACACAGCTTATACATGTCAACGGCAGGACTTGAACTCAGGGGTTCCCAGATCTAGGACTGACTCCCCATCCAATAGACCATTCTGCTTTGGAGACCGAGTAGTTTCTTCATTCCAGAATATTTTCTGGATCAAACGCCAAGACCTAGAGACCCAAGTTAGATGCTTGTTGGAGAAAAGGTTCAGCCAGATCTAGAGGCAAAAGAGCCTCTAGTCTAGTGTGGACCTGGGGTATGGGGGGAGATGGAGGCTGATGGCCACGTGCCTTCAGTGAGGGAGGACTTAGGGAAGGCAAAGGGAACAGAGATGTTGTATTGTTGACCAAACCAGCCAATGTGTTGTGCTAAGTGGAGAGAATGTAGAGTCAGAATGGAGGGAAGAGTTCAGGCAGAATGACGCTAACAGTGAAACCTCTTGAGGTATTCCATGTGTTCCTTTCCCCTTCAAACTTTGTGGAAGATGCTGTGTTTGTAGCTTTGAGATGTTGTGTTCCTGGTACCCAAGAGTCAGGGCATAAATTCGATTGAGGAAACAAAAAGAATTATACTAGGCCCTGGGGATACAAAGAAAATAAAAATATCCTTGCCTTCAATGGGCGTGCATTCTGACATTGGCTCCTAAAGGAGCTGGCGAGATGGCAAACTACAATCAAGGCGAATGAACACACCTTGAATTTCCAAGAATAACATTTCTGGACCAGTTTTCCGATCTAAGATTATGTCTGGAGTAGTTTGAGTATCAAATACAATGACAACTCTGCTAGGAAAAAATACGCTATTTTTGTCTTTGTATTCTCATTGTTTAGTGCCTGGCATGGGATCAGTGGAGGTTCAATAAATGTTCAGTGATTGATTGATTGATTGATTGATTGTATTCAACAGCCATGGAGAATTATGTCAACCGTCATGTTCACTTCATAAAATTTTTGCTTCTCTATGCCCATTATCTCCATGAACAAAACCCACAATGGGCAATGAGAATTCCCAGACGCTCCATCCTATTCATGCTCTAAAGAGCTTTCTATGATATCCCCATCCTAGAATGGCACTGAAGCAACAAAAAAACCCATAACATTAGATAGCATAGCTCCTAATAGACTAAGCTTTTTAAAAAAAAAAAGATTTTGTTATTTTTTATATCTCTATATTTCCCCTTAGAGTCATTCCTCTTCCCCTCTCCTGGAATGCCATCCTTTATAACGAAGAGTTTTTTTTTTTTTTTTTTCTTAAGAGGAAGGAAGGAGTGACTCAAAATGATCAATACATTGCAAAAATATCTGAGAATGTGACATCAGATTTTGTCACACTTCTCTGTATGTAATTTTCCATTGCTGTTGACCTCAACAACCTTGCTCTAGAAAGGAAGAGGGAGAAGGCTTGTTTTCTCACAATGTTCTCTACGGTGTTTTGATGTTCTTGTCATTCATCCATTTACATCGCTATAGAAAGTACTTTATTTTGACTCTGCTTCCTTCACTTTGCATCAGTTCATATAAATCTCTCTAGGCTTCCCTGCATTCATCTCCCTTGTCATTTCCTATGGAGCTCATTGCCAATCATCTTGACTCATGTCTTGCCACTGGACTCTGAGGACTGCATGACTCTGCCCCACTTGAATCCAATTCATTTACAAATCAAGACATCACCTTATTGGTGTCATTAGCCCTTTTCAAGAAGGAAAGACAACTAACAAACAAGAAGATTTTTCACAATACACTAAAATTCCCTTATACACACATTCTCCAATTTGTTTAGCCATTCCCCGGTCAATGACCATCTCCTTTGTTTTTAGCTGTCTATTACCATGGAAAATGTGACCATGAATATTATATTGTACGTAAAATTTGACCATAAGCTTCTTGAAGACAGTGACTATGTTGTTTTTCATATTCAGACCTCCTTGTCTTTCAAATAGTGGATGTTTAATAGAATATAAAAATAGTCTATTAAATATCTTTATTCTATTTAGATTTCTAATTCTAGTATCTCTATTTTTAATAGAATATAGAAAATAGAAATCACAAAATCAAAATTAAAAAAAATACATGGTTATATTCAATACAAAAAGAGTGGAAGATGTTTGTTTTGCTCTTCTACTGTGGCTTTTTCTTAGTTATTTATCTCTTCAATTCTCCTTGCCCTCACTTAACCTCCTTCCCCATACTTTACTTCCCTCTGGTACTTACTAATGATCCAGCAATAATGAGCTTAGTAGCCTTTTCCCTCTGTTCAAGTACAGTTCCCACCAACACACAGAGAGAAGAGACAGAAGGTTGGAGGACAGCAAGACCCTTGAGGGCCACAGACTCCATTTCTGAAGGTTTTCTTGTAGATACCTGGCATCTGATCCAACTCTATCAAAGCATGTTGAAACCTGCTTTGGAAAATTAAGTGACACATCTCACTGACCCCTGTGCTGAGAGCTAGCATCCAAAATATTTTCTAATTTACACACCCTGTATTTACTGACATCTTCTGATTAACTTTGCAGGAATCATGTGAGATTGCTCTACCCAACACAGTCCATTTGGAGTAACTTATATCAGTTATGATCATGGCACAAAGACCTGTTGCTCTTCCCTCCACCTCCCCATGTTCACAGAAGGTCTCTCATATCCAATGGGTATTTAGAATCACAGATTTAGGCAGAAAGGAGGTATAGAGTATATCTAGCCCCCTTTCCTTTTTAGAATAGACTCAATCCAACCAATGCATTTGAGCAAGTATAAATTAAATACCTCCCGTAAAATGTTATCTACCTCCAGAGAGAGAACTAGTGAACTCAGTAAAAACTGAAGCAAACTTTTTTTCATTTTCTTTATTTTTCTTGCTTTATTTCATTTTTTGGCAATATGGCTAATTTGGAAATGTGTTTTGCAGGACTTCACACGTATAATTGATGTCATATTACTTGACTTCTCAGTGAATCAGGGAGAGGTGCCAGGGAGGGAGATAATTAGGAATTCAAAATTAAAAAAAAGAATGGTAATATACCTACTATGTGCTAGACCTTGGAAATAAAAGGATTGAATAAAAGGTAGACAGTGTTTTAACTTCACATATCATCCAGTCATTTGCCAAAGTCATCATCTAATCAATGCTTACACTTTCCACCACATCCTTTTGGCTTCCCTGGAAAAAAAAAAAAATTCCCTTTGTCACTATCTCTCATGTTTGCTACTTTCCTCTTTTAGAATATAAACTCCTCTGTCTCTGTTTCTCTGTCCTTTTGTCTCTCTCCCTCTGTCCTTTTCTCTCTCTTTCTTCTCTCTCTCTTCTCTTTCTCTCCCCCTGATTCTCCTCTTTCTCTTCTTCCTCCTCCTTCTCTTCTTTCTTTTCTTTCTCCTTCTCCTCCTCCTCCCCTTCCTCCTTCTCATTATCCTCCTCTTCCTTTTCCTCCTTGCCCTTCTTCTTCTCTCTCTTCCCATCATTCTGGCTCTGTCTCTGTGTCTCTCTGTTTCTGTGTCTCTCTGTTTTTGTGTCTCTCTGTGTCTTTCTCTTTCTCTCTGTGTGTCTTTCTCTTTCTCTCTCTGTCTCCTCCAAGGAACATCCATTCTATTAAATAAGATTATATTTTATTACATTTAAAAAATGTTAACTATTTGATAGTAGGAACTTTCTCAATATTTTTGTTTATATCTCCAGTATTTGGAATTTAATATGTGCTTCATTCATGTTTGATATGTGTTTCTTCATTCATTCATACATTCATTCATTTATGAAACTGAAACTCAGAGAATCTTATAGCAAAGCAAGGATTCAAACTCACCTCTCTTTCCATAACTGAAATTCATTCCACCTCAATATCTTCAACCCAGAATATGTGCCTACAAAGACACCACAGAACCTTGCCATAGAAATGGCTTTTGTTACTGTGCACTCTCGCGCGTATTTTCTCTCTCTTTCTCTCTCTCTCTCTCTCTCTCTCTCTCTCTCTCTCTCTCTCTCTCTCTCTCTCTCTCTCTCTCTCTCTCTCTCTTCTCTTTCTCTTTCTCTCTCATTTCTTTCATTGACTGGGGCTCTTTCAGCCCCTCACCCGGAAGTAGCACTTTGAATGAAGCAAAAAGTGGATTTGGCCGATATGAAAGCCAGAAATTGAATCCCAAAGTCCTCATTTCCAGTTCCCAATTCTATCTCACTAAACAATAATATAATTCCTTCTATAATCCTTTCTCCTTAATCCTATGGATTATCTCTTGGCCCATACAATGGTCTCTACACTGAATGCCAACCCCTCTCCCACTCATCCTAATCACCAACAAAACTGTTTCCAAGACATAGATCAAGTTCTGCTTCTTCAATGAAAAAGACATTTATTAAGCATCTATTATGTACTACACATTGTGCTAAACAATGAGGGTATAAGAAAGACAAACATAAACAAACAATTCTGCTCTCAAGGATTTTAAGTGTAATGGAAGAGATAATATGCAAACAGCTATACACAAGCAAAATTTCTACAAGGAAAATTGGGGATTATTTCAGAGGGAAGACATGAAGATTAAAGAGGATCTGGAAGGGTGTCTTGTGGAAAAGAAACTTTTGCTAAGACTTGGAAAAATCCAAAGAAGGCAGAAGGTAGAGATGAGGAGGGAGAGAGTTCCAAGTAGGGGAGATAGTCAGTAAACATGTTCTAATTTGAGAGATAAGAGTGTCTTCTCTAAGAAACAAGAAGGAACCTCTTGTGAGTGGATAACAGTATTTATGGTGAAGAATAAGGTATACAAAGACTAGAAAGGTCGAAAGAACCTGTTTATGAAAGGTTTTAAAATCCAAATAGAAAATTTTATATTTGATCATAGAGATAATTGGGAGTCACTGGATTTTGTTGCATAGGGAAGTGCCAGAGAAGACCTGTTTTTAATGAAGATTACTTTGTCTGTCGAGTGGAGAAAGGACTGGAGAAGAGAGAAATTCAATGGTCTAGGTGCAAAGTGATTGAGCGTCTGCACCAGGGGAGAGAAAGGGCCATATTCAAGAAATCTTATGAAGGTAGAAACAATAGGACTTGAAAAGATCATATTTGCAAGATGTGAATGAATCAAGGATGACACTAAATTGTAAGAACAAGTGACTGATTGTATGGTGATATCCTCACCAATAATAAGGAAATTAGGAACAGGGAAAGGTTTTAGAGGAAGAGAGGAGAAATAAGGAGTTACATTTTGGATATCCTAAATTTAAGATGTCTATGGGATATCTGGTTGAAGATATCCAGTAACTGATTCTAGACGGGAGATTGTTGACTAAGAGAGGTTAAAACTGAACAAGTAAACTTGATAATCTCATCATTAAATCCATATGAAGTTAGACATCACTCAGCAAAATTACATAGAGGGAGAAGAGAAGAAGCCCCAGGACAAAAACTTAAAAGATAGCTACTCCCAGAAGTTATCATCTGGATGATGACCTACCAAAAGATACTGAGGAATGATACAACATTTTTGTTTTTTTTATTTACCTTCTCTTATAGTCAATTATCTTTTATGTCTATGGTTATCTCCTAATTATTCAATGAACTTCTTGAAGAAAAAAAATATGTCTTACATCACTCTAGACAGGGCTAGAGCAGTATTCCTGGAATATTCTGTAGGAATTACTTCAATTCAACTAGTTTTTATGAAGCTACAATAATGTTATCATTTCCACCCTTCAGACTTCAATTGCCTTCTCTGCAAACGGATCAACTGAGTCGTACTGAAGATCTCTAAAGTCTCAGATCATAACTCCTCGACCTCCCATTGCTGAATTACAGATATCAGTTCCATGCTCTCCCCAGCCTTTATCTCCAAAGTGATGATGATGAAGTAGAAGAATAACCATGATGTATTGATGGATGCTACATTTGTGGTCAGAGGATCTGGGTGTGAACATTGGCTCTGCCTCTTACTTCTGGTCTTCAGGGAAATCATTTAATATCCGTGGGCCTCCGTTTCTTTCAGTATAAAATGAGGGACTAAATGGCCCCTGAGGCCCCTTCCCACTCTTAATCTTGAAAGCGCCTATAGTGACGATGATGATTTCCAAGAGTGAACAGGACAGCCAAGTTTTCCGTGGCCAGTCCCAGACAACTGCTTCTTTGGTCTCCACTAAATTCCTCTGCCCTGATCCCTGGGTTAATTAAGGCTTCAACCAGGTCTTCATTCTTCCTTGAAGAGAGACTGGCAATCTATGAAAAGCCATCCCACTGTGTTGACCTGCCCCTGGCCTTTGAGAAAGTGATGAGAAAAGTAGATTAGGGGAAGAAAATTGAGTTTCCCAAAGCAAGGGTTGTAAGTCGCTGATTGACTGACAATAACTGCATCTGGCCATCGAAACAATATTTTCTGAGCCAGATTCAGTGAAAATGTTAGTAACCATGTCCAGGGAACACACAGACAAAATGGTTCTTCAGACAGGATGAGCCCATCACTGCTGACATTATAATTTTACTCCACTATTTTCAACTAGGTCCTCTGGTCTTTTCTTTTAGTGTAATTTTTCTAGCCTACTCTGTCCAACAGATATTCTGCCACATCATGCAGCATCACTTCCAAATTCTCCCTCCTCTCTGATCACTTCTGAAATAATCTTCTCATTGGTCCATCCCCCTCTCAGCTGCCATAATGATTTCCCTGAAGTACTTATAATCATGTCACATGGTCCTGCTCAATAAGCTCCTATGGTTCCCTATTACCATGAGGATCTAAAATCCTCATGGATTTGGCCATAGGGGGTCAGGAGATGAAGCAGATAGAGCACTGGGCTTGAAGTGAGGAAGACTAAATTCTAAGAACTTGAGCATTCTCATAAAAGAGTTTTCTTCAGACACCCTGGCTTCCAGTAAGGTTCCTCCTCTCCTACCTCATGTAGTGATAAAGAAAGATGTACAGAAGTTTCTCTTAAGCCTCTTCCTTAGCTTTATCCTCTGTCAAGACTTTGTCAGTGACTAAGATAAAAATATCAACTCTAGCTTATCAGACTGGTGGATGACAGAAAGTGGAAAGGGATCACAGATGCAAAGGGTTGTAATGGATGATGGAATCAAGATAGAAAAAGACTTTGGCGGCTGGAACTGTGGTCCAAGATGAAAATAACAATGTCGAATGGAGATGAATCTCAAGTCCCACATTCGGATTTCTAAAAATCAGTTACCTAGTTATGCATTGGGCGTGTCCTGATTAGCTGGTTGCTGAAAAGAAAATTTGGATGATGTAGAATCAGAGATCTGGAAGGAAGTGATTTGAATGACTAGATCCATCAATCAGCATTTATTAAGTTCCTACTGTATATTCCACACTAGGGATATGACACCAAGGGAAGATAACATAGAATTATCATGATATGTAAGAAATCCTAGTTTTAAGTACTAGATTTAAGGTTGGAGGACGTTATGTTCGAATTCCAGGCCTATAATTCATTACTTGAATCATTTTAGACAAGTCATGTGTTTTTTCTAGATCCCAGTCTATAGAAGGAAGAGATTGTACTTCTAGCTCTAAATAAACCTCAAAAATCTTTATGATCTTTCTGACTTTCCTGAAATCTCACAGTCAGTTCAGAGCTCTTCAAATGAATAGCTTCACTGAGGTCTAGCTCTGCTGTCTCTGAAAAAGACCTGAATTCAAAAGACATCTCTGACATTTGTTAGCTGAATAACTGGCAAATCAATTAATGTTTCTGAGCCTCGGTTTCTCCATCTATAAAGCAGTGTTGATTTAATCTGTACCTCATAGCTCCTAAGGTTGCTATGAAGCTCACAAGAGGCGATGTTCTCAAACTTTATAGACTTTAAAAGCACTTTATAAAATGTCACTTGTTATCATTGTTATTTTTATTATTGTTATCTTTAGATTCAATCACAAATGGTTAAAGTGTGAAAGAATATTCTCAGAGGAAATCAATAAAGCAGATAAACTGAAGTTCAAGTCTTTTGAAGTCAGGCTTACTTAAGAGAAAATCAACAGTAATGGAAAGAGATTTGGACATCATTTTACAAATTTAGAACCTGATTTCTCCAAGGTCACATATTTACTAATTAGCACACCTAATTAGCAACGTTACTCTAATGGAAATTCTCTTCTCATAGTGTGGTGTGTATGATGTATTTATATATATATATGTATTTATTATTATTATTAAATACATAAATATATATATATATATTTATATATGTGTATATGTATATATGTATAATCATTCTGCAAATGTTCAAATTATACTTTAAGGGCACACACTTGTTTTTATTTCCTGAGCTCCTTTGGCAGATAGGCTAGTGAACCCCTTCTCAGAATAATATTTCATAAAACAAAATGCGTAAGATTTCAAGGAAACCAATAGTTTTTAAATAAACTATCTTTTTTTAAAGTTCATACATCATAGTTAACAAACCCTTGCACCATTCAAATGTCAGGCCTTTTTTTCTTTTTTGTCAATGGGGGGCAGGAAAGGAGTAAAATTAATATACCAGTGATTTCATTGGTACAAAACACTCCCAGTGTGAAAATTCCCTCTGCCAATGAAGAATCAGCACCTGCCCTACAATGAAAAGTTTTAGAGTCGTCCTAGACAGTAATCTTTATTTTAAAAGAAAATCAATAACCTATTTTTCCCAAAGGGTCTTTTGCCCAAAGTACTCACCAGGCCAATCAAAGTGTGAATTGCTCGTACATAGGAGGATGGATGAGGATGAACTTTGGATTAGTCTTGTTTCATTCTGTATCATTGGCTCAGATATTCAATATTCTGGATCAGCTCTATGGTGAAAAATCCTCTCTAAGTCAATTGGATTTTTGTGGCCATTTCTTTTTTGTTGGTTTTCTAGGGCTAAAGGGCTAATGGGCTGGGCTGAACCGTTCTAACATCTTGCAGGTAAGGGAAACAGTCCTGGCCAGAGCTGCTGCCTCCTCAGCCCCAGCCACCACAGATTTCCCATTTCTAAATTAGGAAGGCTTTGTCCTCCAGGAGATGTGTCTGCAAAGGTGGATCCTCCCTTCCCTTGGCAGGCAGAGAAGCTGAGCTTGGCTCTCAGTCAAACTGGTAATGAGCAGCTGGGGCCTGTTGGCAGTCACCAAGTTCTTGTCGATGACTTCTGAAATAGGAAAGGACAGCAAACAATCATTTCCTTGCACTTGACTGAAGGCTGTCTGTTATCCCGACCCTCAGGGACTCGGCCTATTTGCAAGGAGGAGCATTTCTCCAATCCATGGGGACACATTTCTTCAAAAAGTGTATGTGACTTTGTGAATCTAGTTTCATATTGTTGATTGCTTGGATTCTTTTGTTTTCATTTATTTTTAAACTATCTCATCTTTATTGTAATGATATGATTTAATTCTTCCTGTCCTTTTATAAATACATGGTTATTCACTGAAAACCCAGTGCTTTCCCACTTCCCAGTCTTTGCCCATGCTGTTACCTCAAGTGAAACTGCAGTCCTATTCAACTCAGTTGTTACTTCTTTCCTAAATCAAAGATCAAAGATTTAGAGCAGGGGTCCTCAAACTACGGCCCACGGGCTAGATGCGGCAGCTGAGGATGTTTATTCCCCTCCCCCAGGGCTATAAAGTTTCTTTATTTAAAGGCCCACAAAACAAAGGTTTTGTTTTTACTATAGTCCGGCCCTCTAACAGTCTGAGGGACAGTGAACTGGCCCCCTACTTAAAAAGTTTGAGGACCCCTGAGTGATAAAGTTCCTCAAAAATCATTTGGTTCAACCTAAATCATGGTGGAGAAAATTTAGACTCACACAAGTTGTAAGAAGAATTGAATCCAAATCCTCTGACCCCAAATCCACTTTCCATGGCACCCAACTACAGCCTGAGCACTCCTACATAACCTCATTAGAGGAATTTTCTAAAACCCACTGCATTTTGTTCAGTCTATTTCATGTCATTTTCATATCAGTTAAAATCTATTCAACAAGCATTTATTAAGTGCCTACTATATACCCAGAATTGTTCTAAGTGCCAGGCATATTTAAATAAGTCCAATTTCACAAACTTACATTTCTATGGGGGTAGAGCAGGGGCAATATTTAGATCAAATAGTTGATTTTTTAAAATACCCTTTTATTTCCAGGGGGAGCCACACTAGTCTAATATAAAAATTGTAGAAGATTCAATGGGACAAGTAGGTGATATAAGGCACAGAGGCACAAGGCCTGGAGTCAAAAAAACTTCAGTTTAAATCCAGCCTCAGACACTTCCTAGCTGTGTGACTCTGGGCAAGTCACTTTATCCTGTTTGCCTCAGTTTTCTTATGTGTAAATGAATTGGAGAAGAAAATGGCAAAATTACTTGAGTATCTTTGTTAAGAAAATTCTAAAAAGAGCTCACAAAGACTCAGATGTGATTGAGAAATGATTAAACAGCACCAAAGGACACAATGGAGAGGTAAAGCTATGGAGGTGATTGTGGTGATGATGGAGGGAAATGGAGGAGAGGAAAAAGGTAGGAAGGGAAGAGATCTTGGCTTCGTCTATTCACTGGGCAATGTCACCTCTCAGTCTTTTGTGCATCACTGAGTCATCTCCAACTCTCCATGATACCATTTGGGGTTTTCTTGGTAGAGACACTGGAGTGGTTTGCCATTTCCTTCTCTAGTTCATTTTACAGATGAGGAAACTGAGGCAAATAGGAGTAAGTGACTTGTCCAGGATCATATAGCTAGTAAGTGTCTGAGGCTGGATTTGAACTCATGAAAATGAGTCTTCCAGGAAGCCCTTCACCCATTGGCCCACCCAGCTGGCCTTCTTATTGCTCACCCTAATAAACACCAAACCCCTTATTTTAGGGCATTTATTTCATTTTCCCCACCTTTCAAATATTTTAAAAACCAAATTTAAGGTCCATGAAACTAAGACAAACTTGCCTCATTCAGAAACTCCAACCATACATACTCACAAAGACATGGCTTGTACCTTAAGTGAATGGTAACAATCAGATCCTTCCTCTTATATGTCTTTTTGCAATTTATTTACCTTTCACTTCAAGCTTGATGACACACTAGAGAGGGCACCGTGAATGTGGACTCAAAGATCCCGAGTGTCCCTTCTGGCTCTGCTATTTAAAGTTCCTTGCTTCCACAGGAAGGCTGATGGAAATATTTTCACTTATGTAGAACCATGTTTGTTAGCGGATAAACTACGGTCATGAATTTAAAGGAACATTATTCTGCTGTAAAAAAAGCCAGACACGAAAAATACAGAAAAGCATGAAAAGAGCTACCTCAACTGATGCAGAGTGAAGGAAGCAGAGCCAAGAAAACAATATATCCGATGTTGACAACTCTGTATGTGGACAGAACAATCTCTATAAAAAAATCAAAACTGCCAAGTTATAACCATCAAGCTTGGTTCCAGAGTGGAGATAAGAAAGGATATCTCCTCCCCTTTTCTTCTACAGACATGGGG
The DNA here is from genome assembly GCF_016432865.1 of Antechinus flavipes. NCBI lineage: Eukaryota > Metazoa > Chordata > Mammalia > Dasyuromorphia > Dasyuridae > Antechinus > Antechinus flavipes. Next base: position 19,891,738 of record NC_067401.1, read on the forward strand.
GTCTTCAGGTATGGAACAGAATGTCAGACTTTTTTTTTTTTTTTTTGCTATCTTAATTGATTGCTTTTTTTTCTGTTTTTTTCTCCCTCTTTTTATTTATTTATATTATTTTGTTGATGTGGTTGTGAAAAATGCTTCTCTGGGGGGAATATAGAGAGAAACGACGGCAGTGTAAAAATAAAAGATATCAATAAAAATATTTGAAAAAAATACAGTGTTGCAAATATGAAAACAAGGAAGCTTTTGGCAAAAAAAAAAAAAAAAAAAGGCATATAACTGTTTTTTCTACCCCCAATATGTTGCAAAGATGCAGCTACACAGACAGCAAGGGAAGTTTGTTTTAATTACCCAGGCAATTGAGGATGTGTTGACTTAGCCCAAGGGGGTTTTCCTAATGCAGAACAGAGCAATGCAGCAAAAGATGATGCTCGCAAGGCAAATCTCCTGCACTTTCTCTTTCTTCATATCCCTTGTCCCACCAACAGCTGCTGAGGTCCACCTCCAGAACCCCATTTCCATTGAAAGGGCAGATGCCTGCAACGACTGTTAGTGCTTTCCAGGGGAGGCTATGTCCCTTTCCAAGTACAAAACAGCAAGGGCCACATCCTCCCTCTGAACAATACCGTTTCCCTTTCTTCGAGCAATGCCATGATATATAGGCAAACTCTGTGTTAATTGGATAAACCAGTGGTGAAACCCCCAAAGAACAATTAACTTTCATGTGAAATACTCCCGGCTGAAATCTTAGAAAACTTGCATGTAATTAGTACTCTCTTCCAGCCCTCTGGTGTATAAAATACAATGCATTAGGGCTTGTAACACTAATATCACTGGGAATGCCAGGAACCTGGGAGAATCTAATTTGCTGGGAATATGCAGACTGCAGGCTAGCACCAAGTGCTTCCACCTGATTTAGCTAATGTTGTTCCACGCCATCCACATCCACCCTGGACTGTCATGGAGGCACCGTCTGTCGGATTTCACATTTATTCATTCAACAAACCTTCAGAGAAATGTCTTTTGGAGAGTCACAGAACCCAAAAAATCCGAGGCGGAAAATACTTATGAGAGCCCGTCGCTATGAGATCCTTGTTTCTGGGAATCTTTGAGCAAAAGCTGGATGACTACTTATCAGGCATTAATAATGATATTATTATGAATTATTTAAGTATCATTAATAGTCATGATAACAGCTAGCATCTATATAGAGACTTCAGATATGTTAGTTCATTTTCTCACAACTATATTGGGAGGGATTTATTATTATTTCTATTTTTTTAATAGATGAGGCAGTTAGGTAGTACCATAATGGTTATTATTTTATTATTAGCTGAGCTGGATTTTAGGTAAAATGAGTCTTCATGAATTTAAATCTGGCTTCAAACACTTGCTAGATATGTGATCCTGGGCAAGTCATTTCACCCTGTTTGCCTCAGTTTCTTCATCTGTAAAATGGGCTGGAGAAGGAAATGGCAAACCACTCCAGTATGTCTGCCCAGAAAACCCCAAATGTGGGAAAGAACTGGACATGATTGAAAATGACTGAATAGATGAGAAAACTAAAACTGACAATGTTAGGTGACTTACCTAAAGTCACACAAATGAGTTAGTAATAAAATAGTAGCTGACATTCACATGGCATTCACTACATGCCAGGTACAATTATCATCTCATTTGATCCTCAAAGCAATCCTGGGAGGGAGAGGCTATTTTTATCCCCATTTTACAGATGAGGAAATTGAGGCAGAGAAAAAGTGATTTCACCAGGTTTTACATAACTAATATGTAAACCTATGAGACTGGATTCTAATTTATGTCTTTTTAAAAAAAAAATAGCATTTTATTTTTCCAAATACATACAAAGACAGTTTTCAACATTCACCTTTGCAAAACCTTGTTGAACTCATGTCTTCCTGACTTTGGAGTGCAACAATCTGTATGCTACCTAGCTTCTTTGTGGAAAGAGAGAGAGACACAGAGACAGATAGACAGATGGAGACAGAGAGAAAGACAGAGACAGAGATAGACACAGAAAGAGACAGAGATAGATAGCAACACAGAGACAGAGACAGACACAGACAGAGAAAGAGAGTTAGACAGTAAGACAGACAGAGATTCTTGTTTATTTCCAGCTGGGACATTATGAACTCTCAAGATCTCTTATCTTTGAGCTTTCTTGACTCCCCTATACAATATACTATTAGTCAGTCCATCACACTACTTGAATGCTTCCCAAAACAGGGAACTCACTAACTCTATAAGGAAGGAAGCCCATTCTATGGATACTTGCAATGGTCCCAAAGTTTTCCTTTCTTTAACTTCTATTCATCAGTTCTGTTCTCTAGACTGGCTCGGGAAATTATACTCTCTCTGCTACAGGACTTTTCTATATTTTTCTATATTTGCTTAAGCTGCATAAGTGAAATGATCAATCTTGTCTCTGAAGAGGACATGAGGAAATTCACCTTCAAACTTTCCTTATAGGAGTGAGGGGCTATGGGTATGGAGAGATACATATGTTGTTATCCAATGCCATCATTGTATCATATGTTGAATTTACTTAATGGCTTTGAAATTTGTTTCCAAGAGACGATTCTATAGGGGGAGAGGAGAATATATGGGAAATTACCATCATATAATAATAATAAAAGGCAGCAACAAAACTGGTTTTGAAGCTAAGTGCATATATGATAAAATCATTTTATTAAGATCTCAGAATTTTGAATTGATTGTTCTTAGAGATCATCTAAATCTGACTCCCTGATTCTATAAATAAGAAAACAGAGATCAAAACTGGTGAAACAAACTGAAGGTCGCATAGACAATGTTGGGGCTGGAGCCAAAGTTGGCAGGAATCTAATCCATCCCTGAGCAAAAAATTGTCTCCATGATATACCAGAGAAATAGGTCAAACCCCCTGTTTCCTGGTCCTTAGAGATCTTAGCTCCTCCCAGAATTTTGCAGCTGGGTCTTCTAACTTCAGATGGGAACTCCTCCAAATTGACAATCTCATTTTATGCCTTCTCTTCTTCAATTAATTAATTCCATTTTCCATAATTATTCCTCCCATTGCATGACTTCCAGACCTACCACTATCTTGGCATCCTCAGAGAATCACAGATTTAAATCTGGAAAGAATATTTAAAATCATCTAAATGAAGAAACGATTATTGCTCTAGAAAAAGAACTGAATTAGGAATGAGTAGACCTGAGTTCAAATGCTGATGGGCCTTTATCTCCTCTAATGTCAAATGGATATTGGGTAAAATAGATCAAGACTTCTTAAACTTTTTCCACTCAAGAAATTTTTACATGACCCCCGGTATATAAAATAGGTATATAAGTCAAACATTTACTAATCATAAATCATAATTTCATGACCCCCCCACATGTAGTTATAAGACCCCATATGGGGTCGCAAACCGGGGCTCTCTGAGGACCCTTCCAAACCTCTTATTTAAAAATATAAATTTAAATTTAAAAAAAGGATTGTTTTATTTTTTACACATATATCCCTAGCTCGTGATAGGTGCTTCCTAAATATTTGTAGATTGTAAATTTTTATGCTAAATGGGGAGAGGTTAAAATCCTCTGGCTAGTACCCATGCAGACTGTTTATGGGCAATTCTTTAAAGCTAATTGCAGAAAAGTCCAAGTGAAAAGTTCTTCTTTCCATACCTCATTACCTCCATAGAGGATTGTTGAGGTCCTGAATCCCCTCCCCACCCACCTCACCTTTGCCCACCGTAGGCTCAACAAACTCGATTGGCTGGCCACTTTCTTTCTTTCCTGGGAAGCTGCTGGTGCCTCTTTTTAGGATTTGGGGACACGGATGATTTGCATCCGTCCTGCCCCATCAGCACAAAAGTTAGTTGGCAGGAAACACGTAAATGTTATGGCATTGTCTGGCTGCGGTCGCCGCAGCAGCCTTTAGGAACCCATTGGTATTGCAGACACTACCTGCTGAGTCAGCCCTCCCATCTCTGTCTCCCCCCCATCTCCCGGCCCACAGTGGCTCCTAAATTTCCCACTCAGGTGGGAGATGTCAGAATTAATTTATAGCTTGACAGAAAAGCCTTTCACCAGACTGGAGAAGGAGGAAGAAACAGAATTAGAAAAATCGAGAGGAAAAGGATGGCACCTCTATACTCAGTACTCGGGAGGCTGGCTGGTGAGGGCTGTTGGAGGTGGGCTGCCCACATCGGGTCAGATGTTGGCGAGGGCAGAACCGGTCCAGCTTGGAGGGTGTATCAGTCATAAAGAGATGATCTGTAATGGATGGAGTTAGGAGGAGGCAGACTTCAGCTCGCTCTCAGGGTCTCTTTAACAGGTAGATCTGCCCAACAACAGACTCCCCGACTCATTAGGACCCCAGAGCTTCTCACCTTTCTCAGTGATCAAGAGAGGACAGGATGGTTGCCCTGCAGGATCGCTGTGCAAGGAATTCTTCTATTGGCTGGGAAACTAAACTAGTCAGTGCAGTGGAAAGAACACTGACTCTACTCAGGGGACCTGGGTGTATGTGTGGCTTAATCTCCCTATACCTGATTCTGAATTGATGTAATAAGGACTGGACTAGATGGCCTCTGGGATGGCGTGCTAAGAGTCAGAAAGTCCTTGACTTGGAACCTCAAATCCTACCCCAGAATTTTCTGGTTCTGGGACCCTGATCCAGTCATGTCGTTTCTTGGAGCCTCAGTGTTCTCATCTCTGAAATGGGAATAATAGCATCTACACTAAGAACTACAATAATAACAACAATTTATTTACATAGCCTTTTTACATTTGCAAAGAGCCTTACAAAGGACAAGTGGGTGGTACAGTCCATAGAGGAATGGGCCTGGAGTCAGGAAGATTTGAATTCAAATGTAGCCTTAGATACCCTGAAGACCTTTGTTTGTCCCGATGTCTTCTTCCATAGCATGTACGGCCCAGAGCTGTTGCACAGATTAAATGAGATAAGGTTTGTAAAGCACTCGGCACCGTACCTGGCACGCAACAGACACTTTATAAATAAAAGCTATTATGATGGCTATCGATGGTGTTATCTAAATTTGATCTGCTCAATGGCCCAGTGAGATAGTTACAGTTATTACTCTACTTTACAAATGAGGAAACTGAGGTTGGATGGATTGGCAGGATCACACAGCTATTAAGTTTCTGAAGCAGGATTTGAATTCATATCTTCCTGAACACTGTGCCATCCAGAGCACCACGAAGGTGGGAAATCATTTGCAAAACTGCAAATGTTACATTGATATGGACTGAGACTCATGCTTCAAACTTTCTCCACCTCAAAAACAAAACAAAACAAAAAACTATTCCAACGCAATACTTAAAGATTTCTTTACTTTTAAAACTTGTATTAATTTTGGTTTTGCATTATCTTCACTTTTAAATTTATCCCCCCATCTTCTCTTATGCAATGAGTCATCCCCTGTAAGAGAGGGAGAAGAAGAGGACTTTATCAAAACTAAACAACACATCCCATTTTTCACTTTTCCTTTGATTGTTTTGGCATCTCGCCTAGTCAGTCCTATATAAAGAGGCAATCTAACACCTTCAGAGAGAGGGCATCTGTGTTTGTGTCCTTGGGTCACCCAAACAATCACTCAGAACATAAAAGAACTCATTTCTGACCAGCTATTTGACAACAATGTCAATTAATAATTTTTTTCATGGGTAACTTCTTTTTAGTGTTTATGACTTGAAAAAAAATGATTATTTCCATAGAGACGAACAGGAAAAAAAGAAATACAAGATGCTTCTTTGGACTTTTTAGCCTTAACCCAGTGTTTACAATACTGCCCTGCTTCTCTTTGTTCCTTTACACACTTCTTTCAATTCTTTTTTCATGTGTTCTTGTAGTATTCCACTGATGCTTTTTTCTTTCTTTTTCGCCATTCTTTCATCTCTTTTTTCTTTCTTCTTTCTCATCTCCCTTCTTGCTATCTTCTTTTTCCAACTTTTCTTGTTTCCTTCCTTTTCTTCCATCTTCCCTTATTTTTCCTTTTATTCTCCCTTGATTTTTCCCTCTTTCCTCTCTTCTTCTTCTTCTTTTTCTTTCTTTCTTTCTTTCTTTCTTTCTTTCTTTCTTTCTTTCTTTCTTTCTTTCTTTCTTTCTTTCTTTCTTTCTTTCTTTTCTTTCTTTCTTCTTCTTCTTTCTTTCTTCCTTCCTTCCTTCCTTCCTTCCTTCCTTCCTTTCTTTCTTTCTTCCTTTCTTTCTTCACATTTCCCTCCCTTCTTTCCTTTCTTTTTTTTCTTGGTATTGCTAGAAAACTGTCATCCCAAACCTTCCTTCCTCAATAAAAATGGCAGCCTCCTCTTACAACTCATTTTTAAAAAAATGTTAGGCTGATAGATATGGAATGCCATTGTCTTCAAACAATTGAAGTCAAGGGCAATGGAGAGGTGCATGGTGAACATGAATGGGTGTCAATCCATTCCCAACCAAGATTTCTGTAACTGCAGCATGTGGACGATGTCTTTGGAGAGATGTAGGATGGAAGAGGGCTTGGCACTAGTGACACCATTCAATCTATGGGCACTCACACCATGTCAAGAGAACCAGAGGATAATGACAATGCTGGCAAGAATTTATGGGAACATGTACACAAGAGTCATGGTTCCATAGATCAAGGAATGGAAAGGAGAACCAGAGGACAATGACAAAGGCAAAAATTTATGGGAAGATGTACACAAGAGTCATGGGACCACAGATCAAGGAATGGAAAAGACCATCAAGTCCAAAGCCCTCATCTTATAGATGAGAAAACCGAGGCCCCAGAAGGTGAATGGACTTATTTACAGTCACACAGACCACATATGTCTGAGAGAGGATCTGAATTCATCACTTTCTGACTAAGACCAGTGCCCCTTGCCATTGTGGCTACAGTCACAGAAAACGAGAGGACATCCATGACTTCTGAAGGAAATATTCTTGTCAATGAAATCACAAATAAATCAAAATAGAAAAGTTATTGTGATGGATGAATTGGGAAAGGGGGTTTCAAAGAAATTCCAAGTATGGAAATGCTCTCCATCAATACAGATTTAGAGCTGGAAAGTTATCAATGGACAAGCCCAACCCCTCATTTTATAGGTGAAGAAAACTGAGGCTGGGTGAGATTAAGTAATGTGCCCCAGACCACACTGCTAGTCGTCTCAAACCGGGCCTCTCTGACCCCAAGGCCTGCCCTTCATCCACTGCACCATTTTGTCTTTCTTTAATTCTTCCCTATTTTTTAAGACTCAAATTTCCTCTCAGATGCCGTCAGCCTGTCTGTAGCCGGTGAGCACCAGAGATTTCCAACCCTGTGTCAACAGTCCCCTGCTTCAAACAGAATTCCATTGACTCAGCAAAGGAGTCTCTCTAAGAATTAATACCAACAGAACTTTTAAGGAGCGTAAGTGCAGGGTTTATGTAGCCTTGGGTTTCTTAACAGAGCCGAATCAAACTGCATAATAAAGTAAAACTGCATAATGAAATGATCGAATGGGGGGAGATCAAGTCAGGCCCGATTTGGGAGGCCCTTTCATAATGACTAGGCTGGGAGCAGTCTGTGGATTCAGCAGAACTGAATCATGAAATGAGGAATTAAGGCCGTGTCCAATTATTAATATTTTACACTCGCCCGTCAAGCCCCCCTTTTATGCTGCTCTGAGACATGAGAACAAATGGGGTGGATTCCAGGGCAGCATCAGGGGAAGGCAGTTCAGGCCTTGGTCGTGATTTATGGTCCTCTCCTGGCCGAGCCAGCTGGGTTTTGCACTTATATGGAACGTTGCTGGGGCTTCCCAGAGCACAGAACGTAGGTCTTAGTTCATCTCCATCTCCCAGGCTGCCCCCTCTCCCAACCCTTTTTTCCTCCCGGGCCTGTTCCTCCCTCCCGGGCCTGTTCCTCCCTCCCTGGGTGACCTCCCTTCCTTTAACTTTTCCCAGGCTATCGAGCTTGATGAGGCCTTACTAATATTTGGGGCAGCTGGGAGGCCCGGGGGATAAAGTCTTCAGCTTCACGTCAGGAAAACCTGAGGGTGAATCCAGGCTCAGACACTCTCTGGCTGATTCTGGGCAAGGCAGTCACATCCACATGTCACCTTTGTCCTGGACTTTAATATTCTGAAGATGATGACATCCTATCATTAGCAGCCTATGTCCTCCATGACCTGGATCCATCACTTACTCTTCCTTTTGTTCTCTTACATCTTCATTTCTCCCCTCTCACTGACTGCTCTTCCTCTGCTCATGGTGTCCCCTAGAACGGAAAGCTCTTCCTTTTACCCTCCCAATCCCTCAACCAACCTTTTCTTGCTAGTCATCCTAACAATCAAGCCACAGAATTAGGTATCTGCACCCCACTCTTCCTTTTCTACCACCCACCCACTCCTCAACTACTTAGAACTGGCTTCCACCACCTCTGCTGAAATATCTCTGAGGCAAGGATTCTTAACCTGGAGTTCATAAATTTAACTGTTGTTGTTTAATATTTCAAGAACTATTTCAATATAATTGGTTTTCTTTGTAACCTTATATATTTTACTTTATGCATTTAAAGATTTTTTTTCCTTAGAAAAGGTTCATAGACTTGACACAAGTACCAAAGGGTTATACTACACAAAGTTAAGGATCTCTACTCTAAAGCCTGACTGAAATGACTAAATAATAGCTAATTCACTTAATTTTTTTTCTACTAACAAGCATTTATTTTTTTCTCCTCTTTTCATCTCATTGAAAAACAAGAAAGAAAATCGTCTTAACAAACATGTATAATTAAGCAAAACAAATTCCTCTATAAACTATGTTCAAATATGTATAGCTTCTTCATATCTTGAATCATCACTTCTGGGTCTGGAAGTGGGTAGTATAATCCATCACTGGCCCTCTGGAATCATGATTAATCTTCCCAGTGATCAGAGTGCTTAAGCCTTTCCAAGTTGTTTGCCTTTAAAACAGTGTTGCAATTGTATAAATTGTTCTCCTAATTTTACATTATTCTAAATTTCTTCCAACTTCTCTGACTGTTCCTTTTCTATATATTCTTTACTTATCTTTTTGTTTACTTATTTTTACTTTTTGTTTTTATTTTACTTATCTGTTATATTATCTATCATCTATCTATCTATTTTGCTGGTTTCTCACTAAACTCTCTGCCCCTTAAATTTTACTGTTCTAACAGTTTTGTCCTTGGATTTCTCTCTTTTCTCTATATAATGTTAATATTATACATTATACCATTTTGGTTTTTTTTTATTCTTCCATATTCCCTCTTAGAAACTGCCAACTTCTCTGTAGCTGGTGAACTTGCTAATATTTATTGTCCATCTCCTTAGCTGTAATTTTATTGTTGTTATTATTCAGTCATTTCAGTCATGTCCAACTCCTTATGACTTCATTTGGGGTTTTCTTGGCAGAGGGACTAGAATGATTTGACATTTTCTTCTCCAGCCCATTTAACAGTTGAGAAAGTGAGACAAAGAGAGTCAATGAGTGCCCAATGTCACATGCTAGTCAGTATCTGGGACCAGATTCAAATCCACATCTTCCTGGCTCCAGATCCAGACCCACTGCCCACTGAGGTACTCTAGCTTGGATTGTAATATTCCAAAATTCTATCCCCACTCCAAATCTCTATCCAGATCTCAAAGCCCATATTTCTTACTGCTTATCTCCACATAGACAGCCCGACCCATACTTTAGACGCAATATCTCCAAATGGCCAATTGAGTCATATTTCAAATTCAATGTATCTAAACCGAACAGCATATTTTCTTCCCCAAAACTGGTACAACTCACTAATTTTTTGTTTCCATTGAAAATTTAACCAACCACACAAAGTCATCTTTGACTCTGCCTTCTCCTTTTCCCCATGTATCCAATCAGCTTTTATGGCCTGGACATTCTAACAGCATCCTATGTCTCCCATTCATTATATTCACACTATTGGCCCTCAAAGACAGGCCATCATCTCTTTTTACATAGGTTACTTCCAATAGACTCCTAACAGGACTTTCTGCTTCCAGTGTATCTCACCTCTTCAATCTGTCCTTACCCTTCTTACAATGTAATCTTACAATTTCCTAGAGCGGGAGAGACCTCACAGCCCATGTAGGTCAATCCCTTCATTTCCCAGATAAGGAAACTAAGCTAAGAAAGGATAGGTAACTTCTTCCCTTCCTCCTACTGTCTTTCCATAAGATAATAGTTTCATAGCTTTAGAACTGGGACGGGATTCAGAAACCACCTAATCCGACCATCATTTTATTAAGAAGGCAACCGAGACTCATAGGTTGAATGGCAAGTAGCCAGTAAAAGAAGCAGAATTTGAGCCCTGAACAAAATCCAGCAGATTTCCAACTAGGCCGAGCTGCTTCTTAGGAAACTTTGTGTTCTTCTCAAAGCTAGTTTAAAAGCTTCTTACCAACTATGGATGCAACAAGGAGCAGTGGCGAGGGTGCATAATTTGGATTCAGGAAGGACCGAGTTCAAATTCTTCCTCTGACATTTATTCCATGAGTGCCTTTCTTGGAGATGGCTTCCAAGGTCCCTCCCAGCTCAAGAACCATGATTCTTTCAATTCTTTACCCTTCCATGTCCTCAGTTTTCTCCTCTACGAAATGAGTAGATTGTATGAGACAGAGCGAGGTGACACAGTGTAGAGAGTCAGGAAGACCCGAGTTCAAATCCTATCTTCCACATTTATTGGTTAGGTGACTTGAGAAATAGCATCTGTCTCACAAGGATTTATAAAGATAAAACGAGACAACCTTCACAAAGTTTTTTGCACAACTTCAGTTGGCGTTTTAATGCTAATTATTAACGATATAGCTATAGCTTCTAAGATCCCTTCCAGTTCTAGAACTATAATCCTACAAATCACGCAGCCTCCCTGGGACTCCGTTTCCCCATATGTAGAATGGAGGACGTGGACTAGATGTACTCAGTCTGTCAGTCCCATGATCCAATGACCCCATGTTCATTAATCACTTAGCCTCTCTTAGTCTCTCCTATAAAACAGTCATAATACCCCTAACTTCATAGGGTCCTTGTGAAACTCAAATGAGATATCTCATACTTAAATGTTGTCACAATTCTCTGCAGCTTTAAGGAATTCTTAAAAAGTCAGTATTATGACTTTTCCCAAGGACATCTCAATCTGGTTTTCCCTCTGAAGACTTTGGTGTCTACTTAATACCAGACAACCTGCTTAGTGATAGCGAGGCTTTGGGAGCCACTTGTGTGTGGATTCTACACCTGACATTTCAGTGTTGGAAAAGAAGGAATTGAAAACAAAAACCAGCTACTTGATAGAAACAGATGGGGCCAGTTCAGTTCTTATCACACCCCAACTCCTCCATTTCCTGATTAGAGACATGAATATATGCACTGGCCAACCTGAGGATGATGCTACGGTTTTTGGTACCCAATGAATACCATTATTGCTTCTGTCCTGGGGAGGTCAGACATTAATTCTGTTAGTTCTCTTCTAGCATCTCTCTCTCTCTCTCTCTCTCATAGCCTTGTGACTCCCATATAAATTTTCAGGTTATCTGGGGTTCTATCACTCTTTAGACTTTCTAATTTCTTCATTTTTTTTCCCAATTTGGTCCTGATTTCCTTCAATACTGCTCTCTCCCTTGGGGATGAAGGCTCATTTCAAGCATCTGGTTTCCATCCTCTTTGTGAATACTGAAGCAAAATATTCATTTAATTTGTTTTCCATTGTTTTTTTTTCCATCCTCTCTCCATAAATTATCCTGTCTCTTTTTCGAAGCCTTAATATCTCCTTCACTGAACTTGGCATTCTCATTGCACATGAAGAATTTCTTAATATTTATCTTCATCTCTTGTGCAATCTCAATGAGATTGCTTTCCAGAGTCTGCAGTCTCCTTCCTCTACCTAATAGTGTATTACTCATGCCTTTTATTGTTCACATAAACTTGCTGACTTTCTTCCTCCTTCTTGGCCATCTCGGGTCATTTTTGCCCAGAAATGTCGCATGGCCAGGAGGCTGCGAGGGGTACACTTATGCTGAGTATGTAGGATAAGAGAGCAAACAGATCATTTGAGATGAACTGGTCCAGAGCCTGTTGACCTGTTTTCTGACTTCTTGTACCATACTTAGACTTCAATACCTATGGATATTGATAAGACCATGGGATCTTAGATCTGTTATTGGAAGGGACATCAGAAGCCACGTAGTCCAATTCCTTCATTTTACAGATGAAGAATTAAGTGAGTCAGTGATGTTTTGAAAGTCTGACATGAAAGAAAGTAATCTGAATTAGTAGAAAGGATACTGGCTATCGAGTCAGAGGACCTGAGTTCAAATCTTGACTTTGGGAAAAATGCTTAGTTTCTCCACGTCTCAATTTCCTCATCTGTGACATGAGGTGATTGGGCTAATTGACCTCTGAGGTCCCATAAGTCTACAGATCTATAAACTATGAACTTCCATGGAGACTTTAATTCCCTTGTCCACCTTGAGTTTCATTTCCTCCATCTTTAACATGAAAGGTTTTTGGACTAAGACCCTGATCGCAGCCCCTTCCAATTCCAGATCTAATAAAGCAAATAATAAACTGGGAAGTTGGAGAGATAAAACCCAGATTTTCTGGTGCCCAATGAGCACTTCCTTTCTCTAAATCATCCTTCCTCTCTCAAGGTAAAAGTCAAGTCAGCAGGATTCAATTTTTCACTTGAATGTAAAGACATTTCTTTTCAGATCAGTTCTGGAACTGAATTTGTCTGTTGAATGCTGCTCATGGATTTTTCTTGTGTTTGCCTTGTACAGAGATGCTCATTTTTCCTTCACTAACTGCTTCATCCTTCTTAGGCAGTGATGAGTGTTGAAAGTGACCAATATCATTCAGCATTCGGGCTCTCCCTAAGTATCAGAAGGAGAGTCTTTTGGAGGCTGAGTTGAATGTGAATTGGACAGGCTGGTTTGCCTTTGGTGGAGGGGCAGGGGGAAAGGAACATTGTCAGTTCAGTCTACTGTGGAATTGGTAGTATTAATGATCTGAAGAACACTTTGGGGATTTCTGTCGGATGCTTATTTTAATTTAAGCTCTTGGGGTTTAACTTCCAAAATACTCAGTCCTTTTCATTATGAAAACTAATAACTGGCTTATTTTCTTGCTAATTTAGGTACTAAGGTTAATTATCTATAGTGGAGTGGGCTCGGGCTAATCTGAAGTCTACCTGAATAAGACACTATGTCTAATTGATTCCCCCATGCAAGGAAGAAAGAGTCTCTTTGTGAAAAAAGGCTTTGGCTCTCTTTGATTTTCATTTATCATCTTTCACAGGTTAGCGTCAGGTGACTCAGATTCTTCAAAATGGCAAACAGTTTATCCCTTGCCAAGAAAAAAGTACAATTAGTTATACGAACTATCTGTGAACGTCAAAGGTAGGATGACTTTACCTTTATATATCCTCATTTGTCTTATCTTGCACTCCTTCTTTAATCCTTGCCCTGGCAATGCAATGGGTATGTGCACAAAGATTATAAACCTGTAATTACAGTACCTCAAAATCTTGCCATCATTTTATCCCTATTTCATAATCAAGATGAGCAGCTGGGAGATAGTGGATAGAGCCCTGATCCCAGAATCAGGAAAACCTGAGTTCAGATACATACTACATATGTGACCCTGGGCAAGTTACTTAATTCCATTTGCCTCAGTTTTCTCAAATGTAAAATGAATTGGAAAAGGAGATGGGAAACTATTCTAATATCTTTCCAAGAAAAGCTCAAATAGGGACACAAAGGTGTGGACATGACTGAAACAGCGGAACAACAACAAATATAGGTGAGCTAACCAAAGACATATAAATAATGATGATGATGATGATGATGATGAAAATGATGATGATGATGATGATGTCTTGCTGATAGCATGGGTTGAGAATTAAAAATCTGGGTTCAAATCCCAGCTCTTATATTTGTTAATTATGCAACTTTTTAAATAGGGAGCCAGTTCACTGTCCCTCAGACTGTTGGAGGGCCGGACTATAGTAAAAACAAAAACTTTGTTTTGTGGGCCTTTAAATAAAGAAACTTCATAGCCCTGGGTGAGGGGATAAACATCCTCGTTGCCGCATCTGGCCCGTGGGCCATAGTTTGAGGACCCCTGATGTAATGTAATGATGTATGATCTGGAGCTAAAGAATATTTAGTCCATTTCCTTCATTTTCCAAAGAAGGGAAAGGACTTTCAAGGATTGTCTCATTTGATTCTCTTACAGTCCTATAATGGTCACCCCACCTTAGACGCCACCCTTCCAGGTAGTGTTTCAAAGCCTTTGGTCAGCAAGCAGCATTTATTAAGATAAAAGCAAGAAACTGGTCAGAATTAAGTTCTCCAGAAGATTCTTTGCTTTATTAAGTTAAGATGGTGCAATGGAATTGACAAGCTGGTGTGTCATCACAAATAAATGAGTGAAAAAGGTATCTCAAAGATACTTTCTCTTTTTATTTCTGAAACTCCAAAAATAGGTAAATGTATTCGAAGAAAGAAAGGGAGGAGAAGGGGAATGGAAGTGAAAAACAGAAAGGACACAGAGCAGGTTGAGAAGAGAAAGCCATTCTGTGTTATTTCCATTTTTACACTCTCTTTGTATCCATCTAGTTTCTTACATATCATTAATTTTCCCCAAATCTGATGGAAGTATGAGCTAGTATTGCCTGGAGCGACCAAGTATACACTTGATAATTTAACATTTAAATTCTTCCCTATCAGATCCTCTTCTTACCACAATCTTAGCTCCATTCTTATTCCTTTCTAGTTAAATCTCACTCTCACCAAGGACTTCTGGGAACCAGATTCGTCCCTGAACTTCCTCTGAACAGTAGAGGTCTTGGGGCTCTCCCTTCCCCACTGCCTCTGATTTATTTAAAAATTACTTTCTAAACCAACTTCAAGCAGCTCCAAATTAATTTAAACTTCCCCCAAACTGAATTTGTCAATGTCCGCCTTTATAATTCGTTATGTTGTATTACAGCCTACCCCTGAACATGGTGGTGTCAGAACTCAGGTGATGTACGACGGTCTCCATGTATAATATATCATAAGAACAGTTTCAACTTGGATGATAGATGGACTGAGCCTGGGTAGATTTTTAAAAGAGACCTAAATTTCTTGACTTTTTTCCTTTTCTCTTTAAGCCGTTGAAGGCTTGGCCCCCAAGAGATTACAGAAAGTCTAAATCACTTCCCACTCCCCCGCTGCCCCCTCTTCTCTGCATTTGACGAGGGTCTCCAAAGTCAATTAACCTAATACATTGACATCATGGCTGAAGCTGATCAGTGGCTTTCACTCCAACCCCGAAGTGTTGGCCACTAGCGGTACCGACTCTTGAATTGAGTCCCGAGATTGAAAAATAAACCACTTTTGCGCAAAAGCCACCCCAGGGTTCCCAGAAATGCACCATTGAGCCCCGTTGGTCTGACCCCATGAGAGTCAGGAGTCCTCAATGAGGTCTTGTTCTTTCCTTGGCAGTGTGGACAGGAACCGGCTTTAATGCAAATAGTGGGGGAGGGGGTCAGGATCCAGGAGTCCAGCACAGTTCTCTAATGGGAAATATCTATCAGGGCAAACATCTCTTTGCATTCGTCCCTCAGTGTTTTCCTACTCCAGGATCTGTGGCTCTGTGCCCGTGGGAAAATATGCTATATCCCCCTTCGAGGGATCTGTTAAAAAAAAAAAAAACAAACACTCAAAAAGAAAACCACTGGCCTTCATTCTAGCCTAGGCTAGCTATGTAGAGTCACAGAAAGGGACCATAGATCATAAAGAATTGAACACAGACTAGTAGACCTGAAGAAAACCTTAGAGAACATCAAGGCTAGGAAGGACCTTCACGTCATCAACGCCAGAGGGACACAGTGAGTCTTACCTGCAATCCCAGCTACCTCAGCGTGAGCACACTTTTGTATTTGTATTTGTAGTTATTCATTCATTCATTTATTCATTTATTTGTTTATTTATTTGTTTGTTTGTTTGTTTTGCTGAGGCAATCAGGGTTCAGTGACTTGCCTAGGATCACACAGCTAGGAAGTGCAAGTGTCTGAGGCTGGATTTGAACTCAGATCCTTCTGACTTCAGGGCTGACGCTCTATCCACTGCACCACCCAGCTGCCCCCATGAGCACATATTTTTAACAGAATTGCAGTAGCTCAAAACAGATGTGAGAAGTGCCGATTTAGAGACATTTCCACTCCAAATGTTCATCTTCGTAGCCAATCTGTGATGGAGCCTTCTGAGCTCACTTTGGTTTGATCAGTGATAGACACACTCTATTGTCCACAGGGCTCAACATAATGATGGGCATTTTGGTCTTTGAGTGCAAAGGTCAACGGCCAGCCCAGCTACCTGAGAAGCTGAGGCAGGAGGATCTCTGGAGTTCTGAACTGCAACGGGCCGTCAGAAATCTTCACTAAATTCTGGTGTGGTTCACCAAGGTTGGGGGGTGGGGATCAGCCTGGACCAGAAAAAAAAAAAAAAGGACTAGAACCAATCTGCCTTGTAGATAGCCTACAAACAAACTAATTAATTAATGGGTGAACGGATAGATGAATGAACGAATAAAGGATTCTTATTTGTTTTGTTTTGTTTGAAAAACATAGCTTTTTCTGCTAAGAGGTAACTTAGAACAAAAACCATATAATTTTAAATACTGGTACAATATAATACATAGAGAAACACGGTCAGGCTTCAGAAATAAAAAGTTTTATACTTAGATTTGAAAGGAATCTTAGAGCCCACTTAGTCCATTTTAAATCATTTTAAATGAGAGAATTTAAACCCACGTTGTCTGGATCCAAATCATCCTCCACGTTACCATGTTCACCTGGCATTAACTCCTCATTTTGCAGAAAAGAAATCAGACACTCAAACAGGGCAATGTTGGCCCGACATTACATCTTTAGTAAATGGCAAACAAGGGGAGAACCCAGAGTTCCGAATCCCCAGTCCAGGGTTCTGCTAACCCATCTCCATTCTTCTCAAGGCTTTTCATCATCTTTTCAACTTGCTTGGGATGGATGCATTATCATCACAATTACTTTCTGGATGGAAGAAACCCTTACGTAGTGTAAGTGATTGTCCTTAATTGTTCAAAGCAAAAATGCTATTAGGTGTTAGTTTGTCCATGAACTCATCCCATACAGTTCTGGCCTTGGGAGCAATGACATATTATTCATTGCACAGAAAGGCCTATATTGAAAAAAAAACTCACTTGAGAAGAGAAATCCAGAATTAATGTTTTAAGGTAAAGCAAAAGCGACTAAAATATCAAATCCTTTTCGAAGAAAAGATATTTCTCCCCATCCAACTTTCAGCAAAAACTACTGGAGGCAGCTACACATAGGCAAGAATGATTTTCTTCTTTAAAATCAGCCAGAGACATTTACTAGGGTAAGCTCAGGAGCCTTCAATCAATTAATAAATACTTATTAAGTGCAGGCACTTATGTTAAATTTACAAAAATGTATCAAATGTAATTTTATTTAAACTAAGAATGAAGAAAGGAGGAAGGAAGGGAAGGATGGGAGGAAGAGAGGAAAAGATGGGATGGAAAAAGGGAAGAGAGGGAAGAAAGGAGAAAGGGAGGGAAGGAAGGAGAAAGGGAAGAAGGAAGGAAGGAAGGATTTATAGCTACTTTTCTTTTCCTCCATCACATCAAATGCCAGAAGCATTAAAAAAGCAATCCTGACCCAAGTGATTCTTTCTGACTTTGTCTATCAGAAGTAACCTGACTTGATACTGCAATTTAATCATTACAAAGACGGCATTGGGCTTTTGAAAGCCTCCATGACATTCTCTCCACACCCTTATCTCACAAATGATGTACTCTTTTTAAAGTGCTTAGCACAAAGAATGTTTGTGGCAGCCCTCTTTGTAGTGGCCAGAAACTGGAAACTGAGTAGATGTCCATCAATTGGAGAATGGCTGAATAAATTTTGGTATATGAATATTATGGAATATTATTGTTCGGTAAGAAACAACCAACAGGAAGATTTCAGAAAGGCCAGGAGAGACTGACAGGAACTGATGCTGAGTGAAATGAGCAGGGCCAGGAGATCATTATATATTTCAACAACAATACTATATGATGATCAATTCTGATGGACGTGACCCTCTTCAACAATGAGATGATTCAAATCAGTTCTAATGGAGCAGTAATGAACTGAACCAACTATACCCAGTGAAAGAAATCTGGGAGGTGACTAAGAACCATTACATTGAATTCCAATCCCTCTATTTTTGTCTGCCTGCATTTTGGATTTCCTTCACAGGCTAATTGTACAATATTTCAGAGTCAGATTCTTTTTGTACAGCAAATAATGGTTTAGACATGTATACTTATTTTGTATTTAATTTATACTCTAATACATTTAACATGTATTGGTCATCCTGCCATCTAGGGGAGGGGGTGAGGGAGAAGGGGAAAAATTGGAACAAAAGGTTTGACAATTGTCAATGCTGAAAAATTACCCATGCATATATCTTGCAAATAAAAAGCTATTTTAAAAAAAATAAAGTACTTAGCACAGTTCCAGGGACATCATAGGTGCTTAATAAATGCTTGTTCTATCCATTTAAGAGAAAAAGATATTTAAGTAATATTTACAATCCGCAAAAATACATTCCTACATTAGCAATGTCAAACAATGAGGCTGTTTTTATATTAGAAGCGACTCCATTCCCCGTCCCCTCATGGGAAATGGTGTTTCTTGAAGGACAAAACTAAGATCAATTATGCACACCTGTAGTTGTGTTGCTGTCCCTCCAGAAGGTCTGGTTCTCCCAATATCTCTGATATTCCACCTCAAGTCTGGGCAGCCTCCTAAAAAAATCAAGCATGCACAATCCAAATATTTTATACTTTATTGCATGTTAAATATAAATATTGTCTTAGAGAGGGCAGGCCATTCTTTGGAAGGGCGTTAGGGAAAGATTGCAGCCAAACATTCACAAAGCTCACTCCTTGAGTACTAGAAGTAGACTGGGTAAGCAAGGTTGGTTCTCCAGTGTGAAACCATCCACTGTAGGAACTCCTACTTTGCTCTTTGGTCCCTCAAAGAGCCAGAATGACAGAAAAGGGTTCTTTTAGGGAGAAGATTTTTGTCTAAAATTTTCTCCTTATATTGGGCAGCACCAGGCCTCTCAGCTGGGAGATCCTGCTTTCTCCTTGGACGGGGCTGCCACATGCAGCTCTGTGCCTCTGATTATCTCTCTGCCCAGAAACCACTAATTGCCTGTGCCCCACTCAGGTCTACCAACCGTTCATCATTCTCCCCTCATGTTGAAATCTGCCCAAATAAACCAGGAGTCAGAGCTGCCAGCTCTCATCCAATCGGATCCCATCCCACCCAGCCCAGAATGACAGGCAAGAAGGAGAAAGGAGAAAAGCCAGCATTTGTCATTCAAAAAAGATAAACATTTTAGAGCACAGCCTGACTGTGTCAGGAACACTTCTGTGTTAATAGTACGCCTGCAAGCTTTCAAAACAAGTGTTTACCTGTCACAATAAACAGTTATGAGTGAGGAACACAAAGCATAGGGAACCAGGAGCTGGCAAGCTTCCAGACGTGCCATGTGCTGTTAAGCTCCCGAGACTGTCATCCCCGGGAAAATAAATCTCTTCAGTTGTCTTCTGGGGTGTCAGCCTCCATCACACCACTTTTTTGACAGCTCAGGAGAAGTCAAGAGGGAGGGGTACTGGGGGGAGAAGGACAGACAGGAACTAGAGAGGGGAGTACAAAGGACATCTACTTTGGGGAATGTAGGTAACTATGAGAGGAGTTGACTTCGCAACCTACCAGCCAGAGATTCAAAGCTCACCTCTACAGTCAGTCATAAATAGTGGAAGATTAAAGCCTATTCTTTATTTTGTTTTTGCTCAAATTAACAAACACTTTATTTTTTTTCCATTCCACATATCCCTCTACGGAAAAGAAAGAAAAGACAAAACTTTGTAATAAATTATGCATGATCAAGGAAAACAAGATTAAGACAGTTGATCAAAAAAAGAGAAAGATAAATTTTGGAGTGGGCGTAGGAAAACAGACACATCGGTACCCTGAGATCTATTCATTCAGACCTTTTTAACTTAATAGGATGATAGGGTCCCTTCCAGCTTCTTTTTTAGTCACAGGAACTCCTGATAAGGAAATTTTGTATCTTACGACAAAGATTGTTGTTGTGGGTCATTTTAATCGTGTCTCACTTTTTTGGGATGTCTCCTTTGGGGGAGTTTCTTGGCAAAGATAATATAATGGCTTGCCATTTCCTTTTCCAGCTCATTTTACCAGTAAGGAATTGAACTCGGGGTTTTTCCCAGAGATATACAGTTAGAAAGTGTCAGAAATAGCATTTGAATTTGGGGCTTTGAAAGACC
Source organism: Antechinus flavipes (assembly GCF_016432865.1). Classification (NCBI taxonomy): domain Eukaryota; kingdom Metazoa; phylum Chordata; class Mammalia; order Dasyuromorphia; family Dasyuridae; genus Antechinus; species Antechinus flavipes. The sequence goes on from NC_067401.1 coordinate 19,912,142, forward strand.
TCTTTCAATGTAACAGACTGGACATATTTTGCATTTGCTTATCTACATTTTGACCTTGTGGCCAAGAGGAAGAAAATATGCTTTGTAACAATTAATTGTTGTTGTTTTCTAACAAACTGGTAGTCCCCAATCCATAGACCCCTGGAAAAAGGGAAACTCTGGAATAACAGGTCACAGACCAGATGATGTCACAGGTACTGTTGGGCAGAGTTAGCCTAAGGTTCTTAGACCTAGAACTTGGACTTTTGCATTTTCTTTATCTTTATGAATGAGACTTTTTGGGGGATGAGGACTGATATAAGAAATTAGAAATCCCCATCCAAGGAATTCCTGTTCGATCAGTATAGTGGCCACTTCCCAAAGCATCCTAATTTAACAAAATGTCAAAGCTTCGAGAAATGAGACAAATTCCACTACACATTATTTAAAGGTAAAAACCTCCAACTCATTTCCATGTTTCTTTATGGCCTCATTCAGAGTTCCCTCCTTTCTTAGGCAAGTAAACTAATATTTTTATTGTTCATTTGCTTTTACATCACTTTAAAATCCCATATAATCAACTAACCAATCAACTAACATTTATTCCTCCTATGTGCCCACACTATGCTGCGTGCCACAGAAAAGAAAAAATATAGTAGACATTCTAACTGGAAATATATCTGCATAAGTAGGATCTAAAAAATACAGTAAGAGTAGAAGAAGGTAGTTTTGGAGAGGAAGGCACTAGAGCCTGAGGTGGGCGAGGAGAGGAACTCCTAAAGAAGGAGGCATCTGAACTTTGTTTTGAAAGAAAGCAGAAGAAATTGAGAATACTAGACATGAGGAACAGACTGACACAACAGTCCACATAAGGGGAATGTGGGATGGGGAAAATTGGGAGGAATAATATGTTGGCCAATATGGCAGGATTGTAGAGAAAGTATCAGGACCAAGAAATCCATCATTCCCTTTCCTTCCCTACCAAAAGAACTAATTTTTTTAACAAAGAATTTTAACAAGATGAACAAAATCTACCATGGTATATATATTCCATAGTCCTTTGACTCTAGAAAGAATCAAAAGGACAGTGAATTTTCGTAACTCTTCTTCAGGATCAAACATGGCCATTGTAATTATATAATTTTCAAGTTTGATCTATTGATTTTTCTTATGTTTTCCATTTGCATGATTGTACTTATTTAACATATTTTCTAGGCTATGTTTATTTCACTGCATCAATTCATAGAAGTCTTCCCATATTTTTCTATATTCATCATATCCATTTTTTCTTTTAGTACAATAATATTCCTTTACCTTCATGAATCATAATTTGTTTAGCCATTTTCCAGGCAATGAGCCTCTATTTTATTTCCATTTCTTTGCTATCAGGTAATTAAAAAAAAGGAACCACAAACCACAGCTTAAGTCTGGTTTTAGTCAAGTGATGGAGCCCAGAGATATCCCAAGGGTCCAAAGGAGGCTCTTCTGAAGAAAAGAAACAAAACAAAACAAAAACACAAATGTCTACTTAATGACTAACAGAAACAATTGGAGTCTGAAGTAATAGAAAAATTATGTTTTGGCATGATTTCCAGCTGGTTGCTTTCAGAATCATACTTACAAACCACTGAAAATGCAGCAGCACACATATGTTTTAAGGACTTGGAGAAAATTCTTACTAAGAATGCAAGACCTAGTCCATCATTTGTTGTTAAACATGGTGTTCAGATCCCAATGCCAATCCTATTAAAAAGGCTGTTTGGATGCTTGGATAAGGGATAGAATCTCCAAACATAAGGAAAATTCCTGCTGTGTTCAATCCTGTGTCAACACACAATTATTCCCCATGTTGTTTCCAAAGGAGCTCCAACTGCCATTTTTAACTATCCTTGTATGCACAATTCAATGGACAATTTAGAGGAAACCAGTGTAGTTAAATACCTGGTTCATTTAATCCTCCACAATTCCCTTAATCAGAATATTGGGTAATTTCCATCCCATTGGTTACTTGTCCACATTAACCTGTTGTTCAACTCACGTGATCTGTAAATTCAGCCAAAATGACAGATGTAGAGATGCTTGAACTACATCTCCCGTAGCACTGAATCATGCTTCCCATGTACCCCCTTGGGATGATGGAGGGGTCCTTCCTGCTCCCCCACACACATACCTTAGAACCAATTCAAATATCCTCTGACTGCTTCCTGTCAGCCACAAGCACTCATAATTAGCCACAGAGTCTGAATGCCATGAATATAAGAGATCGGCAATCGCCAAACCTCAAGCCTCTTTTTGCCAAAGTTTATAAAGAGATTCTCTGAGTTTTCCAAGGTCAGGGGTGGGAGATGAAGACTCGTTTTCTTTTACTTAGCCACCAATTATGAATTCATGGCCTCTGAAAAAAAGAAAAAGATAGAGACAGAGAAATACAGAGAGAAATACAGAGAGAGAGAGAGAGAGAGAGAGAGAGAGAGAGAGAGAGAGAGAAGAGCACATGGGAAAGAAAGTGAATACATGCTCATTTGGCATTGAACACTCTATACTGAGTAGAGGTAATAAGTAAAAGCTAATTAGCTGCCTTGTTATAAGACACTATAATGGTGGCCATTTGAGAAGAGAAAAGGGAGAGAAGTTATAGAAAGAGAATCAACAAAATTTGGACATTGATTAATATGTGTCTGGCTACTAAACTACCCTACCTCCTTTTATAGCCATAGAAGTATCCATTGATTATATCCATTATGACCCTTCTTGGATATCAATGATTGATCCAGACTACTTATGCTCAAAACATATCTCTCTCCTCACTTTTGGAGAATCTGCGGTTTTGATTCATTAGAAATGTGGCATTGTATTTTGTTGTTCAGTTTTTTCAATTATGTCCAACTCTCTGAGAGCCCATTTGGAATTTTCTTAGCAAAGGTTCAAGAATGCTTAGCCATTTCCTTCTCCAGGTCATTGACAGGTGGGGAAACTGAGACAAACGGAATTAAGTGATTTGCCCAGGATTACCCAGTTCGAAAAGTGAGAGGCCAGATTTGAACTGAGGAAGACAAACCTTCCAGATTCCATTCCCAGTGCTCTATTTTTGTCTCATCCACCTGCCGTGTGGTGGTCTATGGTCTACAGTATGGCATAGCCATTGGGATAATCCATTAATCAACTACAAAGGATTGATAAAATACCTACTATATGCCAGGTATTGTAATAGCAGCTAGGGAGACGAAATCAAGGAAAAAATAAAAGACTTGGGTCTCAGGGACTCTGAAGTCTAACAGAGAAAATAATGTGTTGTGTGTCGATACATATATTTGTATGTATATATACATATAAACAAATATATTTTACACACATATATATTTGTTATGTATCTATATAAGAAGATAAACAGATGTGTGTATATATATATATATATATATATATATATTTGTTATGTTCTCTCTATGTAGACTTATATAATCATAAACATGGAATAAAAATAAAGTACAAATGAATATATTGCAGATAAATCCAAGGTAGTTCAGGAGGAAGAATTAGGAAAGGCCTTATGTGGAAGCAGACACTTGAGCTGAGTCTTCAAGTAAAAGACTGATTCTACTGGTTTTGATTTAACTTGATTTGAATTGATTGGGAGGAAGAAAATAGGCAGATCACATTTGGAGAAGCAGCCTATCCTGTCCACATTGGGGGCTCCTTGAGGGTTGCAATTGGTTCATTTTTGTCTTGGTTTCAGCCAGTGCCTAAGACAGTACATGATCCATAGTAGGTGCTTAATAAATGTTCATTGATTGATTAATTTATTTCTTTTTATATGCTGTTACTAATATGGTACCTTATGGAAATAGCACGTAATATATTCTGTTGTATGAATGAATCAATGGATGTATCACTGAAATCAAGCAACAGTTTCAACATGAAAAAATAAAGGTAACAAACTCATAGTATATTGGAGTGCTGAATATATGAGCTCTTAGGGTTAGAGAAGAAGGAGGTATTTGAGGATAGGAGGGAAATCCTATACTAATGATAGCTAATATTTAGGTAGAACCTTGTACAAATTTATCTTTTGTGATTCTCATAATACCACTGGGAGATAAGTCCTTCAGTTATCATGATATCTGCCTTATATAAAGGAAATTGAAACTCCAAGGGAGTACACTGACTGGAGATCAAACTGGGAGGTACTTTTGGATGCCATTAAATGCAACCTCCCCCAGATGTGGTTAGTAAATGTTAGAGTTGGGAGGCAGCCGGGTGGGGCAGTGAATAGAGCACCAGCCCTGAAGTCAGGAGGACATGAGTTCAAATCCAGTCTCAGACACTTAACTCTTCCTGGCTATATGACCCTGAACAAGTCACTTACCCCAATTGCCTCAGCAAAAATAAATAAATAAATGTTAGAGTTGGGATTTGAGTTCACAGCTTTCTCACTTCATGTCCAGGACTCCATTGCTTAATAATGAGAAGACAAGAATTCACTTGGATCATAAAGAATGGGTAAAAATTGGCTTAGATTAGAGATGAGTTCCACCCTGTTAATTTCCCTCATTCCTATGACTCCCCAGTTCCAAATGGCCTTCCCTGGATACCCCTTCTTTACCTGTGTTGTTTCATCCCATTTACATTTCATCAATATAAGTTTTTTGAAGGCAAGGACTGTCTCATTTGTGACACTAAGTAAGCACTTCATAATTTTTATTTCAAATTCACTTCTTTCTTTCCCCTTTTCTCTTCTTTCTTTCCTTCCTTTCCCTTTTTTCTCCTTCCCCCTTTTCCTTCCTTCCTTTCTCTCAGTCTTCTTTCTTTCTTTCTTTCTTTCTTTCTTTCTTTCTTTCTTTCTTTCTTTCTTTCTTCTTTCTTTCTTTTTCTTTCTTCCTTCCTTCCTTCCTTCCTTCCTTCCTTCCTTCCTTCCTTCCTTCCTTCCTTCCTTCCTTCCTTCCTTCCTTCCTTCCTTCCTTCTTTCCTTCCTTCCTTCCTTTCTTCCTTTCTTTTTCTTCCTTCATTTTTTTTTCTTCATTCCTGATCCTTTCTTTCTTTTTCTTTCTTCCTTCCTTCTTTCCTTTCTTTTTCTTCCTTCCTTCCTTTATTTTTGTTCCTTCCTTCCTTTCCTCCCTCCCTCCTTTCTTCCTTCCTTCCGTCCTTCCATCCTTTCTTTCTTTCTTCATTATTTTTTTCTTCCTTATTTTTTCACTTCCTACCTTACTTTTCTTTTTGTTTTCACTCAACCCATGCTGAACTCATTCATCATCAAAAGCCAGGGCTTGTGTACAAAATACTGATAAACATGAAGGAATGTTACAGAAAATTCAAAATGGTAGTACAAATTGGAGCCAATCAGGAAAAAAAGTGAAAAAAAATCACTCCAGAAACCTTTGTTCTCTAGGGTCATGGTTTTAAAATTACATTCCAAGGGTAATTGAACTGCTCAATGGCCAGTGTGGGGAGCAGAAAAGATCTACAATAGGAATTATAATTGGTGATGAGGTCTCTTGACTCCAGCCAGATTCTCAAAGCTACATGTTACTGAGTAGATAATAATATTGGATCAATTTTTTAAAACTGAGGTCAAAAGGGAACTCCAAGCATGGGACCAAAGATTTAACCCCACTTTTGTGGCCTCTATGCTGTTATCTTCATAGGCCAAATTTAAATCTCAACCATCAATGTAGGAGTTGGGATTAATGAACTATGAAAGAAGAAAAAAATGGTATTTAAAGTGTTTATGAACGTTAGCCCATGCTTGACTGGAATAGGGCTCTTCAGCTAGAGTCTACGACATTCATCATGTCTCAGAGAAAATATTTCTAGCGCTTAATACCGCCTCACTAGGCTGGGCGGGGGGAACTGGCTTGATATAAATATACATTAGGGAGGGAAGGTTTAGAGCAAACTACATAAGTTGGGTGAATTAGCTGTGATGAGAGTGGCTTGCAGACGGATAGACTGTGGATTGTAAACTCCCATGAAACTTCACTGACCCCTTATTGCCTGTAGGATAAATTAAAAATGACTCAGCTTTGAATTTAACCATTGAGCTCTAGTGTACAATTCCAGCTTTATTTTCTCTTACTCCTCCCTTAGTGCACTCATCCTCACCTCCAAGTTATTTGTGTGGCTACTCCCTACATCTGGAATGAAGTTCATCCTCACGCAAGCCTTTTAAACTCTGTAGTTTCCTTCAAGATTCAACCCAGGTGCCTCCTTTATTGAAAAGTCTCTCCTGATTAACTCGATTATTAAGGCTTTTTCCTTCCTCAGATTATATTGTGTTTATGTGTATTTGTGGTATAACCCCCAATTATGTACTATCCCCTGTGAATGTGTTATATTCCCTAATAGAGGGAAAAAGAAAATATTTTTCCCTTTGCTGAGATCGTGCCTTCAACATAGTTGGAACTTAACAAATCATTCTGATATTAAATTAAAAGTATTTGAAGGGATGAGCTTGCTAAGGCCAATTGTTAAATTTTCAGTGTCAGCATTTACACCTTAGAAATGGGCAATTGCTACAAATCAGGGATTGATTTATCGTTTTGTTGATTGTCTAGACTTAAGAAAGTGTTGGTAATGAAGATTAAATTCTAAAGTGTGTGTTCTTTTTTTTTTTTTTTCCTGGAGCTAATTGCTAAACATGTACCATCATGTCCCAGTATTATTCCATAAGCATTACTTGAACTTAGCAGGAGTGAAGGAAAAGGCTCAGGGAAAAAGATGCTATTAGATTGGAGGCCTGGTGATAGAGGAGGAAGATGAAGAGGAGAAAAAGAAGGGGGGAGGAGGAAGAAGAGGAAGAGATGCTTATATAATGATTTAAGATTTGCAAAGTGATTTACATCAATTATTTCATTTGAGCCCCCCCAATACAGGGCTTGAGGGAATGGAAGGTGATTTGTACAAAGATTGTTCAGATTTTGGGAGATGGCTGAAACCAATTATTGAGGTGGGGACTAAGCCTAAAAAATGTATAAGCAAACCTGGATTTCCAAACAACAACCAAAATGGAAGTAGTTCTGGGATTGCAAATCAACACAATGGACGTTGCTAACTGCAAAGGCTTTACATATAAACCTGGCAAAGAACTATTGTTTGAAAACAAAAATAGCTAAGTCTAACAAGATTCAGCTCTAGAAACTGAGCCACCGAATAATAAATTGTTAAGAATCCGAGAAACTTCCAATAATCATCTTTTGAGCATGGAAAGGATATATGTGTTAGGAGGTGTTCCCTTTCAATAACTAGACTTTTGTAATACAGAAGCATATTGGTACATAGGTCTTCCCAAATAGGATGATAGTTAGACTAGAAAGAATGAAAGGAACCTCAGAGGTAAACTCTATAGAAAAATAAAGAAGTTGCTTAATCAGTCTGGCCAGGGTCACAGTCAGTCAGACATGACATCCCCATGTTGCATTTCCTATTCTGTGTCAAGCAGACAATTTGAGAAAACTTTTTCCCCTACCTGTGTGACAGAGCTGACCCATCATTCCGGGTTCAGGTAGACAGCATCCATCTCTTTTCTATAGGCAATTGGTACATGAACTTTTGCATCAAAGCTCGCTGCTCTCTGCCATACATTGACAGGGTATGTGTTCAGCTGAACCACCTGCCTGTGTCCCTAATACATTGTGACACCCTATTATACTTGTGCCTTTATGAGCTTCCAGGGAAATTACATTTGAAATTATAGCATACAAGTCTAATGGAAAATCTAATTGTCCCAGTGATGGTTTATTTATCAATCATTTATCATTTTGATTTATAAGGTGCCTAGAATGATTCAGGGAGCACTAGTGTTTAAAAATCTCCCATACAATCCAATAAATGGTTGAAAGGGACAAAGTAAAAGACACTCCTAATAGTGTTTCCATTGGCTAATCTCCCATTGCTTTTCAAAGACTCCGCCTGTTTATTGGACTAAAGCCAGAAGAATCAAGAGATTAGTCTTAAGACCGGAAAGATGGAGAAGTCCCATATGTCTTAGCAGAAAATTCATTCCTTGAAACTAATGACTCTGGCTACACGTGGCAGTTGGAAAAGGTCCAGTTAAGCTAGTCAAAATAATAATATGTATAGACTGATAGACCAACTCAAAGATTCTTATCTTCATTCATATATTTGCTTATTCAATAAGCATTTCCTAAAGCATCTACTTTGTGTGAGGTGAAGGAGATACAAAATCCAAGGGAAAAGGGCCCTGACCACAAGGTGTTTTGAATCTATTGGAAGAAAACAATACGTGCAAATGAAACATAAAATATAGACTTTGCAATGGAAGCTAGATCTGTGATTATGGGGAGCTCCCCAAAAAGGAAACTCACTTCTCTTGCAGATTAGCAACTTTTCTGTGAATCAGATAAAGAGAGATTAAGTGAATTGTCCAGGATCACATAGTCAGTATGTGTCAGAAGCACATGACAGGTTAAATCAAATGCAATCCTTCTTGTCTCTGTCTCTTTGTGAACTGCCTTTGGTTCTCTTTGAATCTGAATCTGCTTTATTTCTTAGACTGTTTTCTATTCATTACACCCCATAAAATGCATATGGAGTTAACCAAAAATTATTTTAGAGCAAAAGGCACTAACAACTGTTTCTTGTTCTATTAGTTTGGATATTTGATTTTATATTTTATAATTATTCATTTAATTATAATGATCATTTATTGGCATAAAATTGGGCAAAACAGATTCCACTGATTGCTATAATCTTCTTTTTGCATTAGTGAGCTTTCATTTTTGGCAATTTGGTTTTTCTCTCAAAAATATTAGATTAAGTTATAATTTATTTTGTTACTTTCCCCCCCAAAAAAATTAGCTATTAGTTTTATTTTCCAATTCAGTATTATTTATTTCCAATTTTTGTTTAGCTTTTGTATTGATTTGAGTTTTTTGTTTATTGCTTTTCTACTGTTTATTTTTAGTTGCATATGCAATCATTTGCCTATTCTTTTTCACCTTTCTTGACGAATGTATTCAGGGATAATTTTTTCTCATAAGGACAGCTTTAGATGTATCTTAAGTTTTTTGATATATGAATTTTCTTTTATGAATTTTTAATTATTTCTATAATCAGTTATTTGACCCACAATTTCTTTAACATTAAATTATTCAGTCTGAATTTAATGTTGAATTTTTTTGTTCAAATAGGTTTTTTTTTTCTTTTAAATTATAGTTTTATTGCATTGTGGTCAGTGGAATTTCCATTTTTGCTGTCCTCGGTTCTTTTGTAGCAAAAATTCTACCACGTTCATGTCCAAAGACAGCTCCTAGGCTATATGAACTTTTTGTCTCAGCTACCACTAGACTAACTTCTGAAGGTTACTCTCAAAGGTCTTTTCTTGCTTCTCATGATATTTGTCTTACAATGGCTCTGCAAAATGGCAACTGGACTCTACAACCTTAAGAGTGCCCTCCTGATCTTTTGAATTCACAAAGTCAGAAGCTTTAATCTCCTTCACCTAAAAAGGAAAAGAACAAATGCAGAAGTCAAAAAAGTGGGAGGGGCACCTAACTGGCTTGGAAAGCACACTAGTCCTGAAATCAGGAGGACCTGAGTTCAAATCTGACCTCAGACACTTAACACTTTCTAGCTGTTTGACCCAGGATAAGTAACTTAATCCCAATTGCCTCAGGAAAAAAAAGGGGGAAGAAAGGATTATAATAATATCAAATCTCAAATTATATTATAAAGCAGTAATCATTAAACCATACTGTGCTATCTAAAGCATTAAAAAAATGAGGCAGAAGAAAGAGGAAATAATAGAATAATTTTACATAAATCTAAAGACTCTCAACTATTGAATCTTATAATAAACTCCAGATGGATCAGTTAAAAGGGGTCTTATAATAAGCAATCTAGACCAAAAAAAGAAGTATCACTTAAAACTCTTGATAGGTGAAAAGTCCCTGAACAAACAAACAAAAAGAACCTCATGACATAAAAAGAGCTCTTTTGAACATATAAAATTGAAAAGTTTTACATAAGCAAAATCTACACTGTTAAGATGAAAAGAAATACAGATAGTAGAAAAATATTGTAGCAAGCTTCTCTGATAAAGGTCTGATGTTTAAGATATAAATGGAATTCTAATATGTAAGAACAAGTCTTATAGACAAAAGAAAGCTCTCAAAAGAAGAATTGCAAATTAACAATGGTTACAAGAAAAATGGTCTACGAGGAATATGACAATATGTTTTGAAGAATGCTCATGTTTAATCTATGTGAGATTGCTTGCTATCTCGGGGAGGAAACAGGGAGAAAAATTTAGAACACAAAGTTTTGCCAAAGTGAATGTTGAAAACTACCTCTGCATGTATTTTAAAAAAGAAAATAATATTTAAAAGAAAAGAAAAGAAAAAAAAGGAAAATTCTCCAAAGAAGGAGAGGAGGAAAAGAAAAAGGAGGCTCCTTGGGCCTCCTCCTCCTCTGCCAGAATGGAGAGAATAGAAGTTAGACATTGCAGAGTTCCTTCTAGATGCTCCACTTAAGAAAAGATACCCAGAACAATCTATCTCATCATTTTCTTCTTGGTGGCAGGACTTTCAGCACTGCATACTCCACTCTTTTTAGCTTCTTTTTATGTTATATTACTATTATATTGTGAATTCCTTGAGGATGGGGACTATCTTATGCCTTTCTTTGAATTCCCAGAGCTAGAACATAGTAGGTGCTTAATAAGTGTTTACTGACTTTGAGGTATAAATGGAAAGAGGAGAAAAGGAAGTTCACAAAGAGACAGAGACAAGAATTGTATTGGATTTACCCTGTCATAATATATATTTTAAAGACTTATTTATATAATAAAAAGCCATGATTCCATATAGTTATCTTTTTCTCCTCTTTATATATATATATAGAAATTATTATTTGCTAATCAGTCAAGGGAATAGAAGAAAATATACTGATCACATTTTATTCTTTAGGATAATATTACTTATCCATTAACAAATGGTTAGATCTATTCTCAAATATTAAATGATTTAATTGTCAATAAAAAGATTAACTTCAAAATGACTCAACAATTTAGCAATAATCAATATCCTAATTAGGTTAGAATTCTCTCTATGGGGATCTATATTTCTCTTCTCAGTGGACTAGAGAGAAATTATAGCAAGGATAGGAATGTAGAGAATCACTGAATCAAATAGCTGTAAAGAATTTCAAAGGTCATCTTCCCAATTAACCCGTTACTGAATAAGGAATTCCCATTATAGGATCACCAATAAAAGGCCATCCAGACTTTCCATGAAGAGCTCCAGAACTGGGGAAGTCTTGAGATGTCACTCAGTCAATCAACAAACATGTTTTAAGTACTTATAATGGGCCAGGGACTATGTTAGGAACTAAGAATACAAGGAAAGCCAAAAATAAATAAATAGATAAATGATCCATGCCCTGGAGGAGTATTCATTCTAAGGAGGAAGACTTAGGCAGACCTAAACTTTGGAAAAAGCCCATTCTACTTATGAATAGTTTTAATCAATAAGAAAATACCTCTTACTTGAAGCTGAAAACTACTTTTCTATAAGAGTCACCCGATGTTCTTAGCTCTGCTCTCTGGTCTAAGATGAACAAGTCTGATCTCTCTGCTATGATAATCCTTCACATATTCATTTTATCCCATTTTCAGTTCCGTCATTCAATCCCCATATGGTCTTGTGTTCCTCACATTGGTTAGCTTTTAACTAGAAGCTCTTCGGGTTGTTATCAATGTTCCACCAAAAAGTGAGGCTCAAAATTGAACACAATACTCTGGATATAATCTGTCAGTGACAAAAAGAAAAAAACAAAATAAAATGGAACTATGATCCTTTTCATTATGGATAATATGCAAACTAAGATTGAATGATCTTTTTCAGAAAATCTCACATAACACTGTTAAGTCTTCTGAAGTTTGTATTCACTGTAGTCTTTTGAGCATTGCATTACAGTCTGATGAGACAGCATGGGATAATGGTCCTCAGGTACACCCTTCAAGAACTCAGGGTCCACTTTATGCCACCATGAGGTATCAGATGGAAAGAGTAATAGACCATGAATAAGGTAGGTGGCCATCCTTTCGTATACTTGCGGAAACACATGAACAAGGAGTTTGCAAGGAAGACGTGGATGAACATATTTTATCCCCTTATTGCACTGGACGTTCCTAGAAAACATTTAAACCTTCCTCTTTACATTCCTAGTACTGAACACAATGCCTTGTAACATAAATATAAATTTCTTAATCTCTGTTCAGTTGAAATGAGTTGAATTACCCAAACTACCCTGGCTTATAAAGTAGCAGAGCTGAAGTTTTCATCTTCACATCAGGTAGACTCCACATCTACAACATAATGTCTCCTTCTTATAAGAAAGATATTGTCTGAATAAATTAGTGACATTTAACTTTAAGAAGAGACTTGAGTGAAACATGACATCCATTTTCAAATGGCTGGGAAGTTATTACATAAGAAAAAGAATGGGCTCAATTCTACTTGGACTTAGAAGGGAAAACTAGTCTCAGTACTGAGACTATTGAGACTAGTAAGTTATAGGAAGAGAGCTGAAAATATATGGAAAAACCTTAAAACTTCCTAGTCAGATGGTGAGCTCCCTACCACTCGAGTTAGACAATAGAGCTTCTGGGAGCTCTTCATCTTCAGGGAACAATACCAAGAGGAGAATTCAGAAAGGAAGAAGGGAGGATTGACATTCTCAGAGGTTGCCACTAGACTTGAACACAGCAGATTTTCAGATACTCAGCTAAACCAGCTTTTTATTGCATTTGTTTAATATTTTCCCCAGTTACATTTAAAACAAAAAAAAATACAGTTGTTTTTAATTTTTTTGACTTTTGGGTTCTCTCCCCGATCTCCAGCCACAATTAAGAAACTGCCAGAGTTGGAAGCTATAAAAAACATTCTTTCCATCTCTACCTTGTTGTCCAGGGATATCAGGGTCTCTCAAAGACCCCAGTTCTGTTCCCTCTCTTTCTCATGCGTTCTCCAACCCAGTGATAAAAGCCAAGCTTCTCTTGGGTAGAAGCCCAGGCGGCTCCCCAAGGTTAACATTCCGACCCAAAGCAGACAAGAGTTCTTTTCTTCAGTCCCTGAGCTGGTCTTCTGACAGCAGCTGAGACCTCCCTGTCAGAAGCAGCAGGACTGATCACGCATCTAATTGAGCAATGGGGAGGAAGCTTTCTAAGCGATTGCTGAGCCATAACCACCGTGAGGAGTTTAATTGATGAGAGACAGGGAGCAGTCGGTGACCCTGGGAAAGATGATGATGCAGAGAAAGTGATCAAGTCACCACAGGTGAACAGATTCGCTGGCACATGGAGAGACCAAGACCAGGGACAGCTTTCATTTCAGAAGTGACCAGTGTGGCGTGATGACCAGAGGAAAAACTCATCGTTGGAGCAGCTGCAGAGTGGGCCACATGGCTTTTATCACACTGGTAAGGTGCTGGGCTATGACACTCAATAGAGCCTGCCATTTTTTCTCAGAAAATAGCCTGGTCCCCTTGGGCCGGCTCATGGGGGAGGGCCCAGAGACAAGTTTCCAAGGAAATGCCTCTAAACCTTCCCAATGGTAGCCAAATAATTCAAGATTTCAATGTATTCCTGCTAATATAGTCAAACTACATTTCCTACAAATATCTATTTTAATTTTTATAGTCTGATGAGACAGCACGGGATAATGGATAGAATTGCCTGTGAAGTCAGGGGGACTGAAATTCAAATCCCATTATCAACAGTATGATACTACACAATTCATCTCTCTGTGTTCATCATCTGTAATATGAAAAGATTGGACTCAGTAGATTCTAAATTCCCTTCCAGCTTTAATAATAATAATAATAATCCCATTGCAGTCAAATGCTCAGTAATTAGAATAAAAAATTCATGGGAAAAAGGGTGTGATGTAATGGATAGTGAATTATGTTCACAGTCAAGAAAATCTGAGTTCAAATCCCATAAAAGACATATACTTCTGGCTATAGGATCCTGAGTCTCTTATAACTTTCCAGAAATCCAGAGAACTCAAGACTATTTGAGATCAGGAGTATACCTGGGAGCTCCATATGTTGATGAAATAATAGGTCAAAGCCAAGAAAAAAAATTAAAATTAAAGATGATATTATGAGACCTCTATGCATGTTGCCTAATAAAAGCTGTTCTGCTTTGGTAGGGAAGTTTTCTCAACAGGAAATCTGTGTCCTAATGAAATTATATATCCAGCCTTATGACAATCCATTCTTCTTGCAACCAAATTAATTGAGGACATTTGATTAGAAGGCAGTTCAGTGGTTTGGGTTAGAGGGGTCATGAAACAGCCCTTTCTCCCATCTATGAGTTGGAGGTAAATAAGCAGAATATCAAGACCTACCTTCTAAAAACCAGGTAAAAAATTACCAGACCAGTACACATGGTGAGCACCTTTCATGCTCCGGGGTAAACACACACACACACACACACACACACACACACACACACACACACACACATGCCCCTCTAATCCAGTAATTTTTTAATGAGGGCAACACAAAGAATAACTTTTCTGCTAAAATGTTCTTCCTTTTTTTTTTTTTTAATACCAGTTTATACCCTTCTCCACTTTCAAAACTCTCTCAGGTCAAGAAGTCTTCCTTGATTTACTCTACAAGTGACCACAATTATTCACAACATCACAATTATTCATATTTCCTTGATTTACGATATAGGTGATAACAATTATTCCCAGCTTCACAATTCTCCATATTTCCTTGATTTACTATATAGGTGATAACAATTATTCACATTTCTAAAGCACATTAGAATGCTTTGTGGTGGACGATACAAGTGTCATTATTTGTATAGTTGGTATGAGGCAGAATTAAAATTTGAACCCATATCTTCTGGATTTTCAGCTTGCTTTATCACAAAACCAGGGACTCTCAGAGTTCAAAGTAACAATGAGGCCATCTAGCCCAGCCCCTTCACCTCAACAACACCTTGAAAGTTGACATCCATTGGTTCACAGACTTTTGGGGAAAAAGAATCCACTATCACCAGAGGCAGCTCATTCCACTTTGGGAAAGATTTCATCCTTATCAGATCTTTTCCTTCTCTTTCTCATAAATATGTCTGTAATCTTCTTTTAGGGTCAAGGAGAATATGGTTAATCCCTCTTCCATATATTTTTCTTCCAGCTATCACTCTTGGTTCTTTCCATTCAATCTCCCCTGGCATGAATTCGTGGTTGGTTTCTCAAAGAAGGTTTTACTTTCGACTAACTCTGATTGCTGTCAGTCAGCTATGACTGTGAGATCCAAGAACTTATAACTTCTCAGAATTGCAAGATTATCTCCAAGGCTGGAAGCCTCTACAGGTGACTGTTTGATCCCCTCTGCTCATGGCAGAAGCCAAACAAAAGAGTCAGGTCTGCAGGTGACCTCTTTATGATCCCCTCTGCTCGTGGCAGAAATCAAACAGAAGAATCAGGTCTACAGGGGAATGTATGATCACCTCTGCTCATGGCAGAAACCAGACAAAAGAGTCAGGTGTTAGAATCCTTACAAGCTGTTAAGTCATTAGAGTTGATAGAGACAGTAATTATCTAACTTAGCATGATTCAGTATGATTGATCTGATCTTACAAAGAGATGTTATGGGCCAGAACTTGAAACAAGGTACTAAGTGGAACTGATAGAAACAATGCTTGTGTTCACACCTTTAGAGAGCTTATATAAGCAAGAAGCTCTTAGGGCCACAGAGCACTCTGGGAGGAAGCCCACAAGCCCACTCTCAGAGGTGGAGTCAGATTCATTCCAACTTTCACCTTGGTGCTGGCTGGAGAAATTTGGAAGAAGAGAAGCTGAAGCTGGCAGAGGCAAAAGATTAGCTGCAAGAGCTCTTGGAACCAAGCAGAGAGATAAGCTTCTAAGGAAGCTAACCGGGCCCAAGGAAAGAGATAAGAAATAAACGTTTGGATTTTATCAGCTGGCTGTATTTGGAGTGATTATTATTCTGAACTGAAACTAAGGCTGCCTCCAGAAAACCTCCCCAAGAAACCTGCTCCCAGAGACCCGTTATATTTTAAAGAAGAGAACACCACAGTCAGATCTACAGGTGACCTCTGCATGACCACTTCCACTCATGGCAGAAACCAAACAGAAGAGTCAAGTCTACAGGTGACTGTATGATCACATTCACTCATGGTAAAAACCAACAGAAGAGTCAGGTCTACAGGTGACTGTATGATCATCTCTGCTCATGGCAGAAACCAAACAGAAGAGTCAGGTCTGCAGGTGACTGTATCTGCTCATGGCAGAAACCAAACAGAAGAGTCAGGTCTGCAGGTGACTGTATCTGCTCATGGCAGAAACCAAATAGAAGAGTCAGGTAGAAATCCATCATTCACCTGAGTCATGTTACGCAGCACTCATGTCCACCACACTCCCAGGGCAGGAAAAGAATACATGCTTCCTTCCCTCATCCCCAACAAGAAGTTCCAACAGTTCTGACGTGATCAGCACATGTTGGAGACAGGCCATTGAATCCTCATCTCTTCCTGCTCAGCAGATGATAATGGGATTGTTTCATTACATCCACGCATCAAGCCTTTCCATTCTTGAGCCGCACACGTCCCCAGAAGGTGTCAGATTTCCAAAACATGTTATTTGGATTATACGGGCCGTATCCCACAGAATATGAACATGTGTATAATCACAGAAGCATTGAAGAGACCTTGATTGCCACTGAACACAAACCCTTTCATTTCACAGATGAAGAAAATAAGACAGGTTGTAATTTGACCCGAGTCACACAGCCAGTAGGTTTCAGAGGGAGATTTTGAACTCAGATCTTCCTGACTCTGAATCCAATGCTCCAGGATTCGGACCCACAAAAGTACTTCCCCTCCACATACACACACACCGAATTTCAAATCCAATATTTCAAAATGTCTTAAATTGTCAGTGATCACAGCATGAGAAAGATTCAAACCCAAGTCCTTAGTGTCTGACATCGATGATCTCTCCATGAATAGTTCTATGTCCTGTAGAGACACACACTAGTATGTGTCTCATGTGTAGCTGGTACACGAGTAAATAACTGTTAAGCACATATCATGTGATGCACATATATACATTATAAATACAAAGTCATTTCTAGAAAAGAGATTGTTAGTGACGAACTGGGGAAGGTGTGAGTTATGAAGGACCTCTCTGGAGGAAGGCACCAGAGGGGATTCTAGGAGCCAGGGATGACCTGGGAGAGCATTCCCGCCGTGAGTGCAAACATTCAGAGGTGAGGAGTGAAACAGCGCATGGAGAAATGGCTGTCGGGCCATTCGGTGGGAACCCCGCATAGAGAGAACCACCCAATGGCTGCTCAGCCCAGAATCTGGCAGGACCAGGATATAATTTATAAAGAAGGCATTTTCTTTACAGGCGGAGCCAGAGGGTCAATGCTGGAAAGAGGCCAACAGTTTCACAGTAAAGACCCGAGAAAACAGCCATCATTATCCCATAATTGACTGGAAGAGTGGTCGAATATCCCAAGGTGAAACATAGGGCACTTAACATATCAATAAGGTCAATTATCAGATTATGTCAGCCACCTTGGTGCTGTTACTGCCCTCCATTGCTCTTATTAACCTTCCTGATGAAGAATCTTTCAGAAATAATTATATTAAAGCACCATCCTCCCCAGTCTAAAGTATGTGAATGTTCCATTTCAGTAGTCATGTGTCATAAGATAATGAATATCTGATTGCCTGCCTTACACAATGAGGTTTTTAATCAGACTTCTTCTCTTTGCTTGGATGGAGGTGAGGACCAATTCCTGATGCTCGAGGGGAACCTCACATACTGTGTTCTCGAAGGTAGGACCAGAAAACATGGAACAGAAAAGAAAAAAGAGCAGCCACAGCCTTGACCATCAGCGGTGTAGAGGGCCACACATCCCATATAATTTCAGGGATCCTATGAAAATCCCTGTCATAAGATTATAGTTGTAAAGTTCAGAAATCACCTAATCCCAAACTTTCTTTCTTTTTTTTTTTTTAATCAGGAAACTGATAGGAGCTACAGAGCTATGTAAATACTGATCATTATCATTGAGCCAATCTCTTCTGCTTGCCCAAGAGAGAGCCTGGTCTCTGGGGAGTGGGCAGCCCAGTGTCTGCAAGTAGAAACAAGGGTTGGAATTTGGTCATGAAGGCATTGTAGACCATGCATTGGACTAAATAAGGGAGGTCTGAATTAAAATTCTGCCTCGGACACCTGTCAGAGCTGCCATCACAGGCAAAACATTTCACTTATCCAAACCTGAGCTTCCTTAACTATAAAATGGGAATAAAATTGCCTGTGGGTCCTTCCTCACAGGGTTGTTGTGAGAAAGATGAGATTGTGTACGCTTCTTAACTCATATCAGTGTCAGCTATTATTATCCGGAGCCGCAGTGGGGAATAGGATGCTAGAGAACAAGACAGTTCCTAAAGATGATGTTGGAGGAAATTGAAATGTTCATAACTAAAAGGAATAAAAATACATAACGGATCAATTCCCTGTGTCATGATTGTTGTTATCAAGTAATTTCATATATTGGATTTATTTATGTAGATAATGCAGCAATCAATAAGCACTTAGGGAAAGCTTATGCCATACTAAACATAGACATTACAGAGAAAAGCAAGAACAAGTCCAACCCTCAAGGACCTTCCATTCTAATGAGTATGGGACATGTAAATAAAATGGCACATACAAGGTATATACACAGTAAGGAAAGGTAACCTTAGAGAGGAAGGTTCTAACAGGTATAAAGGCTGAGAAAGACATTCTACAGCAGCTGACATTTGAATCCAGTTTTGAAGGATGGAATTCTAAGAGTTGGAAGGAAGGAAGGAAGATAGTCCAGACATAGGAGATAATCAATGCAAAGGCATGGAGATGGGAGATGTGCTCCTGTTGGCAAGGAAGAGAAAGGAGAGCAGTCGGAGGGGCTTTAATGTGAGTGAAGGAGAATCTGTATTACCTCCTGGGAAAGCAGGAAAGGGAAGGATGGGAAGAATTTTTACATCAAGTAGGAGTTTAGATTGATCTTGGAGGTAATAGAGAGCCAGTGGGATTTATTGAGCAGATACCAGTGAAATGGTTAGACATGGGTTTTAAACAAATCACATAGCTAGAGAGAGAAGGGTAGGGGTGGGGGTGGGAGGGAGAGATCTATAAATACAGATAGATATAGATATAGGTAAATAGGTAGATGGAATAGATAGATATAGTGACAGTTAAATGAAGAGAGAAAAATGGATAAAGATAGATAAATAGATATAGAAATAGATGATATGGAGATAGAGATAGATGGATTGATGCAGATAAAGATAAATATAGAGATAGATGGATTGATGAATATATTATAAAGATAGGTATAGATAGACAAATAGATGGATGGATGATAGGTGATATATAGATAAAATAGATTAATGTAGAGGTAAACAGAGATAGCTGGATAGACAGATCAATAGATCTTGCAGATATTCCTATTTGTAGGTGACATTGAGCTAATTAAAGCAAACTGCAGAACACTGCTTATTCTCTTCAATTAGTTCCAACATGTGGCCTGTAAATATGGACCTCTGTTATTTGCCCCCTTCTGTTTGTTCTTTCCTGAAGGAGTATTAGAGAAAGCTATGACCTTGTAGGCTTTGAAAGGGCAAGCTACCAGAAGTCTGGGGGCTAGAGGACCATGATGGATTTTATGGGCAGCCCAAGTGTGGAGTCCCAAGAATTGTTGTATTTATCCCAGGGATAGCAGAAAAGACTCATCCAGCAAATATATTACATTTGGAAACAGCCATGGGGGGATCGTATAAAAATCAGTGTAATTTTTAATCTACTCTCCCCAGAAACCAAAGTAGTGCAGGGCAGAGTGGGCACTTCAGTGTTGGAGGGACATGTTTGTATTTCTCTTCTGGCTATATCTTTTCAACAGAAATTCTTTTGTTGGAAGATACAAAAAGGGAGGGAGAGAGGGAAACAGATTATGAAGACAGAAAGAGATGGAGAGATGAGACAGAGAAATTGATTGAGAGATACAGAGAAGGGGAGCAGGGGAAAGGAGAGATAGAGGATGATTGAGAGAGACAGAGAAGCAGAGAAAGAAAAACAGTGAAAGACAGACAGAGGTAAAGAGAGAAAGAAAAAGCAGAGGGAAGACAGAGAGATAGAGACAGAAAAAAGAGAGAGAGAGAAAGAGGCAGAGAGACAGAGACAGAAAGAGACTGAGAGACAGTCAGAGACAGAGATTAAGAAGGGATTCTTTCTCCTCTTTGCATCAGTCTGGGTAGTTTCAGAGCTCCCTTCTTGTTCTCAAATGTCGTGATCCCGTGTTGGTCACAACAATAATGATGGTAATAATGAAAATGAAGATGATGGTGGCAATGGTGATTTCAGCAATAGTGTACCATCTTTCCTGAGGCAGAGGGGAGCTAGGGGTAGGGACCAAAGTTTGCAGGCTCCTCATGTCTGGCACTTCTTTGCAAGGCTGGTGTCTTATTCTCAAGAAAGTGGGGCTCCATTGTGTCTGAACTTAGCTGTCACCTCTTTTTCTAAAACAGTATGTAAATGTGATGAGGAAGGAAAAAAAAAACATGAAACATGTCGGTAACGTTTAATAAAATAGAAGGAGGGAGGCAAAGATTGTTCAGAAAAGAAAGAGATTTGGAGGGGGAGGGGAAACAGGCATCTGTATAACCAAAACACATCTGTCACCTTTCACAAAGGAAAAATCTGGGACATCCCTGTTCAACCTCAAAGAGAATGGAAACAGCATTTAAGGTTTAAAAAAAAAGTTTGCATTTTTACCTGTGAGATTGTATCCATGTGTGAATCTCTCCGCGTGTATTTTAATGAGGCTTTGTCTCTTAAAACGATAGAATTCAGCTGTCTCACTAGCAACCTTAGGCACACTGAACTTGTCTTCAATTTGTGCCATGTTTCCATTAATAGTGTTTGCCGCTCAAATTCTCTAATTGTCTCTAATATTAATTAAACTGGGAATACATCTTGGATTTTCACTGGAGTCATTCCATAAAAGCAGCATTAGAAGGCTTTTTAATGGTAGCCTAATTGCATACTGTTTTCTCAAGAAATATTACCCTTATGAAAATCAAGGTCATTACTTTTTTTAAAGACATAAAAATTAATAAGTTTTTCCAGGGAGACAGCGCAGGAGGCAGAAATTTGTGAGCGTGCTGTGAAACAATTCATTGGGATAAGCAAGAGATGACATTTTCTGCCATTTTTTCTATTTCTGGTTGCATCATTTCAATGAACTGCACACCAATGAATATGATATGTGGTTAATTTGTAATCCAATTGGCTTGACTGAAATCAAGCTTGTTTTGTTTTTGGGATGTTTTTTAAACCTTGGCTGAATTCGATGAGACAACAATTACTAACTGGTGAGATCAATGATAATACTTAGATGATGTGAATACTGTATGATGGGGAACACTAGCCCTGGATTACAGATAAAGAAACTGAGTCTCAGAAAAGAATTAGATGACCCGGTTACAAATCTCAACTCTTACTATGACCTTTGGTTAATTAATCATTTGATTTCTTTTGACCTTAGCTCCATAGTTAATCAATCAACAAGAATTGATTAAATGCCTACTATATCCCAGGAAATGTGCTAGATGCTAAAGTTACAAAGAAAAAGAATTTTTATCAAAGAGCTGACATTCTAGTGGAGGAGATCAAAAAGTACATATACTACTATTTTGCAAACATATGTGTGTGTGTATGTGTGTGTGTTTTCATTATACTTTTGAGATATAAATTCACTTTATCTTTGAGGTGTTGCATATCTCAAAAATAAAATGAATATATCTTTTTATTTTAGATTTGCATGATACTGGTATCAAGTAAATAAATGAAACACACACATATTTACAAAGTAGTCAACTTTTTGGCAGTTTGAGAAGCAGAGCATTGGACCATGGGCTCACTTAGAGTTTGAAGAGATCTTAGAAGATTAACATTTAACATTTAACAGATGAGGAAACTGAGGCATACAGAGGTAAAATGACTTGTCCAGAGTCACATAGCAAGGATGTGAGATTTCAGCTCTTAAATTCCTGAATCCAGACCTAGCCCTCTATCCACTGTAGGATCTAGTTGCTTATCTATACACTGAGATAGTTGGACTAAGTGATAGAGTTCAAATCCATACTTCTCCCAACTCCACACTGTGAACTCTTTCTATTCTGAGGGAGGCAGAATTCCAATTGGTCCTGAGATCAGATAAGACTTCATTGGAAATTCAAGTCTTGAAGATCCCAGAAGGAAAGGTAGAACTTAACTCATTGGGAAGGTTGAGAGAGCATCTCCAGCAGGAAACAGCATGCACATTTACAAAGCTGAATAGCCAGGTCAGAGAGTGTGGGGATACAATTAGTGAGAATCTCCTAAGGACTTGGGAATGTTACCCAAGACTCTTCACAACAGCATCAATCCCCTTGCCATGGGTGATCCCCACGACAAATTGCTTATTGATCTGGTAAAGATGAATTCCCTACTCTAAAGAATCCAGCACAACACCCGCTAGGTTGCTGAGCCAGGTTCATGTTGTAGACACGGACCTTGAGTGTGAGTCTTGAGGGAAGTTGTGAAGTCAGTGCAAGGGTGAATTCCACATTTCCTCCAGTTTTTTCCAAGGCCCTCCTTCCCCCTTTTCAACAACTCATCTCCAGGGTACAGAGTGATGGACTTACAGACAGAAAGGGAGTGAATCTGTGACTTCACTGGGAATTCTAGGGAATTCACAAGTAAGGAATTCTGTTTTCCCATCTACAATGCAGCTTTGTTATATTGACCAATCTGAGCTTCCATTCCCCCAGAGCCCTATTGTACTTCTTGCTAATCCAATCAAGTAATCTTTGCTAGTATAATCATCTGTTGGACCAGCTAATGGCTCACCTTCCAGGTATCTGGCCCAAATAAAAACTAGGCAGACAACCCAATGGGGTGATAATTTCAGGAGCAGTAGTTCTCCTAGATTGCTCAAATTATTTGATTTGGGACTGTTTCCAGGGCCTTTCTCAGATTTATTAGCAGTCTCAGCTATCAGTTGACTGTTCCACTTTACAATGATAATCAAAAGTAGAAAAAGTCCAGAAGCCAGAGTCCTTATACAGGGGCTGATATTGATTCCCCTGGTGAATCTGGTTAAGTCATTTCAACCCCAATGGGATTCAGTTTACACATTTGGAAAAAAAAAAAAGATGAGACATACTTTTCCCTTCCGGGCCCAAAATTCAAAGACTAAATAGTTTTAACTGGTCCTTCCCAAAGGGAAAATCTCCCTGTCAATGCCTGTCAATTAGCAAATACTTTTTAGCTCATTTAGCCTTAGTAGAATTCAAACTCCTTAAGTTGTGAACTGATTCAACCATTCTGGAGAGCAATTTGGCACTATGCCCAAACTGTGTATAGCCTTTAACCCAGAAATATTACTGCTAGTTCTATATCCCCAAAGCATCCAAAAAACAGAGAAATAAGCATAGAAAAATATTTATAGCAGCTATTTTTGTGATAGCTAAAAATGAGAAATCAAAGGGATGCCCATCAATTAGAAAATGGCTGAACAAACTGTGGTATATGATTTTGATGGAATGACACTCTGCTGTAAGAAATGGAAAGCAGGATGATTTCAGAAAAACTTGGAAAAACTTACATGAACGGATGCAAAGTGAAGGGAGCAGAATCAGGAGAACATTATACACAATAACAGCCAAATTGTTCGATGAAGAATTGTGAATGACTTACCCTTTCTCAGCAATGCAATGATCCAAGACTATCCCCAAAGGACTAATGATGAAGCAGACTATACGCCTTCAGAGAAAAATCTTATATTGTTTGAATACAAACTGAAGCATGCTATTTTTCATTTTCTTTCTATTTTCTTCTTTTATTTCAGTCTTGTACAAAATGACTAACATGGAAATGTTTTACATAATTGCATATGTATAACCTATATCTGATTGCTTACTGTCTCAGGGAGAGGGAAGGAATAGAATTTGTAACGCAAAACTTTAAATAAAAATTTTCAAAAAAAAAAAAGAACATAAAATCTTTTGAGGCAAAAATCATTCTCAGATATGTCTTTATATCTTAACACAACCTGAAATATATAGGCCTCAGTGCTCAGGGAAGGGGAATGGAGCTTATTAAGTATCTATTATGACTTAACACTTTACAAAAGTTGTCTTATTTCATCATAATAATCTTCTCAGGACATTTTCTCAGGTAGCCTATTTTAAAGATTATGAAACTTAGACAAACAGAATTCAAGTGATTGCCCAGGGTCACACAGGTAATGTTTGAGGTCAGATTATAACTCAGATCTTCCTGAGTCTAGCCTCAGTATTCTACCCACTGTACCACCCAGTTGCCTCAAGTATTTAAAGCCTTTAAAAGATATTCTGAATGGAATTGGGCCACAAAGTGAAAAAGTTGAAGAATAAACAAATTCTTAGCTCTATTTATGATTAAATAAAAGATGTCCCAAAATTCTTCTCCATGGCCATCCAGAAATTCACTAAAGCCCCTACTAAGTACTTGGTATGTAGAAGGAAGGGGAGAGGAGGGAAGATTCAAATGTACATATTCATATCCCTCATGTTAAGATAAACCCATACCATTTGTGAAACTCCACTTTTATGTATAATTTTTTTTGCTAACTTTTAGCTAATTTTTCTTTGCTAAAATCTCATTTAGAAACAACTTTTCAGTCAAATGAAGAAAGTAGACCTATTCATCTAAGTTCAAATCTGACTCTAGATGCTTACTAGTCATGTAATCTTGAGCAAGTCATTTTACTTATGTTTGTCTCATTTTCCTCAACTGTAAAATGAGCATAATAAGACCACGTCTCCCCAGGATTGCTGTGAGAATCAAATGAGATATTATTTGTAAAGTGCTTAGTATAGTGCCTGGCATATGATATGTATTATATTAATGTTAGTTGTTGTTATTACTACTGCATCTCAGTGATAGATTGAGATAATAATTATATGAGGATTAAAGGAGATAATAATTATAAAGTGCTTAGCACAGTTCCAGACACATAATAAGCATATATAAATGTTATTATCATCATCATTTCCTCCTTCCTTCCTCCTTTCTTTCTTCTTTCCTTTCTTCCCTCCTTTCCTCCCTCCATCCTTTCATCTCTCCTTTCTTTCCTTCCCTTTAATTCTTTCCTTCTGTTTCCTTCCTTTCTTTCTTCCCCTTCCTTTCCCTTCCCCACTTCCTCCCTCTTTCTCTTCCTTCCTTCCTTCCTTCCTTCGTTCCTTCCTTCCTTCTTTCCTTCCTTCCACATTTCCTCTGGCTCACCCATCTTCAACTCTACTCCCTATCCTTCAAGTCCATCTCAAAAGCCACCTCTTTTAGGAAGTCTTCCCTGATCTCTCATACTCAAAAATCCTTTTTTCTTCATTTAAACTGATATGCTTTGTATCTCTCAGGTTTTCATTCTTTTCTATTCCATATATACTCCTCTATTAAAGCTTCCTAAGGACAGGACTGATTTTTTTTTACCATATTCATAATTCACCCAGTTCTATTAAAGTGTTTAACACCAAAGTAAGTCCTAAATATATGAGGAATGAACAAATGAGTGAAAGAAAGAATGGTGCACCCCTGAGTGCAAACATACATTTAAAGGCATAAAGAAAGAGCTAAGGAAGCTCTCTTCCATTCTAGCTCTGTGCCTTTGGCCAAGGTATTTCATGATAGTCTAACTTCCAGCTACTTGTAGACCTGTGTCTTATCCCTTACTAGGCCATAAGGAATGAATGAATCCATTAATGAACAGCATATATACATAGATATTGTATACACACATACATTTATCTCACTTTAAGAAAACCTATTTCTGTCTTTGAAAATTCATTTTTAAACCAAAAAAAATAAATTGAGGAGTGCTAAACAACTTCTACCAAATGGCTAAAAACGAACTCCCTTACCCCATTTAAAATCTGGCTCAATTAGGAAAGGGTGTTCGAAATCACTATTGATTGGAGAAATGCAAATTAAGACAACTCTGAGATATGACTGCACACCTGTCAGATTGGCTAAGATGACAGGAAAAAATAATGATGAATATTGGAAGGGATGTGGGAAAACTAGGACACTGATGCATTGTTGGTGGAGTTGTGAACACATCCAGCCATTCTGGAGAGCAATTTGGAACTATGCCAATAAAGTTATCAAACTGTGCATACCCTTTGACCTAGCAGTGTTACTACTGGGCTTATACCCCAAAGAGATACTAAAGAAGGGAAAGGGATCTGTATGTGCCAAAATGTTTGTGGCAGCCCTGTTTGTAATGGCTAGAAGCTGGAAAATGAAAGGATGTCCATCAATTGGAGAATGGTTTAGTAAATTGTGGTATATGAATGTTATGGAATATTATTGTTTGGTAAGAAATGACCAGCAGGATGAATACAGAGAGGCCTAGAAAGACTTATATGAACCGATGCTAAGTGAAATGAGCAGAACCAAGAGATAATTATATACTTCAACAACGATACCGTATGAGAATGTATTCTGACGGAAGTGGATTTCTTTGACAAAAAGAAGATCTAATTTAGTTTCAATTGATCAAGGATGGACAGAAGCAGCTACACCCAAAGAAAGAACACTTAGGAAATGAATGTAAACTGTTTGCATTTTTGTTTTTCTTCCCGGATTATTTTTACCTTCTGAATCCAATTCTCCCTGTGCAACAAGAGAACTGTTCGGTTCTGCACACATATATTGTATCTAGGATACACAGTAACCTATTTAACATGTAAAGGACTGCTTGCCATCTAGGAACGGGAAGGTAAAAATCGGAACAGAAATGAGTGCAAGGGATAATGTTGTAAAAACTTACCCATGCATATGTTCTATCAATAAAAAGTTATAATAATAATAAAAAAAATAAATATGAGAAAAATCTGGCTCAATTTTCCAAAATTTTATAAACATCAATGTCAAGGAACTTATTTCCTCCACAAAAGGAGGTATTTCTGCACACATACACAGGGCTTACGTTCAGAGACACTGTCACTCATGTATAACCCCCGTGCTCTTCAGACAGACTCCAAATCGTTACCTCATCCTAGGTCATATTTATCAGTCTGTTATGCAGTGCTCCAGGGAAACACTAGTTGAATGAGAAAAAAGGAAAGCTGCATTGTGCCCACATTTGTCACCATAAGCAGTCAAAGACAGTCAAACTCTGGGCTGGAATTCTAGGCCTGGCACTAGGCTAATTTTCACTGTGTCTTCAGCACCATACTTTGCACATAGTAGGTGCTTTGCCCTATGTGTTCTCTAAACACAAGTCCACTTTCCCTGGAACCTTTATATCCTGTTAAGAGAGGGGGGCAAAGACTTTTTGCGGGGAGCTTAAGGGAATGTTTTACGCCATCTGTTCTTACTGATTCTACCAGGCCAAAACAAGCAATTTTAAAAGCAGAAACCTTTGCCAGGTCCCTGATTTGTCTCCATGTTAACAACAAAGAAATTGTTTGGTGCAATTGAACTGTTTCCTTTATGGAATTTGTGTTTTGCTGGATTGATCTTGCAAGCACAGAGGGAGTCGCCTGGCCCAGTTGTCAGGATTGTAACTGGAGGATTGGCGGCTTGGTCGGCTTGCCAAGAGCTGCGAATGTCACAAACCAAGCCAGCAGGGTTTAGAAGAATAAAATGGTGCAGGGAAGGATCACAGACAGCGAGCTCTTAGACCATCCCCATGATGCTCTGGGAGGCAGTGGGGGGGATGCAAGAGATACCGCTCAGATGGAGCCTCCTTTGAGAGACCTTTCCCTTGCTCCTCTGTAGAAAACCAATTTCCATATTCCTTATATTCTATGTTCTGTTTTACATTCTATATACTACTTAACTTACTTGTGAGATATTGCTGGATGGAGAGTTTCCCAGAAAGACCCAGATTCAAATCCTGCCTCTGATACCAACTAGCTCAGTGATCCTGAGCAAATCATAAGTTTCCAATATACTGGACACACTCTAAGATCAGGAATTATACCAAAGCTGCCAGTCCACATCGGCAAAGGGAGTTAGGCGGGGGTGGTCTCAGAGGCAGGATTTAAATCCAGGTTCCATTTCACAAGTCTTTCTTGACCTTTGTGAGTCAATAATCCTTTTTTTCCCTAAAAAGAGAATTCTCCTTTGTGTGCTTTAAGCTTATAGTTCCAGTTAGCTAAAAACCTTCTCCATCCACATGCAGAGTGCAAAGCCTGGAAGAGTTTAACTCCATGTATGGCAATGCTTCCCGATAATTAGTTTCCTGAAAGTATCATGGAAAGCCATCCCATCACTTCGAGTCTTCGAGCAAAAGCTGGCTGAGGTTGTTTTAGGGCTGGTTTGGTCAAGCATGATTTAAAATCTAAGATTCCTCAGGCCCCTTCAGAAGCTGTGTTTTTATTAAATTCTCTCTTCCTCTAAGCTATATCTTGTGCTAATTTGTCTGTCTCACTATTGTTCTGCCTCCTGTCAGTCAACTTTGACTCATTATTAAATTAGCATTTCCCAAATGAACATTTGCATCAGAGTGTTGACAGACTTCAGAAAGTAGTGAAAAGAGTATTATTTCTGGGGTCAGAGGATCAAGGTTCAAAACCCTCTTCTTTCATTTACTTAGTCACATGACCTTAAGCAAATTACATAATCTATAGGAGCCTCAATTTCCTCACCTGTTAAATGGGCATAAAACGTCCCTAAAAAAATTATTCTGGGGTTCAAGTAAAAGGAATGCTAAATATAAAGCACTTTGTGAAACCTAAATGCCAAGTATTCATCTCTATAACATGACTTTTGTTTAGCACTAAAGACAGAAAAATACGCTATTCTTATAATGGAGGAATGCATCAATCATGATCTTGTCTTTGACCCTGTGGAGGTTTAAGAGATAGATACACTTAGGTGATCCTAAATAAGGATCCCCCAGCAGAAGGTTAGAATCAGAGATTTGGGGACCTTTAATGTCATGTGGTCCAACTTCCTCATCTTAGAGATGATGAAGCCCAGGGAAATCAATTGATTTGCTGCATTAGTCCCATTGTCAGATGAGATTTAAACCCAAGATGTTTGACTCCAGAGCCATCGTGCTTTGCAAAGAGCCGAGTTAAGAATGGTCTCTGCACCCAATAGAGCTGCTCCTTCTACACCAGTAAAATTAAGCTCCTGTTCTAAGATTCAACTCAATTCAATTTAAAAAAATTTATTGTGTCTACTATAAGCAAGGCATTGTGATGAGTTCTGGGAATCAAAAGACAAAAAAAAAGAACATTCCTTATTCTCAAGGACCTTCTTGGGAAATACAACATGTCCTCAGAGAAATACCAAATAATCTGAGGATAAAGTACTAAATGGGGAATAAGGGAAATTTTTCTCAGAAGTGACACGTGGATTGAGAAGATAAAGAGTTCCCCCATAGATAATAACCAAAGAATATAAATAGATAGTTTTTAAAAAACAGCCATATGAAAAACTACTCCAAATCTTTAATAATAAAAGAAATACACATGAAAACATCTCTGAGTTTTCACAACTGCTAGACTGTCAGAGCTGATTAAAACCACAAAATAGCAATTGCTGGTAGAGTCGCAGGAGGATGGGTACATAGGAAGGTACATTATTGGTAGAACTATGAATTAGTCCAGCTACTCTGACAGGCAATTTGGAAATATGCCTAAAAAGTCACTTATTTCATATTCTTTGACCCAATGATACTATAACATGCACATATATGTATATGCCATATGTTATATTAAATATATTCATATTTTAGTGGTATCATTGGATCAAAGAAGAATGAATTAGAATGGGGAAAGGCATATATATATATATATATAATATGTATATATGCATATGTATATAATTTATATAATGTGTGTACATACATATATATATATATGTATATATATATATATATTCTGTATGTGTATATATGTATTGTGCATGCATATATGTATGCCACTAAAGGAATAAAAAAAAAGGAAAAGCACTCACATGTAAATATATAGAGATGAACACACATGTATGTGTGTGTGTATACATGTGTGTGTATATACATGCATACAAAATTATAGCAGCATATTTTGTTGTAGTAAGGGATAGGAAACAAAGTCTGCCCATAAGGGAATGGAAATCCTACAAGCATCTAAAACTCAATATCTTCACTCCAAAATTACTTCTTTCCTCCCAAATCTTCCCCTCTTCCAGACTTTGCTCTTTCCATCAAGGACCCCACCATCCTCCCAATCTCCCAGGCTCAAAACCTCCATGTCATTTTTGATTCATCACTCTCACTCACTCCACATTTCCAATTTGTTACCAAGACTTGTCTTTGATTAATTCAAAATCTCTCCTATAAACCTCCCTCTCTCCACTCACCCACAACCTTAGTTGAGGCCCTAGTGACCTCCTACCTGGACTACTGAAATTGTCTTCTAATGAGTCTCTCTGTCTTGTGCCTCTCCCCATTCTAATTCAGCCTCCATTCAGCAACCAAAGTGATTTTTCTAAAATAAAAGTCTGCCTATGTTCCTCTCAATACTCAATAAATTCCAATGACTTCTGGGTTAAGTAAACAGAATTCTGTTGGATAGCTACAATCCTTCCTAACCTGTCTTCTTTCTTATTTATCTGAAAAGGTCTGTTTCAATCGGAAATGGGAGGGAGACAGTGAAGCACAAGCAGCTGAGCACCAACGCCAGTGCAGAGAGCGCAGGCTCTGAATGGCAGAGAATCTACAGGGAGGAATCTACAACAGTTTTGGTGACTCTGCCCTGATTGCAAGCCAGTAGATCAGCAGAGAAATTAGGAAACATACAATAAAACACAAAAGAACAATAGTGAACCCCCAAATGCCAGAATCTCATGGGACCTGGGCTTGCAACTAAAAAAGCTAGAAAAAGAACAAATTAAAATCCCCAATCAAATACCAAACTTGAAATTCTAAAAATAAAAGGAGAGATCAATAAAATTAAAACTACAAAAAAATATTGAATTAATAAATAAAACTAAGATTTGGTTTTATGGGAAAAAACAAAATAGGTAAACCTTTAGTTAATTTGATTAGAAAAAGGAAAGAGGAAAATCAAATTGTTAATCTCGAAAATGAAAAGGGAGAGTTATTGACCAATGAAGAAGAAACTAGAGCAATTATTAGGAGATACTTTGCCCAACTTTATGCCAATAATTGTGACAACCTAAATGAAATGGAGGAATATCTACAAAAATATAGATTGCCCAGATTAACAGAAGAGGAAATAAATTACTTAAATAGTCCCATTTTAGGAAAAGAAATAAAACAAGTTATTAATCAACTCCCTAAGAAACAATTCCCAGGACCAGATGATTTACATGTCAATTCTACCAAACATTTAAAGAAAAATTAACTCCAATAATTTATAAACTATTTGAAAAAATAGGAAACGAAGGATTCCTACCAAACTCCTTTTATGATAGAGACATGGTATTGATAACTAAATCAGGTAGGATGAAAACAGAGAAAGAAAATTATAGACTAATCTTCCTAATGAATACTGATGCAAAAATCTTAAATAAAATATTATCAAAAAGATTACAAAAAATCATCCCCAGGATAATATACCATGACCAAGTAGGATTTATACCAGGAATGCAGGGCTGGTTCAATATTAGGAAAATTATTAGCATAATTGACTATATCAATAACCAAATTAACAAAAACCATATAATCATCTCAATAGATGCAGAAAAAGCATTTGATAAAATTCAACATCCATCCCTAATAAAAACACTAGAAAGTATAGGAATAAATGGACTTTTCCTTAAAACAGTCACTAGCATTTATTTAAAACCATCAACGAGCATCATATGTAATGGGGATAAACTAGAACCATTCCCAGTAAGAGCAGGGGTGAAACAAGGTTGCCCATTATCATCATTACTATTCAATATTGTATTAGAAATGCTACCTTTGGCAATAAGAGAAGAAAAAAAGCTTAAAGGAATTAGAGTAGGTAATGAGGAAACCAAATTATCACTCTTTGCAGATGATATGATTATATACTTAGAGAACCCCAGAGATTCTACTAAAAAGCTATTATAAATAATTTACATCTTTAGCAAAGTTGCAGGATACAAACTAAATTCACATAAATCACCAGCATTCTTATACATCACCAACAAAATCCAACAGCAAGTGATACAAAGAGAAAATCCAATTAAAATAACTTCATAATATAAAATATTGGGGAATTTATCTGCCAAGGGAAAGTCAGGAACTATATAAGCAAAACTACAAAACACTTTCCACACATATAAAGTCAGATCTAAGTAATTGGAAAAACATCAAGTGTCTGTGGATAGGTCAAGCAAATATAATAAATCTTAATTTATTACATAAATAATAAAAATAAACTAATCTATTTATTTAGTGCTATACCAATCAAACTCCCAAGAATCTATTTTACTGACCTAGAAAAAATAACAACAAAAATTCATCCGGAAAAATAAAAGGGCAAGAATTTCAAAGGAATTAATGAAGAGAAAAGTAAATGAAGGTGGTCTAGTTGTACCAAATTTAAAACAATATTATAAAGCAGTGGTCATCAAAACCATTTGGTACTGGCTAAGAAATTGAGAAGTTGATCAGTGAAATAGGTTAGGTTCACAGAACAAAAAAGCCAATGACTATAACATTCTAGTATTTGACAAACCCAAAGGCCCCAGCTATTTAACAAAAACTGCTGGGAAAATTGGGAACTAGTATGGCAGAATGTAGGCATAGACCCACACTTAACATGATATACCAAGATAAGGTCGAAATGGGTTCATGATCTGTTGGAATCTTTATAAATTGTTAAGTCATTAGAGTTGATAGAGACAATAATTATCTAATTTAGCATGGTCCATTATCATTGATCTGATCTTACAAGGAGATGTTTTGGGCCAGAACCTGAAACAAGGTACTAAGTAGAACTAATTGATACAATGCTTGTGTTCACACCAGTACTCATTGGAGTTCACAAGTATGGGAGATTTACAAAGTAAACTTTGTAACTTTGTGAATTCACACCTCCCTTAGGTGTGCCTCCAGAAGGAGAAGTCAACCTTTGGGAAATCATATATAAAGAGGCTCTTAGCTTTGGGTGAGTTAGTTACCTCAGGTAAGAGTTCAGCTGAATTAGATTGGAGAGGAACACTCTGGACCAGACACAGAGCACTCTGGGAGAGCCAGAAGCCCTCTCTTGGAAGCAAGAAAGACTCATTACAACTTTTACCTTGGTGCTGGCTGGAGGCAGAGGCAGAAGCAAAGGACAAAGCTGCAAGAGCTCTTAGAACCAAGGAGAGAGAGAAGCCTCTAAGAAAACTAACTGAACTATATTGAAGGACACAATAAAAGATTTGAACTTTCAGTACCTGGCTGCATTAGGGTAATTATTGATCTGAACTGAAACTAAGGCTGCCTCCAGAAAATCTCCCTGAGAAACCTACTTTCTTCCAGAGAGAACTATTTTTTTAAAGAAGAAAAACACCACAATGATCTAGATATAAAGGGTGATATTATAAACAAATCAGAAGAACATAGGATAGTTTACCTCTCAGATTTGCGGAGGAGGAAGGAATTTTGTGACCAAAGAAGAACTAGAGATCATTATTGATCAAAAAATAGATAACTTTGATTATATTAAGTTAAAAAGATTTTGTACAAACAAAACTAATGCAGGCAAGATTAGAAGGGAAGCAATAAACTGGGGAAACATTTTTTACATCCAAAGGATCTAATAAAGGCCTTATTTCTAAAATATATCTAGAATTGACTGAAATTTACCGTAGTTCAAACCATTCTCCAATTGATAAATGACCAAAGGATATGAACAGACAATTCTCAGATGAAGAAATTGAAACTATTTTTAGACACATGAAAAGATTTTCCAAATCATTATTATTCAGAGAAATGCAAATTAAGACAATTCTGAGATACCACTACACACCTATTAGATTGGCTAAGATGACAGGAAAAGATAATGGCAAATATGGAAGGGGATATGGGAAAACTGGGACAGTGATACATTATTGGTGGAACTGTGAACAGATCCAACCATTCTGGAAAGCAGTTTGGAACTATGCTCAAAAAGTTATCAAACTTTGCATACTCTTTGATCCAGCAGTATTACTACTGGGCTTATATCCCAAAGAGGGAAAGGGACCCACATGTGCAAAAATGTTTGTGGCAGCCCTTTTTGTAGTGGCAAGAAACTGGAAACTGAGTAGATGCCCATCAATTGGAGAAAGGCTGAATAAATTGTGGTATATGAATGCTATGGAATATTATTGTTCTGTAAGAAATGACCAGTAGGAGGATTGCAGAGAGGCTTGAAGAGACCTACATGAACTGATGCAAAGTGAAATGAGCAGAACCAGGAGATCATTATACACGGCAACAACAAGACTATACCATGATCAATTCTGATAGACATGGCTCTCTTCAACAATGAGATGATTCAAAACAGTTTCACTTGTTCAGTGAGGAAGAGAGCCATCTATACCCAGAGAGAGGACTGTGGGAACTGAGTGTGGATCACAACATAGTATTCTAACTCTCTGTTGTTATTTGCTTTCATTTTATTTTCTTTCTCAGTTTTTTCTTTTTCTTACTTCTTGATCTGATTTTTCATGTGAAACAAGATAGCTGTATAAAAATGTATACATATATTGGTTCTAACATTTATTTCAACATATTTAACATGTATTGGATTACCTGCCAGCTAGGGGTGAGGTTGGGGGGAAGGAGGGGAAAATTTGGAATAAAAGGTTTTACAAGGGTCAATGTTGGAAAAATTACCCATGCATATATTTTGTAAATAAAAAGCTTTAATCAAAAAATAAAGAATAAAAGATTTAAAAAAGTGCTCTCCTTGTCCATTATGCTACATCTCCTTCCTCCCTGCCTATGTATTTGATCCTTAATGGTGTTCTTGACACTTAGAGTGGTCTCCCTTCTGATGTCTGTCTTAGTTTCTCTGACTTTTTCAAGAATCAATATAAGCATCACTTTCCTGTTTCCCCCCACTTCTGCTAACTTCCTCTCAGATTACCTTTGACTACTTACTCTGTATAAACTGCATATGTATCTTATCTATTCCCATATTTATTCTCCCACTGGCCTTCATTAGAATGTGACCTTCTAAAAAGCAAAGACTATTTTTGCCTTTGTCTTCCCATTGCTCAGCATAATTCTGGGACATAATGAAGTGTTTCATAAATGCTTATTTTCCCATTTATTCATTTATCTATTTTGTTTTACCTTTTACTGAATTGTATTGTCTTGCTTTAAGACACAAATTCTGCCTTATCTTATATCCCTCAATTATTCACTTCTCCACATGGAGCCAAGAACCATAGAATCATAGAGTACCCACTGGTGGACTTCCAAGAGACTGAATGAACTAGGAAAAACTTCAAAGATATAAATCCAGAAAGGGACAAAAAGCTCCATTAAAATTCCAAAGGCAAGTCATGGAGCTGGGACTGCTCCATTTTAAGTTAACTGAAATCAGTGATTAAAATAATCATTGAAAGATCAATTCATCACTTCCCACTAGACCTTCTATTATTTCTTGGCAAAGTCATTGGAGTAGTTTGCACTCCCTCCTCCAACTCATTTGATAGATGAAGAAACTAAGGCAAAAGAGTTAAATGATTTGTCCAGACCATGCAGCTGGGAAATGTCCGAGGCCAGGTTTGGACTCAGGAAAAGCACTCAGATGTCCTAAGGTCACATAATTACTACCTGCACAAGTAGGTCCAGTACTCTACCCACTCTGTACCCATAAGACCCTTCCTGATTCCCTTTAGCTGTAATGCCTTCTCCAAAATTATCTTGTATTTGTTCATTTTTTCTCTGATAGAAGGCACGCTCCCCAGTTTCTTGGAAAGTCTGATGTTGTGGGTTCAAATCCCATTAGAATGGTTTCATGAAAATGTTACAGCCTGTGAAAAATGTTTCCAGGCTTTTTGAAGGGAATACTATCTGACAGCTGGCATTGGAACATGCTCTTCTTTGGCATGGGGAGTGCCCTGGGAGAGTGTGTGAAAAGAACTAATGGTCACATTGAAAAAACCCATATTCAGAGTCAAGAGAACCAGTTCTAATGCTAGTTCAGTCACTAACTAGCTTGACCTTGAGCAAAAAGTCACACTTCTCTGGGGTTCTGTGTTCCCATCTGTAAAATGAGAGGCTCGGACTCATGGTAGGGTGGTAAGAGCATTGGTTTTGGAGTTCCTAAGGCTGAAATGTCGCCTCTCAGATTTACTATATGGGTGACTTTAAATAGCTAGTTCTTTTCCCTGGGTCTCTATTTGTCAATGCCCTCTTAAAATATGGCGCCCAGAACAGAACAGCCACGGAACGGAATAGAACGAGGTCTGGCGAGCGGCGAGTGTTATGGGACTTTTATGATCTAAGCCCACGGTCTGGATCGCACACTTCTGTGAACACAGGCTCTAATTACATTCTTCCTTTCAGCATCCAGGGCACTCTTCTCCTGCACCTGTGGTCCTCTCAAAATGCCCAGGTCTTTTTCACATGACTTGCTGCTCCAGCAGTTCATCCATGGAGACCAAACGCTTTGGAGTGCTTTTAAATGACATCAAACTCCCTCTGCAGCCACGGGAAGAGAGACCTGAGCCCAGGACATAGTGCAGAGATGATCCCTGACAACGTGAGTGGCTGGAGTCGGTTTTGATTGTTCAGGGGAAGGTAGATGAGTCGTTCCTACTGCCATTGAAGTGTGGACGCAAGCCAGGATGGATCATTGCCCTCATTAGGAGGACTCCCTGATAAGTGTCACCTCCAGCTCTTGCCAACAGAGGCAATGGTAAAGTGGTGGAAACAAGGGATGGATATTTAACTCACCTATGATCAAGAATCTTGGAAATGGAAGAAGTCTTTGGAGTGATTCTATTCATTGTTTCAATGCTCTGAGAGGAGAAGTAGTCTGGAGACAGAAAAAAGGGGCCTTGCATCTGACCTAAGTTCGAATCTTGGTTCTGCTGCTTATTAAACTGCCTGACCCTGTACAGGCAAGTCCATTTTCCTTGTACAGCTCATTTTTAAAATAAAAGTCACAGCCGACACTTAGGTACAGCTGTCAGTTTTGTAAAGTATTTTTCCATACAAGTTTCATTTGATCCTCACAACCATTCCTGTGAAGTAGGTGTTTTTATTAATGTTTTACAGATGGGGAAACTAGTGCCTTATGCAGATTTTCTGATCTTGAGTCTAGCACTATATTTACTAGACCAGCAGGAGGGACTAAATGTGTCTGATACTTCATGACCCCATTTGGAGTTTTCTTAGCAAAGAAATTAGAATACTTTGCCATTTCCTTCTCCAGCTCATTTTGTTGATGAGAAAACTGAGGCAAATAGGGTGAAGGGACTTGCCCAGGATCACACAGCTAGGAAGTATCTGAGGTCACATTTGAACTCAGGATTTCCTGACTCCTGGCTCACCATCTAACTACCTAAGGACTAGTTGAGTGGATTATATTAAGTGTTATGAAAGGACCATTCCAAAGAGAGAAAATGCATCTTCACTTTCCCACCCTTAATTCACAAAAGTGGATGATGTGGGTTTGTCACACTGCATACACTATCAGATTCAGTTAATGAGACAAACTTACTTTTCTTTGTTTTTACTTTTTTTGTACAAAAGATAGCTCTCTGATAGAGAAGAGGCAGGGATATATTTGGAAATAAAGGGGACCTACAAGGCAGAGATGGGGCAGCTAGGTAGTACAGTAATTAATCTCGAACACTGATCTTCATGAATTCAAATCTAGTCTCAGAAACTTACTAAATGTGTGACCCTGAGCTTAACTTATTTTGTTAACTTAACCCTATTTATCTCAATTTGCTCATATGTAAAAGGAGCTGTAAAAGGAAATGGCCAGCCATTGTAGTGTCTTTGCCAAGAAAACCCCAAATGAGACCACACAATAAACAAAACAGAAACAACTGAACAACAATATGCCAGATACATTTGAAAATAAAAGGGATGTACAATCAAAAATAGCAATAATTTTTAAAATTTATGATAAAAATAGATGTCCTGCTTTAGACACTTAGTAACTATGTGACCAATGACTGCCAATTCCATGACAAGAAACATTGCATTACAAGGGTTTACTAAACACTGTGGGAGGGTCAAGCAAAAATGTTAACAGTCTGTGAAAAATGCCTGTAGACTTATTCAGGCAAGACATTTAAGTTTTGTGTACCTCTGTTTCTTCATCTGTAAAATGGGTATAAAAAATAGCACCTCCTTCTCACATGATTGTGAATATTGTAAAGCACTTTGCAGATGTTAAAGCTATCTAAAAATTTTTAACCAAAGGAGTGCTCCTTTTAGGAGATGGTCATCCAACTTCTGTTAGAGAATAATGGAAGTGATATTATCTCTAAACATTCCCAGTCTCTATCATGACAACAACCCTATCAAACAAAAATGTCAAGGAGACAGAATCGACATGATTTATTCTGTGTGAATCTATACTAATTCTTAATGAGCATTATTCTCTTCTAAGTGCTCATAATCCTTGTGTTGAATAATGATGATGCTGATAGCTAAGGTTTAAGGTTTGCAAAATAAATTACAAATATCATCTCATTTGATCTTTACGATAACCTTGGGAGGTAAGTGCTGTTGCTATCCCCATTTTACAGATGAGGAATCTGACACAGATTAATTGACTCACCTAAAGTCATGAAGGTAGTAATGAGGTCACATTTGAATTCAGGCCTTCCTGATCCCAGTTTATATACAGCTCAATAGGGTATGTATTTGGGGGAGGGGGACAGAATTATCTGGTTGTTTTAGTATTTCCAAAAGCTTTTATGCTCATTTTGTGCTTTAGTCTTCTTGACAGTAATCTCAAAGGTATATGCTATTCTTAAATTCCCTTTTGGAAAGTGTCTCTCTTTCCATCTTATATACATCGTGTTTTTAGATTTTCATTTCTTAGAGAGCTCCCTGTGTGGTCACATCAGTTTCTATTTTTAAGAAATTATTCAGATAGTTATGATGACATATTCAAAATCTGTATCTTTCTTTTTTTTTTTTTTTTTTTTTTTTTTTTTTTTTTATAATAAATTTTATTTTATTTAATAATAACTTCGCATTGACAGAATCCATGCCAGGATAATTTCTACACGACATTATCCCTTGCAATCACTTATGTTTCGTTTTTTCCCCCTCCCTCCCTCCTCCCCCCCCCAGGATGGCAAGCAGTCCTATATATGCTAAACATGTTGCAGTATATCCTAGATACAATACATATTTGCAGAACCAAACAGTTCTCTTGTTGCACAGGGAGAATTGGATTCAGAAGGTAAAAATAACTCGGGAAGAAAATCAAAAATGCAAATAGTTCACATTCATTTCCCAGTATTCCTTCTTTGGGTGTAGCTGTTTCTGTCCATCATTTCTCCAATGAAACTCAGTTAAGTCTCTTTGTCAGAGAAATCCACTTCCATCAGAATACATCCTCATACAATATCGTTGTCGAAGTGTATAATGATCTCCTGGTTCTGCTCATCTCACTTAGCATCAGTCCATGTAGGTCTCTCCAAGCCTCTCTGTATTCATCCTGCTGGTCATTCCTTACAGAGCAATAATATTCCATAACATTCATATACCACAATTTACCCAGCCATTCTCCAATTGATGGGCATCCATTCATTTTCCAGTTTCTAGCCACTACAAACAGGGCTGCTACAAACATTTTGGCACATACAGGTCCCCTTCCCTTTTTTAGTATCTCTTTGGGGTATAAGCCCAATAGAAACACTGTTGGATCAAAGGGTATGCACAGTTTGATAACTTTTTGGGCATAATTCCAGATCGCTCTCCAGAATGGCTGGATTCGTTCACAACTCCACCAACAATGCATCAATGTCCCCGTTTTCCCGCATCCCCTCCAACATTCATCATTGTTTTTTCCTGTCATCTTAGCCAATCTGACAGGAGTGTAGTGATATCTCAGAGTTGTCTTAATTTGCATTTCTCTGATCAATAGTGATTTGGAACACTCTTTCATGTGAGTGGTAATAGTTTCAATTTCTTCATCTGAAAATTGTCTGTTCATATCCTTTGACCATTTATCAATTGGAGAATGGCTTGATTTTTTATAAATTTGAGTCAGTTCTCTATATATTTTGGAAATGAGGCCTTTATCAGAACCTTTAATTGTAAAGATGTTTTCCCAGTTAGTTACTTCCCTACTAATCTTGTTTGCATTCGTTCTGTTTGTACAAAGGCTTTTTAATTTGATATAATCAAAATTTTCTATTTTGTGATTGGTAATGGTCTCTAGTTCATCTTTGGTCACAAATTTCTTTCTCCTCCACAAGTCTGAGAGATAAACTATCCTATGTTCCTCTAATTTATTTATAATCTCGTTCTTTATGCCTAGGTCATGGACCCATTTTGATCTTATCTTGGTATGTGGTGTTAAGTGTGGGTCCTTGCCTAATTTCTGCCATACTAATTTCCAGTTATCCCAGCAGTTTTTATCAAATAATGAAATCTTATCCCAAAATTTAGAATCTTTGGGTTTGTCAAACACTAGATTGCTATAGTTGACTATTCTGTCTTGTGAACCTAACCTTTTCCACTGATCAGCTAATCTATTTCTAAGCCAATACCAGATGGTTTTGGTGACTGCTGCTTTATAATATAATTTTAGATCAGGTACAGCTAGACCACCTTCATTTGATTTTTTTTTCATTAATTCCTTTGAGATTCTCGACTTTTTATTGTTCCATATGAATTTTGTTGTTATTTTTTCTAAATCATTAAAATATTTTCTTGGAAGTCTGATTGGTATAGCACTAAATAAATAGATTAGTTTAGGGAGTATTGTCATCTTTATTATATTTGCTCGGCCTATCCAAGAGCACTTAATATTTTTCCAATTATTTAAGTCTGACTTTATTTGTGTGAAAACTTTTTTGTAATTTTGCTCATATAATTCCTGACTTTCCTTTGGTAGGTAGATTCCCAAATATTTTATGCTATCAACAGTTATTTTGAATGGAATTTCTCTTTGTATCTCTTGCTCTTGGATTTTGTTGGTGGTGTATAAGAATGCTGAGGATTTATGGGGATTTATTTTGTATCCTGCTACTTTGCTAAAATTATGAATTATTTCTAATAGCTTTTTAGTAGAATCTCTGGGGTTTTCTAGGTATACCATCATATCATCTGCAAAGAGTGATAGTTTGGTTTCCTCATTGCCTACTCTAATTCCTTTAATCTCTTTCTCGACTCTTATTGCAGAGGCCAGTGTTTCTAATACAATATTGAATAATAATGGTGATAGTGGGCAACCTTGCTTCACTCCAGATCTTACCGGGAAAGGTTCCAGTTTTTCCCCATTGCATATGATGCTTACTGAAGGTTTAAAATATATGCTCCTAACTATTTTAAGGAAAAGTCCTTTTATTCCTATGCTCTCAAGTGTTTTTATTAGGAATGGCTGTTGGATTTTATCAAATGCTTTTTCTGCATCTATTGAAATGATCATATGGTTTTTGTTTGGTTGGTTGTTGATATAGTCAATTATGTTAATAGTTTTCCTAATATTGAACCAGCCCTGCATTCCTGGTATAAATCCTACTTGGTCATAGTGTATTATCCTGGGGATGATTTTCTGTAATCTTTTTGCTAATATTTTATTTAAGATTTTAGCATCAATATTCATTAGGGAGATTGGTCTATAATTTTCTTTCTCTGTTTTCAGCCTACCTGGTTTAGGTATCAGTACCATATCTGTGTCATAAAAGGAGTTTGGTAGGACTCCTTCAATCCCTACTTCTTCAAATAGTTTATTTAGCATTGGAGTTAATTGATCTTTAAATGTTTGATAGAATTCAGATGTAAATCCATCTGGTCCTGGGGTTTTTTTCTTAGGGAGTTGATTGATAGTTTGTTCTATTTCTTTTTCTGAGATAGGAGTGTTTAGGATATTTACTTCTTCCTCTGTTAGTTTAGGTAAGCTATATTTTTGGAGGTATTCTTCTATTTCATTTAAGTTGTCGAATTTATTGGCGTAAAGTTGGGCAAAGTAACTCCTAATTATTGCTCTAATTTCCTCTTCGTTAGTGGTGAGTTTTCCCTTTTCATTTTTAAGACTAACAATTTGATTTTCCTCTTTCCTTTTTTTAATCAGATTTACTAAGGGTTTGTCTATTTTGTTGGTTTTTTCATAGAACCAACTCTTAGTTTTATTAATCAATTCAATAGTTTTTTTTACTTTCAATTTTATTGATCTCTCCTTTTATTTTTTGAATTTCAAGTTTAGTGTTTGATTGGGGGTTTTTAATTTGTTCCTTTTCTAGCATTTTTAGTTGCAAGCCCAATTCATTGAGCTTCTCTTTCTCTATTTTATACAAATAGGCCTCTAGAGATATGAGATTTCCCCTTATTACCGCTTTGGCTGCATCCCATACATTTTGGTATGATGTCTCATTATTGTCATTTTCTTGGATGAAGTTATTAATTATGTCTATAATTTGCTGTTTCACCCAATCATTCTTTAGTATGAGATTATTTAGTTTCCAATTATTTTTTGGTCTACTTTCCTGTGGCTTTTTATTGAATGTAATTTTCAATGCATCATGGTCTGAAAAGGATGCATTCACTATTTCTGCCTTACTGCATTTGAGTTTGAGGTTTTTATGTCCTAATATATGATCAATTTTTGTATAAGTTCCATGAACTGCTGAAAAGAAGGTGTACTCCTTTCTGTCCCCATTACATTTTCTCCAGAGATCTATCATATCTAATTTTTCTAGTATTCTATTTATCTCTTTGACTTCTTTCTTATTTATTTTGTGGTTTGATTTATCTAATTCTGAGAGTGCAAGGTTGAGATCTCCCACTATTAAAGTTTTACTGTCTATTTCTTCTTGCAGCTCTCTT
Source organism: Antechinus flavipes (assembly GCF_016432865.1). NCBI lineage: Eukaryota > Metazoa > Chordata > Mammalia > Dasyuromorphia > Dasyuridae > Antechinus > Antechinus flavipes. The sequence continues at coordinate 19,955,132 of NC_067401.1, forward strand.
AATTTCTCTTTTAGGAATTTAGATGCTACACTACTTGGTGCATATATATTTAATATAGATACTTCTTCATTATTCATTCTACCCTTTAGCAAGATATAGTGCCCTTCCTTATCTCTTTTGATTAGATCAATTTTTGCTTTAGCTTGATCTGAGATCAGGATGGCTACCCCTGCTTTTTTGGCTTCACCTGAAGCATAGTAGATTTTGCTCCAACCTTTTACCTTTAACCTGCATGTATCACCCCGCTTCAGGTGTGTTTCCTGTATACAACATATTGTAGGATTCTGGCTTTTAATCCATTCTGCTAACCGCTTCCTCTTTATAGAGGAGTTTACCCCGTTCACATTTATGGTTAAAATGACCAATTCTGTATTACTTGCCATCTTGTTAACCCCGGTTTATGCTTTTCTCCCTTCTTACTCCCTTACCCCCTCCCTTACCCCCCTTCCCAGTATTAAGCTTGTGAGCTCCCCTTGCTTCTCACAGCCCTCCCTTTTTCAGTATCCCTCCCCCCCCTTAGAGTTCCCCCCCCCAACTTACCCCTTTCCCTCCCAGTTACCGTATTCCCTTCCACTTAGCTTATTCCTTCCTTTTTCACTTTTCCCTTCTCACTTTACAATGAGGTGGGAGAAGTTTCACCATAGATTGAATATGTCTAAAATTCTTCTCTTACTGCCAATTCTGAAAGCAGTAAAATACTCACTATTTTCATTCCTCTCCATTCTTTCTCTCAGATTTACTAGGTTTTCTTTGCCTCTTCATGAAATGTAGTACCCCCACTTTCCCTTTTTTCTAGTACAATGTCCTTTCCACAACTAGTTTCTAGAACAAGGTATACATGTATTCTTTATACATCTTTACAGCCGAAATATAGTTCCCAAGATTAATCTTTACCTTTTTAGATTTCTCTTGAGTTCTGTGCTTGTAGATTAAATTTTTTGTTAAGTTCTGGCTTTTTCATCAGAAATAGATGAAATTCGCTTATTTCGTTGAATGTTCATCTTCTTCCCTGGAAAAAGATGCTCAATCTCGCTGGGTAAGTTATTTTTGGTTGCATACCAAGTTCCTTAGCCTTTCGGAATATCATATTCCAGGCCCTTCGATCCTTTAATGTGGATGCTGCCAGATCCTGGGTGATCCTTATTGTGGCTCCTTGATACTTGAATTGGGTTTTTCTAGCCGCTTGCAGTATTTTTTCCTTTGCCTGAGGGTTCTGGCATTTGGCCACTATATTCCTTGGTGTTTTGATTTTAGGATCCCTTTCAGTAGGGGATCGATGAATTCTTTCAATGTCTATTTTACCTTCTGTTTCTATGACTTCTGGGCAGTTCTCTTTGATAATTTCCTGGAAGATAGTGTTCAGGCTTTTTTTTTCATCATACTTTTCTGGAAGTCCGATGATTCTCAGGTTGTCTCTCCTGGATCTGTTTTCCAGGTCTGTTGTCTTCCCCAGAAGGTATTTCACATCCTTTTCCATTGTTTGATTTTTTTGGATTTGCTTGACTGATTCTTCTTGTCTCCTTGAGTCATTCAATTCCAATTGTTCGACCCTGATTTTCAGTGAGGTATTTTCTTCACTCACTTTTTTAAGATCTTTTTCTAATTGTCCAATTGAGTTCTTTTGTTCTGTGGAATTTTTTTCCATTTCGCCAATTTTGTTTTTTAGAGAGCTGTTTTCTGTTTCCAGTTCACTAATCCTATTTTTCAAGGATTTGGTTTCTTTATCCACTCTCTCTTTAACTGACTTCTCCAGGCTCTTTTGCCAAGCCTCCCTCTCCTTTTGCAGAGCCTCCCTCTCCTTTTCCCATTTTTCTTCTAGCTCCCTTGTGAGAGCCTTTTTAATTTCCTCCATGAGATTCATCTGTGCTGAGGGACATAAGGTCTCTTCCTTCGGGGATTCACCTGGGGACTGTTTGTTTTTAGTCTCCTCAGGGTTTGGAGTCTGCTCTTTATCTGTATAAAAGCTGTCCAGGGTTAAATTCTTTTTCAGTTTCTTGCTCATTCTGTCTATTTATCAAAGACAAACTATCAAAGAAACAGAAGGAAAAAAAACCCCTTGAATGGAGGCTGCTTTCTTTGGGGGAGGGGCAGGGTATTCGTGAGGCACAGGTCCTACTGTGCTATAGCGCCTGCGCACTGAGATCCGAGCGCTCTGAGATCCGAGCGGGCTAAGACACTGTGGGGGAGGGGTGGCCAGGTCCCGAGAAATTCCAGCTGTTTGGGATTGTATTCTTCACCCCCGGTGTTTTTAGCTTCTCTGCTGGGCTGCTGACTTGCTCCTATAGCAAAGCTCTCACCGCAGAGACGGCTGTGATCGCGTCCTACCCCTTCTCCGCTCCACCCGGTTCTGAGCTGCTATCTATGCTCTGGTTGCCGCTGCTGCCCGCAGACTGCTTCCAAATACCGTCCCCGCCCTCGCGCAAAAACAGACCTTTCTTGACGAGTCTCAAGGATGGTTTCTCTTGGTAAGTAATTGTATGGTTTTTTTTTTCAGTCGAGCATTAATTCAGAGGCATGAAATGAAATGAATAGTGAGAGAAAAACACGGAGATTACACAGAAGTGTATTTCCTCTCCGCCATCTTGGCCGGAAGTCCCCAAAATCTGTATCTTTCAAACCTCTTATCCCACTTGAATTATCTTTACTTCTCATTCATCTGGCATAGTCATTATTTCTTTAAACTTTATGAAAAACCGAATTCCTAAAGTCTCGGTTTTGTGTATTATTATGTTTGATGTTCCCTTTCTGCAGATTTACAAGTTCAATGACGAAAAGGTCACTGCTTTGTCCTAAGGTTATGGCAAATTTTGCATTACTTAAGGACCAAAGGTAAATCCAAAGTTTAATTATTCTAAAGTCACTGCTTCTCTCAGCCTTTGACTTCAATGTTTCAAGAAATCTGTGATTTAATCCTGGTGGATGCTCTTCTATCCATTTGACCCAGAGTCTATCCCTCTGAAGCTTCTTTTAGTTCTGTAGCCAAAATTAAGCAAAAGTCCCAGCTGTCTGTTGGTCAGTCCTCTGGTGTGAATCTCTCTGATCTAAGCAAGCCAGTCTTCAAGTAATAATCAGATTCCCGTTCGAAATCTTTTTGACTTAGTGGGATTTAGTCGGAGTATAGTCTTTTGAGACCTTAGTGTCACCTCCAAACCATCAGGAGTCATGGGAGAAGGATTTTAGTGGAATGGCCACCTTCTATATCATGAAATTGCCAGCAAGGCATTTCTAGAATTTATGGGCTGTACTGAGACTGCCAAGAGTTTAAAAGGGATTTATTTTGGGCTCTATGAATGATATAAATGATAAGAATGAAATCTAACCAAGCTAAACAGGTTTTCCTATAAGCGAGGTTTAATGACTAAATGAAAAATCCAGAAAGGGGTGGATGTCTGGGAGGGAAGGGAGAATCGGGGGGATTAGGTGGCTGGGGGCTCATATGAGGGAGCACAATGACTGGATTTGTAAGAAAGGAGCTACCAAGGGGAGGTTATTTCATCAGGGCCGGAGAGATCCCCAAGGTTCATACGCAGGAAAGCAGCAAGAAACAGTAGAAAGAACGTGAACTCTAGTGTTTGGGGAACAGCACTGCAATATACCTCTGGTGAGGAGAATTTGTCTAATGTTGGGCAAATCAAGTGATATCTCTAATCTTTATTCATTTCTAAAAGAAATGAGCTTCTGAGCACTCTCCCAGTTATAGAGCTAACATATATATATATATATATATATATACACACTCACTCATGCATACACACGTAGGAGTACATGTATATATAATGTGTATATTTATATCATACAAACATATGTTATGTACACATGTACATAATAAACGTGCAGCATTACACACAGATATATATATGTTTATCTATGTCTATATAGATATATACATATGTATGTACATACATGTATGTGTATATAGATTATATGAATAGGTTTATATATTATATATGTATACATATAATATATACTAATTTTTGTATAAATGAACCCACTATATCATTCTAGAACAGCATGCTACAACACATAGTATACAGCAGGACCCTAATATGTTTATTTTATTGAATGGAATACACCTGGAACCTAAAATTAGCCAAAATCTGTAGCTGCAGAGTCTCCTAAGCTTCCTGTCTGTTTTAAAATTATTATCAACCAGACTATTATTGATCTATCTTTCTTTCTATTTTCTATCCTATCTTTATTCATCCATTCATCTATCTACCCATCCTTCTATCTCTCTACCTATCTCTTATCTATCTATTCATCCATTCATTCATCTATCTATATTCATCTATCTCTATATCTATCCATCCATCTATTATCTAATAATCAATAAACTCCAAGCCACTTAAAAGTGAATAAAAAAGTTGTTTCACAGTTAAACTGCCAAAGTACCTGACGCATTGGACAGTTGTTAAAAACTGTACATTTGCTGAGTTTTGATGCTTCCCACCTTGTATTTTAAGTGCATTCACCTCTGAATTGATATTAAGCCACCATTGTTTAGAAAACCCCATTCTCTCTAATTCAGAGGCTAATGTTATCATCTGCCCATTTTTCTCTGAGACCACATTGGGCTCAAAATTCCCCAGGGACAATTTTTAAAACAATCCTTACACATTAGAACTTCTTAGCTTTCATCAATGAAATGAGCCTCTTTCTGCTGGTTGTGATCCAGCAACAATGATGATATTCCTCTCTGAAGCTCTCTTATAATAGTTTCAGTAAATTTCAATCCACTAAGCATTAATTAGGCACCTACTATCACAATACACGATGCACCAAATCCCTGGTTTTTTTCTGTTCTATACAGAACTACCTCTCCTGCCACCCTCTCATCATTCCTTATATTTATGAAACTATTATTCTACTTGGGAAACAAAATCATGTCCAGAGATAGGAAAATACAAAATATTACAATATAAATGGGGAGAAGTTAACAATTTGGGATTAGAAAAAGAGCTTATTGTAGGATACATCATAAAGCTGATATTTCTTGTGTTTTACTCGTAAGAGCTTCTCACATGACCATCCCATAAACATTTAGTAAAAAGAGAGACAGGGAATTGGAGTCATTCTTACAGCAAGGTCTCCTGTAAGTATTTTATCTTATGCCAAATGTCACCAGAAGTTACTGTGATGGACATAAATATGTCAATATTTGGGGAAGGGGAGATTTTGAGCCAGAGATGACAGAACCAAATGGAGCAATTGCCTCCAATCTTTTATCCTGGTGATGGACCTGATGCCCTGCAGAGCACAGATGCAGCCTTTATAAATGGAGAAAGCAGAGGTCACCATGTTGGAGTGCTCAAGGAAAGGGCTGCACTGAGAAAGGGTTTGAGGTCCTTGGAAGAGGAGATACTTTCTGGTGTTTTGTCTATCCCTTCTGCTGAGATCTGCAAGTAGACAGGGACCTTGTGGTTGATTTTCTGATTGACTGATTGCTGGATGGGGTTGTCTCCTCTTCTGGGTCCCCCTCTACTTCCTAGGCAAAATGAATTCTTTACCCAGATTGTTTTTTCTAGGCTTATCGCCTTATAATGGTCATGGATGTCATTGATGGTTCTGGAATCATTCCAGGGCTTCATATGCTAGATAGAGGAGTTTCTATTTGTTCCTAAAGTTGATGGGAAGTCACTGGAGCTGAAAGTTCACCCGGAGGCACCTAGAGAGTTAGCAAACACTGATGAGTTCAGCTTCAGTCTATGTGCTTCTGGGGTGAGAGGGGGGCAAGAGTGAGGAGGTCTGGGAGGATGCATCCACGAGGCATTTCACAGCTCCAGGAACTGACAGCTCCTGATTCACTGCTGGGAACACAGGGACCTAGGCCAGAAAGCAGGGAGAACAAACAACCACATCAAGGCTTCTTCTGGGTCATTTGTCCAGGCCGGGAAGGTACAGAACCAGCAGGAGATGTTTACTCACTTGGAGATGCACACCTGTCAGACCTGGACGGGAGAACCCTACAGGGAAGTTTCTCCTAGCATGGTCAGAACCAGCTAGTTTAGGCAAGGGGGGAGGGTATGAGGAGGAGGGGAGTTGGGAGAAAAATGCAATCACTGGACAAACCTCCAATCAGACTGCCTGGCTTCTCATTTCTGTCCTGCCACTAATAAATATACCATGTGCCTTCTATATCTGTAAAGTAAGGGAGGAAGACTAGACAAGAATAATCCAGTCATTGGGGTATGGCAATTGATATTGATGTCACCCTTACCAAAAAAAATCATTTTTAAAAATAATGGAAATGAATTTAAAGAAATAATTGAAATAATTAAAAATCCAGTTGGAAGTTTGTGAATATAAAGTTGTATTTCTTTCACCATTCAAATAGCTGGACCTTCTGAAATTTATCCAAAGACTCCCATGGGCTACAAGTTAAAAAAAATCCTTCTTTAGTTAGCAAAGAAACACTGAAAACTAGAAATTTTCACAGGATCATAGAATAAGAGAGCTGGAAGAGACCTCAGGGCCAGTCAGTTCAGCCCTGACCTGAAAGTTGCTTCTATTATATATACCCAACAAGTGGGTTATCCAGTCTATACTTGAAAATTATCATTTGTGGAGAAACCTGCCCCTTGCTGAGGCAACCCTTTTTACATATGGGGAATAACAATGTTTGGAGCAGGTGATACAGTGGATAAAGCATGGGGCCCATTTGCCTCAGTTTCCTCATCTGTAAAACAAGCTAGAGATGGAAATGGGAAAGCATTCTAGTATCTCTGCCAAGAAGATTCCACATGGGGTCACAAAGAGTCAGACACGATTGAACATGATCCCTCCCCTCATTCTCCACCAATGTTGAGCCTGAATTGACCTTTTTTTCTACTTTTTCCCATTATTTCTACTTCTGTCCTTTGGGATCGGATTGTATGTACATGGTTGATCTCTCCTCTCTGTGAAGTCCTTTCAAATAGTTAAAGGCAGCAAGCTTTTCATCCCCCCACTTCATATCCTGAGGATATGAATCCTGTGTGTGTTTCTGGGGTCTCTAAGCTATGTATCCCTCTTCATTTTCTCCAACCAGAATAATGTTTTCCTTCCATCCTGGTCTACCCACGTAGGAGACCATCAGAACCAGTGGGGGCCCACTTCCTGGCTTCCAAAGAACCAACAGAAAGGACTTTGTATTGGCCACAACAAGCCATGTGAACCCTGCTAGAACCTGGTTATCCTGAAGCTAACAAAGCTTAGGGTAGGAGAGGGGAAGGCCTTGGGACTGAATCCTGGCTCTGCTACTCGCTATGGGACCAATGACAATTCAGTCTCAGCTCACTTCTTTATCTCAATTCTCCATGCTCATCTCTTTCTCTCTGTCTCTTCTCCCTTTCCCATATGATCTATCTCTCCATCTCTCTGTATCCAACTCTATTTCCTCCCTTTCTTTGTCCCTCTATCTCTCTGATCCTATCTCTCTGTCTCTCTCCATGTCTCCTCCTCCTCTTCTTTTTCTCTTTCTGTATCTCTCCATATTGAGCCATTTTTGTAACCATCGCGCTTCCATCACCAATGACCCCGGCCCCACAAAGATTATGAGCCTCTCTCACTTTCCAATTCTTCCTCTTAAATGAGGAGATTGGACTGGAAGATTCCTAGAGTCCTTTCCAGGAGAAATCCTGTGTGTTTATTTTAATTTCCTTTGACATGTTTACATACTATGATATTTCCTGTCACTTTGGGTTTGTTATTGCAAGGGTCAAGAGCTCAGAAAGCATACGAACAGATTCGGAGCTGAAAACGACTTTGTCATCGTTGTTGTTTGGTCATTTTTCAGTCGGGTCTGGTGCTCCGGCCCCCGGTTTGGAGTTTCTTGGGAAAGATACCAAAGCCGCTGGCCATTTCCTTTTCTGGTTCTAAAGTGATCAGGCAGGTGCAGGGGTAGATCAGTTTGGTGGGGAAAGGGGCCTGAAGGGAACATCTGGGCAGATGGAAAGCTGCCCACCCTGTGGGGGTCCTGGTGCTCTGGTGGGTGCCCGGATGGGAGGCAGAGCACAGTGGTCCCCAGCTCCAGGGAGGCTTTCTTGCAAAAGCTGGGGCGTGGCAATCATGGCTGGACTCTACGGCTGCCCAGGTCTCCTCTGGCTCTGAGCAGACTTGCTGATGTTGTTTTTGTCTCTCTCAGGCTGCTCTGTGTGAGCACCCACTGCATTCTAAACTCCTGTTCTCATCCAGAAAATGGAAAAGATTTGTAACACTAATGGCCACCTGCCGGCTTTTTTTATGAGACTCGAGACAATGCTGTGCCACGTTGAATGAATCATCCCTAAAATTAGAAGTCAGCTCCTCGTGCTCCTTGCCTGTTCTACATTGTAAATAAAATTTTCCAGTTTTCCTCTGATACTCTCTAAGCCCCCAGCGGTTTTAACTCTGGGTGGAGTGGGGGCTGTGGCTGAGATTAAAGGGATTCTCAGAAAAAAGTCCCCGGGCCAGATAATGCCCAAAGCCACAGGCTATTTTATTTGACATGTATGAGAAATACATACAAGTGAGAGACAATAAATAGAGCTGGAATCAGGTACAAGGCAACCCGGGACCAAAGTGCCATCGATTTAAATCCAGAAGGGACCTTAAAGACCACTGACGCTAACTCCATCCATTTACAGATAAGTAAACTGAGGCACAGAGATGCGAAGGGACTTTCCATTTCAATCTTCCCAGAAGCACAGATTTAGAGCTAGAAGGGAATCAAATCATCATTTTACAGTTAAGGAAACTGAGACACAGAGATTGAGGAAATTGTCTAATCTCACAGTTAATAAGAATCTGAGGAATGATTTGGACCCAGATGTTTTTGATTTCAAATCCATAAGTCTCTTCATGCTTCACATAGGAGCTTAGAGTCACGTCTCTGAGATAATACATAACAGACTGGGTGGAAACGTGCACTGGTGGATGGACGTCCCTCACTGGGAAGATGCTTGCATTGATGAAATAACAAGGCAGGGAAGAAGACCATATGGTTTAACTGGAGATGCCCAAGGTAGCCCCAAAGGGGGAGGTGGACCAGAAGGGGGGGGTATTAGGGCAGCATTGACCTTCAGAAGAAGGTGCTGGGATTGATCCCTCCAAAGCAGGGCGGGTGGGGGACACAGGGGAGAGGTGGCCAGGGAACCTGAGGCATGAACCCTGAAAAAATAGACTGCGTGTCTAGGGATGGGATCTCGCTGGATCCAGCATGACAACATGGTGGGTATTATTAAGAGTGGAGCGGACCAGAAGCCTCTAAAACAAGGCAAGGGCCATAGCCAGCCTGTGGAACCATTGAGATTTAAACAACTGCTGTTTAGTGGGGAAAGGCTCCAATCACCTACTGCCCAGAGAATGGGATTTGGGGTGACTCTTGTTTCTGGCTTAGGACACCGTAGGTCACCTAGCTTATTGCTGATCAAAAGGCAGAAGCCATTCTGCTCTCCTTAAAGCTGGTAGACAAGAGCCATGAATTTGGAATCGGAGCATATGCAGTGAAGTCCTAGCTCTGCTAATTACTATTAATATGTTACTTCTTTCTTTATCCTCTACCCCGATCAGCTTCCTCTCGAGTCCTCAGTTTCCCCATCTGTAAAACCCAGAGGTTAGACTAGATGAGCTCTGCCTCCCTTCCAGCTTTAGAGGGAGATCTGCACTAAGTCCTGGTGCCCACCTTTTAGCAAGGATATGGACAATTAGTGAGAAAGGAGGCAGTAAAGGGCATCCAGTCCACAGTATATAAGGGTCCACTAAAGGAACCAGGAATAGTTAGCCTAGAGAAGGGAAGACTGGGGGTGGGGGCGAGGGAGCATTATGGCTTTGTTTAAGTATTTGAAGGACTGTCATATGGAAGAAAGATTAGATTTGTTTTGCTTGGTCCCAGAAGGCAGAGCTAGGAACATAAAAACTCAATATGGTCTCGGGAATAAGCTTTAGTTAAAAAAATGGAGAGAGGAATGTTGCAGTGCTAGCCTGTCGCGGGGCCAGCCAGCACCCAAAGCCCTCTGAGATGGCCCAGCTGATACAAGGCTCCCCCACACTGGGAGCACCCTGCACAAATCGCACTCCACAGACTGTCCTCAGCTCAGAGAGGCCGTGAAGAGAGCCGGGGGGCACGGGGCAATGGGCATCTAGACTGGGTCTCTGTTTATGTGATTCCAACATAATGAGCCAACAAATAAAAGATGTCCAGGATGGAACAGGGAGGTTCTCTTAGTCTGACTGCCTTAAAGCATTTTTGAAATGAGGGAAGCAGAGAACTAGCCAGGCCAGTCACAATCTGCTCTTCACTATATATATATATATATATATATTCTTCATATGCTCACATTGAAAGGGAAGACAAGAATCGAGACACGTCTAGACTCCTCCCTTGCTTGTGACCCCGAGGGGCTGGTGGTGGGCACTGGCAACCCCCAGAGAGGCTCTCTTTGGGAGAAAGGCCTTGATGCCACATGGAAGTGTTCCAAGGGAAAGGGATGGATTTGGACTAAGAGATCGAGAAGTTCATCGGACCCTATTATTTCCTGACAGATAAGGAAACCAAAGTATAGGAAGGATAAGTGATTTGTCCAAATTCACATATCCATTAACACTGGCTTCCTTGTTCTTTGTGTGAGAAACTCTCATCTCCCAAAATTTCTACTGGCCAACTACCAAATATGGAACACTCCCTCCCTCGTTATCTTTGTCTCCTGAATTTGTTGTCTTCTTTTTTATTGTTGTTGTTCAATCCTTTTGGTCATGTCCAACTCCCCATGACTCTATTTAGGGGTTATCTTGGCAAAGATACTGGCGTGGTTTGCCATTTCCTTTTCCAACTCATTTGAGAGATGAGAAAATTGAAAAAAAATGAAAAATGAGGGAAAAAATGGGAAATGGTTAAAATTACTTGCCAGGATCACATGACTAATAAATATTCTTGGCAGAGATATTGGAATGGATTGCCATTGTTTTTCCCAACAATTTTACAAATGAGGAAATGGAGACAAATAGGATGAAGTGACTTGGCCAGGTAGTTCAGATTTGTACTCGGTAACACGATTCCAATCACTTCCTTCAAGTCCCAGCTAAAATCCTACATCCTCCAAGAAGCTTTTCTCTGCTCTCCTTAAACTCAGTGCCTTTCTTGTTATCTTCTGTGAGCTCCTTAAGAGTAGAGCTTGCTTTATTTTAGCCTTTCTTTCTTTATATTGTGAAATTTATCACAACATATGGCACATAGTTGGTACTTAATAAATGCTTCTTAACTCAACACCTATAGTAAGTGATGGAGATGGGATTTGTACCTAGGGTCTCTTAAGTCGAAAACTCTTTTCATGGCATCATGACACTTAATACTTGACACCTGGGTGACCATGGAAAACTCATTTAAACTCTCTGGGTCTCAGTTTCCTCATCTGTAGACGGAGGCAGTTGGCTTAAATGCTCTCCAAAGACTCCTTTCTAGGACTCTGCGAACACAGAGCTTCATTCAGTACTTTTTGTACCCAAGCCAACAACAACTTGGTAGCTCAGTGGATAATCAGGAAAGAGTGAAATCAATAAAACTTGAGTTCACATCTGGCCTAAGATATGTGACTCTGAGCAAATCCCTTCACCCTGATTGTCTCAGTTTCCTCATCTGTAAAATGAGCTGAAAAATAAAGTGACCGACCACTTCAGTATCTCTTCCAAGAAAACCCCAAATGAGCTGCCAAGGGTCAAACGCAACTGAAAGCAACTGAGCAACAAGAACGCCCAAGTCAGATTATCTTCCCCCCTAAAGATCTAGAACTGATTGAGAATGAAAAGAGTCAGATAACTAGCTAGAATGCTTTCAGCACATCATGGCCCCACCAGAAAAACATCCTCTTGTCCTTGAAAATAGCTTTTCCCCTGCTATCTTGTAGATTAAGAATATAAAAGAAATGTTTTGACCCTGAATGAAACTATTGAGTCTAGTCCTGAAGAAATGGAGATCATTCAGTCTAGGTTGGCGCAGACTGAGTTCTGGAGGTACAGAAGCCAGGAAATGGATTGGAATATGGGGAAAGTAGCATCCCTTATGGATACAAACTAATGTCATCCTTGAATGTGCTCACTCGACTTCCAACTCATAGAATCCCTCAGTTCTTTCCAAAGGGAACTCAGGGCCACTTCGCTTATGATGTCTAATCCAGAGTTTCTCAAATTGTGATCCTGGGATCCCTGGAATCCCAGATGAACTTTCAGAAGGCCTATGAACCCAAAACTATTTTCATCATAACATGAAAACATTGTAATTTTAGCACCACTACATTAAACATCAACAGCTATAACCCACACAAACAAAAGTTCTTTGTGGTCCTCAATAATTTTTAAAAGTACAAAGAAGTTTTGACTCCCAAAATGGGAAAATGACTTATCTTGTTGAAGCACAAGTTATTTTCAGAACTTGACCTGAATCCAGATCTTTTTGTTTTTTTTCTAAAACGAATAGCACAAAGAAATAGAGTAGTTGATCAACGAAATAGTTTAGGTTCACATAACAAAATAGTCAATGACTAAGGCTAAAGGTCCCAGATTTGGGGATAAGAATTCACTATTTGACAAAAACTTCTGGGAAAATTGGAAATTAGCATGGCAGAAATTAGGCATTGACCCACACCTAACACCATATACCAAGATAAGGTCGAAATGGGTTCATGATTTAGACATAAAATGAATAGCACAGGGAATGAATCCTTTTGACTTAGGGGAGGGAAGGCCCAATGTGGATTGGAATGTCAATGCTGATTTAGAGAGAGCTTTTTAGCAGAGTGCCGCACATAGTAGGTGCTTTAAAATGCGTATTGATCAGCTGACTGACAATGGATGCACAGTTGCAGAGAGGAAAATTTAAGGTTAGGATAAAGACAAATTTCCTAACAATTAGAGTTAAAGAGGCACTGATTAGTGTAGATAATGAATGACTCCTCTGAAGTGGTCACATGTATTTGAATTTACACTATTTAAAGTTATCATTGCGTAAAATATGGTAATTGGTTCCAGTCCAGTGGAAATATGCGATGTGAATTTGAATAATGTTATCATTTCACAGGATTTGTTATTGACACTAATCAGGACATGGATGTATCCCGAAATGGAATAGGTTTCCTTGGGAGATAGTGAGTTTCCTTTTGGGACAAATTATCAGGGATGTTATAACATGAATCCTTGTTCAAACACAGGTTAGAATAAGTTAAGCCATCAATTTTTCTTATAAAGCAACTCCTCTGTGCTACAACTGTGTGGGGCAGTCAATAGAGAGAGCCCTTGGGCTGGAGTCTGGAAGATATGGAATCAAGAAGTCAACTTCAGAATACTCACTAGCTGTGTGACCCTGGATAAATAATTTTACTTCTGCTTGCCTCAGTTTCTCCATCTATAAAATGGAAGTGTTAGTTACAATTAATTATCATTATTATGTGGGAATAACTTCCGAGGTTCCTTCCAATTTAGAGCTCCTATGTGTCTTGTCTTCCCATTTAAGCAAAGTTAGAGAGCACTTTGTACACTTCTGCATCCTCTATGATATCTAGCACCGTGCTGGGCACATAGGAAAATCTCAATCAGTCTTATTTTGGCGTGTTGAGGTTGTAGTTTTCCCCAATGTGTTCCTACTCTGATAAGCCTGGAAGCCAACATATTATCTGCAGTGTCCTGGAGACAGCTGTCCTTGGCAGGTTTCCACCTCTGTGAAACAAGCCCCATAAATTAAAGGGGAAGCCTTGGAAACCCCCAATAAATTGCTTATACCTGTCAGGCGAGATCCTGCCTCCCAAGCAGGGACAGTACCGGGGGGTGAGAGTTAAGAGCGCCCACCCACCATAGTCAGAAAGCAGCTGGGAGCCCCACCCCAGGCAGATTCTGCCGCTGAGGAGGGAGCAAACAGGGAAAAAAAGCAACCATGGCTTTTCTGTGCCCCATGCAGAAGGTTTCTCCCTCCCCCACATAGGAGGTGGGTGACAAATCCAGAAACAGGCTGATTTCTTCTTGTCTCTGAACTCCTGCAACACTGTGGCACTTAGGTGACAATTAGTCACAGACTGCCTGATGACGTCTCTTGTGTAGGAACCTTTGTTGGTTGCTAATATTATTATTTAATTTTTCCTACTGAAGCCCCACTTAAGGGGGAGGAAAAGATACAGAGAGAGAGGCAGAAACTGAGGGGGAGACAGAAAGAGACAAAGGGAGACAGAAAAAGACAAAAACAGTGAAAGAGAGAGAGGGAAAGAAGAGAGAGAGACAGAGAGAAGGGAGGCAGAAAGGGGGAGAGAGAGAGAGAGAGAGAGAGAGAGAGAGAGGAGAGAGAGAGAGAGAGAGAGAGAGAGAAAGAGAGAGAGAGGAGAGAGAGAGAGAGAGAGAGAGAGAGAGAGAGAGAGAGAGAGAGAAGGAGGGAGGAAGGGAGACAGCAACAGACAGACAGAGACACAGAGATAGAGACAGACAGACAGGCAGAAAAAGACTTCTTGTTCCTCTTTTATTATTGTGCTTCAATAAAGGTTGGCAGTTATGTGGGTCCATGGGGCCCCTTTTGTCCTTCATCTATAGTATGGCTAAATCCTCTACATCAAATACCCAGACTACAATGAAAATCAGCTTGTCTTTATCTGGAGACAAAACCTATTATAAAAGTAGAGACAGCAAATAAACAAGATTTAAAGGGAAGTATGCCAGTTCTAAGGGCAGAGACGAGACAAGGAAAGGGAAAAAAGTGAAGAGGGGAATAAATTTCCCAGGTCCCAGCAGCAGCACAGTCAGGGAAACAGCAAAGTATGTCCTGGTAGATCACTCCTTAAGCAGTTCATTGAGCCAGACAAGGTTCTAACCATTCTTGGTTATGTTCAGTTTGGAGGAACAGCATCCTTCATCTGTGATTGGTTGAGTGCTGGATCTTTTCTCTTCTCTTTTCCTTTTCTTTTTGCTCTTCTCAGAGCTACAAGTTTCCCAGGTTTCCCTCTGTCCTGTGCTCTGCCTTCCATCATTATTCAGATTTTACTTTCAGCTGGGAAAAAGTTCTCATCACCCTTGTTGAAGCTACAACCGTTTTGTTTGTTTGTTTATTTACTGAACAAAAACCATAGATTCCCAGAGAGCAAAAGATTGGTTCCATCCATCTTTGTATCACTTCTCCTTCCTCTAAAAAGTTAGCACGGGGCTAGACAAATACTTGGCGCTCAAATACATATTTGGATGATTTTCTGATGGATCTTTGTGGGTTGTCATTATGTTTACTAATGTCTTTTCAGTTTAATCTTTCCCTAGAGGCTACCAGAAGTCATAATCTCTAAATCGACGAAAGGAGAGTTCTCTTACTAATGCATTGTTGGTGGATTTGTGAACAGGTTCACCCATTGTGGGGAGGAATTTAGAATTATATCCAAAAAGCTATGCCCAAAGAGATTTTTTAAAAGAAAAATTTTGAATTTTAAATGACCTATCTGTACAAAAATATTTAGAGCAGCTCTTTTGTGATGGCAAAGAACTGGAAATACCTATCAGTTGGGGAATGGCTGATCAACTTGTCATGTCTCAATGTAGTGGAATACTATTGAGTTATAAGAAATGACAGGCAGGATGCTTTCAGAAAAATCGGAATAGAATTATATGAACTGATATAAAAGTGAAGTGAGTAGAACCAGGAGAGCACTAAACTAGTGTCTGATGATTGAATGACTTAGCTATTCTTAGCAATGCAGTCATCCAAGACAATCCCAAAGGACTTACGATGAAAAATACTATCCACCTACAGAAAAAGAACTGATGATGGAGTCTGAATGCAGATCAAAGCGTACTATTTTTCACTTTCTTCATTTTTATGTGGGTTTTTTTTTTTTGGTCTGTGACTCCTTTCACAACATGACTAATATGGAAATATGTTTTGCATGATTGTATCTGTATCACCTACATCAAGCTGCCTACTGTCTCAGGAAGGGAGTGGGGAGGAGGGAGAAAATTTAGAACTCAAAAAAAATTAATGAATATTAAATGTTTAAAATGTGAAAAATGAATATTTATAGGAAAAATAAAATGTTATTAAAATAAATAAAAGCCCTCTGATAAAAAGCTGCAGTCACACAGCCACTGGCTTTACAAGATAAGAAAATGGAGGACTCAAGGTCAAACAGATAGTGGGTAGAACTGGTGAGATTTGAATCCATGTCCTCTGACTCATCAATGCTCTTATCATTTAGACTCAGAGCTAAAATTAGTTTTAAAGCATCAGATCCAGCTCTTTTATTTGACAGATGAGGAAACTAAGGTTAGAGAAATGAAGTGACTGCTTTATCATATTTTTTTTAAGAACCTACACTTAACACTGTACACCAAGATATATAGTGGGTTTTTAAGTCTGGAAGTGTAAGACCACTTTCATTGGCTTTCTTCTGCAGTACAAACTGTTATTTCTGCCTGAGGGTTTTTATATTAAATTTCACTGTAATTTTGCCTTTTTATTTAAAAAAAATCACCTTGCTATTTTAATTGGTACTGTGTTTATTCAGTGAGGGAAAAAAATTATTCATGCCCAGCTATACGTGCCATATGAACAAAATATATAGTCACATAGTCCCTGGATCTCAGTTTTTTCATCTGGAAAAGGGGTTGAAGGTGTGACAGTTACATGACCTCTAAAGCCCTCTATTATCTTGTGAGATGTCCCTAGATCACTAGAAGATCACAGAGGTAGAACTAAAAAAGACTTCAACCTTATGTCCATTCCTCACCCCCCCCCCATTTTACAGATGAGCATCTAGAAGTCTATGGAGTTTAAGATCATATAGATAAATGAAGGATCTGTAGGTACGGTACTCTAACCCCAAATTTAAGACTCTTTTTATGAGATCTCGCTAGACAAAGGATGCTTTATTCTAGAAAACATGCACGAGCAACAACATTCACAAGACATGCTCCCAGAATCCTTTGAAGCCAAGAGATCCCAAAAAGGAGCATAGAAATATAACCCAGAAGGAAAAAGGGCACGGGACCACCAAGGACTATCTAATCACTTCTACTCCCATCCTTTCAACCCTTTGACCATCAGCTTGCCTTTCACCTTGTTACCATGAGGGATTCTTTGAGAACCTGCCACTGGCTTCTCATGGCAGAACTTCCTCCTTAAATAATCCAGAATAAATGGCCCTGTTGTGTTAAGTTTGGGGAGTTAGTAGTGTAATATAAGGAAGAATGGTTATCAAGCTCCAAGACCTGAATTCAAATCTTCCCTCTAATATATAGACTCTATGTGACTTGGGTAGGAATTTTCCACCCCTCAGTTTCCTCATCTGTAAAGTGAGGATGAGATTGAACTGTAAGATTCCTTCCAGCTCTAGGTTTAAAAACCTTTGGTTCCACAGGTCTAACTGTCTAAATAAGAGACAATTATCTGCTTTCCCTTGTTGCTTAAAGTGATCTCATTCTCCTTGTCTAACTTTCGCAACATTTTAACTGGGGAAAGAAACTATGACTCAATTTAACTTAAACAAAAATATGAAGGAACTTAACTAAGATACCCAGAAAACAGGGCTAACCCCAAGTTCAAATTTAGCATGTATTTTCAGTATATTCTATATTTAGTCATCTATTAACCACCTACTATGTGTCAGGTGTTGGGTGCTAAAGACTAACCATGCAAAGAACGGCATAAGATGATCCCTGCCCTCAAGGAACTCACTATCAAACGATATCTCCTTCATTGATCACTGAAATCTTAAATGCTTTTGCAATCTTCTTTTAAAAATATACCTTTCCAAAGTCTGAATTATTTGAACATATTATCAGCTGGAAAGCCACTCAATGGTATTCCCATCCATCACTCCTTTTTTCTTAAACTGGTGGGTATTGATCACCCAGTCTAGAGAATTGTGTCAATCAATAACTGTTTTCAGAGAAATATTGTGCGAGGGTAAAGAAATTAGTTTATTTCGTAATGGGAAGAAACAAGATGTCAATCAGACCCATTGGATTTCGACTTAAGCGACGACTGAGCCCAGCTCAGTGACAGGTAAAGTCACAAATAGGAGAAATTGAGATCATGGGAAAAGACAGCTCCTGTTCTTGGTAAAGGAGGGGGGCGAGTAGCCAAGAATCCTAGATCTGAGCTTCCCCAACTGAGCATTAGACAGCCCTGACACACATCTACAGAAGGATTCAGTTGGCCTTCAAGCGGAAGCCTTTGGATGTTACTAGTCATTTTCCATTGGAAATCAAAGGCTCATGAAGACCTGTCCTTTTAATCCCAGAGAACTGAAGCAAAAAGGGGAACACCAAAGCAAGGTCACTGGATCATAGATTTAGAACTGGGATGAAAATCCGGAATCAGCTAGTCTATTGCTCTATTCTTCCAGAGGAGGAAACTGAGTCCTCTTTCAATTGTGGCAAAAAAAAAAAACCCATTAGTTTCTGTGAAGGAGTACATAGCTGTGAATCAAGGCAGCACATTTCACAATTCCCTAAAATAATAATTGACGTTCATATGGCATTTTAAGGTTTTGAAAGGGATTTTAAAACATGTTATCTCATCTGATACACACAACCACTCTGTTCCACTATAGGTAATATCAACCCATTTAAGAGATGAAAAAATTAAGGTATAAAGAATTAACGTGATTTATCCAAGGTCTCATAATGATTAACTATCAGAGATGGAAAACGGATCAAAGTCTTTGATTTTAAGGACAATATACTATGTCCCTGTGCCACATGGTTTCCACACCAGTCAATCAGATTTCTAGTCTTTATTGAGCACCTACACTGTACCAGACTCTGGAGGGAGCTGTCCACCCAGTGGGGATAAAACCAATGCAATTTTATATTTATGTTGCCTATATTTATTCCGTACATATTCATATATGAATGTGTCATGTCCTTCTTTGGAAGGAAAACAAAGTTTTGTTTTGATCTTTCCATCCCTAGCATGAAGCACAGTTCTTGGTCCGAAGCGGTGCTTAATAAAAATTGCTTGATTGATTGGAAGCACCTTCCCATTTGACTCCAGGACTGTCCTTCCTCTGGACATTTCTAGGCATGTTCAGCATCAATAATTAACACAGGGACAATGGATTGCAATGAACTAGGTAACCTTTCTGGTACAATGAAAAAAATCAATAAATGCAGAGTCAGAGGTTCTGTATTCAAATCCTATTTATGTCATTCAGTACTTATTTGACTCATTTTGTAATGCCAGAGAAACTGAGGCAAGACAGAGATTGGTTTATAATCTTTTAATGCGGACAGTTTAGACTAGCTGGCCCAATGGAACTCATGTTCAAAAATCATTCGGCAATGAGCAACTGAGTCAGGGAACTTTTATAGGGTTTTAGCTAAATAGGGTTTGCAAACAGAATATATAACCTGAGGATATTTTTCTCATTGGTAAGGTGAGAGTTGGATTAAAAGATTTCTAACCAGGGGCAGCTAGGTGGTGTGATAGATAAGAGTACCAGCCCTGATGTCAGGCTGACTGACTGAGTTCAAATCTGGTCTCAGACACTTAACATTTCCTAGCTGTGTGACTCTGGGTAAATCACTTAACCCAATTGCCAGAAAGAAAGGAAGAAAGAAAGAAAGGAAGGAAGAAAGGAAGAAAGGAAGAAAGGAAGAAAGGAAGAAAGGAAGAAAGGAAGAAAGGAAGAAAGGAAGAAAGAAAGAAAGAAAGAAAGAAAGAAAGAAAGAAAGAAAGAAAGAAAGAAAGAAAGAAAGAAAGAAAGAAAGAAAGAAAGAAAGAAAGAAAGAAAGGAGGGAGGGAGGAAGGGAGGGAGGGAGGAAGGAAGGAAAAAAGGAAGGAAGGAAGGAAAAAAGGAAGGAAGGAAGGAAGGAAAAAAGGAAGGAAGGAAGGAAAAAAGGAAGGAAGGAAGGAAGGAAAAAAGGAAGGAAGGAAGGGAGGAAGGGAGGAAGGAAAGGATGGAGGAAGGAAGGGAGGAAAAAAAGGGAGGGAGGAAGGAAGGAAAAAAGGAAGGGAGGAAGGAAGGAAGGAAGGAAGGAAGGGAGGAAGGGAGGGAGGAAGGAAGGAAGGAAGGAAGGAAAGAAAGAAGGAAGGAAAGAAAGAAAGAAGGAAGGAAGGAAGGAAAGAAAGAAGGAAAGACTTCTACTTCTCAGCTCTAGGTCTATGACTTCTCTAGACCTCAGTTTCCTCATCTGTAAAATGGGAGGGGGGTGCTGTACAAGATAGCCAGCATTAAATCTATGACTTTAGGAAAAGTGAATCCAACCAGTGAAGTGTTGGGAATAAAATGCTGAAATTCAGGGTGGGAAGACCTGAGTTCAAATATTGCTTTAACACTTAATAATTGCGTTACTGTGGAGCAAGTCAGCTAATTTCCCTCAGCCTCGGTTTCCCGAATTGAGCGACCTCCAGCTCCCCTTCCAACTCCACAGCCATGGCCCCACAAACCTTTCCGCCCCTGCTCCAAGCCAGTCTGTGCCTGTAAATATGGGCCACGTTCACATCTGAGTTTCCCTTTGTGCGCGGAGGTTGCCATGCCAGCAGCTGCCTGGGAGGTGCCCAGCTGCCCCGTCCCTACCTGCAAACAGCCGCCACAACAAAAGGATCCTTGAGTCGCTCATTGGGATCAGGTTGAATTTGGGAGTCATCACAATCCACCTTGGCCACAATTTTATTCGAGCTGCATTTTCAAAGCTCATGGCTGAGAGGCCGGGAGGGGTTGGGGGGAGGGGGGGACATGCAGCTGTTTTTCAAGAAATTAATTTCCATCCCTGCAGTGATCAGTCCTGGTTAAGCAAGAGAATCAAATTATCTAAGTTACTTCTGCTGGGAAGGACGGCTGTTCTGAATCCTGATGAAACATAACACAATGGGCCTATTTAATTTGAAACCCCAGACTGCCCGGCTTCTCATTTATAATGATAATGCGGTTTGCTTACATGGAAGATCTCAAAGAACTTTGCCAATGTAAATTCTGAATCCTTGGGCTCTCTCCGTTCTCCCAGTTCCCGATTTTCTTTAGTCGGAGATCTGAGATCGGAACCGGGAGAACCAAACGATACGATAGAAATAGCACTCTCTCTATCCTTGGAAAACCTGGTTCCAAAATCCGGCCGGAATACTCTCTAGGTGACCAAGGACACTCCCTGGGTCTCAGTTTTCTCACCTGTGAAATGGAGTGGTTGGCTTAAATGGGTTTCAAGTTCTCTTCTACCTCCAGATTTGAGATGGATGATTTTATGGCTCCTAGTGACTCCTGAAGGAGGCAGCTGGGTGGTTTAGTAGATAGAGCACAGGTCCTGGAGCCAGAAAGCCCTGAGTTCAAATTCTGCCTCAGATCCTTCCTAGCTGTGTGACCCTGGACAAGTCACTTAGCCCTGTTTGCCTCGGTTTCTCTAAATTAGCTGGAGAAGAAAACGTTCAACTACCCCAGTATCTTTGCCAAGGAAACCCTAAATGGGTCACAAAGAGTCACATAAACTGAACAACAACAAACTGCTTTTGAAGCCGGCTTTCTGGAAGAATTAAGCACTCTTTCACCAGTCAGGACTGACCAACTTAACATATACTTTTGGACACCATAAAAGGAAGGTCTAGGCAAATATGGATTTAGAGATGGGAAGTGGTAAATGACTAAATATCATGGATTTTCATCCCATTCTATCCATTCCATGAAAAGTGTTTCTATTATTCCTGAAAGCACAGGCAGTTATGGGATACAACCTAAAGAAGGAAGACCCTAATTCTAATCAAACAGCTCTGTTTCTTAAGGACACAGGATATGGACAGGGCAACGTCCCTTCTTGGTTTATATATTGCTGCTGACTGAAATTTAACCATGAGTAGTTGGAAAAGCTGCTCAGTAACTCAATATCCATACCACAGGTCAGTATATGGACAATGTGGACAGTATATCAACACACACACACACACACACACACACACACACACACACACACACACACATCACCCACTTCCTCGCCTTTGCCCAGGCTGTTCCAGATGCCTAGAATACTGTTCATCCTCACCTCCTCCTCTTGGGATCCTCAGCTTCCCTCACGTCTCAGCTCAGCTGCCACTTCTTCCAAGCCAAGAGGCTTTTTCTGTGCCCCTTAGTTCATTCCTGATCACCCAGACACATACAAGTAAATGTTTAACAATTGGCTCTCAAAAAAAAAAAAAAAAGAAAGAAAAGAAAAAAAGCATTTGCATGCATAGCATACTGTTAATTTAATCTGTAATATTAACATTTTCTCTGTCACTTTCTTAAGTCTAAACAATGAACAAAACAATAAATCAAACCCTGATTGGGAACAGTTGCCAATTTTCGAAACTATAAATACTAATGCGGAAAATTTAACAGTTTTTTTTTTTTTTTAATTCAGGACTGACTGGAGCTGGTCCTTGAACACCTGTCACATTCTACCAAAACTAATTTGCATTTAATTCTTTTGTTCTTCTGAATTTGAGAGTCAGAATTACAATTAGCTTGGAGCCAAGAACTTGGTTCAGGCCAGTATCTGCCTTCCATTGACCATATGATTCTGGATGGGTCACCTGAAATCCAGAAAATGGCGCTAAGACCACTGAGAAATTAGAGATCTGCTTGGTGGATGGAGTTTTCTCTCCTGGAAGGCAGTAGAGCCCCACTTTATACTGAATTTTTGACTTGATTTCCCCAACTGCTAATTCCTTTTTGAGCTCTTTCAGGGCTCAAGACTTGGTTTTTGTCATTGTCTTCTCAGTACCTAGCGTAGTGTTTGCCCATAGTAGGTCCTTAATAAATATCTATCAAATTGAATTGAATAGTGAAGAATAGGGAGACCAGAGGGAGGTCTCACTCAGCTCCAAAATTAACTAACATGCAGGAGGCTGAAGTCACATGGCCTGAAATGTCTGGGTTTTGGTAAAATGAGCCTCTGAAACTTTGCATAGTTTCTTTAAAAAAATCACGGAAATGAGCCACTTTTTTTTTTCAGCGTTAAGGAAATAGGACATAGTAGGTCTCTACAAATGAAAGCAGACTAGAATGGCAGAGTGCCTTCCCCAGGTCTCCATAGGAATGGTAAGGCTGGGACCTCAATGGCAAAGGGAACACCTAGATGAAGAAACTCCTCCCAAATCGGATCAAAATCTTCCTGTCTTAGAAAATTGTCTGGTTATACTGAGGTTAAGTGACTGATCCAGGGTCATACAACTAATGTTCCATCAGAGAGGGAATTTTACTTTTTATTTTTATATTTTTATTTGTAAATATATTTGTTATATATACAGGTGTATGCGCATATATAGTCTTTAAATATGTGTAAAGATGTTTATCCTTCATTTTCTTTGTTTTTTAATAGTTTAGAGTAAGTAGAATTTTTTTTGGTTCTTAATTGCTTTTTATTTTTCCAAATACATGCAAATATAATTTTCAACATTTATCTTTGCAAAACCTTGTGTTCTAAATTTTCCTTCCTCCTTCCCAGCCTCCCATAGACAGCAAGCAATCTAACATAGGTTAAATATGTGCGATCCTTCTAAACATATTTCCATATTCGTCATCCTGCACAAGAAAAATCGATTAAGAGGTGAAAGAAAAAAAAAACAAGCAAACTAAAAACAAAAAAAGGTGAAAATACTATGCTTGGAACTACATTCAGTCTCCATGATTCTCTCTCTGGATGCGAATGACTCTTTCTATCACAAGTCTTGTGGAATTGCCTTGAATCACCTCATTGTTGAAAAGAGCCAAGTCCAAGAGATAGAACTTTTATCCAAGGTCTACTTGACATCATATGGCAAACTCGCTATCCATTATCCCACACTATTTCATGCAGTGAATTTCATTCTGTCCATCCATCCATCCATCATCTGTCTATCCATCCAGTCAGTCAGTCACTTGGGCCAACTTTCTCTTAGCTCTCATTCTCACCTCCTTTCCCTGTCATTAATGTTCTATTTTTAATGGAAGTTAGTATGGGATGGTAGAAAAAAACATGATATTTGATTCTAAGGGGGCCTACATCAGAGTTCTCTCTCTGCTCATTGAAACTCATGTGACTATGAGCAATCACTTAACCCCTCGGACTCTTGATTTTCTCATCTGAAAACTGGGATGAAGAAGAGACGACATGGTCTCTTCAAGCTCTAAATCTATAGTCTTATAACTTGTGTAAGACACTAACTCATCATCATTGCTAATATGCTGCTGCTTCTAACACCCAGCAAACATTTCTCTATTGACCTTGAGGTCACTTGCAATTTGGACCCTTCTAAGGTCATGAAGTTCTATGATTTTCAAGCATGTAGGATCATCATGTTTTTAAAAAATGGCAGCCTGGAGCAGCTTGAGATTATTTAAAAAGCTCAACAAAACAAAACAAACCACTACCATTTCCCAAATGCAATGTAGCCTTTTCTCTATTCAGTTCTGGGCCCACTTTATCATCCACACGTAGAGTCCATCCAAGAAATTTATGGATAGACAGACCCAATGGATCTGTCATAAAATCCCAAGTCACAATCTGGGCAATATGAATTCTTTGCCTACTTTGTTTTTCTAGGCTCATTTCCTTTGAGTATCGTAGATGTCATTGAAGGTTCTGGCAGCATCCCAGGGCTCAATGCAAACAGCAAAAAGTCATCTGCAAACAAGCAGGTCTTAAAATGGAAATTTAGACTCAATTAAAAGAAGTACAACATTCAAAATGAAGGGAGGAATAGTTCCACTGTGCTCTACCTGTGTCGGATCTCATGTTAATAATAATACATTTATATAGTGTTTTAAGTTTTAGAAAGCACTCATTTACATTTCCTTGGGTGATTGGGACTGTGAATATCATTGTTCTCTTGTTAGAGGAAACAGTTCAAGGAGGTGATAGAAGCTGCTACCTGTATTCCAACACAAAAGTTTGAGCTGAGACGACACAATACGTCAGTAGAAGGGCCTGCCCTCGCCATCTTGGTTGAATCATCCAATATGCTCTGTGAAGAGCAAAACCAGATAAGGCATCCATCCAGCTGAGATAACTATCAACATTTTAGTTCAGTCTAATAAGAGAGAAACCCATCCATCACCTACCATGGATTCGATGTATATTTGTGGGATAGTATGACCCAGAGTATTGAAGAAAATGTGTTCACTTACTAAGCTAAGATTTGAACTCGGGTCTTCTGTACCAACAAGTCTGATCGTCATTCTAATATAGGACATTGTCATATCAGCAACATTATGGATGGTTCTGGACGTGTATTTTTTAAATAATCATGGTTAAGTGACTCGCCCAGGATCACACAACTAGTAATTTCTAGCTTAGTCAGAGCCAGTATTCTATCCACTGTGCCACTTAGGTATGCATTTTTAAGAAGCCTTTTAATTATTAATAACACATTCAGATAAAGGTGATGGGATGGTAAAAGGACTTGTAATTACATCATATGAAAAAAGTAATAGGATGTTTAGCCCAAAATATTATAGAAATGGTGTCTTTTCTAATAAAATATAAGTTCTTTATTCATGGCAATACAGTAGGTGCTTACAAGATGCTTATTGACTGAATCATGATAATAAGAACAACTGACTTTATGAAGGGCAATATCATGGGCCAGGACTAGCTCAGATGGTCTCGGTCTTTCAGGTTTGGAATTAGAAGGAGACCCTCATTGATCCTCCAACAGTTAATGGTAGGAGGTTTGCTTAACCCTAACCTAACAGAGAAAGGCTATTCAGCTTGGATGCAGTATAGATTCAGTTGTGAATAGTTTCCCTGCTTCTGTACAGGCCATAATGGTCTATTTGTCAGAAGCACGGGGGAAGAACTATTGACTCCTTGTGTTTTGTCTTTCTTTTGTGCTTAAGCCCAGGATTTAGTTCCTCAAGCCAATTATATTCAGAGAATAGTTTCAATATGATTTAAGGGAAAACTAGCTTAGCATTCCTATCAAAGGAAAGGAAAAAGCGGTAGGGATAGGATATCCGTGTTCATACATTTGAAAGGTTGTCGTTTGGAAGAAGCGTTGTATTTATTTTGATCCTAGAGAACAGATTGTGGACCAATAGATAGAAGTTATGAGAGGATAAATTTCAGCCTCAAACAGAGGCTATTCTCCTTTTAAATATTAGCAAAGATAGGGTCATAATGTAAAGATAAAAATTAAGAAATATAGTTTGTTATCCCTTGGGGGGAGGGTGAGAAAGGGAAGGAAGATTAGATCTAGAAAATCTACATAAAATTTAGAACTATGTCCAAAAACTGCATACTCTTGGATCCAGCAGTGTTTCTACTGGGCCTGTATCCCAAAGAGATCTTAAAGGAGGGAAAAGGACTCACATGTGCAAAAGTGTTTGTGGATGCCCTTTCTGTAGTGGCAAGGAACTGGAAAATGAATGGCTGCCATCAGGTCGGGGACAATAGGATATGAATATTATGGAATATTATTGTTCTATAAGAGGTGATGAGCAGGATGGTTTCAAAGAGGCCTGCAGAGACTTATAGGAACTGATGCTAAGTGAAGTGAATAGAACCAGGAGAACATTGTACACGGCTACAAGAAGACTGTGATGGACTTGGCTCTTTTCAACAATGAGATGATTTAGGCCAATCCAATAGTCTTATGATAGACAGAGTCATCTGCATCCAGAGCCAGTATTATGAGGACTGAATGTGGTTCTTACATAGTATTTTCACCTTTAAAAAAAAAAAAAAAGAAAAAAATCTGCATACAATTTTTGGCCCTCCCATCATACTAGAGAAGTCTAAATTATTATGGTATTAAAAGATAAAATATGTTGACATATACAATACTATACATATGTTTTATGAATTTCTAAACTTTTTTCTGTGTAGTCTGCTGGCTTTCATATGTCATCTGTGGCTTCTGCAAAACTCCCCTAAATTTTCTATTTAATTTCTTATGCCAAGCTGTTTTATATCAAAGCTGTGATGGGGAAAATCGGGAGGTAGAAAGAATAAGTGTATTAAAAGGTAAAGGTAGGAGCTTTCAGATGTAAATTGAGTCTTCCACACCAGTAGGGGTTGGAGGCTTTGGAAGCTCAATTGCATAGCCAAAGGCTGGAAGAGATTGTACACTGGGCACTGAAAGCCTCCCTACTTACTGCCTCCAGCCACTCGTTTGCATAGGTGAGTAAGAATTCAGAAATATATTATTTGGTTACTCTGATTTTGGTACGACATCCTTCACCAAAGAAATCCACCAGGAAGCATTGTTGAATAGTAGAACCTATACCTTTCCTAATACTTCCTTTGAAAATGACAAATGTCCAAGCTGAGGCGCTAAAGAGGCTTAATTGGAGTCCATCCGCCAATTCTAGGCCTGCCCTTTCTGAAAGAACATAGCGAGATCTGGAGTTTGGAGGGGGGGGAAAGGCAACTTTCCACTGAAGTGCAAACACAGGAACTCCAGGAGTTGGAATTGTCCATTAGAGACACTATAGACTGCATGACGACACAATACGTCAGCGGAGGAGCCTGCCCCCGCCATCTTGGTTGACTCATCCAACATGCTCTGTGAAGAGCAAAGCCAGATAAGGCATCCATCCAACTGAGATAACTATCAACATTTAGTTCAGTCTAACAAGAGAGAAACCCATCCATCACCTACCATGGATTCTGGGTATATTTGTGGGATACTGTGATCCAGAGTTTTGAAGAGAATGTGGTAACTTACTATTCTGGGTTTTCCATTTGAATAAATGTCTTTCTTAAGAGTTGATTAAGTCTCCGTGTTAAAAGGAGACACACTAATGGGTGCTCATTTAATACAAAGTTAGGATTAGTAAACCACCCTTATGGGAACCCAACCTATAAGTGTGTATGTATGACTTACATGAGTGAGCCCACGGTATATGGAGTATTAAGAGTATTGGGGTATTTTTAAAATAATAATTGAAGCTATTTAAAGAGGAAATAGGCCGTGTTCATTAAAAAAAAAAAAAGAATGACCATTTACCCAAGATATCATATGGTTCAGCTCATATTCTCTATAGGGTCTATTGATATTGTCTCCCCTGATAAAAATGCATGTTCCTTGAGGGGTGATTTCACTTTTGTCTCTGTGTCTAGAAAGGCCGGCACATAACAGGTGCTTAATGATTACTGAGTGGTTGACATTCATCCATCTGTCGGGGGGATGGACTAGATTACCTCTGGTAATCTGTCAGCTCTAAGATCCTAAATGTCTAAATTCTATAGAAAAATTTGTTCAATTAAAAAAAATCTTTTACCACCATAATCAGGCAAATATCCCACTGCTTAGAAGAAGGATAAAAGATGAAGTTTTCTACAATGTTCTCCAGCCCTCCCTACTTTGTAAACATATATTTTAAACCCAGCCAAATGCTGTGTGGACTGTTGTTCTTGGTACCTTTCCCAGCTTTTTGCTCCTATTTAAGGGGGCCAGCATATGTCTTTGTACCAACTGTCTTTGTACCTCCTCCTTCCGTGGCCCATCACTGTTCCACCTATCCATTTTGGAGTTATCAGGTCTCTTGTCTTCTAGACAATGGTTAATTCCCTAAGTACAGAATGCTCAGATTGTTCTGAGTCTACTTGGCCAGAGCTATCCACTTTGCATTTTACTTTAAGCAAGTCACCTGCAGTGATTAAAAAAGTAAAAAATCAAATTGTGGCAGGTGTTGACAACTTCCATCTCCAAACCCTGTTGCCAAATTTCAGCAAGCTTTCCCTAAACATCTCCCTGAGACATCTGGGTGATTTGCTCCCTGCTTTTCCTCCTAGATTGAAATACTGGTTATCAAGTAAAAAGCCACAGAATCCCCAAATCTGGCTAGGTCACATAGGTATGTATCCAAGCTTTGAGCAAGCCTGCTGGGTACCAGAGGTGGAAGGTGCTAGAGGGCTCAACTTCAAATAAAATTCAGTAGCAGTCAAGTGGTACAGTGGGAAGAGACTTGGATTTAGAGTCAGGGGACTGGAGTCCATATTTTGGCTCAGTCATTTACCTGTGTGATATGGGACATCCTTCTTAAGCTTCAATTTTCCCATCTATGAAATGAGAGAATTGTAATAAATTTGGGGATTTTTAGTGTGGGATCCGTGGCCTTTTTTATTTTAATATTTTGATTGCCGTATTTCAACATAATTACTTTTCTTTGTACTCCCATATATTTTATTTTCTGCATGAGCTGATATTTATATAGAGCTTTAAAGTTTGCAAATTGATTTTAAAATATTTAATTTTTTCTTCACAATGTTAGATTGTGGTTGAGTTATTTTTCAGTCATGTCTGACTCTTTAGAAGTCCACTGAGATTTTCTTGGCCATGGTTTACCATTTCCTTTTCCAGCTTATTTGGCAGAGGAGGAAACTGAGGCAAACATATGTGTGAAAATGGGCATCTTGATTTTGCTTGAGCTCTCCAATTATCCACGTTACCAAAAGAACTATACAAAAATTTTCTACATTAGCTTGACATCCCAACAAACCTTTGTGGTGACCAAAAATAAACCTCACTGGATCCGGACACACACACACACACACACACACACACACACACACACACACACACACGCGCGCGCAACTCTGAAGCTCATTAAGCTTATAACAGCTTTGAAGCAGACCCTTAGCTATTTGATTGTTTATGACCTTCCAGAGACATCCCAATCTTCAAAGACTTTATGGGTTTTGCATTCAAACTTACCCTCAAAGACTCCTCTAAATTTGATTAGGAAGTTCTTGGAATTATCCTGATTTTGGAGACATCTCCTTATCAAACCTTGAACTATATATTGTTTATCACCAAGGATGTTTTCTGATTTGTGTATCAAAGGATCCCAGCTTTGACACCTGGAATTTCTCACTCAGGCCCTCTTCCCTTTGGAGATGGGGGTCACTGACTCATTCTTTTCCAAGATCATCTTTCCCTAAAATTCCTTCCTTTCTTTTGTTTATAAGATACATAAACCCTCCCCATCCATAACTGGGTAGACTGTCAGCATAGGCTGGCAGTCCCCTTGTGCTTATTTTACTTTCCTGCTTAATAAAAACCTTTCCTTAATTTCACAAGCATTGTCTTCCTCTGGCTTTCTTCTCTTTAGGGAGAAGGAGGATTACATTCTCTAGGCAACT
The DNA here is from genome assembly GCF_016432865.1 of Antechinus flavipes. Lineage (NCBI taxonomy): Eukaryota > Metazoa > Chordata > Mammalia > Dasyuromorphia > Dasyuridae > Antechinus > Antechinus flavipes. Next base: position 19,985,135 of record NC_067401.1, read on the forward strand.
CCCCCTCTGGGGAGAAAAAGAGACCTAGATTCCCTCAAGAGAGATTTGCCTCCTTTACAGGGAATTTGCTCAGGGTCACAACATTGGGAGGTAGATGCAAATATTAGCCCCATTTTACAAATGAGGAAACTGAGGCAAGCAGCGGTTAATTGACTTGTCCAAGATCACATAATTAGCAAATAACTTAGATGAGATTTGAACTCAGTTCTTTCTGATTCCAAATCCAAATCTTTATTTATTTCACCCCTCTCAATGCCAAAAATGCATCTTTTAATGTATTTAAAAACATTGCTCTGAGAAGAGATCCACAGGCTTCATCAGATTGGCCGAGAAGTCCAGGACACAAAAAGAAGTAGAAAAACCCTCTGAGATATCTTCTCGCTCTGTACCTATGAGCCCCTCATGTGCCTCTTGAACTGTGAAAGGGGCCTTTCTCCCCATGAGCTCCCTATGTGATGATGATGATGATACTAGTAATAAGAGTATTATCATCGGTGATGACTGGCAGGTATGTCCTCCTTAAAGTATGTAAATGTTTTACACGGAATATCTCATTTTTCCCCTCACAACCCTGGATTGTAGGAACTATCTTCATTTTACACTTACATTTTACAAATGAGAAGAGAGACAAAGACAAAAAGAGACAGAGAGACACAGAAAGAGAGACAGAGACACACAGAGAGAACCAGAGACAGACAGAGATAAAGAAAAAGAGACAGAGACAGAGATAAAGAATGAGACAGAGACAGAGAAACACACACAGAGAAATACAGACAGAGATAAAGAGAAAGAGACAGGGCAGAAGAAACAAAGAAAGAGACAGAGAAACACACAGAGAAATACAGAGACAGATAAAGAGACAGAGACAGAGATAGAGAAAAAGAAACAGAGATAAAGACAGAGAAACAGAGCAAGATAGAGATAAAGAGAGACAGAGAAACACAGAGACAGAGATAAAGAGGAGACAGAGACAGAGAAATACACACAGAGAAATACAGACAGAGATAAAGAGAAAGAGACAGGGCAGAGAGAGACAAAGAAAGAGACAGAGAAACACACAGAGAAATACAGAGACAGACAAAGATAAAGAGACAGAGAGAGACAGAGATAAAGAAAAAGAAACAGATAAAAACAGAGAAACAGAGCAAGATAGAGATAAAGAGAGACAGAGAAACACAGAGACAGAGATAAAGAAAGAGGAGACAGAGAGAGACACAGAGATAGACACAGAGACAAAGAAACAGAGAGAGTATTAAGAAGGGGTTCAGATGAGTCCAAGACAAATCCCTGCTTAATTTAGTTTTACCCAAGGCTCGCCATGACCTCTAGATCTTCCCATTATGTCTTGTGTTTCCTCCCTCATCCCCTCTCTCAAGGCTATAGCATTCCACTCTCCTCTGTCCTCTGTCACCGAGTTCTTCACCTTCCTTCCAATACCACAATCATGGCCAGGGATGGCCTGACCAAGCTCTGGGATATAAGGAGACCAAGAAGCCTGGGATGGGAGAATCCATCAATCCCCCATGAATGTGTGTGGGTATTCTTTCTTCAACCTTTTCAGATTCTCTTTTTTATTCCTCATCAGACAATGTTACTGCTTATTCTCATTCATTCTCACTCTCTCTCTCTCTCTCTCTCTCTCTCTCTCTCTCTCTCTCTCTCTCTCTCTCTCTGTCTTTCTTTCTCTCATCTCTCTCTTGTGTCTTTCTCTCATCTCTCTCTTGTCTCTTTCTCTCATCTCTCTCTCTCCTCTGTCTCCCTCTGTCTCTCTCTCTCTATCTCTCTCCCTCTCCCTCTCTCTGAAAAAGAGCTGTTCCTCGCCCCCACTTCTATTTATTTGATGGGAGGATGATACAGACATGAAGGATGACAAGGGAAGAGAGAGTTTCATCAAACCCCCGCGCAGACTTCTATGACCTGGCCTGCCTTTCTCGGGCTGCCTCCCACCCTTCCCTTTCTAAGACCCAGCTCTGCTCCTGAAGTGAATCATCAGAGTGAGTGGTTCCGACAGATAGCAGAGCCTGTGGACCCTCGGAGCAAACACGGCTGCCTGGTTACCTCATGGAGGAGATATGGCCAGGTAACAGAGAAGGCAGCCTGATTACAACCATTCTAATTACAGTATGCTAATTGGGCTGCATTCATTAGTACACTGCACTGAAACCACCTTGGCCCACTGCTGACTTCCTATGATTCACAGCTACCAGATTTAAAATAGGATATTCCCGTCAGGTAACAACCTGAGCAGATATTGCAATCAATCCATCAGGAGACCATTTATTTAGTACCGCTATGGACCAGCAATGGGGCTGGGTGCTATTGATCCGAAGTTGAGAATGATTAAAAGCGGAAAGGATTTTCCAAGTGGCCTGGGTCTTGAATACAAGGTCAGCTTCTTCTTCCTCCTCTTCCTCCTCTGCTTTCTCCTCCTCCTCCTCCTCCTCCTCCTTTGGGGTATCCAGTAGGAGGATGTGCACATCCCAGGTATATTCGATTCCGAGGATCAGAGGGTTTCATCACTGAGAACCTCCCCTTCATGTGCCTTGATTGCCACCTTTTATTCTTTCCTCTATGGAAAGCTTAGGCAGAAGTGATGTAAAACAAGAGACAGGGATGATATTTAGTCGAATACATTCCTGTTCTCAGAATAATTAAGGTGACTTAAAGCCCACAAGGGCAGGATTTGGAGTTAGATGCCATGGCCCAGCTCTGCTACTTACTCATTTGACCTTAACCAAATAACTTTCCCTCTTCGGGCCTTCGTTTCCCCCTCTCTAAAACCAGTGAGATCAGCCAGAGATCTTGCACATCCCTTCGGGATCCAGATCTGCCATCCGGTTATCTGAACCATCCTGCCTGATAAGACCTAGGAGAGCTCTCGCTCCGGAGACATCAACCCCGCCTTAAGGCCCCTACTACAAGTGGGTCAATCTTCCACTCTAATATTTATAACATTGTTTCCATGGAAACCAGGGGCCCTGGAGAGCCCAACTGGTGAGTGCACAGTCACAGAGCCCACTGTCTCTGGCTGGCCCCAGTTGCACAACATAGCCCATTACGGCCACCTGCTCGCCATCCGTACTGCTGCATCCCCCTCTGGACCGGAGACGGGGCGTTCCAACTGCATTTTGGAAGACTTTCCATGGGGTCTTGACTGTCTTCACAGTTAAGCATTTGCATGTAGGCTCACAGGATAGGTTCTGCTAAACTGGCCCTAGGAATGCTTCCTATTTAACCCTTATTGTCTCTGGGTCAACTGTCCTACTGCCTGACACACCTCTGCTTTCTATTTCTTACCCTAGGAGCCGTATTGAAAAAAATGCCGATCCCTCCTATACCTTTACTTGTCACCCCTGTGACTTCCCAGTCCAAAACACTCTTTATGGCCTATCACTGCCTTACATGTACTATCGCCCCACACTTAAACTCCTCAAAGTCCGAGACTCTCTTGCTTTTATATTTGTATCCCCAGGACTTATTGCAGTGCTTGACAAACAGAAAGTACTTAATAAATGCAATTCCATAAATCATAGGTTTGGAGCTGGAATGGACTCCCCTATATTTTACAGTACAGGGAACTAATAAATTTAGTGGATTGTCCAAGTTCTAATAGATAGTAGGCGTCAGGGGTGGGATTCGAACTCCAAAGCCAGAATTATTTCCTCTCTACCAAGTTGCCTCCTTCTTGTTCATTCATTTATTTGTGGAACGAAATGTCCTTACAGAGACATAACTAGGGGTTTTTCCCCGACCCAGCAACTGGGGCAGAATTTAAAAAATAATGCTTCAGAGGACAGGGTACGGTTACACAAGGAGATGGAGTAGTCTGGTCCTCACCTCTTTGGAAGTTGGGGAAAAGGCAGCCACAGAGAGGGACAGCCACATGATGATTCTCTAGGGAATGTGCAGCATAGGATAGCCTAAGCCAGTTGGAGACTTATTATAAGGTCAACCATGGGAACAGTAGACATCCTAGGGAGGAAATGCTAACTCATAAACTCTTCTCCAAAGGCAGTAAGATATAGATTTATAAATATATAAAAATACATATGTACATCATATCATATATGTTATATCATATCATTATATTATATTTGTTTGTTTGTTTATTTATAAGAAAGCACTGGATTTTGAATCAAAGGATTCAAATCCTAAACTCTTCAATTAACAGTATGACTTTGGCCAAGTCATGGCTCCTCTCCTAAACTTCAGTTTCTTCATTGGTAAATTAAGAATCTGGTCAGAGTGGATGACTCCTAAGGTCTGTTGCTGCCCTAAAACTATAATCCTACAATGAGAGTACCTCAGAGTTCCTAAGGGAAAGGACTGACAATGGATTCCATCGTCCATGCGTTCCATCACTCTTTGAGGGTAAGTTCTTTTTTTTTTCCCCTATTTTCTCTTAATATAAAAAATATGATATTCCAGCCAAGGCCTACATGATGCCCTTTATCAGTTAATATATCTCCAATCAAAACTTTCATCACATCATATTCGGAAAGTTATGCAGACGACGGAGCCATTGTCTGAGAAACATGAATTCCCTGGCACTCATATTGAAAGCACCGGGACTGATTAGTTATCTGGCCTCAATTTGATAACCGAGGAGGAGAGAAGCATATTTTGTGTCACCCGACTACTTTGGCAGCATAAATGAACTGAACCGTGCTCCTATTAATAAACAATGGGCTGTAATTTTTATTTGGCAGGGAGATCTGTGGCATCTGAAATTTCTACAGTCATCGATGGGCTTCCTATTGAGTCTACAGTGTGATACAAGAATATTGATTAAAACCGAAGCAAGAACTTTCAAAAAAAAAAAAATAGCCAGGATAATTGAAAAAGCACCGCACTGATAGCAGAAGGAATATTCAACATCCATTCACTCCTGGATTCATTCAACAAGCATTTATTAAAGGTCTACGATGTGCCAGGAATTTTGTAAGGGACTAGGAATACAAAGTAAAATAAAACCGTCCCTGCCCCCCAAAGCCTACCGCGGAGAAACAATATGTATACATATAAGCTGATGCAAAATATGGGCAAAGCTCTTTTGGTACAGAGAGTCCAGAGCGACCAGGAAAAGGCCCCGTGTGGGAAATAGCGCTTGAGGTCAGATGTGAAGAAATCTAAAAGATGCTGGTGGAAAAGGCGTACGTTCTAGGCGTGAGGAACTGCTTGTTCAAAGCTACAGAGAATGGAGCTAGATCGCTATCTACAAGAACAAGCACGCAACTCTTTTTGCTTGGAATACAGAATGTGTTGTGAGGACAGAGAGAAAGGGATGGTGCTGTTGTTGCCCTATTTCAACGTGATAAACTTACTTTTAGCAGCATGTGGGCAAATTAATTCCCAAGTCCCAGCCCAGTTGACTTAATTATTAGAAATTATCAGAGGCAATAAGGTATTAAGTACAAGAGATGTGCATTTACTGTTTTTCCATTGCTATGTGTGAAGAAGTTGCCTCAGTGGAATTGGAAGGGCAATGGAAAAATCTTGGTCTTGTCCATGGTAGTAGCCTTGTCAAAACTAAGCGCAGGCCCTTGCCGCACAATGGAAATAGCAGTTTGATCCCTGTTCTATGGTAGTATAGGACAACATGGAGAGAATTTGATGTCCTTCTCCCCCATCTACCATTACAATAGAGCTAGCCAACAGAGTAAAGAGACCAGACAGTCAGGGTAGGGAGCAGCTTTGAGGAGCGTGATCTTTGTAACAGAAAAAAAGAATTGAGGGAACTAGTACTGGCAGTCAAGAGTCAAGTTGTTGAGAGGAATGGTCCCAGACTGCGTGGACTGTCCAATAAAGATAACTACAGTTATTTGGAGGGCATGGAAAGGGAGAAAGGGGACATACGGTTACATAAAAATAGAAAAGACTACAGTAATGAAGGTATGAGTTACAGAGGCCACATGTGTTCCTTAGGAATGTGTCCCATTAGCATTGCACTTAAAGTTTATAACTAATCTTCCTATTTAGGCTTTTTTTGAGGGCTGATGTACTCCACATTTAAAGGGGGAAATTTTTATAATTTTATAATTACTAGTCTTATTGACATTTAGTAAATTCATTCATGTTGAACTAACTATATCTAAAGGTTGAATACTAAAATTAAGTTCACTAGTGGGGGCCCCCGAATATACAACTTTTCTCTTGATCTAAAAGAGTAGCCTTCCCCCCCCCCATCCATCCCTTAAGTGCAAGTGAACATTGAAAGGCGAGTTCCCAGAATGGACGCTACTTTAAAAATCAGCCTTCGTTCCACTTAAAGCAAGGAATCCCATTTTCTTTTGTCTTGGCTGCCTCAAACCCTCTCCATTTATGCCCTTGCTTCTGGGCTAATAAAACAGACACTTCCCTTTCTGGAAATGTAGATCGCCCCACCTGCAAAGTGGGTGCTAATGGAAGCTAGGCATTGTTCCTGATGTATATATAAGCCTTTTTTTTTTTTAATTTTGAAAAGTAGGCCCCTTCCTCAAAGAAGTCTCCTTGTGGCCACATGTGTTTGTGTTTTCTGTATTCCTTTGATCAATTTATACGGAGCTGGCAGTGTGAATGGAAGTATTAATGTGTAATAAGCCAAGAAAAAGAGTTTGAACCAAATTGTGAAGGGTTTTAAGTATCAAAATATACTATCCTCGAGGTAATAAGAAGCCACTGAAGCTTCTTTAATAGTGGAATTATATGGTCAGATCTGTGCTTCAGAAATAGCAATTTATTAGGGATACAGAGAATGGGTTGGAGAGGGAATAGAGGGGAAGGAGATTGGCCACTGAAGAAGCTATTGCAATAATCCAATTGATAAGTAATGAGAGTCATTAACTAGGGTGTTGGCCATTTAATGGGAAGAAAGGTACAAAGATAAAAGATGTTGTGGTCAATACTTGGCAGCTTCTTGGATGTGGGTGATGAGGGAGAAGAAAGAATGAAAAATGACTCTGAACATCCACCAGACTACCAGCCCTGTTTCCAGCTTGTCCCCGTCCCAAGCCATCGTCCAGGAAAACAGCCCTTGTGGAGATGTCCCCCAACAACTCCCCCCTCCTCTCCAGCTACATCCCCTTCCTCTCCAGGAGCCACGGTTTCTGAAGACTTCTTTTAACCAATCTCTTTGATTCTGTCAAATGGTTCAACTCAGAAACATACAGTTTTGTTAATGGAAATGGCTTCAAAGAAGATACATTACCATCTGCTTTGTCTTTATACCCAAGGGACCGGTGGAACTTTCCATCTGACTTACTTTAAAGAGTCTGCTTGACTTTTTCCCTCTATTAGAATGTGCGTTCTTTAATAGCAAGGATTATCTTGTTTTTCCATTTCTGTTTCCAGAACTTAGCCCGGTATTTTCTACATAGGAGATGCTTAATAAGTGCATTTTTCATTCTCCCCTTCATTCATCCAGTAAAAGAAGACTAAGCAGTGGGTAGGATCATAATCAAGAGAGAACAGAGAGAGGAAAATTCAGAGAAAAGAGAGTTTCTCAAAGGACAGAGTGGTCACCAGTGTTGAACGCTGCCAGGAAAGGAGGAGGGCTGAGAAAAGACCATCAGATTTGTGGCAATTAAGAGGTCACTGGTTTAGTTGGAGAGAGCAGTTTCACTTGAGTGATGTGGTGTCAGAAGGCCAAGTTGTAAGAGGTTGAGAAGTGAACAAGGAAAGAATAAATGGAGAAAAATGAGGGTAGACAGCTTTATCTAGGATTTAGTGAAAGGAAGAAATATGGGATGATGGCTGAAAGGAGATCACGGGTTCAAGTGAGTCATGCACTCAATCCGAAGTATTGATCAAGTACCTACTATGTGCCAGGCACTCTGCCCAGCACTAAGGGTAAAAAGTAAAGATAATACTGCCCTAGTCCTCAAAAAACTGATATTCTTATTAGGGAGGACTATAGTAAAGGTTTATAAAAGTTTATATTCAAAACATAAAATGAAGGTTTTAAAAGGATGAGAAAGATCTGAGTATATTTACAGACAGCAGGGAAAGGGCCCATAAGCAGGAGATTGAAGATTGGGGTATGAGGGAATAATTGATAACTGGGCTAAACTGTAGAAGGAGAAAGGAAAAAATGGAATCAGGAAATGGGATCAATTATCACATGCATTGGTCATTTACCAGAATGACTTTCCTTTTCCCCATTTTTACATCCTCAGATTTGATGGGTTGTAACCCATATACTTCATGGAGCTGCCTTCTCTGCAGATTTTAGATATGATTTAATTCAATTGTCTTCATCCTACTTCACATAAAGCTATAGTCAGCTGTATCCAAATTGGGGCCATAATTTGCAGTCAAACTGATCATCGTAGGCCAAACACCCAATGGTGCATTTCAGAGGTACTTAGGATTGTCACTTACTCCAGAGACTGACATTTAGGTAGATCCCACAGAAAAAGCTAGGAAAAACTCCAATGGACCTAGGAGCATTTTATCCCCCACCCACAGAGGAAGATTGCTTTCAAGGACAGAGGACAGGAAATGTCGTGGGAGGATTTGAGTGGCTCTCAGATCCTTAGCAGCTGGGTCGATCCGGGTGAGTGGATTTGTTTCTTATTTAGTACAAACTTTTCATCTGATAGATTCTTTATTTGAGTATTTTTGTGTACCAGCTACAGGCCGGTCTCTTTGCTAGGCTGTAAAAAGGAGTTAAAAGAGAGAAGGCTATATGATACTTTCCACCCTCAAAGATCGTAACATGATTTTTTTTTAAGAAAAGACCTGTGATATTATCAGCAAAGGACACTTCAAGTGAGGAGGCTCCCTCTCCCAGTGATGTCAGATTAGATCTTCTTCCAATATTGCTCCCTTTTAGCTACTTAGAATCTCCGAGACTCGGCACTGAGACAGCTTTGCCTGGGTCTTACAACCAAGTGTGTCAGAGGCAGTGACTTAGCTTAAACTAATTTAAGATTAATCTTCCTAATTCCCAGGACAGTTTTCTGTTCATTATAGTAAAGTGTCTCTGCGTTTACTGGATAAAAACCAAAAAAGCTTAAACAAAAATTTATTTACTCTGATATTTCAAGGATAAGTATGGAGATTCTGCTCACAAACACTGCTAGTGAGTTTTGTCTTTTAGAGCTGCTATAGTCAAAATTCTGATGACCTCTCCTCCAACCTGTGGATCAGCTCAATGGGTTGATCCTGAAAAAGATTATCAAAAAGATAATCACCAAATTCCAGGTTTGTAGGGAAAGGTGAACTTTGTGAGCATTCATGAGAAAGCAAATGGTATCATTTCAACATTTGCTATTCATACAGCCACCACCTTACTTCAGATCCTCATCTCTTTTCACTTAGACTGGTGCAATAGCCTTCTAACCAATCTCCCTGCATCAAATCTCCTACCCGTTCTTGGCCGTTCTCCATACAACTGCCAAGGTGATTTTCCCAAAGAGTAGCTCTGATCATGTAGCTCAGTATCCATGACTCACCATTCACTTTCAAGGTCAAATAAAAAATCCTCTGTGTGACATTTAAAGTTCCTCATAGCCTGGTTCCTTTCCTTGTGTGCTTTATTCTTCTTTATACACTATATGGATAAAGAAGAAAATGGCAGACCACTCCAGTATCTTTGCCAAGAAACCCCCACAGGAATCACAGAGTCTGGTAAGGCTGAAAACAACTCAACTTATTGTAAGAAACTGGCCTATTTATAGTTACCTGAGCACCAATATTCCATCTCCTCACCTTTGCACTGGTTATCCACCATGCCTGGAATGCTCTCGCTCCTTGGCTTTGCCTCTTGAGTTCTTGGTCCCTTCGAGATTCACCTTCTGTAGTAGATCTTTTGTTGTCCTCCCTTTGACCTACCCACTCATTGTATTACTCTCTGAGATTACCTTCTATCTACTCTGCCTTTCAAGTCCTTGTATTATCAATTAAATATTATCTCCTCCAATAGAATGTAATAGAAAGTAATCTGAGAGTATAGTCCCTTTACTCTGCATATTTTGTGTATGCAATATCATTTAAATACTATGTCCCCCGTGGAATATAAGCTTCCTGAGAGCATGTATAGTGTTTTGTTCTGTTCTGTCTGATTGTTCCCTCTCTTTGCATACACAGTACTTAATACTTAATACATACACATAGTAAGCACTTAATAAACTCTTATTGACTAACTCAGACATTGGAGAGAAAATTTAGTGGGACATTAAATATATGGTTCAGTTAATGTTGTGTATACCCTAATGTGATTAGAAGTCTCAAGTATGAGAAGCTAGCATTAACATGGCACAGTGGATAGAGAAATGGCCTCAGAGGCAAGACTTGCTGTCAAGCCTTATTTTTCTGTTGCTTGACCAGCTTTATGTCTCTGGGTAAGCCCTTGAACCTCTTAATGCCCCCAGAAAACTCTCTAAGATATAAGTTGTAGAAAAGGTGCCCATTTACATTAAGAAAATGAATGTCCCAGGAACATCTCATTATCCTCAGCTTCTCACTCTCCTTCCCCCATGTATCCATTTAGTTTCCAAATTTTGATGTTTCAACCTTCAAGACAACTTTCAAATATAACCACTGCTACTGTTAACATTGCTACTGTCTTAGTCCGGACCATCATCACCTTTCACAAAGGTGATTGCTAATTGGTGTCTCTCCTTCAAGTCTCTTTCCATTCTAGGCCATTCTCCACATTGTTGACAATGTTCCATCTGACCATACCGTGCCCCTATTCAATCAACTCCAGTGGCTCCCTGTTGCTTCTAAGGCCAAATGTAACCTCCTCTGTGAAGCCTCTGGAGCCCTTCACAATCCTGTCCTAACTCATCTTTCCATCCTCGGACATTCCTCCCCTTTCCCACGCTGTCTTGCTGCCCGTGAACCTTCTCTCGGTTCATCACACATAATGCTCTGTCTCCTCTCTTCATGCATTAGCACCGGTTGTCTTATTGGATTGGATTGGATTTCTTCCTCACCTTTCTTCTGTACTTGTCTAGGGTCATATTCTCTTCTCCCTCCTCACTAGAAAAGGTCAGTCTGGTCTACAACATGAAAGGGGGCCTCCAGAGGGCCAGAAATTAGAATCCACGGCAAGACTATGAGTTTAGGATCAGGCAAGCCCAGTCTAAGAGCACAATTCTGTGGAGCAACTGGAACCCAAGTCTACAGCAGATCCCGAGTCCTATACGCAGGAGAGCTACTCTGTCTATTGACCATGCTACAATATTGGGATGAGATGGGGCAGGGGGGAATGCTTCATACTAACTCTTTTAAGTTTGAGCCCATTCTCCCTATTGATCAAGGCAATATGGAAAAGAATGTGTCCATAGTTTAGAAGAATATGTTTATACTTCTATTCTTACTATAGCTTTTCAGTAATATCCTTTTGTAACAACTAATTGAGATTAATGATAATAGGGTACTTAACCATCACATCATTAGCATACTTTAGCAGTCTGTTGATGATATTAAAGAGATATTAACCAACTGACAATTAATATTAGGAAGAACACACCAAATTAGGAAGAAGGGATGGCATTTAAACTGACATTATTAGAGAAGAAATAGATAAATCCTCAAATATATATATCTAGAACCCTGAGAGGGATATGTAGCCAGATGGTTCTTCGGTGTGAGGATGAGTTGGAATAAAGACCCCCAGAACTTACAAGGGTTATATTTGAATTTAAACTACTTTATATTTATTAGGAGCTATTCTTCTTACATTTATTTTGTATGTACTTAAATATATATGTGCATTTATATTATGTATGTTACATGTATATATGTGTGTGAATGTGTATAAATATATATATTTATAGATATATGTGCATAAATAATGTATGTTACATGTATATATGTGTGTGAATGTGTATAAATATATATTTATAGATATATGTGCATATATATTATGTATGTTACATGTATATGTGTGTGTGAATGTGTATAAATATATATTTATAGATATAGGTGCATATATATTATGTATGTTACATGTATATATGTGTGTGAATGTGTATAAATATATATATATTTATAGATATATGTGCATAAATAATGTATGTTACATGTATATGTGTGTGTGAATGTGTATAAATATATATATTAGAATGTAAACTTCTTGTTTATTATTTGAATGATCAGTAAAACAAGTTCCTTACCAAGAATTCTATGCCGATGAAATAACAGTTCTATGACCCCTACCACACTCCTTCCCCCCCCCCAAAATATAGGGAATACAAAATGTGGAAAAATCAAAGTGGGGGAGGGAAAAGATTCGAATACTTTAAAATTACAGTCATAAAATCATAAAAAAAAAAAAGATCCAGGCATTGTGTTAAATGATTAGGGAGACCAAAAAAAAAAAAAAAAAAAAAAAAGCACAGCCAAGCCAAAATAAACAGATTAATCAGTCCCTGCTCTCAGAATCTCAGAGTTTAATATAAAAGTTAATGAGAAAGAAGGGACATATAAAAAATCCTCTTGGGTTACTTCATAGGACTAGAAAAGACTTAAAAGCCCACATTCTAGACCAGCCCAAAGATATAATGGAGGAGGAAATTTGAAACTAATTAATTTAAAAGTAAATAATCACTAATAATAGATTGTATTAATATTTAATATTAAGTTTTAAATTTAAAATTTCACTAAATATTAAATCAGTCAATCATTTTTAATCGTGTTTGATGCTCTGTGATCCCCATGGGTGTCTTGGCAAAGATGATGCAGTGGTTTGTCATTTCCTTTTGCAGCTCATTTGACAGATGAGAAAACTGAGGTAAACAGGATTAAGTGACTTGCCCAGGATCACAGGGCTGGGAAGTGTCTGAGGCCAGATTTGAACAGGAGAAGGCCTAGTTCTTTACCCACTGTACCATCCAACTGTACAAATAGTTAAGGGAATACTTAATTATACTTATGTACATATAGAGAAGCAATATAATAAGCAAAGAGCTAGTTATGGAGACAAAAAGATCCAGATTTAAGCTTTTCCTTTAACACATAAATAGCAGTGGGGCTCTAGGTGAATTACTTAATCTCTTAGTATCTTTAAGTGGACTGTATGCTACTGATAACTTATTTATTTGAATTAGTGGAGGGATTTTCACACAAAGAAACCCAGACATATATGAAATCCTGGTTCTAAACATACATATATGATATGTGTGCATATGGTTATATACAATACACACAGATGCATGTGTATGTACGCTGGTGTGAATGTGACACAGACAGCATATAGAAGGTCTAGAAGAGGAACTCTCACTGTGGGCTATCCTTGGGCTATTCCTCCTCTTGGAAGAGAGGAAAAGACCCTCAATTAGACCTTGGTCTCTGCTATAATTCTGAAAGACAAACAGGAGATAGAGGGTGTTTAGGATAAATAGGATCTTGGGTTTTGAGTTCCAAAGGCTCTTAGGGACCCATCTAGTCCCATCTCCTCATCTTATAAATGAAAAAAAAAACAAACCCTGACTTCTATATGGAGGTTAAGTGACTGTCCAGGATCATAAAACTAATAATGATTATAGCTAGTTTTCAAATATTGTTCTCAGCACATATTTTGTCATCTTGATGCTCATGATGACCCTTTAAAGAAGGTGTTTCTATTATTTCCATTTTGCAAATGAGGAAACTGAGGTTGAGAATAGTTAAGACACCTTTCCAAAGTCATCAGTCTAGTAAGTGTCTAAGGTGGGATTTGAACCCAGGTTTTTCTGACTCCTGATCTGCTCCTCTGTTTAGCATTTCATCCCACCCCAAAGGTAAAAAAGCAGGAAAAAGTGTGTCCTGTATGGGAGACAACAAAGAAAGCAGGTTCCTTACAAGAGAGGAGGAGGAAATGTTCAGGATGGCTAGGTTTGCTCAGCTGAGCAGGAGGAGTCCAGGATGGGAGGTAAAACCCAACCAAGATGTGTGAAAAGCCAATCCTAACTCGCTAACAAAGAAGAAAATTTTAAAAATTAATCCCACAAAAAAAAAAAAAAAAAACTAATCCATAGACAAAGATTATAGGGGGTAAAAGCAGAGGAGGAGGGAGAAAGGATATAAAGGTCAGAAAGGAAATGAGTGGGAGAGAAGGCAAAAGGAAGAAGGACCGAGAATGAAAGGAAGAGATGCTGAGAGGAGGTGGAAAGGAGGGGACATCCATGAAAAGAGGGTTACAGATCAAACAGAAGGAAGTGAAGGAAGAGAAAAATATGAAGGAAGCCCTGAAGGAGGGGGAGTTGGAAATGAATGGCTGAGAGAATGACAAGTAAGGGAAGAGGTTTGAAGGAGGGAGGGAGGAAGGAAGGAGCGGGGCCCAGAAGAGAACAGGACGCCGAGTGCTCACTCAAAGGAGTAATGAGTCTCTCTGGAGAGCTCCATCAGCCAAGGAAACCACTTTGCCTCATGTCTCCTTGACGCTAAAATAGCAGGTTGCATAGTGAACAGTTCATTCAAGCTGGCTATTTGGCGTCATGGAAAGAATTGGTTGAGTGGATACCTCCTTGGTATTTCATTTTTCTGAATTGTCACAGCACTTGGGACATTTTGACACAATCTCAGCGATTTCATCACTAAAGAAGAGAAATAAAATAATTGGTGTATAATGGAAGAGGGAGAACATGCTTCGGAAATGTGATTGTTTGTAAAAAAAAAAAAAAGAAAATCCACGTCTGCTAGGCAAAATGTCACTTCTGGAGAAATTACTCATAACATGACAGGCCCAGAGTGTGAAGGGGGACATCCCAGGCCATCTAGATTTGTAGATTTAGAGCTGAAGAGACTTTAGTGTTCATGTGGTCCAGCCCCTTCCTTCCCCCATTTTACAGCTGAGGAAACTGTCTCAGAGAAGTGACATTTGCCTAAAGACACATAACTTATAAGTATCATCAGAAATGAAATTTGAACCCAAGCCTTTGAACGTCTTCTTCCCGTGGTGCCTCAGTTTACCAAGGAAATGTAGAAGAAATGTTCTGTTGTGAATTCTTCTGAACCCCAGAAAGTGATAAACATATATTCCTTTTCTGTTCTTTCTTTCTCCTTTTCCTATTTGCTTTATTCCAGCAACTGGACACACAGCAAAGTCCCCAGGAGCGATGCAAGAGTCCAACCCATCACATCCAACAGCATTTAAACTCCTATGCTACAAAATTTTGCAAAGCAAATGGAAAGCTGTACTCAAGAGTCAAAACTAAAGGAATAAATAAAAAGTCTTTACCACATGTTTTCAATGTGCCATAAAATCAGACACTTCCTGACTCCAAGTAATTAATATTCTAATGGGAGAAATGACACATAAAGGAGAATGGTGGCTATAAAATAGTCTTGCTTTTATTTTTTTTTTAGTAATTTTCAATCACGTTTGACTCTTTGTGACCCCCTTTGTGGGTTTTCTGGGCAAAGATAAAGAAGTGGTTGCCATTTCCTTTTCCAGTTATTTTACAGATGAGAAAACTGAGGTGAACAGGGTTAAGTGACTTGCCCAGGGTCACATAGTTAGTAAATGTCTGAAACCAGAATTGAATTCAGGTTTTACTCCCTCCAAGTCTGACACTTTATCCCTTGTCCCATCTGGCTGCCCTATAAGATGAGTTATGGCAAAGAGAGTGAGCAGAAAAACAGAACAGCCCATTAACAAACTATTCCAGAAGCAGTGGTTGTGGTGATTGAATTAGAGAATTGGATTGAGAAAGAAATGGAAGGGAAGAAGAGGGAAGGAAGGACAGAAAATAGTTTGGGTGAGTATGAAGACACAGGTCCCAAGCTCTTGATGGAACCAAGGAAAACCTGCCTTTAAACACATTAGCTGTGAGACCCTGGACCCATCTTCTCACCGTGCCCAATAACTCTCGATAATTACAACTTATATAGATGAGCGGCCAATTTGCATCCTCAGAGGATTTCCACACTGGAAGGCCCCTATCTTGATAAAATCACAGATCCAGACCTATACCTATGGGCCACTTGATCCTCATAGAAACACACACAGACCCCAATTAAAAAAATGTTCACAGCGCTGTGCTAAACATGGAGGATGTAAAGGAAAAAAATCAGAAATAACAGCACTTGGGTAAGTGACTCCCACAACGGGCAGGATGATTTGATAGGCAGTAATGGAACCTCACAGCCAGACACATGGGCCGCTGATACTGGGTGTTGGAGGAGAAAGAATTCGATTATTGGGTGTTGTGTTAAGCAGGATAAAATCCCCCTCCCTACTGCAGCAGGCATGGGGAATGGAAAGGCTGTTTCTGTACATTAAATGAGGGGCTTAAAAAAACTTTGATCAATAATTTCTCTTTATGAAAAATAAAATGGATGAAAATGATCAGAGATTGAATCTAAATACTTAATGGCTGCGGCCACCTAAGAGGAAACATGGCAAATGAGACTCAGAGCAGCCGCTCAGGAAGCTGTCCGATTGGGGACTGAAACCGAAGACGTCTTAGAACATTTTTCTTGAATTTTCCAAATTGGTGCCTCTGAGCAATCCCTAGGGAATCCGTGCCCTGGAAAGAAATCTAGAAAAAACTCGCCAATCTCTTTGGAAGCTTTTTGAGAAGACTACAATCAATTAAAGTTTCTATTTGTCAGTCATGTTTTGGAGGGGAGAGGGCAGTAGGAACTGACTCCTGATTTAATCAACAAAGCAATTCCTTCTTCCAAGGCTCTACCACTTACAGCCTTAAAAAGTTTCCAGGCGCTCTTAAAGTTACACAGCCAAGGTCTCTCTGGGCAAGACAACTCATTGGCTCAGAGGTTGTGTCCATGACAAGGGTTTTCCCCTGGGGCTTGTTACTTTTTTTTTAATGATTATACTTAAATATAATTGGCTTCCTGTAATACTCTGTGTTTTATGGGAAAGGAAGAATATAACCCATAGCTTGAAGAGCAACACATTTGGATCCTGGGCTTGGGCCATAGAGTGGTGCCATAGAGCACAGAGTTAGGAGTCTGGAGTCAGGAAGATTCATCTTCACAAGTTCAAATCAGCCTTGGATATTTACCGGCTAGGTGATTCTGAGCAAGTCACTTACTCATGTTTTCCTGAGTTTTTAAAAATAATAATAATAATAATAATAGCCCCTATCTCCTAGAATTTTTAAGATCAAATAAAGTAACATGTGTGATGTGCTTAGCTTGGAACGTAGTAGTTGCTATGCAAATATTAGTAATGCTAGTGCTGGTTCTGCCATTAATCTTACCTATGATGATGAAGGAGTACTGATTTGGGACACGAGTTCAAATCCCACATCTAAAACTTCCCACCTTCATGACCCCGTTGGACAAGCTGCTGATCCTCAGTGGGTCTCAGTTTCTACCAAGCAGAGTGAATGAGATGAAATCTGTGGCTTCAAGAGAGAGAGCTTCATATTGTGGATAAAAGAGTACGCTTGGAGTTAGGAAGAATTGAGTTCAAAAACAGCCATAGACATTAGCAATGTGGTCCTGAACGAGCCACTTAACCCTGCTTGCCTCAGTCTCTTCATCTATAAAATGGACAGCATGTACTATAATAAAGCTTTTTATGAGAACGAAATGAGATAATGTCTGCAAAGAGCCTTGCAAACCTTTAAGTGATATAAATGCAAGTTTTCATCATCGTCGTCATCGTCATCATCATTACTCCAAACCCAAGCCATCTTATCTCCAAGAGCCCCACTCCCTAATCTGGAAATTGGAGATAATAAGATCTGCCGTATATAGCTCACAGGATTATTATAAGCCTCAAATGAGATAATGTATGTAACATGCTTTGCAAACTTTAAGGCACTATATAAATATCATCTATTACTGTGGCATAATGGGTGTTGGGGGAGAAAGAATTCAATTAAACAAGCATTTAGTTTATTAAGCTCTACTTGTTTGCCGGTCCTGTGCTAAATGCTGGGGCTGAAAAAACAAACAAATAAATAAATGTTTCCTGCCGTCAAGGGATCGTCACGTTAGTGGGGGGTCAGCCTAAAGAGGAGAAGGGGACGAAGAAATAGATTAAAGAGCTGGGGGCACATGGGGGCCGGCTTCGCAAAATATTGTGTAATATCACAGGTTCATTTCATGTCCAAGTTCCGTTTCAGAGAGTATTTCCCCCTTGGGTCTGTGGTTTGGTCCAAGGTCTCTCTCTCTCTCTCTCTCTCTCACCCTTCTCTCTCCTGTCTATAAGGAAGCAAAATGCTGTCTTTCCAAACCAGAGAAAATGGACACGATAATAAATTGCCACTAACAAACACCCTTGACTCCGCTTCTCTTTTTGTAATGAGGGAAGAAGGCTGCGGGCTTAGGGCCGTGGATTTTGCCAGGGCTGAAGCCAGCCTGGGGAAGGCTAGGTGGCCGTGCCCTTAGCCAGCCCTGGCCCCGCCACAGTTCCCTGTTGGACCTCAAGATGCCCGGCCCAGAGGCAACAAGGCGGCCTCTCTCAGTGCAGGTAACAGAAAGGGGCCCCGGCACCAGCCCAGCTCCTCCGTGGCTCCAGCTGCTAATTACCGACAAAACCCATCGGCAATCCATAAACCGGGCAGGAAGCAAGGCCTGGGCTTTTGCAAGGCTGCCGCTGGCTGGAGTCAGGGATGTTTAATCGGCTGCCCTAGAGGAAATGGCTTTCCCACTGGCTTCTCTGCAAACACAGCAGATTATGATGGTAACCACTTAGACGCGGGGCTGGTACCCATTAGTTAGCATGACAAGCGGGATCTCTGGAATGGGTCAGTGCCCCTCGGAATAATGCTTCTGAGGGGAAAAAGCAGCTACCAAAGAGCCAGGACCGCGGCATCCAGGCGAAAATTCCCAGATGCCTCAGTAATGGGAAGGTCACTATAAGGAACACCCACAAGGGATGTTCTTTGCCTTCTTTGAGAGATAGTGGGACATACGCTTGCCCTGGAAAACCATCCTCCATCAGACTCAACCAGCGACTCTCCCTACTCACTGCCCAGCCCACCCCCACCCCCCAGGATTCCCTTTTTACACCTGTTTGGAAATGTGTGTGTTTATGAACATGGCAGAAGACAAAGTGCCCGGACCCTCTAATTGTGATTTCTGTCCAAGAGATTGGCTGCAGCATCTCTGCCCACATCAGATCCAACAGAGCCCCTGCCAGCCTGCCTTAGAGAGAGAATGGGAGCTGCTTTGGGCTTCAGTCAAAGTCAGAACCATTCAGTGGCTCCCTGCCCCTCCAGGACCCATTATGAAATCCTCTGCTTGTCATTCAAAGCCCTCCCCGGCCTCCACCTTTCCAGTTTTCTTAGTCCTAAGATACCCTTCATGTACGCTAGAACCTGGCAGATTTGTTCCCCACCCAAGATATTCCATCTCCTACTTCTGGAATACCCCATGCTGGGGATGCTCACCTTTAACCTCCCTTTGAGACTCAGCTGACATCCACTACCTGTCGCCTTCCACTTAGTCCCTTTCCCCCTCCCGTTTATACTATGTATACCATATAGTCATGGAGAAAACAACAGGAGAAGAATTAGGTGCATATGAGATTTATGTAGCGCCTAGAGTGGATGATTTCCAAGGCAGGACACACTGACCACTGAGGGGTTGGAGGAAGGGAGACGCCCAAAAAGGCCTCCTATAGAAAATAGCCTTTGAACCGAGTCTCTAAGAAAAACAAGGAAGCCAGGAGGTAGAGGCAGCGGAATAGTACAGGCAGGGGAGACGCTGGGAAAATTCAGAATTAGGAGACAAAGATGCGTGTGCAAGGAATAGCAAATAACCCAGAATGCTGGGATCACAGAACTCATGGACAGCTGTGGAAAGGGAGGAAAGGGCCAGGATCTAGATAATAGCCCAATAGTTAGGATTTAAGCTAGCACTTAAAGCTGGGTTTGCAAAACATTTCACACTGTCTTATTTAATCTTCCCAACAGCCCTACAAAGGAGATGCTATTATTACCTCCATTTTATAGATTAAGAGATTAAGTGCCTATCCAAGGTCACATAGACACATAGTATCTGGGGCTAGATTTGAACTCTGCTTTTTCTGCCTCCAGCCCAGCTCTAAACAGAGATTTGTAGTTTTGATACTAGAGGTAATAAAAATTCCCTGGAGTTAATTAGTTAGGGGGATCATATGGTGAGCCTTGTGCTTTAGGGAAGTCATTCTAAGAAGTACAAGGAAGCCGGGAGGTAGAAGCAAGTCAACTGAATAGAGATTGGATATGAATGGGGTGGAATAAGTTATAGCACCTATTATGAGCTAGGCACTTTATAATATATAATATTTATAATATATAATTTATATATGTTATATATATAATTTATTATATGTTATATATATAATTATAGATATAGGTTATATATAATTATAGATATAGGTTATATATAACATATTATATATATAAATGTGTGTGTATATATATGCATATAGATAGATTTAGATTTATAGAATTCATTTAATCCTCACAGCAACTTTGAGGAAGTGCTATTATAATCCTCATTTTTAATTTGTGAAAACCGAGGCAAATAGAGGTAAAATATCTCCCCAAAGTTCACACAGCTAGTAAGTTTTGAGCCAAAGAGACCCGGCAGAAGTCTATTGCAATAGTCCAGACAATGAGGGACTGAATAAAATGGAAATAATAATCTTCAGTTCACTGGAATTCTGGAAGGAAAACATCCCACAAACTTTAAAGCACAATGGACATAGGAACTCATTATTATACATGTTATTTATTATTAAAACCGGTTATCAATTATTGAAGCTACATTATTAATAATTGTTAAGCAGTTATTATGATGTATTAGTATTTGTGCCATGAATCAAGGCTTTAAATGATGGTCTTCCTCTCATGGTTGAATAAAGGATGGGGGGGCAGTCCAGTCCATCTCTAGATATCAGAGGCAGGGGAATTGGGGTGGACTTTTAAGTGCTGGGCTGGATCTGACAGCCCTCCTTGGCATTTGAGCAACCCTACTTGTGGGATAGCCTCGGCCAGTCACTCCTAACTTCGCTCTGGAAGAGATAAAAGGTAGTGAAGTATCGTTGAGTGGGTCTTAAGAGCTTCCTCCATCCTGAAAAAGCATCAAATATTTATTCAAGTTCCTGGGTTGCCACTGACGGATCAAATTTGAATTAATTCCCCTCCTGCTGCCCACCATGAGGAGTGAGCAGTTCTGGGTTAAGAGTTGGGGAGCCACCGGTCTCTGAGCATTAAAATGAAGCCCACCGGCCTTGGCGAGCATCCACGTCGGGAGGGGCTAACGATGCTTTCTGTTTCTGCGCCGGCTCTCTCGTCATATTTCTCCCGTGGATAATAACAGGGCACGGTCGACACCGACTTGAGATTTTCGAAGTAAAATTAACTTTTACATATGAGTCACTCTTTCCTAAATATAGAGGCAGGAGTTGGGGTGGGATGGAGGAGGGCAAGAATCGACCTGAAATAATAGAGATCCTTTATCGAAGAGGCAAGGAGCCCACATGGTAATTAAGTGGTGTATCAGCATGGGCTGCACGCCAGTGCTGAGATGCTGTTTACAGCCAGAGTAATTCCCAGCAAAATGTCTGCCTCCTCATCACCGGCTGCCATGTTGGATTTACTCATTTACAGTGATGCTGCTCTGTCTGTACCTCTAAGTAGGTCAGTGTGAAGGCGCCAAGGTAATGGGAGATAATAGCCAGAGATGTCCCTCAGTCAGTTCTAACATTGTCGGGCGATCAGGGGACTGGAAGGATTAATCCTCTCCTCTTGATCTTTGCCTTTCCTAAGGCATCCCAGCAGTACTCAAAGAAAACACAGTTTTTGTAGGGTTGGTGGAAGGTTTTTTTATTTTTTTTATTTTGGGTCTGTTTTTTTTTCTTTTTCTTTTTGAGTCATGCTAATTCAGAAGAGAAAAGCAACAGCTTGAGAAATGCTAGGCTAGGCTTTGTTTATTTCAAATGTGTTGGTGTGAAAACAGCAACCCTTCTAACATTTGATCCTGTCTGGGTATGACCAAAGATTCCAGAAAAAAAAAATGGCCTCCCTAGCTCTCTCCAAGAAGAGATCCAGAACTAGGGTTGGGCAAACAGGACTTTGCACCTGGGTGCCCATGAATGTCTGATATTTTGGAGAGAACAGGAATGGCACCTGACATTACAGGAGCAGTCCTCCCATGATCTCATACCTTTTCAGCACAACTTGCTGCTTTGTAACAGACTGGTACCCTATGATATTTGAGTTGCCATTATAGGTTTTATCATGAGAGTTCAGGGATGTTCTCATTCCCCAGGTTGAGATAGCACCCATTTATAAAAGGTTGAATTCTACATTTTGATCACCTTGAAGGAGAAAGCAGTGGAATCCAATCTATGAGCTTGTTATAGATCTGACTCCCATCCCGTTCTCTCTGCTAGGAATGATCTCTGGCTAGCCTCGGATTTCTGTCTGCCTGATATTGAACCTTGTGTTCTACCTCTGACCCTGCCCTATCTCTGTGCTTGCCTAAGGCACTAAAATCACTAGTCATAGCTCTGAATGAACATAGCCAAGCTTCAGGAGAAAGCAAGGGACCTGTCTCATCCTGGGTCTGCTAAACCTGGGCCTGCCTAGCCCTGTTTGTAGTGGCTAGAAGCTGGAAAATGAAAGGATGCCCATCAATTGGAGAATGGCTGGGTAAATTGTGGTATGTGAATGTTATGAATATTATTGTTCTGTAAGAAATGACCAGCAGGATGACTACAGAGAGGCTTGGAGAGACTTACATGAACTGAAGCTGAGTGAAATGAGCAGAACCAGGAGATCATTATATACAACAACAATACTGTATGAGGATGTATTCTGATGGAAGTGGATCTCTTCGATAAAGAGAGCTAATTCAGTTTCAATTGATCAAAGATGGGCAGAAGCAGCTACACCCAAAGAAAAAAACACTGGGAGATGAATATAAACTGCTTGCATTTTTGTTTTTCTTCTCAGGTTATTTCTACCTTCTGAATCTAATTCTCCCTGTGCAACAAGAAAACTGTTCGGTTCTGCTGCACACATATATTGTATCCAGGATATACTGTAACCTATTCAACATGTAAAGAGCTGCTTGCCATCTGGGGGAGGGGATAGAGGGAGGGAGGGGAAAAATCGGAACAGAAGTGAGTGCAAGGGATAATGCTGTAAAAAATTACCCTGGCATGGGTTCTGTCAATAAAAAGTTATTTAAAAAAAACCTCAAAACCTGGGCCTGCCTAGTCCTGAATCTGTCTAGTCTTGGATCTGCCTAGTCCAGGGTTTACCTAGTCCTCGATCTGCCTAGTCCTAGGTCTGTCTAGTCCTGAATTTGCCTAGTCCTGGATCTGCCTAGTCCTGAATCTGTCTAGTCCTGGATCTGCCTAGTCCTGGATCTGCCTAGTCCTGGATCTGCCTAGTCCTGGATCTGCCTAGTCCTGGATCTGCCTCAAAATAAACCCTTGACCTCCAATAAGTTATTCAACAAGGTTCCAGTAAATCCCTCACCTTGCTAAACCTCAACTTCTTTACCTGGTAAATGAAAAGTTTGGACCGGTGGCCTCTCATCTCCCTTCTCCATCCAAATCTATAGCCAGTCCATTGTCATCTGTCCAGTGAATGACGGCACAGGGCCAGATGACAGATAGACAGGGATTTGTCTTAGGACTTAGAGCTGGAAAGAAACCATCTCATTTTGTAGAGGAAGAAACAGCAGCTCAGGGATCATCTAGTTTCATTTTCTGGATTAATAAATGAAAAACAAACCAAAGATGACACAGAAGTTATAAACAGTCAACTCAAAATTACAATCAATGCAGGACCACCTAGGATTATGGAATCATGAGTTGAAAGACCATCAAGTCTAAGCCATCCCCTCATATTACAGATGAGGAAACTGAGGTTGAATAAGAGCAAGTGAGTTGTCCAAAACCACAGAATAAATAAGCAGCTGAGATTAAAATCCAAATCAAAATTTTCCTCACTCCAAGGCTAGAATTCTTATTCCAGGTTACCTCTGGATTCCTATTTTATTCCTAGATACCATGCTTTTTTTATTATTCTTTTTTGTTCTTTAAGTTTTTAAGTAAAAAAAAAAAATCAGAGAAACTCATTTTTAATGTTATTTCATTATGTAGAGAAAATACATACACAAACATACACACACACACACACACACACACACACACACCAAACATACCATTCACTTGCTTAACTGACTTTAGCCCTATTGGGGAGGCTGATGATATGGAGACTATATTTAGTCAAACAAATTCACGCACGTGGGCCTCTTCTCTGTAGTTTGCAAGAGATAGAGAAATAACACTGACACATGCTGAGCTTCTAACTCTTCCACCCTCCGAGGCAGTGGGTGACTAGAAATGTTCCTGGCTCACAGAGGGAACTTCTAATGATGAGATCCATTCTTCTCTGTGCACAGCTCTGGAGAGAACCAGTTTTTAAGCTTCCCAGGATGCCTTTACACACAGGACCTGTAAACCTGGTGGGGTTTGCTCATTATTTTAAATATTTTGATAACTGTACTTCAGTAAAATTTGGTTCCTTTGTAATCCAATATAATTTATTTGGGGCATTTAAAAAAAAACCTCTTTTCAAGAAAGGGTACATAGTCTTCCCAAGACTGCCAAAGGGGTACGGGATATAAACAAGGGCTTTCCCAGGACACCGAAAATAAAATCTTTTTTTTTTTTTAACTATTGATTATTTGCTTTTTTTTTTTTTTTTTTACTATTTACTTTCAAGAAGACATCAATAACTGCTGAGCCATGTTCCTCTCTTTCTAAGCCCACAAAATTTAACTAAAATAAACAATACATGTTTCAAGAGTGTCTTTGAAGAATATAACATACTATATTTCCCCCAAACTTCACCCTTCTTTGAAACTTCCATGTTTCTATACATGGCACCCACTGACCTTCCAGTCATTCGGTTTCACAATCTCAGAATCATCTTCATCTCATCCCCCATATCCAATGAGTTGCCAAGTCTTTCAAGCCAACAATTCTCTTCTCTCTAATCACAGAGCCCTCAACACTACTCACCTGAATTATTGCAATGGGCTTTTAATTAGTCATTCTGCCTCGAGTCCCCTCATTACTCCACACCATCCCCCACTCAGCTACCAAAGTGGATTTTCTAAAGCACAGATCTAGCCATGTCATTCTTCTGCTCAAACCCAAGAGCTACCTATCATCCTGAGGATAAAATACAAGTTCAAAACTCTGTTCAAGTATCCTTTAATGCTTTTCTAGATCTACCAGATGCTAGGATCTCCCTTCTAAAAAAAAACACTTTGTATTTATCTCAAATATCTAGAGTTATTTATGCGTGTATTATCCCCCTCAATAGAATGTAGTCATCTTGAGAGCAGAGGCTGTTTCAATTTTGCCTTTGTATTGTCAGTAATTTGTCAATGAAGGAACAGATTTTGCCAATGACATGTTCTAGCCAATCACATCTGTGCATACAGCCACATATTGGCTGAAAGACGTGAAGAAGATGTAATTTGTTGGCTTTTGTGTTGACCACAGAAAAAATCATGGGATCATAGCTCTAGAGCTAGATAGGACCTTAAAAATCATTGAGTCCAACCCCTTTTTACAGATGAGGAAATTGAGGCACAGAAGTGCTATATAACCTTTCAGAGATTACAAAATATCTCCATAGTATTTAAACCTGA
The DNA here is from genome assembly GCF_016432865.1 of Antechinus flavipes. Classification (NCBI taxonomy): domain Eukaryota; kingdom Metazoa; phylum Chordata; class Mammalia; order Dasyuromorphia; family Dasyuridae; genus Antechinus; species Antechinus flavipes. Next base: position 20,010,689 of record NC_067401.1, read on the forward strand.
GTTGTTCAAACTCTAAGGTCAGTATCCTATTTACTATACCACACATTGATTAGATAGAGCAAAATGAAACCTGGAAATAGAAATTTTTGACTATTATAGGTCTGGTAAGATCTTCTCAGAATAATTTAAAATGCATTAAATAAAATATGTACTCTTGTAACACTAAACAATTAAACTGAAATACTTTCAACTTTTTTTTTTAAATATGAAGATTTCAGGTTAAAAACTTTGGCAGACTCTCTTCTCTAACCAAGAATCCCCCATGAACTTATCAAAATCATACAAGAATCCTTGAAAGACTTAATAATCATTCAAAAGAGACGGGAGCTGACATATCTTGCAAGCCAAGCTGCCATGTTTGTCTAGAACTACTTGAATCAGAGAAATATATAATGAAAATAGGAAGGCAAATGGCCAATGTAGTAAGGTTCTTGATATCAGACTAGGGCTTTTGTATTCTATCCAAGGCCAAAGGAAACCAGTGAAGATTTTAGAGTGAGAGAATGGCATGGTTGCCACACGTGTGCTTGGGGACTCCTGGTCTGGCAGTTGTATCGAAAAGGTTGGAGGCAGAGAGACCAGCAGGACTTATTACAATGGTCCCAGGTAAAAGTTAAGGGCCTAAAATGGAGAACTGATGTTTTAGGTGGTGAAAAAGGGACAGATGCTAAAGATATAATGGAGATGGATTGCCCACAAGGCTTAGCAACTGAAGGACATAGGAGGCGAGGAAGAAGAAGAGCAAGGAGCACCCTGAATTTAGGGGCCTTTGGCACAACACCCCATTCAGAAGAAAAAGATGAACAAGTTAACAAAAACCTTATATTTTCAAATACCCTTAATAATAGCCCTCCTTTCTCTTGAGCAAAATTATGAAACTATTAGAAGGTATATTGCAGAGGAGGGAACATGCTAGAAATATTCTTCTTTGGAGTGAACCTCAGCACATTCTGTGCAGAAAAAGTGCTCAGTGGAATCTCTGGTGAAAAAGATGTCTTAAGATAGAATGGTGTGGGCAAGAGGAGGGTGGTGAAGTTCAATTGCTTTCTCCACGGCCATTTGTAAAGAAGCAGATTGATCCAGGAAAAGTCCTGCTAATACGGGGGTGAGGAGGGGGAAGAGGGGGGAATGGATTGGGGCATTTCTGCATTGAATTGTTTTTTTCCAACCAACACTGAGTCATGAGGCACACCAAATTTCTGAGTGTTTTCTATTGGTCTCGGTGAAATCTCATACCCATTCTTGGCTTTCTACAGGTTTCCTGGAGTGAATAGGCAAGGCTTTTGTACAGTCTTGGGGTGACTTGGGGGAGCAATATGTGACCCTTCAGGAAGCATCCAAGATTCAAGTGTAGGCTATACAGGCCCTAAAGAGATACCTTTGCCTAAGGACGATCCGAGGTATAGGAAAAATTGACGACGGTGGAGGGAAAGAGTTGGGTCATTCACTGTTTTTGCTACCAACGCAACCTCCATGGACAACAGTGAATGATTTAAAACACCATCTGTGGGCTGGAAAATTCAGAAGGGCTGACTTAGCGTGGAAGGGGAGAGAGAATTTTTTCCCATGTGGCACCCAATTCCAAGTCTGGAAACACTTCATTCCTTAGACAAGTATTTGCCAGTTTCTTTTTGTATGTGTGAAGCACTATACTAGGCACCATAGGGATTACAAAGATCTGTAAGACATAGAACTTGCTCTCAAGACACTTACAATTTATATTTGCAACTTGGAACACTAATCTTCAAGAGAAAGAGCTATCCAATGATTATAAATTCACAGATTTAGAGCCGAGTAAACCTCAGGAACCATCCAACCATTGTTTTATAGATGAAGAAATAAGCCCAGCTTATAAAATTAGCAACTTAAAAAGCCAGAATGCAGGAAATTGTTTTTAATGTGCTATAATTCTCACTAAAAGAAATGAAATATACCATATTGGAAAAGCTCTTGATACTTTTCCATTAGCTGCTTTTGCAAACAACTAATCCAAGGAATGGGACAGCTGAGTGGATAGAGAAGCAGTCCTGGAATCAGGAAGACTCATCTTCCTGAATTCAAATTTAAAACACTTACCAGCTGGGCAAGCCATTTAACTCTGCTGGCTTCAGTTTCCTCATCTGTAAAATGAGCTTGAGAAGGAAACAGCAAGTCACTCCAGTATTCTTGCCCAAAAGGATCCAGAAGAGTTGGACATAGTTGAATAATAGAAAAGCCAAGGAATATGGAGGATGGGATTTCTTGGGGGGGAAGGTAAAGGGGGCTTGAGGGATGAAGAATCACTTAGTAGAATAACCATTCATGACACATGGGACAATTTTATGTTTCCTAGTTCATTCTGGTGATTTCATCCATGTTGAGGGATCCTGGTGAGGAAGTTGCCTTTACCAATGCCAACTGGCACCTGGCCAGAAACTTAATAGCTTTCAAGAGCTGCGTGGAGGCGTGGAAATATAAAGTGACTTGCCAAAAAATCACTTGATGGAAGATCAGAGGTGACTTGAACACAGCTCTTCCCATTCTATGATGCTTCAATGTGCCATTTGCATCATGTATCAGTCTGCTGCCTCCTGGACCGAGCGGAGAAGGATTATAAATTCCACATGGAAGAATTCATATTTTTTCCTAAAAGTAATAGAGAACCACAGAGACTTGTTGAGTGAGGGAGTAACAGTCAGTTCTACACTTCAAGATCATTGATTTCATAGTTTCAGGGCGAATTCCCACAAAATAAAAAGACATAGATAGACTGCAGTCTGAACCAGAGGAGGAAATGTCCAATACTTGTGGGGATATATCTCCATTAAAGTATTAGAACCAGGAATAACAACTAGAAGACAATAGATACTTCAGGAAAGGACACACTTGCTAGTCGCATTTTATGCACAAATTGGAGATACAGTCAAGATGAGGAAAGCGTCCTACTTATCGATCACCTGCTTTCTTTACAAGGCCATAATTGGGTTGCCTGACTCCCTATTCATGTTTCCTCTAGCAAGAAAAGCTTTTCTAAGCCTACCCTTTCAAATGTGGTTTACCAGCTAAGCATTCAGTGTCCACAGACCACTGTGAAGAGTATTTTTACATTTGACTGCAACTCAGTAACCCCAATTCTATCTTTTATGCTGTTAAAAAAAAGAGAGAGGCAGAGAGAGCAATAGAGAGAGAAAGACAGAGAGACAGAAAGAGAAAGAAACAGTGAGGGAGAGAGAGACAGACAGAGAGAGAGAGAAGAGAGAGAGACAGAGACAGAAAGAGAGACAGAGAGAGAAAAAAGGAGAGAGAAAGAGAGAGACAGAGAGAGAGAGAGAGATGGTAATGTGTTATCAGTAGCTACACTGGTAAACGCATTGTATGCTTCAATTAGATTTCCTTTATCTAGCTTTTTTTTTTCCTACTCTAAAGTGCCTTCATAATGCATCTCCCATCCCCAAATAGCAGCACAGCCTTTATTGAGTGCTGGAATATGCTTTATTAAAACCCAAAATTAATATAGTTCTATTGTGTCATCTGCCAGCTGATCCAGAGTTAAAGGTCTCTGGTGTTTTCATTATAACCAGATTCTAGTTTCAAGGGGCTAGTAACTCACACACTTTAATTCACAGCTCTCTATATATGAGAAGATGGGGCCCATCATTCCCAGAGAGTGTTCTGGCTCCCAAATAGCACGAGGCCAAAACAATCGGTGGGTTCTATAAATCCAGTTGGCCTGGTCAGTCCTGAGGGTGGGATGAGAATAAAACAGACTCGCTCTACTTGGCTATTGGATGGGATGAAGTAGGGGAAAAAAAAAAAAAAACCTCTTTTTTTTCTTGTGGAAAAAAAAAAAAGCACAAGTGCACATCTGGATAGGGAATTTTTATTTTTCAGTCTCATGTTTTAGTATCTCATAGACCTTACTGGTGGTTCTCAGGAATTGTTTATCCAATCATCTGGCCCCATCTTTATTGGCAGCCAGAACAGGCACCAGCTCCAACAGGAATGAAGAAGCAGATTGTTAAATCTTTGGGGTGAGTATTCACACCTCAGAAATCCTGCTACAATTCAAGACTTGTTTTACTGTTTTGTTGATTGTCTGGGCTTTTAAAAGTGCTAATAATGCAAATTAAACTTAAAAGTGAATTGCTGATCAAGGATGGACAGAAGCAGCTACACCCAAAGAAAGAATGCTGGGAAACGTATAAACTACTTGCATTTTTGTTTTTCTTCCCGGGTTATTTCTACCTTCTGAATCCAATTCTCCCTGTGCAACAAGAGAACTGTTCGGTTTTGCACACGTATATTGTATCTAGGATATACTGTAACCTATTCAACATGTAAAGGATTGCTTGCCATCTGGGGGAGGGGATGGAGGAAGGGAGGGGAAAAATCGGAACAGAAACGAGTGCAAGGGATAATGCTGTAAAAAATTACCCTGGCATGGGTTCTGTCAATAAAAAATTACTAAAAAAAAGAAACTATAAAAAAAATTTTTTAATTAAAAAAAAGTGAATTGCATGCATGCCTTCACACCTTTTGTATTAGTTTATAAATATTATTTGAGCTCATCAGGAGGGCAGTAGAATGCTGAGGGAATGAAGTCATCATTCTGGAGACCAAGTGACTATTAGCTAATAATAATTAATACTCATAACAACTGATTCCAAGGTTTGTGAGCATCAAAACATCCCTGACAAGCATGTATGATTTTAGAGGACCAGGAAAAGGTACCTTATCTCTCAAATGTTTCCTCCACAAGTCAACAAACTATTCAAAGCTTACTATATGTCGGACACTGTGCCAATGAGTGGGAATACAAATATGAACAGAAAGATCATGTTTGCCCTCAAGGAACTTACTTTCTCATGAGAGAAGTCAACACAGAAAAGGAAGCTAGAAAGGTGAAAGAAGAATGAAGGACCATTGGGTCCAGGGACATTATAGGGAAACAAGAATACAGCCTAGAGAGAAATGAAAGCATGGGGGACCTGAGTGCCTTCGGTAAAATGGAGGTTCTGGAAAGAATGGGCCATTCAGATGAAGCAGCTACAAGGCCAGAATGTGTGAAGTCCCTAGCCCAAGTGAGTTTCCACTTTCTGGGACATGGGAGAGAAAGTCCAAGAGGAGAGTCAAGAGCGTAACCTCCCTCCTTCACAATCTGTTACTTGAAATACCTTCTACCCAGAGTGGTTTTAAACCACATCCATAACATGGATACCATAGAGATAATATTAACTTTAATGAACTTATCTTAATCCTGTCTGCCCAGGTGGTTAGTGTCTTCCCTCTGGAAATTACTTTGCATATATTTAGTATTTAATTTTCTAGAAGCACAGCATGATGCAGTGGAGAACACTGGTGAAGCAGCCAGTTTCACATCCTACTTTTTGCCCTTGCTGAACTTGTCATGGAATAGCTAAAGTACCTTTGGCCCCAGGCAAGTAGTTTTTTCCTCTAAAGTCTCAGTTTCCTCATCTGTAAAATTAGATCAATGGACAAGATGGGGTCATACTCTAAACCTTTTTGGTGTCCTGGACCTCTTGGCCAAAGCCAAGCCCATGAACCCCTTCTCAAAATAACATCTTCAAATGCATAAAACCCAACCCAATAAACATTTATTAAATATCTACAACATGGTAGGTACTGTGAAAAGCACTAGGGTTAACAATTAATAAAAAGGAAGACAATCCCTACCCTTAATGAGCTTAAAATCTAAAGGGACCAAAATTAAAATATAGAGGATTACAAGGGAAATTGAAGGTTTAAATGCAAAAAAAATTAATATGCATGAAGTTAAAAAGAAAGCAAAAGCTAAATAAAGATGTCATTATTTTTCTCATTTAAGTTCATGAGCCCATGAAATCTATTCACAGACTCCCTGGGGATGTGTCGATGAACCCTACTTAAGAATCCTTGCTCTGGTTTTAGGATCCTACAAGTTGTACCCAGAGTTTTTCTTCAATACAAAGATACTTGATGGAAAGGACTCTTATCTTTGAAGATAAGATTTAGAGATGAGAGAAATCTTAGAGACCTTCCAATCCATCACTCTTACTCTACAAATGGGAAAATGGTCCAGGAAGGGAAGGGGTCTGCCCTTCATAAAGTTACAAGCGCAAATTCCTTGGGCTGTAGAGGGCCACAGACAGTGGGGGAACTCTGAGTGAGGTGTAAGACCCTTCAGCCCAGAGGGAACCTGCTGACAATGTCTGGTTGGCAGTATATACTTGGTGCATGTAACATTGGTTACACAAGGGTCTGAGGGTATATAAGGGTGAAAGAACTGGGAATAAATGGACTCCATTTTTCTACCATCCTCAGGGTCCTGACTCATCACTTCTCCACTAAGACGGTATATTTTAATCAGCCCAACATGGTGCTCTAGAAAGCAGGACACCATATTGGGCCATGTATGACTATTCTCTTCCCCCAATTAACTGCTGAGCTAGAACAGCAATGGAAGTGGGGGTCCTTTGAAAAAGAAGGGTCTAGCTTTGAGTTTATTTTCTGTCCTGGTATCATAGTGATCCACCATGCGACTACCTGCTAGCCAGAAGGGCAGGTTTGCTGCCTTTATTTACCTTTCTGTGTGTCATTTCTGACAGAACCACTAGAGTTTTGAAAGTTCTAGATGTCTGAGGTTGCCAGAGGTGGTTACAGTATCCACAGATAAAATGGCAGCAGTAGGGTCTACTGGGAACTGGCAAAGAATATCTGCTCATGTTCCAAACAATGTCCCTTAGAGGGTAATTTATGTTTTTCTACAAAAGGGCCAGACATTTAACATTAGAAAGTGTGTTATATTACAGGTTCTCTAGTCCTAGACCATTATTTCATGAATGGCGAAACTGAGGCTCAGAGAAGTAAAGTGATTTACCCATGATAACACAGTAGTAAGAACAGAGCTGACATTTGAGCCCAGCTCCCTAACTCTAAATCCAGTGTTTTTTGCCTTGTCCAACTTCTCAGCAAAAAACACGGGAAGAGGAGTAGAAACTACTGTCTCTTCTAAGCAACATCATGCCCCAAAATAATGGGTCCCCTGGAATCGGAATGCCCTCTGACAGTGTCAGCTCAGTCTGTCGGTAAGACATCCATAACTTCAACTTTCTGCCATCCACACTGCCCAGGAGATGGATGACTTTTATCAATGGTAGTACATGTTACTCTGCCAAGGCATGTGTGGATAGGAGCCAGGATCTTAGTACCCCAAATCCTAATATTCCAACATGGTCATCTTCACCAATACATTCTTCCGGCTTTGCCGTTGACAAGCTACAGCAAAAATTTAGCTTGTCAATGTCTTTCTCAATCTTGTTATTTTACAGATGAGAAAACTGAGACCCAAGGAGACGTGACTTGAAAATAGCAGCACAAATTTGGTCTGGCTAGGGCTTTAACAAATTGTTGTTCTTGTTATTGCTCTAAACCAGAAGTTCTTCACTTTTTTATGTCTTTGATTCCTTTGGTATTATTAATTTTTAACAACAATAATAATTAAATTATATTATAGTTGCCATATATATGTGTATATTTTATATATATATATATATATATATATATATATGTATATATATATATATATATATATATATATATATAATGTATATATGTGTATGTCATTTTAAAATTTTCAAGGTGTCTCTCACTTGATGAACATTTCTTTTCAGGCAGTGTCTAATTATATGAGAACCATCATGCTATGGTGGGAAAGAGAATATGGTATAATGGAAAGATTTCCAAGTACTGTCTAAGTGAACTTAGCTAAGTAATTTGGCTCATCATGTCGAGCAGTTGATCTCCAAGTCTAGATTGATGATCTGTTACCGTTCGAATTTGATGTGACATGTATAGTGGAGAGCCCTCGCTCTGACAGCAGAGATCGGAGGTTGAAATCCAGCCTGGATTCCTTCCTGCCCATGGGACTTGGGCTGATCTACAAAGTCCATTCCAGTGCAAAATCCAAAATTCGTGCCATGTGCATATGTCAAGCAGATGTTGTAGGTCTTGACATTGACAAGGGCACTGCCAGTCTAATATTGGGAAGAGATGGCTCTTCCTAGCTCCCATTGGACCTAATGGAGGCCCGTTAAGGAGATAGCAGAGGATCCTCTCCCCTCCCTCATGGGGACTGGCACGGAGGGCACACTCGGCCACCACCAAGTCTTGATACCTGAGGGTTATGGAAAAAAACTGGAAGTCAGCAGGAGAGGCTATTGTGTCAATTAAGCCAAGTTCAGAGGAAGCATCCCAGGGTCATTCTGGGGTTCTGTGATTGGACAGTTTTCCCATGAAAATACTTACATCCCTATATCCTGCCAGTTCAGACCATCCATAATGAAGGAGAAACCTGAAACTCCAGCTTTCCTTCCTTCCTCCCTCCCTCCCTCCCCAACCAAAATCCCCCTGCACAGGGCTATAATAAGACCACTTCTCAAGGCCTGGGCCTGGCCAGCTTGAATATTTACCAACTTCACTTCTCTGCGTGGATAGAAATGGGCTGTGACAAGCTCAGAATTCAGCAGCAACCCCTTTCCTTCATGGGATTCTTTTATGTTAGGGGAAAAAAAAGAGGAAGGATTTTTTTTTTTTTTTTTTGCAGGGAACCAGAGCTTGTTATTTTCCAGGAGCTGTCCTCAAATGGCCCAAGGACAGACCTGCTGGTGAGACATGAAATGAAGATCTTGATGGAACAATTTGAACTACTCTTGTCACTATTCTTCCTATCCTTTAAGCCTGCTCTCCCCCACATCCCCATCCCTGGGAGGCTATAGTTTACCAGAGTATGATGGCAGCCAGAGATGGAACTAGGAAAGGGATACAGAGCTTTGTCCCAAGGAGATGAATTTGGAGGGTAGTGATAACACTTATATTCCTTCAGATGCATGAAATAAGAGTTTAACACTAGACTATTTAAAATGATAAACTATCCAATGGTGGTCCAGGAGCAACAACTTTCCATATACCTTGCCATATTCCCTATCCGCTTCCACTGAATAGAGCATCTTAGCAACTAGCAGTGAGCAACTTAGTCTTAGAAGCTCCTCCAGAGAGGGCAATACACCATACCCCCCACCCTTAAGGGAACATAGCTCTGGCTACTTACCCCAAACCCTACTTTGCTTGATGCTTTTCCCCATCTTCTGTTATACAATTAATAAGTATTTATTGAGCACCTGCCATGGATCAGGCACTAGTACTACTAAGCAATGAGCTTGCAAATACAACACGGTCAATCCCAGACAGCAAAATGGGGACAAGTTGCCTCTCCCAATCTGCCACTGATTCAAATGTCTAAGCAATTCTTGGTTTTCGCCAAACTCCTTGATTTAATTACCCTCTTGTTCATAATGGAAAGCTCGATGGGTCCTCCATATAGGGAATATTAAGTGGCTCCTCCTGCATTCCCTTCCCCTTCTCTCCCCCACCTCTTGGACTCGCTCACAAATTTGCATATGGATGCCACGTTTAGTTTGTTATTTTCCAATTTTCCGGTCTCCCAGACTTGTGCTCAGTGACTTCTCCAGAATGATGGCTGCTGGCACACACACTTCCTTCCTGGAACACCCTGGGCTGAATTCTGGCTTGCCCTGAAGATTTTGCTCCCTCCAAGTTTCTCCAGTGTACTCTCGTATCTCTTACTCATTCCTCAGCCTCAAATTTTCCCCCTAAGAGAAAAAAAATCCAAGTCTTTTTGGAAGAGAAGAAAGTGGGTTAGCATAATTTTGCATCTACTTCTCATTCTGGCACATGGCTGTTTCAGGGAGGATGGAACCAGGCTGGCAGCACGGATGCTCTAGAACCAAGCCCTTTGTTGACCCATAGGACTTGCTTTCAGACCAATGCAAAGAGATCTCATTGAACAATCAAGGATCAAGATGACCGAGTCCTAAGATCAAAGATGGCAGAATTTGTTTGGACTTCAAGTCAACAAACATTAATAAATACCTGTTACATAAAAGGTTCATCGAAGGTACTAAGACAAAAACAAACAGCATTTGCCCTCACAGAGCTTACGTTTTACTGGGAGAGATCTCATGGAAATAAGGAAAGAAATAGAAGACCTTATGAGGAGAGGAAGAATATTCTTAACTGGAGGAGGGAAGAAGGGGCAAAACAGGACCTGGGCTGAGATTTGAGGTTGAGGTGAAGATGTGTGTTTAAGGAATGAGAAATAGCCCCTGAAAAAAAAATGGAGGCAGGAGACCAAGCCAAGGAGACATAGATAAGTCAGCTGGTCTAGAACACAGAAGGGTGAAGAGGAATGAGGTAAAAATGATCTTAGAGATCACAATTCAGAATGGGAAGAGATCTCCCATCATTTTAAGATAAAGAAATGGAAGCTCAAAAAGGCATCAAAGGTTCCCCACATATAGGAAGTGGTACAGTCAAGATTTGAATCCAGGTCCCTTGACTCTATCACCTGACCTCCCACACACACCTTTGATCACCAAGCAGCCAATTCCATTTTTAGATAGCAGTAATTAATTTTTAAGACTTTCTTTATGTTGAGTTAAAATCTCTCTCCCACTTACTTTTATACTCATTTGTCCAAGTGCTTCCCTCCACAGACAAGCATAGCAGGCTTAAGCCTTCCACCATGTACCCGCCTTTCAGAGTTAAAAGAAAGCTTTCAGGTGTCACCATCCTTTGGCCCAACTCAAAGACTATTCCATAGCTTCCCTCGTCCAGCCACTGACGTCTCCTGGCCATGTCTCCCAGACTCCCTTAGGATTTGAAGTCCTAAGCATGAACTTCTAGATATGCTCTAATAGTCCCAAGACTATCCCCTTCTCTCATATAAACTATTTTTTGTTTTTATTTGTATTGAAGCTTTTTATTTTCAAAAAAGATGCATGGATAATTTCTCAACATTGACCCTTGGAAAACCTTGTGTTCCAATTTCCTCTCCTTCCCCCCATCCTCTCTCCTAGATGGCAAGTAATCCAATATGTGTTAAACAGGGTAAAAACTCTCATATAAACTCTTAATGCAGCCCAAAGTCTTGGTAGACGAGGGGCTCTTGACCTTTGTTTACCGGACCCCTTGGACAATCTGCTGAGGCCTGAAGACTCCTGCTCAGCTTCATGTGGATTGCCCACATTCATAAGGGAAGAAAGTGCTTAGTGCCAAGTAGAGATTAATGGGGGACGGAGGATATAATCTTTTTCCATCCAGGTTCATGGACTCCCTGAAATCTCTCCATAGAGTCCCCAGGTTAAGAAGCCCTGCTTTAGGTTTTTCAGGTGTTGTCATATTGAGCATTCTGTCCATCAAAAATTCCAGGTCCTTTTCATATGCACTAATTTCTAGCCCCGATATCCAGAAATTGATAATCATCATTTATTAAGCTCCTCCTCTGAATCATGCTAGGTACCGGAGATTCAAAGGAAGGCAGAAAGGCAGTTCCTGATCTCAGTGAGTTCACAGTCAGTACGCAAGCCACTGTAAACAAACATGACCCAGACAGAATCCAGTGAATATAATTAATAGACATATTAGAGAGATCCAAAAAGGTTTCTGGTGGGATTTTTACTGAGGCATGAAACAAACCAGAGAAATCAGAAAGTGAGGATGAGGGAGAAAGGGTTCCAGGCATGTGGGGCAGTCAATGAACAAGCCTAGAATCTAGAAGGGGTATCTTATGCAAGAGAGAGCCAGAAGACTGGGGCCACTGTGTTCCAGAGGCTCCCTATCCCACCATCTCCATTTACTAGCTGAGGAGCTTTGAACATCTCCAGTCAGCATCCCAAGCTTCAGCTTCCTCCTCTCTAGCATTACAACGCTCAAGTCTGCCCTACCTGCATCCCAAGAATCAAATTCGATAAAATGTCTTTGAGTGCACTTTGTAAATTGCAAAGTGCTATATAGCCTTAAATTATACCTCCTTATTATCTCTATTACTTTAATATCTCAAAGACCTGTGATTTCCGTCAGGCGGGTACCCCCACTAGGAATAAAGATGACAACCATTTCGCATCTTACTAGACAATTTAATGAATGACTGTGCTCCAGACAACATCCATCATCGATAGGATGAAATCAAAGAGAAAAACTTCTCTGGAGACAGCTAGTGAGGCAGTGGATAGAGAAATGTCCTTGGAGTCAGGGAAGCCCGAGTTCAAATCCTACCTGCTTCGGACTTAGCTATGTTAACCTTGGTAAACTACTTAGAATCCTTCATCCTCAGTTTCCTGAATCCCACCTTGGGCACTGACTTAGATGGGTGATCCTAATCAAGTCATTTACTTCATCTTTTCCTGGGTTTCCTCACCTACAAAATGGGAATTAAAATAGCTCTTAACTGGTTATTGTGAAGATAAAGTGAGATGTAAGGCACTTTGTAAATCTTAAAGTGTTATATACATGTTTATAATTTATTATTATTATTGTTATATTTATATATTATATATATATATTTATTATTTTATATATTATATGTGTATTTGTGTATCTGTTTATATATGTATATATATATCTGTATACATATATGTATATATCTATATTATTATTGTTGTATTTATATATATGCATGTGTGTGTATTTATTATTGTTGTTGTTATTAATTATCCCATAGAGCCAGAGCTAGAAGGGCATTTAGAGACCATCCATTCTATCCAGCCTCCTAAATTTCACAGCATAAACTGGGTTCCGGGGACAATGCGATTTAGCCAAAGTCACGCAAATAGCAAACATTGAAAGTGAGGTCCTCAGGTCCCCACCAGGAATAAAACTGCTGACTCCACGGTGGGGCAGGATGAAGGAGGGGATTATCAGGAAAGAACCGGGTGGTTGTCAGGGTCTAATAGAAGCTGCATATCCCTGAGTCAGCAGATCAAGGCATGGATCGTTGGCTGAGTTATGTGCCATGGTCAAGAGTAAAGACGGGGTCTGGGAGCTGGGAGGTGTGGGCAGCCACATCAGCAGATCCCCAGGTCCTGAGTATGTCAAATTTTGTCCTCCGGGAGAGCAGTAAAGGAAGAAGATAGAGTCATATCTCAAGTTAGGCAGGCAAAGAACAAAGAATATAAAATAGGTCATTCAAAGATGATAGGAATATGGAGGTAGAGGAAATCTTAGAAACTATCAAGTCTAACCTAGTCATTTTACAGATGGGGAAACTGGTCATATAGCTATTTTAAGTGACTTGCCCAGGGTCATAAAACTAATAAGACTCTGAGTCCATCATCCTATTGTGTAGTACAGAGCACCCAAATGAGCCTAACCTTAGGACAAAACCTGTTTTCCCCTTGCCCTCTTCTACTCATGTTTGGCCTGAGGAGGTTTAAAAAAAATGGAAGCATCTGATGGGAAAAAAATGGTTGGAAAATAGCAGAATTGATAAGAAATATCAAAAACCACTCCCACACTACTTAAGGATGAGCCCTCCCTTGGTCTGCCTTTGTCTTTGTCTTTTCTCCTTAACCTGAGCACAAGAGACTGTGCTAAGGAAACAGAGGACAGGAAAGTCCCAGACCACCCTCCAGGTGCTTCTCCCAGCCCATCACGATAATTTCCATCCTGATCCTTTGTCCCCTTGCGCACCACTCAGACAGCAACAAAGGATCTCCTCTGTTGCTGTTACTCAATCTCCATGTTTCCATAACAAATAGATAATATACTATAGCTTTTCCTCACTTTCTATAGCAAAGGAATCCCTAAAAAGTGGCATATAAATCAAATCATTGTCTATCAAAATCTATTTAAAATGCAATAGAGAATGAAAATTTAAAGGAAATGGATGATTACCTACAAAAACACAAAATGCTAAAATTAACGGAACTTGAAATAGATTTTAAACAACCCAATCCCAGAAAATGAAATTAAGCATGGCTTAGAGGGACTACCACAAGAAAAGAAAATAAACTTTGGTCCAGAAAAAGTTATAAGTAAATGTTAACAAATATTTAATTATTTGATTTAACCAATTAATTAATTACTAATTAATATAATTCCATTAATACCTATACAAAACAAATTCCAAAAAAGTACTTTATTATTCTCCTTTTTATGAGACAAATATGCCCCCAATATTTAAACCAAGGAGAGATAAAGAAAAGAAAGAAACTAATATCATTAACAATTATTGATGCAAAAACTCATATAATATCCAATAGTGGTGTAAAACAAAAGTCATAAACAAATTTTATCTTGTTTTAAAAAATATTAACCTGTTTATGCAAAGCCTTTTTTGTAGTGGCAAGAAATTGGAAACTGAGTAGATGACCAACAGTTGGAGAATGGCTGGATAAGTTATGGTATATGAATGGTATGGGATATTATAGTTCATAAGAAATGATCAACAGGAGGATTTCAGAAAGGCCTGGAGTGACTTACAGGAACTAGTGCTGAATGAAATGAGCAGAACCAGGAGATCATTGTACACGGCAATAGCAAGATTATTCTGATGCTCGTGGATCTCTTCAACGAGATGATTCAGACCACTTTCAATGATCTTTGATGAAGAGAGCCATCCACACCTAGAAAGAGGACTGTGGGAACTGACTTTGGTTCACAACATAGAATTTTCACTCTTTTTTGTTGTTGCTTGCTTGCATTTTATTTTCTCATTTTTCCTTTTTGATTTTTCTTGTACAGCAAGATAATTATATAAATATGTATGCATATATTGGATTTAACATATATTTTACCATGTCAACTTGATTGACTTGATTAAATTATCATCAAGTAATCATCAATAATCAAGTAAATTGAATTATTTGCCATCTAGGGGAGGGAGTGGGGGGAAGGAAGAGAAATTGAAACACCAGATTTTGCAAGGGTTAATGTTGAAAAATTATCCATGCATATGTTTTGAAAATAAAAAGCTCTAATAAAAAAAAGAAGAGTTTTAAGAATAACCAGAAAAAAAAAGAAAAATAAAAGTATTAACCAAATTTCAATGAGCTCTGAAGTCCATATTGCTGAGCTTCCAGAATTCGGTGAATTCCAGCAATACTGAATTTATTTTAATTATTTCACGTTTGAACCACTCAATGAGAAATGTTTGGATGGGATACTTTTAATTGTTTTCTGAAGCAAGATGATTAGAAGTATTTATAGATATTAATGACTTCTCTTTTCCATTTTAAAGAAAAGTTTCTTGTAACAAATTGCCACCACTGGCCAGAATGCAAGCACAAGCCCTGGATTTTAATTAGTGGCATAAATAAACATTTTCCATTTTTGCTCTACCTTTGTGATTCCTGATTAACCTATTACTATGACTCTCAGATCTTAAATAGTCTTCATCAGTAAAAAAAAAAAAAATGCAGCAAGACTACAGAACAGAAATGTTGCATTCAATTTTATATAAGTTAAAATGTTTATACATTTACAAATAAATGTATATTTGTATATTATATATATATTTTTACTATCATATGTAATATTTGATAATAATATTTATATATATTCTATCCAAAACTTCTTAAAGTGTGGATCAAGCATGTCATTTACTGGGGGAGTCATGAAATTATGATTTATTATCAGTAAAGTTTGATTTGTAAAGCTATTTTATATACTTCTATATCTAGGGGCACATAAAAGTTTCTCAATCAAAAAGAGGTTCAGAGTAGAAAAAGGGTAAGAAGTCCTGTAATCTCTACAACATTCCTGAGGGTGGATGTGGAAGGAGAGGGAGGTCATGCAGTTCCGAGCCTTCCATAATCTGAGCCAAAGACCTGGACGTCCTGACCCAAGAAGATATACCCAAACTAGAATTCGGCATCTGGTCACTTCAGAAAGTTCATTCATTTAATAATCTGTATCTATTTAGCTCTCTCTGTGCATTTCTCTATGTCTCTGTCTCTATCCCTGTCTATCTCTGTGCCTCTAACCCTCCCTTCCTCTCCCTCCCTCTTTCTCTGCCTCTCTCTTCTTCTCTTTCTCCCTCCCTTCTTTTCTCTCTTCCTCTCCCCGTCTCTTTCTTCTCTCTATGTCGGTCTGTGTCTCTCTCTGTGTTGGTCTGTCTGTCTCTTTCTCTCCCTGTCTCTCCATCTCCCTCTCCCTCTCTCCCTGTCTCTCCATCTCCCTCTCTCCCTTTCATCTCTCCCTCTCATCTATCTCTCATCTCCCTCTCCCTCTGTCTCTCCATCTCCCTCTCCCTCTCTCCCTGTCTCTCATTTCTCTCTCCCTCTCATCTCTCCCTCTCATCTATCTCTCATCTCTCTCTCTCTCATCTCTCTCTCTCTTCCCCTCTCTCCCCCTCTCTCCCTCTCATCTCTCTCTCATCTCTCTCTCATCTCTCTCTCACCTCTCATCTCTATCTTTCTCCCTCTCTTTTTCTGTCTCCCAGGAGTTGTTTAGTTCTTATGGCTTTGTGACCAAAAAGGCCTCTCATCGGGCCCTTGATTGACTAATTATACATCTTCTATGTTTAGGAGTATTGTTAAGAATTCTACTTTCATTATATAGGAGTCATTTTAATAGCTTCTCATGCTCATTACTAAGTTAATAGTTCCCCTAATAGCTCATGTGCTTAGTAGTTCAACTTATACGGGATTTGTATATTCATTACTGATGTGATAATTTCCCCCGTAGTCTTTGTACTAATTGTTCTTATTAAATCTCTCTCTTCCTCGTGTATTTATTTTGTGAGGTTCAGCCTTCTAGATGTTTTATATTCAATAGTTAAAAGATCCCAGGCCTTGTTTCCCTACCAGATTGAGGGGGGAAAAGACTGTTGAAGGTACAAGTTTCCAGTAGTTCTTCTGGAACTCAGTGTCCCTGTCTCATCAACCTCTTAGTGACCTGAGTTGTTATCTGCTCTACTGATTTCCTTCTCAGCATTTCCTTGTAGGTTTTTGGAACCTCATTCCTTTGTAAACTAATTTTCCCACTTTTTTTTTTTTTTAACTTTTTCCTCTCCCTATACCTCCTACCACTATCTAAAATTTTCTGATACACTATAGATAACATATTCCTGGTTATTCAACCTGATGATAGTCAATCTTTCTTATGTTCTCCTCAGTTCTAGAAGTGACATGGAAGGGCAGATATTTCTTGTTCCCTCCAACCCCTTGTATACCACAGTTAATAACAATCTCTCAACGCTTTCAAGTTCACTGAAGTTCTTTCCAGTGGAGTAAACCAAGCTCTCTCCATCTTGTTTCTCTATCTGCCATTTTTCAAGGTCCTCCTCCTCTTTAATTATTTAAATTTGTGCCTCAATCTTCCTTTTCCTCTTCTTCCACAATCATTACTGATACTTCCATCAATGATTATTCAAATACGCTGACCTCACAATTTCTTGGCCACTTCAAATAATCTCTCTCCCCTCTCCTTTGCGATGATCCACGCCAATTCTAATACCTCAATATGTCCTTTATCCATTCCCTTCTTCACATCCATAATACCGGCTTTGCTAGAACTGGCCCTCATTATCTCTCAACCAAAATACTGAAACAATGTCCAACTTGCAGCTCATCCCCTGTTCTCTCCCCACTGAATCCATCCTAGATGTTATCTTCCTAAATAATTAAATTATTCCCTTACTCAAAACCTTCAGTGATTCTCTACTGCCCATTCAGTCGCAGTCCAGTCTCCATAGGTTGACATTTAAGACTTTCTTGAATCCTACTCCAATCTGCCTTTCAAGCTCCATTTCATATTATCCCCCATTGCATACTCTATATTCCATGCAACTGGGCTACTCACCTACTTCCAAACTGTATATACTATATGGTATATGTGCTTCCATATATATAATACATTATAGCTACTCCAACTATCAAATTACTTAGCACTTCCCTCTTTTTACTCATGACTGCAATGCCCTCTCCAAATCTCTGTCTTCAGACTGAAGTAGCCTGGGATTTGAGATAATCATCTCAATTTTGCAGCCCAGTACCTTTATTCAAAGATTACCTTCTGTTTACATGACTTATATCTTGTTTGTAAATAATTTTTTGCATCTTAACTCCCATTAGAATGTGAGTTCTTTGAAGGCTATAATTATGTGGATCTTCCCTTTGTATTACAGTATAAAGTGCCAGGCAATCATTTGATCAATAAAGATGTATTAAGTTCCTACTATGTGCTATGTAGGCAATACAAAAAGAGATAAATAGTAAGAGCTTAATAGATGCTTTGTTGATGGGCTAATAGATGACATAAGTTTTCTCATCGTGGAACAAGACTCAATCTGGCAAATCAAGTCTTCCCAAAATCACAAATGTTTTAGTATTTTTACTAAATTCCTAATGATGGGCCATCTTTCCTCGTTAAAAAAAGATATCTTTCTTAGGAGAAAGTAGGCAGTGCTTGACCTATCTGGCATTCTACCTAGCTATTGGCTAAGGTGACCTCTTTCTTGTTTTAGTGGATTTTTCCAGCACCTCTTCCAGAGACTCTCTTTTAAAAATCTGTCATCTATAGATTCTTATCTTTTTCTCCCTCTCAGTTCAGTTCATATATCTTTGGCCAGGCACACAATATTAAATTATCTGGAAAGATCGCATTTAGAATGATAGATAAATGATCTCTTTAGCCTATAAAAGGTCTCATTTCCTAAAGTAACTTACTTTTAATCAGCTCTCTCATAAAATGAGCAAAAATTAGGTAACATCCCCCATTCTAAACCTTTAGATAAAAATTCCAGTCTGTATGAAAATAAGGGCATATATATTTCTTCATTAAATCATAGGTATATAATACCATACTACCCAAGTACACTTATTCCCACACACACACAGGAGATTTAAAAGCCCTAAATGGAATTCAATAGTAGATTAGCCATTTGTTATTAATAATTTATAGGGACCAGAAGACACCTAAGAGATCAATTAAGTGCCAATTTCTTTTTTATTAAAATTGTGCTAAATGATGAGTATATAAAGAAAAAATGAAACAATTCTTGCCTTCAATAAACTTAAATATTAATGGAGGGGGAGAGAGGGGGAGTAACAGATGGAGGTAGAGTGGGAAAAGTCTCCAAAAAGGGTTCATAGAAAAGGTGGAACTTAAGCTGAACTTTGAAGGAAATGGGAATTATAAGAGGTAAACAGGATGAGGGGGAGCATTCCTGGCATGGAAAACAGAGCCTTTATCAGCTAGTCCAACTCCTAATTTTGTTTTATTTTATTTGTTTTCTTTTTTCTTTTTCTCCAACTCCTAATTTTAGAAATAGGAAAACTGAGACCTCAAGAAGTAAAATAAAATTGTTAAGGACATACAGCTAATTGGTGCTAGAGGCTAGACTAAAATCTGGTCTTCCTGGCTCTTTTACAGTGCAAATACCAGAGCAAACCAATATTGTTCTCATTTATTTCACTCAAATCCCATATTATTGTTTTCTTAAATCTCATTTTCCTAAATAATTCTATGGGGAAAGGAAAGAAAGAGTACTATAATTCATGCAAACTCTAACTCTCACAATGTAAAATCATTCTCCATGATTCTTGACAAAAAACCAATTGAAATGAATTAAAATTATAGGAAGTTTACCCATTTGAAAATCACCAAATCATAGATTTTCAGAATTGAAAGGGACTTTAAAATCCATACACATGAGTTTCTTCTATAACACCCCCAATAAATCGCAAATCAATTTTTTCCTGAAGACTCTAGGGAACTCACTAGGCAGCCTATTCCACTTTGGAATAGCTTTAATTGTTAGAAAGGTTCTCCTTACATTTCCTTATATCCAGCTTCTTTAGGAGAATATTGTGGAGAGGGCAGGCAAAAGCAGAGGGAACAGCAAAAGAAAAGAAAGCAATAGAAATTCAATAAGGTGAAAAAAAATTTGGTTGGGATTAGATCAATGAAAACAGCAAAAAAAAAAAAAAAGACATTTTGAGAAACTGAGGAAAATGTAAAGTACAATCTCTACGTCCAGATTCTACTTTAGTTTTTACAAGAAAATATGTTAAATGTTGAAGAAGGAGAATGTTTCATAGAAAATAGAAATGACAAGGCAAAGGGAATAAGAAAAAGCAGGAGAGAAGAGAGGAAATGGGGTGTGATAAAGAGTTGTTGACGCTCAAGAAAGGAATTTGAATGTGGCTGTCCAGTTAGTAAGAAGCATTGATTAATAAATACCTTAACAAAGCCCTTAGGATTAAGATATAAATACTTACAAATATTTAAAAAACAAGGCTGAAACTATGGAGAACATATAGAATTTTATAATGATTTATATTGAGTTTAGAATAATTAATCGTTTATCTATGTTCCAAGTATAGGATGGTCTGCCTCCTGAAGTTAAGACTTTCAAGAAGCATCTCATCACATTCTAGGACAATTAAGGGATAATGAAGAAAAACACAATTTCACAGATATATGGCTCCATTAGAGGAAGATGAGGATTTGAAGTACAGGATAGAGAATGTAGCCCTTTCTGGAGACTGGAGAGCAGAATTTCATCCAGAAGAGGAAAAGGAGGAAAAGGACAATTTTATACTAGGGCTTAAAACTACACATTGAAGGGTTTTCTAAGAAGGAAGAAGCTTTTTCCTTGAAGGAATTATATAATCAAACCACAGGAGATTTCATTCAGTAAGAGCCTGATGAAGCAGCAAATAAAGGCAGTAATTGGTGATCCCGTGTTCAAGGGAGCCAAGACAGCTCAGGAGAGCTCTATCATTTTCCGCAACATGTCTACAAGACATAATGGAGAACTTCCTAAGACTTCTCAAAATGAATGGCTACTACCCACTTTTCATGACTCACATGGGCACAAATGAGGCTGATAAGAATCTACTAAAAGTATTATCAGATGAAGAGAGCCATCTACACCCAGAGAGGACTGTGGGAACTGAATGTGAATCGCAACATCACATTCTCACTCTTTGATGTTGTTCGCTTGCATTTTGTTTTCTTACTCATTTTCTTTCTTTTTTGATCTGATTTTTCCTGTGCAACAAGAGAATTCTATAAATATGTTTACACATATTGGATTTAACATATATTTTAACATGCTTTGCCATCTAGAGGAAGGGATGAGAGGAAAATCTGAAACACAAGATTATGCAAGGGTCAATGTTGAAAAATTATCCATGCATATGTTTGGAAAATAAAAAGCTTTAAGAAAAACATTTCAACAGATTGCAAAGATTGAAAAGCCAGTTTGCAAGAGCTCAATTGAAAAAAAAAGGTATCAGATATTAGAAAGTTTTAGGCAAGAAAATGGAGATCATAGGGGTGTGGGTTGTATTCTTTTTTATTATCCATTGAAAATAAGGGATACAGAAGAGAAAATGTGATTTGGGAGATAAATAGCTGGCTAGGAATGAGACTCAGAATTCTGGAACATAGCTTAAAAGATAGAAATAGTGGACTCCTTACCAGGAATGGAGTACTCCTAAAAATTAGTAAGAATGCATTTGCTTAGTGCCTTTTAAATCTAATCACACTGGAAAGTGCCATTCACAGAAAGAACTATGCAACTGATTTTGAATCAAAGTATAATATTTTCACTTTGTGGTTGTGGGTTTGCTTGCTTTTTTTCTTATGTGTTTTTCTTTTTTGATTTGATTTTTCCTGTATAAAATGAAAATTTGGAAATGTGGTTAGAAGAATTGCACATGTTTAAAGCTATATCAGATTGCTTACTGTCATGGGGAGAGGAAAGGGAGGATAGAGGGAGAAAAATTTGGAACACAAGGTTTTGCAAAGGTGAATGTTAAAAACTGTCTTTGCATGTATTGGGGAAAATAAAATATTATCAAAAATTTTAAATAAAATAAATTCAATCATAATAGCTATTAACTAAGAAGAATGGACAGAATATTATGATATAGAAGATAAATCTACCAAACAATAAATCATTAGGTGTAGATTCAGTAAAGAAAGATAGCAGTTGAGAAATCCAGATCACAGGAGACAAAATTGTGAAATGAACCAGACGTAAAACTCATAGCCTCAAAAGTCTATTCACAAATGCACAAAGTCTGAGCAAAAATAAAGTGTCTAGAGCAATGTCAACAGAAAATTATCAAATCTAACCTCACAAGTATCTCTGAAATTTGGCCAGATGAAACCCATATCTGTACTATGTCTCTGGAAGAAAGTTGAAAGCCCAGATGCTATAATGCACACCCAAGGAAGTTTGAGTTAACACATCACATCCCTTGGGTGGATTGATAGAAAACTTAAATTTGACAGTTTACAGGCAAGGCATTTTTAAGGAGCACTTAATATGGTGGGCTTGGAAGCTTCTTAGTCTGGGCAGAATTTCTATGCAAGCTACTTTTACTGGGTCACTGAACACACTGTGAAGAAGACTAAGATGGGTACCTTCTCTTATGCTTCTGTTGAGTGAAGGGATGGTTGACCCAAACCCTCAGACTCCAAGTCATTTACTATACCAGATAAAGCACAAATTGGTGCAGTCAATAAGAACAGGCAAAGAAATTTTGGTTCAGGAAAAACGGAGAGGGTAATAGAGATTGTAAAGGATCAGTACTCCCTGATCCATAGAGAATAGCAAAAGCAGTAAGGAGGGAAGTAGAATAGTAGCATAGACACCAAAAAAACGGCAGCAAAATTGCCAAATAGTAAGTAATAACTAGCTCCAATGGAGCAGACAGTATTGTGGTCACCCCAACTGCTCACAGCATCCTTAGTCTATTGCTTCTCTTCTGAAAAAGTTTCCTCTACTATGCTGCAAGAAAGATGTGGGAACCGTTACGCTGTGAAGTTGGTCAAGAAATGGATTCTTGTAGCCAGGATATTATTCTACAAACCCAGCATAACTTAAGTTAATTAATTCCCCCAAAGGTCAGCAACCAACTGAAGGAAGGCCCTTTGGAGCTACAGCTGACTCTGTAATCAATTTGGTGGTTCCTTGAGCCTGTGGAACCATGGGACTCTTACTTGGGGTCACTGAAAACTTCTTTATAGAAAAAGGCTAGAGAAACAGTATTTGTTTTAATAGGAAACTCAATAAAATTTTAATGACGTCAAGAGAAAAAAATTGAGAAGTAAAAATGGTAGTTTGTCTGAAGAGACAAAAGGAAATATAATAGAAATCTGCCAACCAATTTTTTAAATGTATGAGCAATTCTGAAACATAAATTGTAATTATGCTAAGAAAATAAATGAACTGTGGAACATAAGTGTAACTAAATATTGCTGTACAATAACAAATGATGACTATAAAGAAACAAGAAGAAATATGAAGTTGTGGAGAGAAGAAATCTGAATCAGGAAAATAATATGCACAGTATAATGGTGACATTGTAGTGACCACTACAGCTAAGTGGAAACAACAATAGCAAAGCAATCAGAGCTGAATTCTGCAAAATTTATAAGGGCCAAGTTTGGCTCCTAAGGGTGAAGAATAAGAAGAAAATGCACCTGTCCCTATTCTTTTGGAAAGGTGGGAGACTACAAGTGTCAGATACTGCATACAATACTAGCGTAGTGAAGGGCCTTGAAGTCTATGACATATGAGTATAGTTTGAAGAGAGAATACGAACAAGGAAAAAACAGGGGAGGCTTGAAAATTTCTTTTGGTAGGAGTATTATTCTGAGCTTGTTCTGCATCACTATTACAAAGAAGCAAATTTAAGCAAAACTTTCTAATAATGAATACTGTTAAAGGTGGAAGTGGATGGTGTCCTTAGGAGAACTTCTTCTCTTAGGGGAAGGCACGTACTTCTTCCTTGAAAATCTTTAAGCAGAGGCTAGAATCCCATCTTCCAGGAATGCTACAGTGAGGATTCTTTCAAGGTATGACCTGGCCCAAATGGCTGCTGAGATCCCTGTGGGATTAGTTGCAGGATCTCTTAGATATAGGCAACTTCCTAAATGAAAAAAACTCTATCAAGGCAGGTCATGTCATCTCTGTAACTTAGGGAATAGCCTAGATCACTGAAAGGTTGATGACTTGTCTAGGGTCAGAAAACCAATTTGAATCAGAGGGGGATTTGAATTTGGATCTTCTATCTCCAAGATGAATGTGTTACCCATCACATCCCACTGTTTCTCCTTATAAATTTATTTCTGCAACTTAGGTTCATTGTTCCTAGTTCTGCTTCTTGGACCCATCCCAAAAAGTCCAATCCTTCCTCCATACAAAAACCCTTCTGATTTATGTAAATGGTTCTGATTCTACCCACTGAGTATTTCCTTCTCTGGGCTAAACATTCCATGGACTTTGCCAATCTCCACGTGGCAAGATCCCCATTCTGGTCCCTCTCTTCTGGATGCTCTCCAGCTTATCAATGGCATTCAGAACTGAACACTGTGCCCCAGGTGTGGTTTGGCCAGGACAGAGTACAGTGGGATCATCACCTCCTTCACCCTGTCTATTCTGCCTCTTTTGCAATTACCCCAAATCACATTTGCTTAAATCACATGACATCCTACTGATCATATTGAATTGTAATTCACAAAAATCCCTAGGTCTTTTTGCCAATAGTTGCTACCTAGCCACACCTCCTCCAGCTTGTACTTGTGAAGTTGATTTTTTGAACCCCAGTAAAAGACTTTACATTTGACCCCATCAAATTTCATTTTCTTTATTTCATCCAACATTCTACCCAGCTGAGACCAATTTGGATCCTATCTGAGTCAAGCAATGTGTTGGCATTATTCATTTCATTTTGTGCCATCTACAAATTTATCCTTCCCACAATGCCATTTATTCTTTTATCCAGTGAACCGATTTAAAAAAAAAAAGAAAGAAATAAAAATAGCACAGATGCCTGAGGCACTCCATAAGTGACCTGCTTCCAAATTGACATCCAACCATTAAGGACTACTAAATGTGATTAGCCACCAATTTACTGGAAGATGTCAAAATGAAACATAAATTGAATTCAAGATCTATCTTGATGCCCTTTAGGAGGGTTTGAAATTTGGTCATCATCACTAAGTACCTTAAAAATTACTTTAGAATATAGATATCAATATGAAATGACCATCAGCCAGACTGAAACTAACCAGGCTTCATTCAGATAAATAGCTCCAAGAAAGAGGGACAAATAAAATCACTCATGAGACAGAGTGCCACAGCATGTCATTAAGGGGAAGTTAGAAATGTCTGGGGTTTATCTATAATCTATGAACACAACTATTTCATCCTCTTACTCAGATTAGTCAACCCACGAGGATTTCATATGCTTATTTGGTGGGGCAGTTGTGGGAAATGAGAACTATCACAAAATTAATATATTCATCCATTTCCAACTGATTTTCACCAGTTCAAATCAGTGTGAACCAGCTTTAAAACTTCTGGATCAATGCCAACCAATTTCAACTTTTAAAAATTTCTCAACTGGGAAAAGCTCCGACCCCAGTCAAGCCTTCCTAACTTCCCCTTGACAATTATAATAGCCTCCTAATAAAATTCCTGGTCTCAAAACTCTCTAACAATTGATCCTTCAGTCAGCTACCAAAGTAATTTTCCCAAAGTTCATGTCTTTCTATGTCATTCCTCTACTCAAAAAATCCCAATGAGTTTTGGAACTCCATTGGAATTCCCAATGAGAATTAAACTCCAATTCCTTTTTTTGATAGTTAAAGCTTATCACAAGCTCTCCCAGTTTACCTCTCCAGCATTATTAAATTGTACTCTCCTTCATACAATCTATGAGCCACTCAGCTGACTTTCTTAATGTTCTTCATTTAACATCTGTGAATTTTCATTGGTTATCTATTTCCCTTTCCTGGAATACACTTCCCCCTCACTTCTACCTCTTATAATTAATCCTTTCTTTCCCTCCTGTCTCAGCTGAAACACCACCCTCTACTTTTTAACACCTTTCAAGTAAAAACTAGGCTAACTGGTAGGAGAGATGGAATATTATTGCTCAAAACACGTGTTCCTTATTTTTCTGAAGTTGAGAGAAAGTGATTGAGCATGGACTTCTGACCAATAGAGTGTCCTAACTCCACTACACTTATATATGCACTCATTGTTCTTTCCAAAGGACTGTAAGCTACCTGAGGACAGGAAGGACTTTCTTTTTTTTATCTCCACATCCCTTAGCATTTAACACAGAGCCGGATATGCGATTCAAGCTTAAATGCTTACAACTGACTGATTTGAGCTATCCAATGTGCTGCTCCGTAAATAGTTTCTTCTTACTAGAGGATTCTAAGAAAAGACTGGTTAAGTGCTCATTCAAGCAGAAAGTGTCACAGACTGGATACAAATGCTGGTCTTCAGACTTAAATCTATCTCCATTTTTGCTGCCCCTCACTTCTACTCATAGGTCCCAATTCTTTTTTCTGGACTGAGACAGAAAAACATCTCATTGGATTTCATCGCGCAAGACAACAAGATTATCTAATGATCAATTCTGATGGACATGGTTTTTCTCAACAATGAGAAGATTCAGGGCAGTTCCAATGATCCTGTGATGGAGAGAGCCATCTGCACCCAGAGAAGACTATGGGAACTGAATGTGGATCACAATGTAGATTTTCACTTCCTTTGTGATGGTTTGCTTGTTTTATTTTCTCATTTTTTCCCTTTTTGATCTGATTCTTCTTGTATAGCAAATTAATTGTATAAATATTTATGCCTGTATTAGAATTTACATATATTTTTACAGTGTTTAATATATATTGGATTACTTACCATCTAGGAGAAGGGGCAGAAATTGAAACACAAGGTTTTGCAAGGATCAATGGTGAAAAATTATCCTTGCATATATTTTGAAAATAAAAAGCTTCAATAAAAAAAGAAAAACATCTGATTTCTCTCACTGCTTCTCTATCATTTTCCCTGAGATTTAACCAGTTTTTTTTTTCTTTTAAAGACATGAAAATCACTTTAAAAATGTGGAAGAGAATCTGAACCAACTCTGCCTTTCTTTGGGGCCTTGCTGCCAAGGAAGCAATTATTCTTTTCCAGATGTGTCATTTCAGGGAGCAAGTGAAGCTCCAACCTGTAGCTGGGAATGATAACTGATCATAGACTCTGCTACAGAAAGCGTAGGTGGGTAATTTCTGCAATGTATTTCTGGAGATGCTGGAAATATATAATAAAAGTTAAGTGGCTTGAGAATATGATGGAATTTGGATGATCCGATACATTATAGCTGTGAACCTTAGCAAGCATCCTGGCAGAGATCTCCTTCCTCAAAATGCGCCCACTTGCCTGGCATGAACAGGGTATGGGGACTGAGGCTCAACTGCCAATTATGAGTCAGAGAATGCCACGATCAACTGGGAATTTAATTTGTGGTCACCCAAAGGATGGATGATAGACATGAGCAGGCTGCAATGTTTTTCCAGCTAGAGAACCAGTATAAAGGATACCATTAGAAAGATGTGTGGTCAGAAAACCACACAGGTTGTTCGTTGAAAAGTGAAGAAATTAAACAATGAACAGCCTTCAAGTTTTAATTGTATACATGCAGTCAACCAAGAAACATTTAGCAACATCCGTTATGGGATTCCATCCTTACCCATGTCTCATGTGTATAGTGATTTATGCACCACGGAACACCCCCTTATTAGAATGTAAGCTCCTTAAGGACAAGCACAGTTTTGATGTTTCTTTGTATCCCGAATTCTGACTAAGAAGGCTGGAGTATCATAAGCACCTATCCGATGTGTGCTAATTGATGGATGTATATAAACTATGTATTGGAAACAGATGAAGCAGGTTTTCCTTTCAGGGAACTCATTCTACTGGGGAATAAAACATAGGGATCTACAAAATTTTATCAGCGCCATTTTACAAAAGAGGACTTGAACTTCGGAGAGGTCATAGGACTGGCCTGTGGCCACACGGCTAATAAGTGTAAGAATTGGCCTTTTAAGCCCTGATCTGTGGTGCCTGGACAACTCTCTTGGTTCCTTTTAATGAGATTTAACAGCTCCCAGCACCTGGCAATAGTTTCCCAAATGGAAACCACCTGTGTTTGAATGTCTGCATGGCAACAGACCCACCCACCACAATATTTGGTGATTCTATCGTTAACACTGTGCCTGATGGTCCATACACCGAATATCTTAAAGGCATCTTAAACTCAATATGCCCAAAACTGAATTTATCTTTCTTCCCAAACTCTTTTCTCTTCCTAGCTCCCTTCTTACCATTAATTCCACCATCTTTCCAGTTACCCAGGCTCACAATTTAATTCCACCCCATCCACTCTTTTCCTAAATCCTATTGATTCTACAATACTTCTTCTAAAGTGTCTCTTCTGGGACACTCTAACCATCATGGTCCTGGCCCTCATCCCCTCATGCATGGATTTGCACAATAGCCTGCTGGCAGTCTGCCTGCCTCCTGTCTTTCCATATTGTAGTTTATCCTCCATTCATATATGAAAATAATCTTCCTAAAGTAAAATGTTACACTTGACTGTGTTGCCCTCCCACCCACTCATGCAATCTATTAATCTCTCTCTTACATTCAAGAACAAATATAAGACCCCTGGGTTTGGCTTTCAAAATCCTTTATGACCTTTTCTTCTCACCTTTTTGGTCTTTTTATATCTCATTTTCCTCTAACACCCAGTGTCACTAGATTCCTTACCATTCCTCCAATAAGTCAGTTCAACTTCTGACACTGGGCATTTCCACCGACTGTTCTCCAATCCTCTCTACCTCTTGACTTCCTTCAAATCTCAGCTAAAATCCTTCCTTCTGCAAAAAGGCTTTCCCAATCCCCCTTAATGAACTCCAATTTATCCCACATATAATTTTGTATATATAAATATATTCAAAAATACATAAAACTGCTAAGTACTTAGCAGAGTACCTGGACATAGTAAGTGCTTAATAAATACTTATTGAAGTGACTTTACTTTTGATCTCATGCCCACTTGGTACCAATATAACTCATTGAAAAATGAAAATTTGAATCAAAATAATGGATAGAATGTTTGGGGTAGGGAAGAATAAGATGAAGTCAAATAAATGATTGGTCTAAATCTTTCTTGCTTCTCTCTTTCCATTCCAGTTCTTGCTGCCTTCCTCCTGAAATTTTGTCAAGCTGGAGAAGACCTGGACCTCTTTTACCCTACCTCTTACTCAAATCGTGAATATACATGGTAGCATGTGACTTCAGCTGCCAAAGAGATATTTCTAAAGCATTGGGTCGCCTCCTATTCACTTTTTTCTTTTTTTTTTTTTCTTTTTTCTTTTTTCTTTTTTTTGCTGAGGCAATTGGGATTAAGTGACTTGCACAGCGTCACACAGGAATTGTGTCTAAGGCCAAATTTGAACTCAGATCTTCCTAACTTCAGGGCTGATGCTCTATTCACTGCACCACCTAAGTGCCCCTTCATTGAATTTCAATGGTTCCTAGTTCTCACAGGTCAGATCTGTTCCCAATATGGCCTTAATTAACTTTTTCACCTTTATAATATTTTTCCTCTTCCTACACTCCATGGTCCAGTCAGACTGGCCTTATACTCACATATATTTGACATCCTATCTCTCTCTGGAAATAATGTCAGACAGAGGATATTTAATTATAGGAAGGAACATTTGGTGGGCAACGCTGAGCATCTACAAAGCAAAAATAGGCAGTGAGCATTCAACTTAAAGTCAGTGCGACCTATGGAGAAGATAAAAGGGATTGATATCACTAACATCGAGTCTTACCATAACTCATATTTTCCTTGATTTTATGCAATTTTTAACGTAATTTTCATGAAATGATTTTTGTAAAACTTATTGATATCTTTTCCTTTTATATCACCTTATTTTCCAATATATTCCTCCCCACTCTCCCTTCTCAGAGAACCATCCTTTATAACAAAAAATAAAAAAGAGAAAGTAAACAATTCAGCAAAACTAACGAACACATCAATACAGAAAGACTTTATGAGAAAGAAAAGAGATTGAAATAGTCATTTTTCCCCCAGGCAGGAATATTTGTTATGCAACTGCCATAGTCACCAATAAAAGCAACTTCCATTCTAACATGCCTGTCCTCTCAGCCAGGTTTAAGAGGATAATATATTCTGGATGTTAAAATAATTACTTTGAGCAGTCAATGGCAAACCCACCACTCATTCCCATCTTCCAAAATGAATACCATGACTTCCATAAATTTCCTAAGAGAAAAGAGAGCATCAAATGCTAAAAAGATAATAAATCTGAGCTGTTTAGGAAATTAATACCTCTAGATGTTGTATAGTGCTGACCTTAAAAGTGGTTCATACAAGAACCAGTTCAATCTAGTTTGTGGTCTACCTACAGACAATAATCAAGTTTGAGCTAGGTTTTTGTCAATCCAACCACCATCTAAATGTTACAGAGTGGACTCTGGTTCCTCATTTCTCCTTCCAGACATTGCATTGGTTAAGAACAGAGAAAGAGAATGTAGATAGCAGCCATTATCAGTATCTTTTTTTTTTTCCTTCTAGAGCTATTTCCCGAAGTCATGTCCAATATCTTTAGGGCTCGGGACGATGGCGGGCAAATAGTCTTCATCCTGTCAAGAGCTGTC
The DNA here is from genome assembly GCF_016432865.1 of Antechinus flavipes. NCBI lineage: Eukaryota > Metazoa > Chordata > Mammalia > Dasyuromorphia > Dasyuridae > Antechinus > Antechinus flavipes. The sequence goes on from NC_067401.1 coordinate 20,041,032, forward strand.
CTTGTGGGCTGTAATTGCTGTATCTATGAAGAGTGTCAGGGATGGATTATTGGAGATGTCAGAAACAAAATAGGAGAGATTAAACGGACACAAAGTGCAGAGAGAGGATGTAATTGATCTTTGCCTGAGTGTTGAAAAAGAGGGAAGAAAGAGTGAGCAAGCCTGGAAATGGAGCTTGGAATTTGGGAGGGGAGAGTGTCCCACATGCTTCCCCTGTTCTGAGTAGTCAAAATCTTTCCTGGGATAAGCAACAGTGTACTGGTCAGTCCCAAAGAAAGGGAGACTCTGGTACATCTCAAAAACACCTTAATATTCCTTCCTTCCTTCTTTCCACTATGCTGGGGTCAGGGAAAGACAATGTGTTGGATAATTGATCTAGACTTGAACATGGCCACCCATTGCTTCTTTCATTGTGGGGAAAGCTAAACTCCAGAAAGAGCTCTCTGGATGTCATGAAGAAATGAAGTGAAAAATCAAGAGTCCAAGCCAGACCCTCTAATTCCAGCCCTGTACATTATGATTAAATTTAGAATCATAGAATAATAAAGGATTAGATGAGTAAACCCAGGCCACCCTGGAGAACCGAGATGTCTTTAGGGCTTCCTTGAACAAATAAGTCCCAGGACCCTAAGACCAGCTCCCTTGTCTCTGACCATTGACTGGTCCTGGAGTTTGCATATTCACCACCAGACTCTGACAGAGAGCTTTGTCTGTCTTTTCTGTAATATATAGCAATTGTCAGTCCATTAAATCCCCAGAGTCTTGTCACTAAAGCATTAGTGGAGTCATGACTCCTGTTGGCCAGTTGAATAATACAGAAGTAGAAGGGGGGCAGGAAAGGGTCTAAACAGAACTCTGGGTGACTCAAACTCCCCAGCCAGGTCACATACAGAGAACATGATTCGATGACCAGTGCCTGTGCTCCAATGGTAAGTTCATGGTTAAACATCCCAGTCCAATCCAACTTTGTTCAAGGTCAAGACCTTCACATGATAGAATACTAGCCCTGCCAGTCCCAGTCTTCTGTCTCTTTTCTGAGCCAACTTTAGTTTGTGAGTGGTGGAGTCCAAAAATTAAAAAAAAAGTTTTTTTTTCCGCTGACAGTCATGCTTCCTTTAAAAAAAAAAAAATTCTTCTTCTTCAAAAGTTTGAAAATGTTTTCACAAATATCTATTTTTAACTTCACCTATATTTCCCCAATTCAACCCTCCCCCAGAGAGAAAAATCCCTTAAATTGTGGTTCTTACTCTGCTTATGTCATGGACCCTCTCACCATTGGATGAGACCTATGGATTATGTATTTAAAGAAGTAAAATAAAATGTATAAGATTATTTAAACTCATATTAAAATAAAATGTCAGTTTATATGTGTGTATATGTATACATATGTATGTGTATATTAAAGCAAGATTGAAGCTCAGATTTAAATCTTCCAGTATAAAAAAATAAAAAAGGAGAGATAGCTCAGCAAACTTGAGCTGCCTTTGATCCCAAGCTGAACACACTATCCTGAGAAAGGAATGTAGATATTTCAAGGAGTCTGAAACATTCTAGATATTCTATCTTCCTTCCATGGGCTTCAGGACCTAGTTTTTTCTAAGCATATCCCTTCCCAGCCCACCTTAACAAGCATCAGACCCAGCCTCATCCTAATGGGGGTCAGTGGGCTACCCTGATTTGGTTTGTTCTGAAGCAAAATGGAAGGTTGTTCAGAATAAGGCAGGGGGTGGAGTCTGTCAGTGGGCTGTCTTCACTTAGTTCCCCTGCCTTCCACTCCCTTAAGCTATTTCCACTTAAGCCACAGTGACCTTCCCTTTGAGGCCTTCCCTTAAAACTGTCAAACAAAAGGGTCTAGTGATTTCATTACTGACTGTCATGACTAATTCTCCTGAGATTTATTCCCTTTCACAGACCATGACACCAGGTAAAATTAAATAAAAATGAATATCTAGGGCAGCCTCAGAGTGGAAAAGAAGTAGAAAAGAGCAACAGCTGAAAGCTGTGCCTGAGAACTGGCCGTGTGTATCACTTTTTTTCAAAATCTAACATAGACCTTCCCCAGAAGAAATCAAGCTTCCCCACTCCCTACTATTCCACAGACACCAATTTCCTATTAGGCACAGTGAAGAGAGACCTAAATTTAGATCCATAAAGTCATAGATGCCGAACATACCCTTGCCACTAATTATCTGTGTAAACTATAACCAAGTCACTATATTCTTCTGAAGTGTATAATATTTAATCTAAACTGAGGAGGTTGGTTTATATGACATCTTTTTTTCTGATTTGGTGTATTTTCATAGTTAAGTCACTTAAACCCCGAGTTTCAGTTTCTTTTTTATCTCTAAAATGAGAATTTGAAAAAAAAAATGAACATAATATCATTGCAGGATTGTTGTGAAACTCAAACTGAGATAATACTTTAAAGTTCAAAGAATTTTATATGCATTATGTACAAATATCAATTGTTATTTTTTTTTAAAAAACCTAGAATCTTACCTCCAAATAAGATTAACTGAAAGTAACATAGATACACACACACACACACACACACACACACACACACACACACACACACACACACCCTTAAGTTAATGAATATACTGAGCTTTGGATTTTCACTTGGAGACCAACTTGAGGGTAGGTCAGCTCAAAGTCAACTAGTTCACTCTGACTAAACAAGTCTAAGACCCAGTGCTGATATCATGCTTCAAATCCCAGCAAGAGTCATTCTCTACAACTTCAACTCCTTGTTCTAGAAACATTAATGGATTTTATTTTCTGATCCATTATGCTATCCCTTTTCTATTTTATGGGCGAGCTCACCCCATTCACATTCACAATTTTGACTGTTCACTTTGTATTTCCCTTCATTACATTCTCTTATATTTTTTCTTTGCTATTATATGTATATTTTCAGCTCTTTTCCAGCTCCTTTTTGCCTCTTTATTACAATATAACATCCTTCAACAAGGCGAGTGTGATTTTTGTCTTTGTATCTCCTGTACCACGCATAGTCCTTAGCATCAAATGAGTAAATTTCTTTTTAATCAATTTAATGTTTATTTAGGTTGGATCTCAGTTCTTCAAACTGTATCTCATACCCATTCTTTCTTTAACAAAAGCCCTCAAAATGTTTCAGGTCTAGCATAAAGAGAAAGAAATGAAAAGAACCGAGTCCAAGTGATAGCTATGATACTTACAAGTTATGTTACTTTGGATAGATAGTGTCTGGGGCTTTGACTCTTACCTCTGTATAAAAGGGATAATAATACCTGCACTACCTATCTCAGAGGGTTGTTGTGAGGATCAAAAGAAAAAACAGATATAAGATGACTTTGCATATAGGAGTATAAGGGATTATTTTTTACTACCCCATCAGAAACTGTGAAGAGCAAAACTAGTTGTCTTAAACTGTAAAACTTAGGATAATTGTTATATTGGTCCAAAGAAATGTCTGAAGTCATCCGAGTTGGTCTATTATCCTTGGCTAACTTGCTTTATACTTTCAGAATTTGCAGTAAGCTGGCCTCTAATAGCCTTAGTGGATAGATAATTTGGCTCAAAGTTAGGAATACCATAATTCAAATTCCACTTTAAACATTTACTAGCTATGTGATCTTTATATGTGCCTCAATTTCCTCATCTGTAAAATGGAGTGGCTGGATACAATGACCTCTAAGGTCCCTTTCAGATCTAAATATATGATTCCAACCCATTTCAAAACCCAAGGACTTTTTTTTTTTGCTTTCTTTAGATCTTTAGATCTTCAGACAAGTCAATACTCTTTCCCCTATATAATGCTGTCTCCTAAGAAAAACCCGAAAGACAATCTTTTCTCCCTCCTGTTTCCTCCTTGATTTCCCCAATCTTCCTCTCTTTTTACTTTCTTTTTTTCCTCTTCTCTTCCTCCCTCCTCATCTCCTCGTTTCTTCTTCTCCTCCTCCTCCTTCTACTGCTCCTTCTTTACCTCTTGTTCCCTACTTTCTTTCCATTTCTCTCCTTTTTTTTCCCTCCTTTTTCTATAGCTTAATGTTTAGAGTACTACATTTGAATTCAGTAGTCTACAACCCACTTCAGACACTTACTAATGGTATGAATCTGGAATTAGTCACTACACCTCTGAGCCTCAATTTCCTTCTCTGTAAAATTGGGCAGGTGCCTCAAATGTTCTCATTTTGAGGACCAAACAAGATAATAGAATCAAGAACTCTGCATATTTTAAAGCATTATATAAATATCAGCTATTTATCCTTCTCCATTTTCTCTTCTTTAAATGTATATTCTCCTAAAGTAAATAGGAAAAAGTATTCAAGAGGTTAAATTACATGCTCTTTTGGGGGTATTGAATTCTTACATGTATTTACTCATTTTAGTTCTACAGACAGACAGATAGATATGGATATATATGAAGAAAATGAGAGAGAAAGAAATAAAGAGACAGTAGGGAGAGACAAAGAGAGAGATATTAGAGGAGAGAATAGATATTATAAATAAATAAAAAGCAGCTGTTTACTCATTTCTGACATTTTGGATACGTAGGAAATGGCAATAACAGAAATGAGACCCCTCTGTGTTGCCAGTAGCAGGATTTAGTGAGCAGCTTTGAAAGAATGATATGTAGCTGACAAGGAGAATGAATCTACCAGACTGGGAAAATGTGAATGTATATCTCACAAACCAATTACCTGTTTTAGAGCAGGAGAAGAGAGGTGGCAATAAGGGCCACGTTGCCAACTACAAGAGACCAGTCCAGTGGCACAGAGGATCAGCCAGTCCCATTGGAGTAAGGGACCTTGTGACTCTGGCACTCTGTGCACGGAGAGGCACCTGTGAGGAGGCAAATCAGGGGAGTGATCTCCTGGAATTAATGACTTCCTCCTCTCCTTTGTCAAGTCAAACCGGGGCCTGCTGTGCAACAGTGAAACTTTTGCTTCTCCCAAGGACCTTTGGCCAAGACTGGGTGTTAGCTTAGAGATCAAGTTTAAAGCCTTCAATTCGCAGTTCAAGACTCAAAGAATCTTAGATCTGGGAGACCTCAGAAATCATCTAGTCCAACTTCATCTGAAAAATGAATCCCCTCAACAACTTGTCCCCTGACAAGTGGCTATTAATCCTTCACTGGGAGACCTCCTATGATGGGGAGCTCACTATCTCCTGGAACGGGAGGGGCAGCTCTAACTATTAATTTTCCTGGTATCAAGCCTGAACTTGCTTCTTGAGACTTCCCATTCTTTGGTTCAGAAGTATGAGGAGTGAAAAAAGAATGTCCTATTTGACAGTTAAGAGATCTTCCGTAACTTTGAAGAGATCATTTCAAGGGAGTGATCAGATCAAAAGCCAGGCTGAAAGATTGAGGATTGAGTGGAGTCTGTGACAGGGAGAAGAGATAGAGAATAATAGCTTGAGGGAACGATAGAATCTGGTGAGATGTTGTTATTGCTGCTACCGCTACTGTTGTCATTGTAGAGATGGGAGAAACTCATCAATGTTTGTGGGCTACAGGCAAGGGGTTATTAATTAGCTTGGGGATGATGATGATGAGAGAAGGAATGTCCAATTCTCCCATCTCAATGTCTATTAATATATGACTTTGGAGAATTGAAAATAACAGCCCAGATGTCAGCTCACATCTCTTAAAACAGCCTGAAATTTCGTTGGATTTTGTCAACTGCCATATCCTTCTATTGATTCAGAATGCCTTTCCACCAAAATCTTTTACACATGTACTACTACCTTGCTATCCTTTCTCCATACTGTATGTGGGCTGTAGATTTATGTAAGTAAAAGCATAAAATCCATAATTTACACCCATTACATTTTTTCTTATTGGATTTAGCTCACTATTGTCACTATTCTCTTGGACTCTCATCTAATCCCTTCCAAGTGCTCAAAATCCCAGAGCACATTTGAAGATGGAGATATGAATATTTGAAGCTTTATGTATATACAGTGCAAATGAGAAGTGACCTTAGAGAGCAAAGGTTAGCAACAAAGAGACTGGAAAAGACCTCCTTCAGATTTTGAACTGAAGCGTGAATAAAACTAGGGGTGCTGGGATGCAGAAGAGAAGACATGGAGTCTTCCCAGTATGGAAGACAGTCCATACAAAATCGGAGGCAGCAAAGGGAATGTTGTACTCAAGAAACAAGAAACATATTCCCCAAAAAAGAAACAGGAAATATACCAAAAGAAAGAAAGAAAAAAAGAAAGAAAGAAATATACCAAAAAGAAAAGAAAAGAACAGAAAAGAAATAGGGAATATACCAAAAAAAGAAAGAAACAAACAAACAAGAAATATACTGCCCCCCCCAAAAAAAAAAGAAAAGAAAAGAAAAGAAAAAAAGAAACAGGAAATATACCATATTGTCATTCTTCTTTGTGTACTCTATGGTCCAGTCAATCTCCCTTTATTCCGAGTTAAATTATCCTGTTAATCTTTTTTCCCCTTAATATTCCCAGTCTAAAGATTATTCTCTCTTTGGTGAAGAAAAAGAAGCAATATAGGAAATGAGTAGTTCTGCCCTCTCAATTGCCCAGTTCCTTTGCTATTTCTATTCACTTAAGAAATGCTTTTCTTTTTGTCTGTTTTTTTCTGTTTATTTTATTTTTTCAATTAAAACTTTTTATTTTCAAAATATATACACAGAAAATTTAACATTCGCCCTTGCAAAACCTTGTGTTGCAGATTTTTTCCTCCTTCTCTTCCCTGCTAACCCTTCCCCTACACAAGTAATCTAGAATGTTAAACATGTGCTATTCCTCTCTACATATTTCCACAATTATCATGCTGTACAAGAAAAATCAGATTAAAAGGAATAAAATGAAAAAGAAAATAACATAAAAGCAAATAAGAAAAGTGAAAATACTATGTTGTGATCCACACTCACCCCATAATCCTCTCTCTGGGTGCAGATGGCTCTCTCCATCACAAGATAGTTGGAATTGGCTTGAATCACCTCATTTTTGAAGAGGGCCACGTCCATGAGAATTGATCCTCATATAGTATTATTGCTGAAGTGTACAATGATCTCCCGGTTCTGCTCACTTCATTCAGTATCAGTTCATGTCAGTCTCTCCAGGCCTTTCTGAAATCATCCTCCTGATCATTTCTCACAGAAGAATAATATTTCATAACCTTCCTACACCATAACTCATTCAGCCACTCCCCAGCTGATGGGCATCCACTCAGTTTCCAGTCTCTCACCACAACACAAAGGGCTGCCACATGCACATGTGGGTCCGCTTCCCTCCTTTAAGATCCCTCTGGGATACAGGCCCAGTAGAGACACCACTGGATCAAAGGGTGTGCACAGTTTGACAGCCCTTTGGACACAATCCCAAATCTCTCCCCAGAATGGTTGAATCTGTTCACAACAAAAGGAATCCTTTTCACTCCTTGCAGCTCCATTTGCTATGGCACAGCCTAAAAGCAAATGAAGGCTGTTGTTCTTGTTCCTAACATTTCTCAAAAGCCTTAGTTATCTTATGGCCAAAGATTTGAAGGTAATCACCCTAGAACGTGGAGTTGGTTGGTGTCAGGGGGGAAAAATCCCAACAAGGTCACTTGAGTCCCAGTGCAGGAGTCTTCCAGTTATATATTATCAACTCAGGAGCACCTAGGTCAACTCTACTGTTTATACTTTGGGTGACCTTGGACGAGCCTCTTAACTTGCATGCTCCCCAGCTTTCTCACCTGTAAATTTAAGGTTTTAGAATAGATACGTGGATGGTCTCTTTTAAATGTAGATCCGTGTCTCACATTGCTTTCATGGTACAGAGATTAGGACATTTCAAGTAGGGCTTCTTAAACTTGCCCTTTTCACCCGAAGAATTTTTTATGTGTCCATAGGTATGTAAGTTTATAAAATACATATACTAACCAAATATTTAGTGAAAATAAATCTGCTACATGACCTCATACAGGGTCAGGACTCACACTTTAAGAAATTTTGGTCTAAAGCATTAGCTCCCATGGCAACATGGGTGACTCTGAGTCTGTCATTTAACTTCTCCAAATCCAGTCTCAGTTTCTTCATCTGTAAAATGGAAGAAGTGTACACTCTATATTCTCTAAGTTCCTTCCAGCTCTGATTCAATGATCATACAAGGGCCAGCCCAGTCACTTACTGGTCATGTGAGTGAGAAGTTGCTTCAAGTCTTTGAACTTCATTTTCATCTGCAAAATGAAAATAATACAATTCAACTGCCTTGCAAGAATGGGGTGGGGAAAGTTCTTTGTAATCTTGAAAGCACCATAATATCACAAGTATTTCTAGAAACATTCATGTTCTACTGGATATGTATTGTTGAGTGTTAAGAAGGAGACCAATTTTATTCTGAATCTAACTTTAAAAAATTGTTTGTTATAATATTCTACATGCTTCTATATAGCTTTAGTTTGAAAGCCTTCAGTTAGAAAAAAAAATTTCAGCCGATTTAAATGTGTTGTTTCCACTGATAGCAAGAGCCACTTGCCATGCTGACCTGCAGACGTAAGTCCCAACTCATCCCTGACCCCACCCCTGACAATTAAACCCGACTGGCTAGGACACCTGGGAAGTTCTCAATTACCTGCAAGGAAAGATAGGAAAGCATCTGTTGTGTTCTCCCACAGCTTGTGAGTTGAAATCAGCACCTGGGCTCCTGAACTAAGTCATTTCAGGTAATCTCGCTTTCTCTCTAGCTTCATCTCTGCTTATCATTGACAAACTTTCCAGCTCTCTTTTTCAGCCTCTGTGATGGGTTCTTTCTCCCTATCTCTCGATTTCTCTGTTTATAATCTTTCTTTTCTCTCTTTTTCTACCTCTCTCTATGTGTGTCTGTCTCTTGTCTCTGTCTTTTTCCATATCTGTTTTTCCCTCTTTATCTCTTTCTCTGCATTCTTTTTTTCTCCATCTTTGTCTCTCTATGTCTCTCTCGAGCTCATATTGTTTCTTTCCATCTGGGTCTTTTTCTTTCTGTCTAGGTCTCCCTATGTATCTCTCTCTCCCATCCCCCAAGCTGAAGGGAGCCTTAGCTATCAGAGGATCAAAGATTTTGACCTGGAAGGGATTTCAGAAGCCATCTTGTCTAATTCCCTCTTTTTGTAGATGAGAAAATTAAAGCTAAAAGAATCTGTGGGATCTGCCCTGCCCTGGAGGCCAAAGTCACCGAGTCTCAGAGCTGAGAATGGAATCCACATGTTCTTGGCTCCAAGTTATCTTCCCTACCTATTATATCATATTGCCTCTTCTCGTAATTACAGTATATTGGTGGGGAGAATCAAACCGAAAGCCAGGTGATCTCCAGCAGTTGAATCTGCCCCTGGTCTTCACTATGTGACCTTGGCTCGAAGCCCCAATATCCTCATCTATCCTAGAAGGGGCTAGACTGGAACACCTGTCCCTAAGGACTTTTCCAGGATGAGCCTTATAATCATAAGATCTTGGACTGGACAATTATCAGCCACATGGTCTTTTATAAATCATATCTCCTTGTGAGGAGGGGAGAAAAAAAAAAGGAAGGCCAGAAGGCGAGAGCCATTGTTTCAATGCCTTCTGTATCTCATTCTGCTAGGTACTAAGATTAGAAATTAAAAGGGAGACATTCTATGCTCTTGGGAAGTCGATATTCTAACCGATGGATCACAGGCTCACAGATTTCAAGCCCCGTCTAGTCCAATTCACTCATTTTACAAATGAGGAAACTGAGTCCCAGCCAGAGGCAATGACTTATAAAAGCATTAAGTGACTTAGTGGGGACTTGAATTTAGGTACTTGGACTCTAAATCCAGCCTTCATCTACATCACTACATCATAATGGAACAAGATAAAAGGACTGGTCAAAAAATGAAGTTAAAGACTATTCTCCCCACTCTACCAATCATTTGGAAACAAAAGGGTATAGAAATCTTGCAGGAAAGTCAAAAAGAGAAAAGAACAAGAAGAGAAGATAACTTGGAAGGATAACTTATGCTGTAAACATCACAGACAGGGAGCCAGAATTGGGGGGGTCCCAACATACTGGACTAGGCTAATCTTTCAGTAGAGAAGTTTTTTGAGACTCCAGCGAAAATGGCATCCCCCTGTTGTTCAAAATTCCTAGATTAAAAAAAAAAAAGTTACCATCAAACAAACCAACCAAGATGGAAAATATTATTCCAATGTGGCAAGAAGGAGTTACAGAAGACCAGAAACTCAAAATCTCCAAGGGAAGAGTGGAGAATCTTGAATCCTTCCAGTCCAACCCTCCAATTTTATGCACGAGGAAACCAAGATAGAAAAAAAGAAATAACTTACCTAAGATAATACAGTTTGTAAGCTGTTGAACCAAGGCTCAAATCTAGTTACTCTGCCTCCACATCCAGTCTCCTACACTATGGACAACCATATTGGGACAGATAACTTAAATCTCAAAAGAGAGACCTCTCAGAGGGACAGGAAAACAAAGCTATCTGTAGTCCAGGAAATTTGGAAAGTTGGTTTCTATCAAGACCTAAGATATACCTCTTCAGAAAAAAATATCAGGGAAGCAGGCTATAAAACGGCTGAAGCAATCAGCATCAAAGTTCTAAAGAAGAGGTTCTTAAAGTTTTGGTTCTCAGCACCCATTTTCATTCTTAAAAATTGTTGAGAACCTCAACAGAATTTTATGTTTCTGTAGGTCAGAGGGTCATTCTGTGGGTCTCAAATTATAAAAATAATTTTGATCTCACAGACCACTTGAAAAGGACTTGGGGATTAACCACCAGGTTTTTAGACCTTCGACTCCAACTGAGCTTTCTTTCCACAGTACTAGGTTACCTCCCCAAATCACCTTAGGAACTTGCATTTCCTGCCTTCTTCCTGCCTCCACCATGTCAGAAGTAGAATCAAGCCTTTGTGGGAGCACTCCTGATCCTATCTTACCCATACAGCTACAGGTACTCCAGTCCTGAATTGCCCCGAGCCACATCACTCTGGTCCCTTTCTATGTAATTTCTCTCTTGAAAAGAAAATGTTTTCCTCTTTTCCTCCTTCTTCCGCAGCACAAAAGCATTAACTCAGGAGCTGAGCTATTCACAGCTCTACAATTCTGCCATGAAGTAACAATTACCCGTATTTGTCCAAATATAGGCTGCACTTCCTCTCCACACACTCTGGGCTCAGATAAAACCCGACTGCAGCTTGTAATCGAGCTCTTAGGACTGGAGGCCCCGTTTTAGCTTCACTGGGCTCCCCACTAAGAAGGGAAGCGGCTCCCTGATAGACCTCAGACCCACCCCCACATCTCTGCTGGAAATGCTAAAAGAAGCATTTCCAGTGATCGGATATTAATGGTAGCTCACCTTTATATTAGCTTAAGGCTTTTTTTTTTTTAAATGCTTGGAACCAGAAACAGCTGAGTTCAATTCCTGCCTCAGAGTCTTATTAACTCAATGCCTCCAAAAAGTCTCCTTAACTTTGAGCCTTATACCTTTGATCCAGCAGTGAGAAATCACAGATTTTTTAAGATAGCATTTTATAAATGTTACCTGACAAAAAGCCCCAAGATAGATGCTTCGATGATTTCCATTTCATAGATTAGGATATTAAGGTTCAGAGTTTAGTTTAGTTTTTTTTTAAATAATAGGTTTTTTATTTTCAAAATATATGCAGAGATAGTTTTCAAGATTTATCCTTGCAAAATCTTATTTCCAAATTTTTCTTCCTGCCTTCCTTGCACTGTCTCCCCCAGACAGCAAATAATCCAATATTTGTTAAACATGTGCAATTCTTCTATACATATTTCCACATTTATCATTCTGCACAAGAAAAATCAGATCAGAAAAGGGAAAAATGAGAAAAAATGTAAGCAAACAACAAAAAGGTAAAAATACTATATTATGATCCACATTCAATCCCCACAGTCCTCTCCCTTTATCCATCCCGTCTATTGGAATTGCCAAGAATCACCTCAAAGTTGAAAAGAGCCACGTCCGTCAGAATTGATCATCACACAATCTTGTTGCCATGTAAATGATCTCCTGGTTCTGCTTATTTCACTCAACATCAGTTCATATAAGTCTCTCTAGGCCTCTCTGAAATCATCCTGCTGATCCTTTCTTATGCAACAATAATATTCCATAATATTCATACCACAATTTATTCAGCCATTCTCCAATTGATGGGCATCCATGCAGTTTCCAGTTTCTGGCCACTACAAAAAGAGCCGCCACAAACATTGTTGCACATGTGGATCCTTTCCCCTTTTTTATGATCTATTTGGGATACAGACCCACAGAGCCACTGCTAGATAAAGAGTATAAGACTCAGAGTTAAGGAGACTTGTTGGAGGCATTGAGTTAATAAGAACCTGAGGCAGGAATTGAGCCCAGCTGTTTCTGGTTCTAAGCTCAGGATTGTGGCCTCTAAGACCAGCTGAATCCTTGTCCAGAGCTGCTCAATGACAGGGATCACAAGGCAAACCCCTTCCTCTCTCTCCCCCTTAACCGCAAAGCTGGAGAGGCTCACTCAGGATGGGAAAGGGGAAGGGACTCTTGCATCTCCTTTTCTTAAGGGCTTATATTTTGTTCCACATCTCGGGTCTTTCTTCTTAGGAGATGACAGAGTGAAAGTTGTGATTTTGAGATAACCTAAATACAATTCATTCATAAGTCAAGACATCATCATGCAATTGATCCATTTCAAAAATAAAGGACCAACAGTCAGACCCAGGAGCTCAGCGTCCCCCAGGGGGAATGCTGAGCCCTGCTCGGTCCTCTGAAAGCTGTGTGGTCTGAAGAAAATCACTCTGTCTCTCTGGGCTGGCTTTTGTCATAACTCCAATATGGGGCTCAGACTCCATGATCACTAAGGTTCTTTCAAGTTGAATCCTAAAATGGAGATCGTCTGAACTTTGTCACCATGTTTTAGCTGCCATCTCACTCTGGAACTTCCTTCATTTCTTGATAAATCCTCAGACTGGAATATCTCTCTGCCCTACTGGACCTTTTTGTCGGGGAAGGACCAAGCCCAACCAACCTTCATTATCCTCCTGCCTGTTTTCTGACTTTTCTAATGCCAGTGTTGTTTTATTATCTTCCCTGATGAAGGAAAGGAAAATAAAGGGAAGGGAAGGGGGAAGGGGGAAGGAGAAAGGGAAACTGAGAAAGGGGAGAGAAAGAGAAGGAAGAAAGAAAGGAAAGGAGAGAGAGAGGAAGGGAGGAAGGGAGGAAGGCAGGAAGGAAGGAAGAAAAGAAGGAAGGAAGGAAGGAAAGAAAGGAGGGAAAGAGGAAGGGAGGAAGGAAAAAAGGAAGGAAGAGAGGGAAGGAGGCAGTAAGGAAGGGAGAGAGGGAGGAAGGAAAGAAGGAGGGAAAAGGAAGTGAAGAAGAATGGATTTAACAGTCCATTACTTAACAGAAAAAAAGTTCTTTTTACTACCTTCAACGTTGTCCTGAGGGACTCAGAGTCCTTTTCTATTTTTCCAGTCTCCTTCACCAGCACTGGGCTGGGGGACAGGGAGGAAGAGAGTTCAGGATGGCAAAAGCAAAGGATGACAGAGCTGGTGGGTGCGGGGTCTGGGCCTAGGCGCCCATTCGAATTAACTCGTATCTGCGCCTGTTCATTGACAAGGCCTGAGGAACAATGCTTCCATTCTTACGCTCCTCTTTCTTCCTTTCTTTCCCCTCCTTGTTCTGAACAGGAAGAACAATTCTGATGATTGTGAATGAGAATACCCGGTCCCTCATGGGATCAAAGCCTCTAATTCTATTTTATCCCATTCATAAACCTTTCTAGGTGAGCTATCAGCTGAATTCCAGTCTTGAATTATTCAATGGGAGCTATGTATTATCGTATGTCATAGGAAAGAGCCTGTAATACATATTTAGTATTCTTTTAATCTGCTTGTTCCTATATCATGTCATTGCTAATCCTCCTCCCCTCTCCTATGTTGGATAATCCCTTCAACAGCACACACAGCCATTCCACATAATCCTTCTACTTCTCCTCTACCAGGTCTGCTTTTTGAGTTGTTGTGGATTTTATTAAAGAAAAAAAAATCCCATATTTTGTTCCCTACAAACCAGTTATTTTTAAAGAGCTATTTAAAACCAGAGAGTTGCTTCCTAGAAAGATTATAAATAGTGCCTCATTATCTGGGACCAAATTTCAATAAATCTTTAGATGTATAACAGGAGATATATAAACTCGTAAATTAACTTCTGCTAGAAACTAATTGGCCACAGCCAGATTCAGTCCCCTTCGTGCTGTATGGATAACTGTTCAAAAGGAGAGAGTGTGTCGCGGGAAATGGGCTGAATAAGAGGGTGTGGGTTCAAATCTTGCTTTGGCTACTCCATTCTTTAACAATCAATAAGATAAAGCACCTACTGTGTGTCCATTACCAGAGACATATCCTTTAGCCATTACAAGGGTGACCCCAGTCAGAATGGAAGTCTCTGATGAAATACAACAAGACAATATATGGCCCTGTCACTTTTTTGAATCAATGACTTGGACAAAGGCCTAGATTACACGTCTGTCCAGATCTACAGATAACACAAAGCCGAGAGGGATTGTTAGCGTGGATAATACGAGTTAGAATTCCACACTCCAACAAAATCTCATCAGGCTAAAATGTTGGGAAGAGTACAAGTTATCTCAATCCTGAAACACTCTGTCTACAATTTTGAGTGTTTCACCGGGGGATCGTCAAACCCTCTCCAGATGGTCGGTGCAATCAGCGGTCCTCCTGGATCCTTGGGAAGCCTAGTGCTGAAGTTTACAGCCTTAGCGCTATTCAAGAGACCCTCAGAACAGACTGAGGTGATACATTTGCATTTGATTTGCCTATGTCACCACAAGCCAACCAAACAATAACTCTGGGAACCAGGCCAGAGAGAAGGAAACGAGAGGCTAATTTTGCTTAGCGGTCTTGCCATATGATTGCAGAATTGGAGAGGGGGATGGCATGGAACACTTAAGGAAGAAAAAAAGTGGTAGACTTGGTCTGAAATTGATCATTCCATTTCCTTAGGATTCTCTGGATTATAAATTTCAAATGTCATCATCAAACCATAACATACTTTCAAACTACAGGACTTTATCAAGTCAAATCTTAGACTACAGCTTAAAGTGGAGGAATCCCTTAATGGGACCTTTGAGAAAATACAGTCCAAACACCCCATTTTACAGATGAGAAGGTGAAAAATCAAGGAGATGAAGAGCTTGTTTATGCTTATACAATTAGTAAATGTCAGAAATAGGATTTGAACTTAGCTCTTATTGAGTTCAAACTCAGCATTTTAAACATTGAACTCCATACCAAGCCGACTCTCTTAGTTGAATCCCAAGTGCTTTCCAGATTTAATAGCCTTTGAATCTTCTACATCAGTCCACTAGAGCTGAGATGCTAGGGATTTGAAAATAAAAATGGAACAATCATTTCCCTTAAGGATTTTATTTTCTATTGAGGGAAATAATACAGAGATAAAAATATATATAATAAATATAAACAGAGTAAATCAAAATAATTGGAGGACCGGCAGATCATTAACAACTGAGAAAGTAAGGACCCACCTCTTATAGAAGATGACATCTGAGTGTTGTTTTATTTCCAAAGCATAAGACGATGAGGATTTAAGATTCCAACTAATACCAAAAAGAGGGGTGAGATGAGGCAGTTATGAGAGTTTAGCAAAATTTGCCATGTAAAACTTTTGCATTTATAATTTGGGTCCCATTATATCCACCACTATACACATACTGCTTATGGAAAGCTTTGGACATTCACATGCAACATGAGATTTATAGAATCAAAGATATGGAGTTAAAAGAGCTCTTATAACATATCAAGTATAAATCAACAATCATTTTGCAAATGAGGTTCACAAGGAGGTTTATTGACTTGTCCAGGGTTACCAAATTAGGAAGTAGCTGATTGATCTCAGTTCCTCCCATCTGGAGATCCAGATTCCTACCCATTAATTACTTCTCTTTCATTAAAGGAGGTCATTTAACCATAAATAAAGATCATGGCAGACCGTAAGTTGATTTAGAAAACTACAAATTAACATTATCTATGCCTGATGGTATTTTTATTTTGGGAACTATTTCTCAATGACATTTTGACCTAGTTTGGGCAGCACTCGGGAGTTTTGAAGGGTCACATGCAGTTCACAGGTTGTGAGTTTGAGATTTCTGCTGTTGATTATGGCAAAAGTATTGAATTTGTTCTGGCTTAGTCTCCCAGAGACTGTGTTTTCCCCTTAGGGGACTCAGATACTCTGAGGGTCAAGGGAAGGCTTTTTTTCTTCCATTGGCTCAGCTCCCACCAGCGATGTTTCCTCTAGTGTTAGCCCCTAGTGACTAATACCCCAGTTCCATTTAACCATTTAATATTAATTAGCTTTTAGAAAAAGATATTTACTTCAAAGATGTAACCACAACAAAAGCATGAATAATTCCCTTTAACATCTTAGGGAGTGGGGGACACATTTTCCACTATTCCACGTGGTTTCTGGGGGAGTGTTCAGAGTTAGCTCAATTCCTCCAAATCATTGATCTTTCTAATTCATGTCCTAGCATGGTATTGATACCAGGTGAGTCTTTCCCTGTGTTGCTACCGGGCTGGGTCCCTCCTGGACCCTCAGGACGTCAATGCAAAGTTGGCTGCAATGCAAAGCACATTGGGATATTATTGAACAGATGTTAGGATGGGTAAAGAACCCGGATCTATGTTCACATGATCTCAGAAGTAGACTTCCCCCTTAGAACATTGTCCCTCGCTGGACACTGTGAGGGGAGTCAAACCAAAAAAGAAACAGCCAATGAGAAAAAAAAAATGGCCACGGCTGAGTCGGGCATCTATTAATGCTTCTGCAGCCAATCAGAGTGTCCTCTTCTCCACAGTTAGCCAACCAGAACCAGTTACAGAATGTCTACACATGTTCCACAATCTCTCCAAGGTCCTTCCTCCACACAGACTCCACCATTCTTTTGCAAGTAGGTTTTCTAGACACCCCCATTTGGGAATTTGCATCAGTCAAGCATGCTAATGAATTCTGCACATGTACCCATCTCCCATTACACAGAATACATGTATCCATAACACTCAGAGCAGAATATTCCACTCATTGAAAACATGTGTAGTATAGGAAAATAATACAAAAGGGCTCTTGTGACATGCCCCACCTCACTCTCTCTGAGATGCCGTACCCCAGGCTGTTGCCTACGTTGACTACTCTGGATCCAGCTCAGACCAAGACTGATTTTGTTGCTGTGGTTGTTCAGCCATTTCAGTCGTGTCCATGATCCCATTTGAGGTTTTCTTGGCCAAAAACGTGGTTGGTCATTTCCTCCTCCAGCTCATTTGACAGTGAGGAAACCGAGGCAATCAGGGTGAAGTGACTTGCTCAGGGTCACACAGCTGCTAAGCCTCTAGTGCCAAATTTGGAGTCAGATTCTTTCTGACTGCAGTCTAGACCTCTATTCACTGCTTCACCTTCGCTTCCCAAAACTGACTTTTACATTCAATTTAATTCAACAGCTATTTAATAAGCATCTATTATGTATGAGGCACTAGGGATCCAAAACCAAAAATGCAACAACCCAGGTCTTCAAGAAACATATCATCTACTACAGGAGAATATGTACATGGGAAAAAATGCAAAATATATGCAATACAATAGCAAATAGAAATAGTCAATGCAAAGCAATTTTGTGGAAGGGAAGCATTAATCAATCAGTTAGTTGACAAGTATTTATTATGTGCCTACTATATAAATCAAAGAAATTGAGGGGTAGAGCAAAGAAATTGGGGTGGGGGGAGCATAGCAACTGAGGAGATTAGCAGAGGCCTCCCATAGATAGATAGAAGATGGCATCAGAGTGGTTCGTATAATCAAAGTGTAACACTAATGAGAATTTGAGATTGTCACTAATAGGGGATAGGAAGAGACTGGGATAAGGCCCCAAACTAAGCAGCTCTGCCCTCAAGCACTGTTATTGTTGTTATTCAGTTCTATCCCATTAAGATTTTCTTGACAAGGATACTGGATTTGCCATTTTCTTCTCCAGTATGTTCCCAGTTTACTGATGAAGAACTGAGGCAAATAGATTAAGTGACTTGTCCAGGGTCACATGGCTAGTCAGTGTCTGGAACCTATTTGAATTCAGATCTTCTTGACTCCAGACATGGTATTCTATCCACTGTACTATCTAGTTACCCTAAAGGACCATACACACAGTTAAGAGAAAAAAAAACATATACAAAGATAGGGAAGTATTAATGAAATAGCCAACAAACATTTATTCAGGGCTTACTGTATACTAAGTACTGTTTTGGGGAACTGGAAAAACAAGGCAAAAAATTGAAATATTCCTATTCTCTGGGAGCTTTCATTCTTCTGGAAGAAACAATGGGCAAATATATGATTATATAGATAATAAGGACAAAATAATTTCAAAAAACATTAGCAAGTCGGGAGATTAGTTGATCAATGAATCATGGGATCATAGTTTTTGGTAGCTAGAAGGCACCTACGATAAGCTAGGCGCTTGGAGATGTTAAGACAAAAAATTAAGTTGTTGCTGTTTTCTAGGATCTTATAATCTAGTGGGGGGGGTGTCAATGTGTACTTAGATAAATATACACCAAGTCTGCATCAAATAAATACAAAGTAATTTGGGGGGATCAAGGCCCTGGAACTTGGGGAGAGCAGTTAAGAAAGGCTTCAAATAGAAGTGATCCTTAAACTCTGTCTCCCCCATTTCACTAGAGAGTCCAAGAGATGAAGGCGAAGAGAAAGAATGGCTCAAAAATGACCCAACGGACTCTCCTGTCTTTTGCCACCTCTGGGTCACAGTGCTCCAGAGGACTTCACGACACTGAAGAAGATTCAAAAATGGCGTCCAAAGGCTTTTATTGTGACTACCACTTTATCACCTAACTCATTCAAAGTCTCTTGAAAAGTAAGAACTAGTAGGTACGTTGGAGCTTGGATTATGTGGTAAAAGTGACCCAGGTCTTTTTTGCAGAATTCCGGCTCCACGTGATGTGGACTTCACAACACTAACCTCATCACTCAGAGCACTCTACACACCTCGCTCACTAGTATCGACTCTCTCATACGGGGTGTTAATTGCTTTATTATAAAGGAAAGCAATATTCACCCTTTTATGAATTTTGATTTAATGACTTGAGCACATTCATTATTAGTTCATTATGGTTCTGTGGAATTGAGGCCTCCAGAGTTAAAAGGATGTCCCAGCGCTAATCTGGCCTCAATTAAAATGTAATCAGGCTATGGTTAATCTCAAGGACTGGCTGGGTTTGAACAAGGCAACGAACAAAACACCCAAAGTGGCTCAGGGAGGGAAAAAAAATGGCCAGCCCAAGATGGTTCAGGGACCTCCCTGGGCAGCATCCACGGTTCTAATCTATACTCATTTCATGAACCAGATAGGTTCAATCCAGTCAACATCAATTTAATGCTTATTGTGTGCCAATATGAGAAAAAGGAAGGAATGAAAAATAGAACCTACCCTCAAAGAGATTCCCATCAGAAAGGTAAATGAACTTGCCCAAACCAGAAAGCCAATTGTTAAATTTTCAATGTGAATATTGACACCATGGAAATCAGTACACACTACAAATCACAGCTTGATTTATTGCTTTATTTATTGTCTAGACTTGAAAAGGAGATGGAGAAAATGTTAATAACATAGATTAAATTTTAAAGTAGATCGTCACCATATTTTTTTCAAAACCGATTAGTCAACATTTATAAATACATGACTGCTTGTATTCCTCTGGAAGGATAGATATAGCATGCACATAGGTCACGTAGAATTATAGATGGAAGGCCAGAAGGAAGGTCACTTAATTAAATCCCATTTGATTTTACAGATGGAGAAACTGAATGGGCCAGGGAGTGATTAATTTGTCCAAGGTGACACAAATCAGAAATTGGAATTCGAATCCAAGTCCTCTGACCTCCCTCCCATGTCACTATTCACTGATTCTTTCATATTTACCTAGTTGTTTAAACATTGTCTTCCATATTAGAATGTAAGCTCTTTCAGAGCAGAAATATTTGTATTTCTTTCTTTGTATTTCCAGTCCTTAGTACAACGGCCTGGTAGGCAGTACTTAATAAATGTTTCTCCACTGATTGATTCCAGAGTCGATATTTGGCATTTGATTCCATAGAGATAATATCATCTAATTTGACAAAAGAAGAACCTGGGGGGGCCAAGGGAATTACCTTGGGGGGCAGCATAACCATGATAGCTATCATGTCTAAGAGGTACAAAATTTATTTTAACTCCAGGCAGCAGAAACATAAGCATAGGGTAGAAATTATAATGATGTCAGGAATATCGTCCTCATACTTAGTACTCTAGAAGGATTTAAAGTAGAGGCTGGTTGACCCCTTGCCAAGTATTCCATGGTGGTGATTCCTTTGGGACCCTGGGTGTTTCTGGATAGCTACTGAGGTCCCTTCCAATCATTGTTCCATTCTGTGATTCTGTAAAATCTAGAGAGTGGAAATTGCACGGGCAGAACAGAAACAAGAACTCGAGTTTCCAGAGACCAGCGTTTGGAGACATGGGATACCAGCACTTACTAACACATCCCGGGGAAGATAGAGAAACTGCCAACCATGACCTTCAGAGAATTATTTTTAAAGGTCAACCAGAGGCATGACCAGCAGAGAGACACCACAAATTACCCTGCAAACCATGGAATGGTTCAGTCCGTGGAATCACAGATTCCCAGCTAGAAGACTTGAAAGATTGTTTAATCCAACGCTCTCATTTTACAGAGAAGGTACCTGAAGCGCAGAGACATTCAGGGATTTATTAAAGGTCTCACAGGCTGTAGGAGGAAAAGGTAGAATCCAAGCCAACATCCGTTGACTATTTTTTCCATCTTAAGGATGATTCATATTTTAAATGATCCAAGCTCTTATTAAACTTCTTTTGGTCCAATATATAACGAAAGGCTTGAATTCAATCTGCTCTCTCCTACTTAAAAAAAAGGATCAATTCCTGTTTTGTTATTTAACAGCAGATGGTGCCGCAGATAGAACACTGGGCTTGGAATCAATAATTGTCTTCCTGAGTTCAAATCCAGTCTCAGACACTTATTAGCTGGGTGACTCTGGACAAGCCCCTTCACCCTATGTGTCTCAGTTTCCTCATCTGTAAAATGAGCTGGAGAAAGAAAGGGCAAAACACTCCAATATCTTTGTCAAGAAAACCCCAAATGGGGTCATGGAAAGTTGGACACAACTGAGAAGTGATTGAATAACAATCACTCAAGACTGTCCTTTCCTGGATTTTCTGTTTCCTTCCTGTTTCTTCTGTCAAATGAGTAGTTTGATCTCCAACAATCTAAGCCTCAGTTTAACATTCAAAAGCCTGAAAACAGAATTTGAATCCAGATCCTGTGGCCATCACATCACTGAACTAACTTGCCCTTCCTTCCTCAGATTGAGAAGGTATGACTTCTAACCTGGAGGTTTCTTTCTTCCAAAGGATTCTTTCCTAACCAATGAACCTCAGTCTCTTTAACATTCATTTCCACCCTGAAGACCTTTAGACATAGAAGAATCAATTATTTCTAGTTTTATTCTAGGCTAAAAGGGAGCGAAGCCCTATATTCCTGAAACTACATTTTGGCTTTTATTTTAAACCACTAGAAAGCATTATGGAGCAGTCAAGGGAATTGACAATGAGGGCTCGTTCTAAAATAGAAGGATTTAAGAGATCTCATTACCCACTTTCTAATCTTATCTCCAGGCTAGAGAGTAGATTAATTGGTGCAAAGGCTGATCCAAAGCAGCCCAACTCAAAGACCGCCATGCTTGATGAGATAGGCTTCTCTTATACCCTCAGCTTCCCCTTTAGGAAAAGATCAAGATTTCACATTGCCTCGACTGATTTCAGGTAGCCTGAAGGAGGGAAAGAAGGGAAAAAAGGATGGACCTTAGCCTGAATGAATCAATAAAACTTCAGACTCCTTTCCAGTCCTAGGCTGCAGAAGATCCTTAAAAGAAATGGGTTGGGGGTTAGGGGATTCTAGGGAGAATGGAAATAATTGTGTTAGATTGCCCGTAGGGGAAGGAAATCCCTTCCCTAAAGAACTGCAAAAGCTTGGAGTCCAACAGTGCCTCTTGCAACTGATGCCTGAAGAGAAATACCCTCCAAAGCTTCTCTAACAAATAGCCACAAGCCTCTTCTTCAGCACCTTCCATAATGAGGAGCTCACTACCCATTGCCCCTCTTCCTCTTGATTTTTTTTTCTCTAGCTAAACATTTCTAATCCTTTCCACTGTTTTACACAGAGGAAAGGTTCTATGCCAAAATGGCTTTCTTGCTCTTTAAACATGTCTCCATCTCCCACCTCCAAGCCTTTGCTTTGGCTTAGCCTGGTGCCTTGCAAATAATAAGCTCTATATAAACATTAACTACTTATCAATTTTCTTGCTCTTTATTTATACTTCTCCCCCTTTGATCTTGCAGAAAGTCCAAGAAGGCACCTATTCTGTCTCCTCCCCTCCCCATTCTTCTCTCCTCTAGCCTAAAGGGCCCCCCAGTTCCTTCTTCGAGTCTCATAGGAGGTAGGCCCTTCCCCTCCCCTGGTCTTCAGCCTGATTGCTCCAGGATTTGAGCACCCCAAACCAAACTCGGAGAACTGGACACCCTTTGAGCACTCTCTAGAAAACGTCCCAGTGAAAGGCTAGTATGCACAATCAGCATCATGGGTGGCTTTTCTTCCCAACATATTTTTCTTTAGCAAGATTGTCAGTATTAAAATTTTCTTCTCTAAAGTATTGGCTTAAGGGCCAACATTTTTTTCCCTTTGTTTGAGTTTCATTTTTCATGTGAAGTCATAATCCTCAGCCCAGACTCCATAATCCAATAAGGAACCAGAGGCTGCTGTTTCCACTGAGGACCAAACAAGCAGAGGTAGCTGGTCCCACTGTGGCTGTAGGGAACAAGAGCTGCCATTAGCTCAGGTCTCCAAGACCCTGGCGTGTGACTTTTCGAGTGTGTGACTCTTTGAGGTCAGGGATTTAGAACTAGAAGAGATCCCAGAGATCACTTGGGCCAATCCCCTCACTCTACAGATGAGGAAACTGAGTCCCAAAGCAATGATGTGATTTGGGATCATAGCTCAATAGCTAGAAAGGATCTCAGAGACTATCCAAGCCATCCTCTTCATGTTGAAGGTGAAAAACTGAAGCCCACAGGTGACACGACTATTCAAGGTCACACAAGCAGACCAGAATTTGAACTCAGGCTCTGTAATTTCAAGTTTAGTGATCTTTCCATGATACTTCCATACTTGCCAAAAAAAAAAAAAACTTAGACTAAACTGACAGACTAAATACAAAGGATACCTTATTCAAATAAAATGTTCTATAAAGGGAAACAGATTGAATTCAGCCAGATGGTCACAGGGTTAAAGCAGGAGATTTCGATTAAAGATGGACCAAAGTTTGAATCTTACATCAAACATTTACAAGCTATGTGACCCTAATCAAATGATTAACCTCTCCAAACCTGTTTCCTCATTGACAAACAAGATAATAATAGCACTTACATTTCAGAGTTCATATGAGAATAAAATGAAATGATATTTGTAAAGTGCTTTGCAAACTGGGCTATAAATGTTAGCTAGGATGTTATTCTATATGTAATCAGCCTGTAAAGGTGGCAGGGGGCAAATTGAAGAGCTTGAAAAGCCAAACAGAAGAGGCTGCATTTGATCCTAGAAGTAGCAGGGAGTCACCGCCCCATTTTAAATGAGAGAAAAATATAATCGGGCTATTATTTTAGGAATGATAATTTGTGGGAAAAAAAAGACAAGATGCAATGAGATTGCTATAAAGGAGATAATATGTTATTCTAAAAGGCAAAAAAAAATACAGGCTTTACAAAATCAAGACTGAATTAAAATGCAAAATGGAATATGACCCTACAGGAAACAAAGTGGATGCTTAATCGAACAGATTGTTGTTTGGTAGTTTTTGATTTTTTGTGACCAGATTTCGGGTTTTCATTTCCTTCTCCAGATCATTTTACAAGATGGGGAAACTAAGGCAAACAGGATGAAGTGACTTATTCAGGGTCACAAAGGGTCTGAGGGTAAATTTGAACTCAGATCATGCTGACTGTAAGTCCAATTCTCTATCCACTGTGCCAGTGAGGCATACATAGGGTTTTTTTGTTATTTTATTTGTTATTTTTATCTATGGCAGATGAGAAAAAGAAATAAAGAAGGAATACTCCTTTGCATGGTGTGAAGGGGACTGACAATAGATAGATGCTCAATGTTTATTTCTGTTTTCTCTGCAAAGGAGAAAATTCTTCATACTGGAAAGGAAAAAAAAATGACTTACAGAGAGATAAAGAAAGATATAATAAAAGGTTTTGCAGTTGCCCTTGCTGAGTTCACCTCACCCAGTACAGACAAGTTGCAACCTTGGATCTAGAAAAGAACTGGCAGATGGGATTGATGAACCACTGTCAACAATTAATTGGAAGTTTGTAGAAAATTGGAGAGGTGCTGGAAGACAGGAGACTGACAAATAACGTGATTTTTTTTAAATGGTGGAAAGCAAAATCTATAACCTACCACCATATTTTCCTTTTTCAACTTAAAAATCTCTGGATTTTGACCAAGACATTCCTGAGTGTTTCTAGTTTAAGTTTCCTTTCAGGAAGTGATTGATGGATTCCTTTCATTTTCATTTTACCTTCTGGTTCTCATAGAACTAGGAATTTTTATTTTATGACTTCTTGAAATATAGGTTTTGGGTCTTTTTGTTTAGTCATGGCTTTGGAGGGAGTGTGATAATTCTTAAATTATTATATCTTCTAGATATATTTTTCAGGCTAATTGCTTTGGTAATAGATAGCAGGAATTTCCTCCTAGTTTTTCAATCTTTTGACTTTTTTCTAATATTTCTCATTGTCTTAGAGAATCACTGATTTCTGTTTAATCCATTCTATCATTGATGGACGAAGTTTTCTATTCTGAGCTATTTATTTTCCTTTCCATTGTTTCCTCCCAAACTCTCATTATATATTTTTTAATCTCTAGTTTCAATGTTGCTGTTTCTTCTAGTCTTTTTGTTTCTCCAAGATCCCAGTTATAGTAGCTGTGGAATAAGTGTTCTCTTGTTTTGGGTTGATCCCTTGGGCTTCTAACCCATAGAATTTTTTAATTATGCTTGGTGCTTTCTTCTGTTTATTCATATTTTCCAGCTTCAGTTCTGGGTTTTGGTATCTTATGCTTGGACCAATCATTTCATCCTATCTGGACATGTCAGGTAGGCATTTTATCCTGTCTCTTCTGTAAACTGAATGCTATCACCATTGTTTTGAAGAGGGTGGCTGCTATCGGGCCCCATTTTCTACTTCAAACCATGAATTTTATCTCAGAATCCTGGTCGCCCACTCCAGATTCAAAACTCAGTCTCTTTTTCTTTCCCTTTACACAATCCTCAATCAGGAGATGGTTTTGTTTTCTGTTAGACCTTAACCAGTCTAGTGGAGATTTGGAGACTGCATTGGTCTCAGGCCTCCTAAACAGCCCTTCTAGTGGTAATGCCCAAGAGCTGACTTCTCCATATTTCCCAATGTAGCTCCCTCTCAATCTGCAGGTGACTTATTGTTATTGAATCTCTCCTCCTGATTTTATCCTGAAAGATTAGAGCAAGAATCTGGTTGTAGGCATTTGATGAGATGATTCTACTTTACAATACCCCTGTCCGGAGTCCTGGCTGATGTCAGATTTATTTGCAGACAATGATATCAGTTCATCTCTTCTCTCTGATTCTGTTAGCTTTTGGCCCAGTCACAAGAGTTTTCTGGATTCTTCTTCTTTCCCATTTACCTGAGTTGGCAGTGGCTTGCATCCCCGCTCCTTCCAAATGCTGGCTGGCTTCTGGTTCCCTTATGGGAGTTCCCACTCTCTCCCTTTCTCTCCCAGCTACTGATGGATTCCTGCCCAGGAGATCATGCTGGTTTCCCCAGAACAAGCCACCCCACTCCATGGATTTCCCATTTACCTGAGCTACCTCTTGCATCCCTAACCTGACCCCTTTAACTCCCTTCACATGCTTCTGGTTGGCTTTTTGTGCAGCTCTGCTTCCTTGGGGATTTCTTTAGCCTTGGTCTTTCTGGGACCAATTTTAATTTACATGAGAGCTATGCAACTCAACAATACCATCTTAATCCAAAGTTCTTGATTGATTGATTAGTCATAGACTTAAACAGATGGAGGTGCCACTGAGAAATCAATAAGTCCAACTTCCTTGTTTCAGAGAATAAGCTTGGAAAGGAAGGCAGAGAGCCACTAGTGGCCTTTGGCATATGAGGGATACTCTTAGACCTCCATACTTATTCAGATTTATTTAGTTGGTTGTTTTTAAGTCATGTTTAACTCTTCACAACCCTATTTGGAATTTTCTTGGAAAAGACCCTGAAGTGATTTGCTATTTCCTTTTCCAGTTCATTTTCCAGATGAAGAAACTGAGGCAAACTATGTTACATGACTTGCCCAGGGTCATACAACTAGTAAATGTCTGAGACCAATTTGAAACCAGTAAGATGAGCACTCTAATTCACTGCCCCACTAGAGTTAGGAATGTCCAAAAGGAAGCTGCCAAAAAGAAAATTAATCCTTGAATGACATTTAAAATATCTGGGTTCAAAGAAGGCATCTCCTCCATTTCTCTGAAGAGGTGGAGTACCATGTGTGTGGAATACTGCATGCAACAGCACACTTTTTCAATACATTGGCTTCATTTTCTGGACTTATTTTTCCTTTTAAATAATTCTTTATTACAAGAAATGACTTTCTGGGAGGATGTAGTGGGAGGGATATGCTGGAAAATGTAGGTGATGTTAAAAGGGAGAAAGGGAGCAAGTGTTTCTTAAGTGCCTAATTATATTCCAGGCACTGTGCTAAGTGCTTTACAAATATTATCTCTTTTGATATTTTATTTTGTAAAAATAAAAGATATCAATAAAAATGTGTTCTCTAAATGTGTAGGCTGAGGAGCATGGTGATTAAAGAAGTTGACAATGGGATACCTTTTACATATATTATCTGGATTATTACCCAGGTACGGGATGCCACGTACTGTAGTGAGGAAACAACCCTCCCCTAATACTCGCACCCTGGGAAAAAGCTCCATTTGCCTTGGGCTAGATATGGCTCTGCTTACCTTAAGTCCTCCTGGAAAGCCTAGGTAGCAAATTTGTGAACCATTCAGCTGGAGAAAATCCGGATTTTAGCTGAATGTCTAAGAGGTAATAATTAAGGTAAATTAACCGTTATAAGCAGCGTCTTATTCAGCGGGCCAGCTACACCCAATGAAATACAACTAGATGCTGGGAGGGAAACGGGGGAAAAATAAGGAAAGGAGTCGATTAGTCAAGGACAGGCGAATATCATTCACCAACGAGGCTGCCAGTGGTGAGTTCAGGGAGTCAAGCACAGTCTTTGAATCCCAACACATCTCTACGCTCAAGCCATCTTCATCTTTTATCTCTTTCAACGGCATCCATTCACTGAATAGACAAATATCTGCATTCTTGTAGATAAAATGAATACAGAAGGAGCTATTTCCAAAGATAGATGACTGTCCTTTTTCCTTCTGCAAAGTTTAAGAAGGTAAAAATTATCCTATTATGGGCACAGTGGTCATGAAGAGAAAATGATGCCGGGCCTGAGCGGGAGAAATTGCTCTCTATGCATGGGAATTTTTTAGCATTAGATTAACTCGCCTATCTCCTGCCTGCTAATGGGAAAGCCTTCACCTCGTTGTTTGGCAGAGGATCTGCATTTGCATTTAGATGGAGCTGTACATGGGGGCCCCTGGTCACTGATTGACAGCAGCAGCCATGGGATAAAAAGATTATCACATAAGGGCCTGGTGGCCCAGCTGGGCTAGGCAGGATCAGAATCAGAATGGGCAAGAGTCGACATCTGAATAAGTCTGTACAAGGAGATGGCAGAGTTTCTCTGGGATGAGGAAAGAGAAAGTCAGGGCCCTCGTTGACCCCAGAGGGAATGTGAAGTTACTATGATATATGGAAGGAACACTGGTTCAGGAGTGAGAATCTGGCTTCTTGTGCCATCATGGCTGTTTACCACCTGTGGGTAGCCTCCCTGATCCTCAGATTTCTTCATCTGTAAAAATATGGGACTAGAATAAGTGACCTCTTAGTTCTTTTTCATACCTTGGGCCATGACCTCATAAAGTGGGATGAGATCACTCATCTTGGGAAGTCCCAGATTTCTGGTCTACAGAATGAAAAGTTTGGACCAGAGGAAGGGTTTATGTGGTACCTACTATGTGCTAGACACTTGTGCTAACAAATATTATCTCCTTTGATCCTCACACTCAGCCTAGTGGAGGTTATATTACTAACTCCACTTCACAGAAGAGGAGACTGACACAGAGGTTAAGTGACTTGCCCAGAGTTAGTTACTTTGTGTCTTTGATTGGATTTGAATCCAGGTCTTCTTAAGTCCAGGCCAACTGCTCTGTGCACTGTGGCACCCCCTAACAGCCTTCAGTTATACTGGGTAGCTTCTGAACTTCCTTTATTTCTGATAAACCTTCTAGGTTCTGATTTTATCCTATGAGCAAGAGATATAGAGGAGTAGGTGAAAGAATGGATGGATGAATGGAGGGATGGATAAGTGGATGGATGGATGGATGGATGGATGGATGGATGGATGGATAGGTGGATGGGTAGATGAGTGGATAAGTAGATGGGTAACTGAGTTGATGGATAGATGGATGGATGGAGAATAAATAAACAGAAAGGTAGATGGATGGATAAATGGACACACATAAAAGTGGATGGATAGATGAATGGATGAACGAGTGAAGTTTATAAAATACTTACTATTTGCCAGGAACTGGAAGTAAGGACTAAACCTCTGATTTCACTGGTACAGGACTCTCTAACTCCTTTTAACTCCTTTTTTAACAATGCAGGTCAGTAACTTCTCTGAAACTTAGTCTTAAAGAATTCCCTAAAGCATCAAAAGTTTAATGACTAATTCACCTGGAGTCACAAAGAGACAATGTGCAGAGGGAAGACTTGAACCCAGATCATTTTGATTTGAGGACCATTTCTTTATCTACTGACTTGTCTAAACACTGAGGATACAAATACACAATATGAGGATAGGGTCTGCTTTCAGGGAACTTACACTTAATAACCTCTCTGTGTCCCAGTTGCTTTATCCATAAAAATGAGAGATTTGGATTCAATGAACTCCAATACATTTCCAACTCTAATTGATGAACATATGATCTCTGAGGTACCTTCTACCTCTAAATCCAATGTTCTTCTGGATAAGACTCTTGCCCTATCAAGCAGTTCAGTTTTGCCTTGGGCTTCATGAAATTGGAAATGACCTTTAGCCCTCTGAAGAGAATAACCACTTTTGGCAAACCAGAGGGCCCATTCAATGTTGGTATAACAGATGGGCGACTGCTAATTTCAAGTGTCCTCTTATCTAATTCCATTAAAGTAGACTCAGCAGGCCCTCCACTCTCGAATACCATTACCAATCAGAAATCCTTATAGGAGGCTATCAGAAAGCACTACTGATTCTAAGCTGATAAGGACTCAGAAAGGTCCACCTGGAAGCCTGCTAATGGGATGACAAGGATCTTTTTACCCTGTTGTCCTAGGAGCTGTCCAAGCTCATGGTGCTGGAATGATCACTAACAGGATATAGGGAAGGGCAGTAAGGAAGGGAGAAATAGGTCAGAGTTGGAGAAGAAATGCTGGTTAAGAGGAATCAAAAAGCCTTTTCTTTCAGGTTTCATCTGCCAAATTGTGCTTGATATTTGCATTTCCCCAAAGTTCACTTCCAGAAAACCATCCTGAAACTCTAAATCCAGTGGTAGATAAGAGATTGTGTTGACTATAATCAAATAGGCTTTGTTCATTGTTCTTTCTAGTCTATGTACATGTCTACAGAGAGGAGAGGTGGGAAGAGAAGGTAAAGGCAATAGAGAGTGAGAGAGGCTAATAACAGAGGAAAATATTCTTGATAGGTCTAGACTCATCAGTCAAATTTTTGCGTCTGAGCTGGGAGGAAGAGGAGACACTGCCTCGGAAATGACAGAAGAAGGAACTAAAGCCTGGAGAATCACATTCCTTAAAGTCATTAAGGCATCTACATGGTGATCCAGGTGGTTCAGGCTAAGAACTCCTCAGTTCTGAGAATATGTCTCAGAACAGATGTTGCTCCATCACAGGAAGCCTGACGGGAAAGTCTAGAGAGTGAGTTAAACTGGGAATGGATGGAAGAAAGGGTAGAAAAAGGTCAATGGGATGTCCAAACCTCCAGTTATCCTGTGACTTTCTACTGTATCGCCCTGACTCTGGAAGGTGCCTTAGAAGTCATTTATTGTTTAGAGACAGAGCACAAGATTTACCCACTATCAGTAGTGGTCTAGTGAAAAAGGTAGAATCCAGGTCTCTTGACTCTAGTGAGGGAAAGGGGAGGATAATAGAGTAATACAGTAAAAAGAAGACTGAACTTGAAGTAATGTAGCCTGAGTTCAATCCCAGCTCTGCCTCTTCCTGCTGAGGTGATTTTGGGTCTGTCACTTAACTCCTCAAGCCTCATTTTCCCCATCCATAAAATGAGAAAATTGGACTAGATAAACTCTAATGTTCCTGCTAGCTCTAGAAGTAAATGCTCTATGATGTCCTGTCTATAGCACCATCAACTAATCCTCCACAGGATAAAATTCATGGTTGGGTACTAACAAATCAGCAGAAAGTCACCCAATCAGATCCTCTGTCAAACTCATTTCCATTTGTCAATCATAGTCATCCCATGTATGGTGTTTTTGACCTGCTAAGTGGGACTATATTTGCTTTACAGCCCAGGCAAGACTGAGGAAGAATGGGGCTCTGGAATCTGAAAGTTAATGAATAAATAAGTTAATTTTGTATGAGGAAAGTCTCTACAGCTTGAGCTGCTGAAGACCCTCTCAAGGCCCCAGACAGTCTAATTTACACAGCCTCTCCTCAGCTGGACAGAATTCGATAGAAGGCAATTAAAAAGCCTTGATTCCATTGCCTAGCCCAGTGGGGGCTCAATAAACACAAGTCAGTCTGATCTTGGTTTGACGCATGCTGTTCAGGAAGTGGCTGTATTTCATCCCTCGCTGTCCCTTCTCTATCCTCAATGTTTCTGGTTGGCTGCTCTGAAGCCTTGGAAACCACATTTTTGTTTCCAAGTCAATGTTTTTTTCCTGTTCCTTTTTAAATGGAGAGGCAGCCTGCTATGGTGCAAAGAGGCATAGGTTTGAAGGAGAAATTGGGCTCCAAGTGTTTCCTGTGATACTCACTAGGCCCGTGTGGTCATGGGCCACATAGTCATAGAGACCTCAGTTTCCTTCTCTGTAAAATGAGATGGTAGGACTGGGTAACTTCAAAGTTTCCTTCAAATTATAAACACATGATCCCATGTTTTAGAGACAGTATGGTACAGTGGAAAGAGCCCTGCATTTGGAGTCAGAAATTCTGAGTTCAAATTCATCCCCTCATTGCTTACAATTACTGTGACTTTGGCAAATCACTTTACTTCCTTGGACTTCAGTTATTTTATCTATAAAATAAAAGAGTCGTACTAGGTCACCTCTGAGGTCTGGATCTATGAACCAATGATCCCCTGAACTCACACTATTAGCCTAAAATTATGTGTCTGACCCCAAACCTTCACAGGCTGGACCAGACCTATTGTTGGTACACTCTAAGACCTTACAGTGATTCCTGGCTTTGACTCTTCCCATTGCCATCACCGTCCCCTCGCTTTGGCTCCTCCTACATCTTCACTTGTCAGGCTAGTTTACTCCCCTGCATTCAATTCCTGCCTTCAACCTGTCCCAGAATCTCTTTCTCCATTTGCCCTTGATCTCATTCTCTCCCAACATTCAGGGTACACGAAGCCAAAAATGTCTGCAGCTGTAGCACCCAAGATCTGTCATTTGTATTCATTCCACAGAACGAGTGGGAATTGTGCTGAGTGTGGACGGCGTTCCTTCCCACATATAGCAACCATGGAGGATGTCATGGAATTCTTTAAGACTTGGACAATTTTACTGGAATAGTCAGCCTCACAGTTAGGATGAAGCCTGAAAAGTCCATGGATATCACCCATCTGAGGGGTAGACTCAAGAAAGAAGAGGCAAAAGCAGCAGAAGAAAAAGGTCAGTTTGGAATTAGGGAATCCTGGGAGTCAATCATGTAAGAGGCGCTTTCTTGATAGCACATTAAAAGGTACAATACCTTGCCTAGAGTAGGGAACCAATTTATATTTGTTGGATTGGATTGGATTGGATAACACATCTCAAAATCCCAAAGAATATTGTTTCTTAGGGTTCCTTAGAGATTATTAGATTTTCTTATAGATTATTATAGGAAAAAGAGAGGAAAAGAAAGAGAAAGGGGAGGGAGGGAGGAAAAAAGGGAGGAAGGGAGGAAGGAAGAAGGAAAGGAGGAAGGAAGGAAGGAAGGAAGGAAGGAAGGAAGGAAGGAAGGAAGAGAAAAAAGGAAGAAAGGAGAATACACATGTTAATTCTATGGAAACATAGGTATTAAGTGTCTGAGACAGAATCTGAACCTGGGGTTTTTGAATCCTGGTCTATAACAGAAAAGTTTCATTCAAATTATAAACACATGATCCCATGTTTTAGAGATAGTATGGTACAGTGGAAAGAGCCCATCATATGCTTTAGCTAACTTGTGAGCACTAGGGATAGATCTCCTGCCAGGCTTTGGAGTCCTTCAAACTCATTCAATCTTGAAGGGCTGACATCCTGAGAATGTTTTTTTTTTTTCCTTTGTAGAACCTTATTTTTTTTCTCTTTACATTGTGCTATGTATAGATTCCAGGAAGTTTTATTTCTCAGACTCCTA
This sequence comes from Antechinus flavipes, assembly GCF_016432865.1. Lineage (NCBI taxonomy): Eukaryota > Metazoa > Chordata > Mammalia > Dasyuromorphia > Dasyuridae > Antechinus > Antechinus flavipes. Next base: position 20,073,959 of record NC_067401.1, read on the forward strand.
GAACCCAAAGAGCTCTTTTTCTAAATCATTTTCTGCACTTGCAAATACAATCACACACATACACTCAAATCCATATGCACATGTGTCTGTCCTATTCCTGGAAAAATTCAAAGATCCCACAGCCTCCTTCTCTCTGAACTAGTAGCGACATTTCTTCCTGAATCCAATAGTCAGAAGCAAAGTGAGTTTCCTGTATCCTCAGGCCATGGAAGCCACTCTCTTCATTAGTCTCCTGCCCCATTAAGGAAGCTGTCAATGCTGGGCATTTAGCCTCTTGATTGGGCCAAAGAGAAGCCAAGGTTCTCTCAAGGCAAGTTTTCTTGGCAGCCAGCAGCCCGGTCTGCCACAAAAACCCTTTCAACTACAGTGATAGATGATCTCTCGCCTGACATGACTGGAAGAGATGGTAATGGGGATTAAAATGAAAGAGACTAGAACTCTCCTGGAAGTGTCTTCCTTTGACTGCCAAAAAAGAAAGACTTCCACACTCTAGGGATAGTGCTCCTTTCTTGAAATATTGCAGGTGGGGACAGCTATAGACACAGCAGGGGAGAGCAGCTCCAGCTCTGATTCAGAATTGCTGAATTCTAGAGTTGGAAGAGGCTTTGAAGAACCAAACGAATTGTTTCATTTGAGGGTTGTGGAGCTTGGCCAAAAGCACAATGGCCTCAGGGCCAGGACTAAAACCGAAGTTTCCATCCTTGTTTTTGGCACCTTCGGTTATTTAGACCTTTTCTAACAATGAGAGCTGTCCAAAAATGAATGGTGGGCATTCCCATTACCCCTTATTGGGTGTAAACAAGAAGAGTTTAGATGACCATTTAAAATTACAGTGTTACAGATTTTGAGAAGGGATCTTAGAATCCATCCAGTTCAACGCTTTCATTTTACAGATAAGAATCCTGAGACCCAGAATGGTCAAGTAACTTGGATAAAATCACAAAATTAATAGCGTAAAAGAGATTTAAATGCAGATTACAGACTTGTAGCTCAATAACTAGAAGGGATTTCAGTGGGTACCTAGTTCAACCCTCTTAACTTATATATGGGTAAACTGAGGCATATAGGGTTAAGTGATTTACTCAGGGTCACCCAACTATTAAGTGTCTGAGTCCAGATTAGAACTCATGAAGATAAATCTTCCTGGCTCCAAACCCAGCACTGAATCCAGCCACTTTGCTGCCCCTCCTCACCTTATAGATGAGGCAAGACTTGTTTTGATGAAGTAATTTGCCTAAACTCACACAAGTTGTGAGTGTCAGGGTCAGGATTTGGACCTTCTTCTGCCTCCAAATTTAGTGTTCTTTCTCTTTTCCATTTCTGGGTTGAGTTAGATCTGTTTATAACACTCCAGGAGTTGGAGAGTAGCTGGAGGTAGATGGAGTCACAGATGGCGACCCCACTTAAATCACACAGCCAATTTTTCCCAGAGGCACAAGCCAAATTCAGGTCTTCCTGACTCAAACCCCAGCACTGTACTGACTGCATTACTCTAGCCCCCAGGGATAATAACAACGGTAACAAAATCCAGAAAAATTACCAAAGAAGGAGTTGAGAAGGAGCATGGAAACAAAAGCACATGTTTGTGACTGGCTTGTTTAGGTTAACATACACATGTTTTTAAACAAACTGTAAATAACAGATTCTGTGGTTTCCCATTTATTCCTTGGAGTCTCTTGGATGTTTGTTTTTTGTTGATGGTTGCTAAGTACAGGATAAATTTTAAAACAAGTAAATATATGAGGCAACATGAGGTAAGTGTCCTAGGAGAGGTGTGGACAAAGAGCTTGGAGAGCTTTAGGAAGAGAGGAAGGATATCCGGGCATAAGGTGCTGATTCTTTTTTTAAATAAAGCATTAACATATTCAGAAAGGATGTTCTTTGTTCTTTGATAGCAGAGAGCACCCTCACACAAATTAAATTCAGATAATCCCAATGGATAGATAACTTCATTCATTCATTTATTCATTCATCAATGCAATGCAACTGAACAGATATTTATTAAACCCTTTCTAAGTACCTGATGCTGTACAAAAAGGAACAGTGCCTACTTTTATCTTTGAGGACAGGGTGAAACAGCATATCCACTCTATGGGTTTTGGACTCTATGGATATATATATATATATATATACATATACACATACATATATGTATATATATATATATACATGTATTATATCATGTAGTATATATAGCATATATTGTTATTATATATTATATTATGTATAATTATATATAATTTATTTTTATATAATATATTAGTACTGTTGTATAAAACACATATATAATTCCAACATTCTCTACTCTGACAATTCAAAGGAAAATATTGAGAGAGATAGAGATAGAGACAGAGACCAAGATGGATAGATAGACAGAGATCCACACATAGATATATATGTACTTTATATATACACTATATGTAATACTATGGTAATAATATATGTGTATATTATATATAGTACATAGAATATATAAATACCATGTACATGTATAGTATAGCATAATATTATATAGAGCACAAAACAAAACAATATAAAAAATTATAACATCCAAGATATATTATATAAGTATAGTCCTCTGTGTAGATGTAATCTAGATTTAACATTTGCAATATATATGTAGGGGCAGCCAGATGGTACAGTGGGGATAATGCCAGACCCGGGGAAGACCCGAGTTCCCTCTCTAGCATGGTAGCATGCTTCATAATTGGTCTTCTCAAAACACAATTGGTTTAAAGTCATATTTCTAAAATCTTTCAAAGATTCCCTCCCCCGATGATATTATCATTATATAAATAATTCTCTTATTTCTACTCGTTTCCCTCTGCAGCAGATCATAGAGTTTCCAGTTTCCATTTCAGCTTTTCTAATGGTCCAGTAATATTGTATTACATTCACCCACATTTGCTATTCCCCAGTAGGGGCATCTCTTTGATTTCCTATTCTTTGCCACTATGAAAGGAGATGCTATTCATATTTTCATACATATATGAGATTTTTTCTTTTTTTATCTTTTGGGAAAATATGTAAATATATGTGAGGGTGTGGATACACACAGATTAAATACACCTATATATGTGTATGTGTATATATACATATATATACATGTATGAATACATATATGTGTGTTTACACATGTGTATTCAAACAAGTATGGCTTAGGGTGGCTTGTCTTTCCTTCTGCTCTCCAAGCCCATTTCGTCTATTCATTCATAGAAAGAAGGAGACAGACAAGCATCCACAGGGCAGCCGCGCCATGCTGGTCACAGGTGTGCTGGAACGCGCCCCACTGCAGTACAAAGCGGGACTTTTCCCATCTCTTCCCAAAGGAAAAAGCTTGCCTCCCACCCCCACTCTCAGAATTGTGGTCTGTGCAGCTGGAGCTTGTGTTATCCCCAATTTTAAACCAATTGATCCCATAGCAACAGGCCCAGCAGCTTCCCTTAACAACTGCACCCCTTACAACTTTTACAACTTCAATGAGATATGAAATGGCTTTTCTCCTCTGAGCACAAGACACAAAGCATCGATGACCAGAGCTTCAGTTTTTCAACCAAACCAGAAATAGAACATAATCTCGCCACCATTTACATGCATAGTTGCATGGGGGGAAAGTGAGTTCTATGATCTGAAAAGGCTTTTTTTTTGCTAATCTGTATAAAATCAATTAAACAAGTTGATATTTTCCCCCTCAGAATTGATGAAACTGAATAAAACTGCTTTGCAGATGTAGCTACTTAAGTAGCTGCACCTGGTGAAGGGAGGAGGTGGAGAGAGAGAGAGAGAGAGAGAGAGAGAGAGAGAGAGAGAGAGAGAGAGAGGAGAGAGAGAGAGAGAGAGAGAGAGAAGAGAGAGAGAGAGAGAGAGAGAGAGAGAGAGAGAGAGAGAGAGAGAGAGAGAGGAGAGAGAGAGAGAGACAGAATCAGAGACAGAGACACACAGACAGAGACAGAGAGACAGAGAGAGCCAGAGAGACAGAGACACACAGACAGAGACAGAGAGACAGAGAGAGACAGAGACAGAGAGAAAGAGAGAGAAACAGAGACAGAGAGAGAGAGACAGAGACAAAGAGACAGAGACAGAGATAGGCAGACAGAGAAATAGAGACAGCAGAGACAGAGAGACAGAAACAGAGAGACAGACAGACAGCAGAAACAGATAGAGAGACAGACCAAACAGAAACAGACACAGATACAGACAGAGACAGAGACATGCAGACAAAGAGAGGCAAAGATAGAAGGGGCTGGTGAACAGACAGATTCTAATATCATTTTTAGAATCCAAAACTTTCAGACCTGGCTGAATGTGGAACGAGATCATCCAGTTTGGGCTCCCTAACCCTCTTCTGGCATAGAATACCAAATGGTTGCTTGCAGATCCAGAGAAACTCCCTGCTAGCTTTTACCCCTCTGTTCAGACACATATGCAGTCATAACCAAGTTAATCATTCTCTCAGAAGATAAACAAGGATTTAGATGATAGTTCATTTCCCACAGGATCCTAGATTTTGAGCTAGCCCCAAGCTAAGAGGTCATAAAGCTCAACTTCCTAATAAACAAAAATACAATACAAGATATTGTCATTTAGCCTTTTTTCCCCCAGTCACTCTTCCTGATGTCTTTTTGCCTTTTTTTCCTCCGGCTCATTTTACAGATGAGAATACTGAGGCACACAGGATTATGAGACTTGCCTAGCGTCACACAGCTAATAAGTGTCTGAGGCTGAATTTGAACTCAGCTCTCTGGGCTTCACTTTAGTCCTCTGCAAAGTTAGGGGGAAAGGAGAGTTATTCCCAAAGAAGGAGGGCTGTCATGGCAGGACAGCAGATGCCAATGGTGAAGGGCCTCCAGTTCCATAGGTTGGTTTGTGGCTCAGATGTATCCCAACCCACTCAGGGCTCAAACTGATGGAGAGTTTTGGACAAAGAACTGACATGGCTCTATGAGGACCCTTTCCGTTGCCCCTCTCCTACCCCCAACCCATCAATTACAGGCAAGGGAGGCAAGGAAGGGGAGAATTCTGGATGCATGATTTCAAACTCAATTAGAAATGGAGGCCACTAAATCATATATAAGGATCCCTGCAGTCTGTGTATTAACAAAGCATATTTGAGCCTCCAAAATCCACTGAGATAATTAATATTATGATCCTCATTGTATAGATGAGAAAACTGAGGCTGTGAAAGTAAGCGACTTGGCCAGGGTGACACAGCTAGTGATTCCCATGTTCAGTGCTCCATTAAATCCCTAGCATTTTACACATAAGTTCTGAATAATATTTTTCATTTATTCATCTGTTTTATTCATTCATTCTGCTACAAAACCTAGCTGCTTCCAACTCCTCTGACTCTAAATCCAATTTCTACCATAACACATATTTATTCTACAAATGTTTATTAATGACTACTGGGTGAAGGAAGAATAAGAATCTCAGAATCGAAGAGGAAGAAGAACGGGCAACTGTCACGTCCCCCATCCCACAAACAACTGGGAACTCGGAATTCTCAGAGACACAGAAGAAAAAGGCATTGGTGCTAAGTGTCTCTGTGGGATCAGTGAGAGCCAAGGAGGAAAGCTGATTGAAGGAGATGAGAGAAGAAGAGAAGATTGTGCCTTCCTTGTCACCTCTCTCTCCATCAGTGCTCCTCTTTTCCATTAGCATACCCACCTACACGGCAGTGCACACAGACACTCCTGTAGATGTCATGCTTGAGACCAAAATAAGCCATCATTAGCATCCCCCAGCCCATTCCTGAGGCTGCCAGAATGTTGGCTAAGGTCACGGAATCCAGTCTGACCTCGGCTGCCCCTGCTCCCGTCTGGGGATGAGACAGGGATCATTGCAAACCAAAGTCTCCTCAGCAAATGGCTCTTGTTAATAGATACTTGAAGGATTTATGCTACAGAGGTGAGAAAAAAAATGCCTTACATGGTCTGGGCCGAGATAATTCCTGGCCACTCATTGAAGGAAGCGGTTCTCCTGGAGCTCTGGGAAGTCTCACGGTGACTGGTGATATTTTAAATGAAAACCCTCAAGACAAGTGTTTTGGGAAAGCTTCAGCCAAAGTGCTTATGGCCTCTTAAAACACAACAGGGGTCATCAAACAAAGATGTTTATGGACTAGGGACGATGGAAGTCTAAGACAATCAATGAAAGCCAACTGAAGGCCATCACTTAATGAAGGGCAGAAAGCCTGAGACACCTACTGTGGCACCTTGAAAAATGGGCAGTTGACCAAAAAAAGCATTCATTCATTCATTACTAAAGACTTCCTTTGGGTAGGGTCTTGTCCTAGGGTTATGTCAAGAGAGAAAAAAGAGCATAAGGTTCCATATTATCACTCAAAGATCTTACACCCTGGTTAAGAATATGTTTACATCCGATATTATATAGGATATATAATATTAATATATTAAAATATATAATATAATATTAACATATTATATATTAAAATATATAATATTCTATATTAAATTGCTTTCCATTTTAAGAAGAGGGAAGGGCAGGAAGGGAGAAAAATTTGGAATTCAAAATTCTATAAACAATGAATCTTAAAAATTGTCTATATATGATTGGAGAATATAAAATACTACAAAATATGAGTATATCTATTTGTATGTACATAAACACACATGCATACATACAAAAACATATATGCAAATTTAGCCATTGATACAAGCATCCAAGATAGAGCTAGAAGAAACCGTAGAGGCAAATCAGGCAGGCAGAAAGGACATAGTGGGAAAAAAAAGAAAAGAAAGGATATAGGAAGCTCCTACTATGTGTCAGGCACTGTGTTAGGTATCAAGTCCAGGTCTCTTTGCAATGGAGGAAACTGAGATCCAAAAAGTTGAAGTGATTTACCCAATGTCAGATTAGGATTCAAATCCAGGGTCTATGACCCTAGACCCAATGCCTTTTCAACACAAAACACCAATTGAGGGGTATATATCAATGGTTCTAAACCTATAGACTTTGGAGAAGAAGTATGACAAGAGGTTAACTCCATCCTAGATTAAGAGTTGGAGAGGACCCTTCTAATCCAAGTTCCTCATTTTACAATTGAGGATACTGAGGCAGAAAGTAGTTAAACATCTTGCTTCCAAGTCACTTTTAGAAAAAGGCAGGATTCAAATCCAGGTCCAGTCATTCTAAATCTGTCACTCTTTTCATTGTGCTACATACCTCTAGGCACTGAATAAATGTGTGTGTGTGTGTGTGTGTGTGTGTGTGTGTGTGTGTGTGTGTGTAATCTTTTTTCAAGTGCAAGTAAATAATGCTGTGTTTAAACAACCACAAATTCACCTAAAGATATCACTGAAATTGTGTCCTTATCTGGTTTCTCAATCAACAAGATACTCAGAGGACAACTATTATCTTTGGGGAGTCCCTGATTTGTCTCTTTTTTCACATTAAAAAGGGATTCTTTTTCTTCACTAGATTGGGAACTTTAGGTCAAGGCAATAAGGATACTTACAGGACATAGAGTTCTTCCCTTAATAAAAGATACAGATAGCCACAGAGTCATTTTCCCAGACAAGAGACAGGAGGCTAGCTTCAGGTCAGCACTCACCAGGGACAGCCAAGCTGGTTATGACACCTTCCTGCAGAACAGAGACATAAATTAATCCCTTGTTCTTCCCAGAAGTTCCACTTCCTCAGAGACACAAGGTCAGATTGCCCTGGTTCCTTTGTACCAGTGACTAAGTCACAGACTCACACATCTAAGTATAGCAGCAGTTGAGGCAGGAATCTTATTCCCTGGAGTATGAAATCAGGTCATGTGCTGTCATGTTACTTCAAGTTTCTGTTCTGCAAAGAAAAATTCTTCCCATGGTCTGGAAATCAGATCACCAGAATTGGACAAGTTCCTCTTGCTGGTGGTTATGATGTCAGGCTCACTCCTTTTGGCAGAACAGCAATAACAAGGAAAGCAAGATCACCTTTGGATTGTCCGCTTTTGCTGCCATCGTTCCCTGGGTTTCTGCGCCCATTTGGCTGTTCTGACTGAAGCTTATTGCTATCGAGTCCCAAATCTAAGAGTTGAAGTCTTGATTAGACACAGCTATGGACCTGTGCTTCGGATGCCCATGGGATCTTCCATTTGACAGAAGCAAGGAAAAATTCCAACTAGGCTCATGGATGTGTCTGGAAGACTTCATAGGAGAGAAAAAGGATTTAAAATGGAGGAAGTAGGAGATGGCATGAGATTAGCAAGGGAAGTTGTATGCCTGGTGATGTGGAGATGATTAAGGTACAGCCTGAATGCACCATCTTGGATCCAGTTAGGGAGCAGATGGAGGTGAAGGTTGGAAAGGGGACGACAGAATTGTGGGTGTGTTTTTTTAGTTTTTTTGCTCAAGAACTCTCTAAAGGCAGATGGACACTGGTAGATAGACAAGTAAATAGATGGATAGATAGATAGATGGATGGATGGATGGATAGATATAGATATAGATATAGATATAGATAATAGGCATACATTCAGTGCCTTGAGGCATATAGCATAGAGGAAAAAGCAACATCTCCAGCTAACCTCCACCCAAAACACCCAAAAGAGATTTACACACTTTGGAACAGTCCTGGACATTGGGAATGGCCATCAGTGCTTCCCATTGGCTACACAGAATGTCATGGAAAAGACACTATTTCTCCCAAGAAGTGGGATTGTGAAAGTAATTTGTTAAACCAGGCAAGCCCATCTTTGCTGATTTAAAAAACCCTAGTTCGTTCCTAGATTTCTGGAAAGTGTTGGTAGATGTAGGACTCTGAAAAAAAAAAAAAAAAAGGAGTCTCATATTTGAATCCTACCACAAAATCCTACCCTAAAGTGTCTAGCAGTGGAATCTGTCTCCTCCATCCTCTTCCATCCTCTCCCTTAACATCACTTCTGCTGGCCCTTTCTCTCTTGGGATGCCTCCACAATAGGTTGCAATGAAGAAGAGATGAGTTCCCAGGAGAACAACCTTCTTTGCCCATCTCTATTTGTCTTATTTATCTGTGGAAGGTTTGAAGACAGATTTTAAGCTGGTTAATTCACCACAGGTTGATAATCACTGCTGAAACTTCGGTTTAATCTGTTGTCTCCTGTCTGAGACTGTTCCAAAGCCCTAGACTTCCCTCAGACTCCATGCAGGAGCATGATGGAACAAAGTGGAAGAAGTTCAGGAGAGAAAATTTTAAAATTTTCTGTGCAGACATTTACACTTTAGAAATCAATAAACACTATAAATTCAAGTCCGATTGATTGTTTTGTTAATTATCGAGACTTAAGAAAGTAACCAAAAAAAATTAGTAATAAGGAAACAATGTTAAAGGTGTGCCATGTACTTTTTTTTCCTGCAGGGCTGTTTGTTAAACATTTATCCATGCGTCCGTGGCATGAAAAAAGATTAAAAGCCCTGTACCAGATCTATGACCTTGCTATGTAGAGTAAGTACTAAGTGATACAAAGAAAGATCAGCAGCATTAGATTCTTAATCAACTCTGATTCCTAGAATTTTCTGATTCCTCAACTTCCATTATCTCAGTTTCCTCATCTGAAAAAATGAGCAGGTTGGACTAGATGATTATCTCTGGGGAACCTTTCATCTCAAAGCCATCTTTGGCTTTGATCTTATGCCATCAATGACCTCAGTGCATTTTATCAACATTAAAATCCCCCGATCTCCCAGTGTACTTTCTCCTAAAGCCCAAAAACTCTCTATACCCTGCTCATGCACAAAGGGGCCAGCGGCTTTTATTTCTCTTCATAAAAAAAGGAACGAATTCCCTTCCTACCTCTTTAACCATCCTCCTTTTTAAATTGGGAAAAGGCAGAAAGCCTGTGTATTTTAGCTCTTAATGGTTCCATTTTAATTTGCACATATTCTTGATAATAATGAAATCTGCTTAATGTAAGTTAAAAACTAAAACCCTGCCACGGCAATTCACAAACATTTAAAACCTCGGCAGCAATTCTAGGAGGATTCCCTGTTAATATTCTCGAGGACTTCTCAATGGATACTCTAAGCAGGCCTCCATATTAGCAGAAAGATCAAACAAATTAAAATTGGACTCTTGGTAACAATTGGGAAAAATGAATATTCACACCCTTCAGCATGAAATGCAATCTCACTGGATGGGAGGGCTCTTGTATAGTTAAGGGGAATCTAGTCATCAGGAAACCTTTAGTGTTAAGTGTCTTTTAATGTGGACAGACGGTGTCTCCTGACCTCAGTGTATTTCTTTCAAGAACTCACAAGAGAATGATATCAATCAAATTTAAAATAATACAACCCCAATCTGCTTTGTTATGTTCAAGGCGATCTCCCCGTACAAAGAATAGCTGGTTTTCCAACAGGCACAAAAGGACACCAGCTTTTAAACATATGCATATTTCACTAAAGCCAGAATGCAGGAAAGGCCTTAAAAATCCATAGAATCAGAAATCTGGTCTACCCTCTCATCTTAAATAAAAGGAAAACTAGGGCACAAGGAGGTCAGGTGACTTGCCCACAATTATATACATAGATACCAAATTAAGGTTAGATACCGATATTTTATATTATTAGGGACATGGAGTTGGGAAAACCTGAGTTCAAAAACAGTCTCAGACACTTAATCCCATCTGTAAAATGGGAACAATAATGGTAATACCTCCTTCATAGGGTTGTTATGAGGATGAAATAAAATACATACATGAACTGCTTTATAAAACTTAAAAGTGTTATATAAATGTCAATTACTACTATTATGATGATTATAATTATTATTGACACATTCCTAATTCTAACACATAATTTGTCATCGACTAGTTGTATGATCATGGACAAGTAACATGCTTTGCAAACCTTAAGAAGCTATATAAATGGTAGTTATAATAATAACATGTATTATCATTATCATCATTATTAGACGAATCCCTAGGTCTAGTTCACAATTCCATCATTTGCCATTAATTGGCTGTGTGACTTTGGTCAAGTCCCATTTCTCCCTATGCTTAAGTTTTCTTCTTTGCAAAATGTAGGCTCAGACTAGATCTCTCCGGTTCCTCTTAACACTCATATTAAAAGTAACTATTAAGATTCATTTAAACAATCGTTCATTAAGCATCTGTTCCCTGCAGTCACTATACTAAGTACAGGAAAACACAAAACTTCTCTGTCCTCAAGAAACTTATATTCTATCCAGTTCTGTATGAGGGGAAGTCTTCAGAGACAAAGACTACCTTTGAGGGCTATTTCTCTATAACTAAATCCTAGCCTAAAGAGAGTTTAAAAAAGAGAAGGAAGGAAGGATGGAGGGAGGAAGGAAGGGAGAGAGGGAGGGAAGGAGGAAGGGAGGAAGGAGGAAAGGAGGAAGGAAAAGAAGGAAGGAAGAAGGAAGGGAGGGAGGGAAGGAGAGAAGGAGGGAAGGAGGGAGGGAGAGAGGGAAGAAGGAAAAAAGGGAGGAAAGAAGGGAAGGAAGGAGGGAGAGAGGGAGGGAGGAAAGAAGGGAGGGAAGGAGAGAGGGAAGAAAGGAGGAAGGGAAGGAAAGAAAATCAATGAACCCTCTGCTTTTTTCCTTATTTAGTCAGACAGCCTCCAAGAGAGGGCCTTCTGCTTTCTGAAATGAGCTGGCATTGTCTGTGATATATCACTGGTACTTTAAAGCACAAAAGCAAAGTGTCACCTTCTGGATAACATACAACACAGAGGGCTGTCACTCCCATGATGTAATGCAGCCTAGGAACAGGACAACTTCGAAATCCATCAGGGAAGCAATAGCATTTTGAGTGACTCATCACTGGAAGAGCAGATTTTTTTTCTGCTGCTCATCAGCGCAGCCAGGGCAAGGTCCATGGGCGTCATAAGTTCCCCCTCCCCGCAGTCAGACCTGTCCATAATGGCTGAGAGACCTTAACCTCCTCTGTGGTCGCTCTGGAGTGTGACTGCCTTTGTTGTCCAAAGAGAGAAGTTAGCAAAGTTCTCCAAGGTTCACAGAAGACGCCTAAGACCTGCAGTCATTCCCTTTAAATCTCACTGATTGTTTGGACTTCTTTCTCCACCATTCCCAGAAGTCTTTTTATTCTAGAAGATGCCTCTGGACCACGGTTCTCATTTGGTGGCCCTTTACTCCGATTGGTCAGTTCTTCCCAGAACCTCCACTTTGAAGAAGGACTTATTAGACTCATGTTCACTCCTTCATTCTTCTCTGGATCCCACTTTGACTATCTTTACTTTTTTCTCCATCATGCACTAAGACAGGTTTTTTTCCTCCCTCCTTGCTCTGCACTTAATCCCTTTGTGCTTTGGGTGCTGTCTTTCCCTATTAGAATATGAGCCCCTTGAGGATGGCAACTCTCTTTCTCTGTATCTCAAGCATTTAATGGTGTAAGTGCCATTAATAGATAGACAGATGAACAGATGGATGGATGGATAGATGGACAGATAGATACATATGTATACACTTACATACAGAGACAGAAAAAGAGAGAGTCCTCCTTCCCTCCCTCCCAATCTAGGATTCTCTCTTTGTCTATAGAACTATTATTTTGAGGCTTGGCAAGCTATAATCTTTACCTGGATTTGTATTAAATTCATTTCCATCTAATCCATACATTTGGATTTTCCTTCACTTTTTAGTGACATAGTGATATTGATTATCAAAATGGCATCCATTTAGAGAGCATTTCCTACTAAATATGGGCTATCAATAGAAAAGATTAATCAGCTCTTCACTTTTTGAAATATAGGATACAAAGTGAGACTATGTAGTAGACATAGGGAGCAATCAGAGAAAAAACAAAGCAACAGTAACCTAAGGTAAGAGCGTAGGTCCAGGAGTTGCTACAATACACAAAGAGTGAATAAAGATAAAAAAATTCGGTTACAGGAAAGTTGTTTAGAAACTCACGGGCTACTGATCTGGGCTTATTTATTTCTGGAGTTCGAAGCTACAAATAATCTCAGCTCTCTCTCTCATTCTTACTTCTTACCTAATTTGCCTTGAGTTGCAGAGTTGTGTTGGCAAGTTTTGGATCAGAGTGAGGACTCGGTGAAAGCCGGAGGGAATAAATGGTGGATGTGGCTTGGGCACTGATGTTGCAGTGATGCTCCATGTACTAGAAGCCATGAGGCCATGGTTTGACTCATCTCAATCCCTCCCCTCTAGTCTTGAATTCATTGTCAAAGATAAAAATAGGCCTTGTAGCTCCAAGGCAGTGGGCTCCTGGACACCAGATGTCAAGGGACATATGTTCTCCAGATATGATTGAAGCTCCCAAAGCACTTGTCAGATGGAAATAAACACAGATGGATTTGCTCTGTGTTTGCCCTCATTAGTTTGATTCTCCATGGAGCTACGACAAGCATGGAGATGTTAGTGCTGCTGAGAAAGACTCACGAGGAAGGGGAATGGAGAAACTGAGGAAAATCTCATCTGGGATATGGCCTTGTGGATGGTAAGAGGAATAGCACCATCTGGAAGCTTCCTATTTTTAACTAATTTTCTTGCTAAGTTTGCAGTTTCTAATTGCTGAGTTACTAGGGATGTCTATGGGCAAAGATCGTGCTGACCAACTCTAGTTAAATCTCTGGTTCTCCATAAAACTCCTGTGGTTACTTTTCAGAATCACACACTCTTGAAGAACAAAACTTGGGAAATGCTAGGCCTTTCAACCTTCAGCATCTGTGTTTATAGGAAATTCAAATCAGGCTTTAGGAAGGATTTTAAATGGTTTCATTGCAATTGGACTTAAATATTCCAATGAGTCAGGGATCTCTGTGATGTGAATAGTCTTTCCAAAGATAAAGATCACAACTCACAGTTGGACTTAAATATTCTAATGAATCTGGGATCTCTGTGATGTGGATGGTCTTTCCAAAGATACAGATCACAACTCATCTCTGTCTCCCATGTTCTTCCCAAAACAGATCCATTCAATGTATTAAGAGCCTTCCTCATTTTCCACCGACATTTTGGAACTCTCAGTGAAATATATTGTCCACTGGTTATCTCTTATTCTCACTACATGATTTGTCCATCTTTTTATCTAAGCAAGTATTTCATTTGTAATTATCTTTACTCCAGTTCTTCTTTACGGTTCTTTATTATGTGCTGTGGGTGGCCTGTTAACTACCACATACCTCTCCATTATTCTCTAAGACATTTTCAATTATTTAATGACTATTATGTTCCATGATTACCAGCCATAATACGGTATCAGTAATAATCAATAGATTATTAGTATTTTAAAATGGATATTTATTTAATAGATCAAGTCACCAATCATTTATTAAGTATTTACTATGTACTAAGTTCTGGGCTAAGGGCTAGGATTAAATGGACAATACAAAAGAGGAGCTGGGGAGGGGGGAAGATGAGAAGAGGAAAAATGGTATTCATACCCAGGTAAAGCATGAGGAAAAGAAGTGAACACTAGAGTTAAGCAGAACATTGCTGGGGCACTTCTTGAAATAGTGGAGAAGAATACTGGGTAATGATTGTCTCCAATGGTCTTCCCAGGCCAGTGATACATCTTCATGTCTTATCAGATCTTACAGCAGTTCTTTTTGCCAACAGATTAGAGGGAATTTTCTGATTTATATATGAAGCAAGATCCAGATCTAATCCCTTATCAGTAATCTTGTTTTTCAATCAGTCTTGGATGTTTAGGAGTACTAAATAGCCAGGATATGTATATATATGGCTGAGTTCATGGGCAGTCACTGTTGAACTCATGATTTATCTTGCAAGCAACTCAGTCTTGGATCCCTTTCAAAACATTCAGCTGTCTCACATGCAGGTGGCTATTATCTGGGGGTGAGGCCTATAATAGGCAGTTTCTCATAATTAGTCTAAGGATGATACACATGTGGTGACCTTGAGAGGTAGTTATTATCCTAGGACGGGCAATCTTCCCAGTTCAGGTTCTAGTAATTATTCTGAAAATGACCTTGGAAGAGGCTATGGTCATCTTTATCTTAAACTGGAAAGCGGTGGGAGAGAGCAAAGTCCACTCTTATTTTTTTAATGCTACAAAGAGGAGGGGAAAAAAACAGTTATGGAACGTTTATCATACCATGAGACGCAAGCAGCTATAATTCAAAGAAAGCTATTAACATACAAATAAAAAAAAGGATAATAACAAATTGCCATTAATGGAAATATTTCTCCCACTTGAGAAGAGTCTACTAGAGTGGGATCTACACTTACAATGTCTACATATTATAATTAAATAATAAAATGAAGAGCTTGATCCCTCATTTAGCCTTACTTCTACAGGCAAAAATTCATACATCAGTAATATCTCAACTCATGAGATAAGTCACAGCTTTCCAGACTTCCCAGAAAAAAGGCTGTCTCGTATACTTTGAAATCTTTATCTCCATTTCCCACCCTCCTTCAGTTCTTTCTCTGTTTATTTCCCTTTTCTCTCTCTTACTCTGCTCCTCCCTATAGTCTAACAACTCTACAAACTCTTTCTATTTCAAATTATTCAGTAGTATCTTGAAACCAATTTGAACTAACTCAGGAAAGTTGATTGTTAACTTTTTTTTTTCCAATATGATCATTTTCATCTTGGAAATAGGTAAATCCTACAAATCATGACTTGTTATATTATTTTGTCAATTGCCTAGACTTAAGAAAGTGTTGGAGAAAATGTTAATTAGTAAAATTATACTTAAAAGTGTAACATGAACACTTCTTTTTGAAGAACTAGTTGTTAAATATTACTAGAATATCATTGCAAAGATTTCACCATATTCACAAAAGAGAAAGAAAAATCAATCCTTCACTGGAATGACATTGGACCATTTTTGGTATTGAAAATATAGTTATCACAGATGCTCTAATGGAACTGGAGAGAGAATTTTAAGGAAGAAATCCTTTTAGAATCTTTTATTTCCAACTACTGTGAGTTACCACTTGAAACAGAGCTAGGTGAGAATCAGATTAATCTAAATTCCCTTGAAACTGATCAATTGGTCGATTAATTGGTATGTTATGCCAAAGGTTGAAGGGATGTTCCCAATAGATTGCGAAACACGGCAGTCCCTAGATCATAGAAACACAAGTAGCAGAGTCTGGCATCTGAATCTCTGCTTGATTCTCACCAGTTTGTTGCCCATTGAAAGATGCCAGGGGCCCTTTTTGATCTCCTAGGTCACCTCCAAGCATGGCCCCATCCACCTTGGGGATATAACTTCATACAGCTAGGATCCAGAAAGATTACATACAAAAGAAGCAAGCCAAACAGAGACTCAGACTTGGCCAGGAAGGATTGTACAAGTGGTTCCATAGAACAAAGCTCATCCCACTCCCACCTGAAAAGAGATCAAAACAGCCTTGCTCAATTGAAAGCCATAAAAGAAGAGAGAGTGACTCCCTTTTGAACAGAGGATCACAGATTTAGAGCTGGAAAGGAGTCTCTTAAAAATCAAAGGAGACTCAATTTCCTCAAAGAAAGCTATCAACACATAAATAAAAATTAACATATAAAAAACCTCCAAAGAGGAAACTGAATAAGTGATTTTCCCAAAGAAAGGGTTTGAGATTCAAATTCAGATTTTCTTGCTTTCAAGTCTATCATCTGACAAGTTACCTGATCTTCTGACTCCCCAGCTTATGAGGAGACTGATTCCTTATCACCTCAGAGCTTGGAGATGAATCATGTATAGCCAGAAATAGGTCTCTTAAAGCAACCATGAGGTCATCAGAAACAGGGACTGGAGATGTTTTATAGAATGGTGGCCCCGGCTACCATATTAGAATGTTTCTTTTGGCTGCATTTGGCATCAAAGCTTGGTAACAACACCGGAAGATCCCATAACTCCCTGGTTTATGCAGTGAAGAAAACCACCCAAGTCATGAGCTTAGGATCTTCCCCTATTTCCACAGCTTATAACAGGGACTTAAGAGAACATGGCTTTCCCCATTTCAGGTTAGGAGAGCATCTGCAATTCTTACTTATCAGGGGAATTTTAGAAACCATAAAATATTTTTTAAAAAGATGAAATATCTGTCCATATTCTGCAGAAATATGAATATGGAATATATAAAGAAAGCAATTAATCCACACTTAAAACTAATTTGCCTAACCCAGTGGGTTTTTAAATTATTCATTAGTGCTGTTTAAAAATAATTGCAGTTTATGAGGAAAACCTATTATGGATTTCTTTTAAGACTTAAAAAGAAAGGATTTCCTTTTTATTTATCAGCTATTTACAGTTTGGGAAACCATCACATTTCAAGACCGGCTTAATATTCTCCTCACCCTTGCCTCCCTCCCCCTTCTTCATAGCCCACAAACCTAATTAACTTTAACATTCATCATACATACATACGCTGGTTATATTTTCCATCACCAGACAGTGGACTCACAAGTAATAACTACTCACGTTTCTATACTATATTTAAGTTTACAAAGATTTTCCTTAAAGGTGAGGAAACTGAGACCTGAGGTGAGTTAAGGGACTTCATGCCTTCTCTCCACTAACAAGTGATGGAGTCAGCACTTAATCTCAGAGCCAAAACCAAAGTAGGTCTCCTGGAATTTGTCCCACGGTGGTTGTTTGAGAGGGTTCCACTTGAATTTATGCTCATAATGAAAGAAGCAACAATCCGGAGCTCCAAGCAGGGAGCTTTACTGAAAAGGAAACTGAGGCAGCAAAATGGAAGCCATTTATCCAAAGTCCCAGTGCAGTGCTCTTTCAGCCAGACTGTTGAAATTGAGCCATGGGCAAGGCTTTCTTGGGTTCAATGGCCCTTTGGGAATGTTGTTCTTATGACTCAAGATCCTTCAGAACCTCATAGTCTAAACTCTAAAAAGCAATTAAAATGACTCACAAGGCTAGGTTATAGACAATGGAAAGCGCTTAAATGAGAATCCAGACACACAAACTGTAATCCTGCCTTTGTCACTGACTAGCTACATAATTTCAGGAAAGTTATTTCCACACCTTGAGTTTGTTTCCTCACCTACTCAATGAAAAATTTAGACCAGATTGACGAAATATCCTTCCATGTGCAAGGCACTGGTTCTATAGGTTAAGGGAGATGAAAAAAGAAGATAGTTTTTTTTTTTTTTAATCCTAAAGGAGTTTGAAATCAATTGGGAGAGTTGATATGTACACATATAACTTGATGGGGCATCATGAAAATGGAGTAAAGTGGTAAACTTGTAGCCAAGAAATGTGGGTTCAAATCTTGCCTCTGATTCATTTCCAAAATAGAGTAGTTGGAAGAGATGATGCAATTCAACAAACTTTTATTGAAAAACTAAGTGAACTGTGATTGATGCTAAGGGGAATATAGAAATAAGTCCATCTCTACCCTCAAGAAGCTTATGATCTAGTTGGGTGCAGTAATGAACATAGTACTTAGCCTGAGTCAGGAAGATTTGAATTCTAATCTGCCTCTGATATCAGTTGTGTGCTAGGCAGCAGATAACTTGACTGCTCTGGACCTTATTTACTTCATCTATAAAATGGGGGAAGGGACAAAACACTTTTCAAACAAATAAAATCAGATCTAAACAATTGGAAAAATAATAATTGCTCATGAGTAGGCTGAGCTATAATAAACTACCAAAAAATAGAGCAAAGAAAAAACACTAACATAATTCATCTGAAAGGGAAAAAAGTTAAAAAAAGGAAATTGGGGCAGCTAGATGATGCAGAGGATAAAGCACCAGCTCTGGAATCAGGAGTTTCGAAGTTCAAATTCATAGATACATTTATTAGCCCTTCAATCACTTTTAATTGCTTCAGACACACATACAAGGGGAAGGGAGGAAAAGTAGACATACACACCCAGAAAGAGATTGACAAAGAAACAAAGATAGAGAGGCAGAGACAGAAAGACAGAGACAGAAACAGAGAGACAGAGACAGAGACAGACAGACAGACAGACACAGACAGAGAGAAAGAGAGACAGAAAGACAGACAGAGAAAGGCAGAGAGAGAGACAGAGAGAGAATGAATATCCAGGGAATCCAGGGAAACAAATATGAAGGAAAGGGGCCTAGCATTACCAGATCTCAAATTGTATTACAAAGTAGTAAACATCAAAATAATCTGCTGTTGGCTAAGAAATAAATTGGTGGGTCAGTGAAATAGATTAGATATATAATACAGTCATGTATGACATAGTAATCTAGAGCTTGAGAAAACCAAAGATGCAAGTTTCCAGGACAAGAGCTAATTATTTGACAAAAATTTCTGGGAAAACAGGAGAGCAGTTTGGCAGAAACTGGGTATAGACCAACATTTTATAACATATATCAAGATTAGGGCAAAATAGGTACATGTTTTAGACATAAAGGATGATAACATAAGCAAATTAAGGGAGCATTGAAATTTTTACCTTTTAGGTCTCTGGATAAGGGAAGATTACATGATCCCCCAAAAATGATAGGAAGCATTAAGGGATATAAAAAGAATAATTTTCCTTATATTAAACTTAAAAAGTTTTATACAAACAAAACTAATGCAGCCAAAATTAGAAAAAAATTAAAAAAAAAACTGGGGGGAAATTGCTACAGCAATTTTCTTTAATGAAGGCCTCATATATAGAGAACTGAGTCTTATTTGTAAGAATATGCTTCATTCCCCAATTGATAAATAGTCAGAAAATATGAAGAAGCAGTTTACAGATGAAGAAATCAAAGCTATCACATGGGGGAAAATTTCTAAATCATTATTGATTAGAGAAATGTATACATTAAAAGAAGTCTGAG
Source organism: Antechinus flavipes (assembly GCF_016432865.1). NCBI lineage: Eukaryota > Metazoa > Chordata > Mammalia > Dasyuromorphia > Dasyuridae > Antechinus > Antechinus flavipes. Next base: position 20,093,661 of record NC_067401.1, read on the forward strand.
GTACCATCTCATACCTATCAGACTGGCCCATATGACAGAAAACAAAATGTTGGAGGCTGTGGGAAAAATTGGGACACTAATATACTCTTAGAATTGTGATCTAACCATTATGGAGAGCAATTCAAAACTGAACATACTCTGTGATCCAAGCAAATTGGTCTGTGTCTCAAAGAAATCAAGGAAAAAGAGAAAGAATTTACATATGCAAAAATATTTACAGCATTATAACAGGAATTGGACATTGAAGAGACGTCTATCAATTAGAGAACGGCTGAACAAATTGTGGTATATGACTGTGATGGAATACTATTGTGCTATAAGAAATGACAAGCAGGATAATTTCAGAAAAACTTGAGAAGACTTATATAAACAGTTGCAATGTGAAGTGAGCAGAACCAGGAAAGCAGTGTACATGGTAATCGCAATAGTATACAAGATTTAATCCAAGGCAATTCAAAGGATTTATGATGAAAAATGCTCTTCATCTCCAGAGAAAAAACTGATGGAATCTGAATGCTGATCAAAGATCCGTTTTTTTTTTTTAACTTTCTTCATTTTTCTTGTTACTTTGTTTTTAGTCTGTGTTTTCTTTTGTAACATAGCTAATATGGAGATATATGTTTTGAATGACTGCACATATATAATCCATATCATATTGGTTGCCTTCCCAAGGTAGAGGAGAAGAGAATGGGAAAACGAGAAGTAGGGACTCAATTTTTTTAAATGAATGCTAAAATTTTACATGTAATTGAGAAAAATATCTTTTTAAATGAGAGAAAGGGGTTGGATTAGGAGATTTCAAATGTTTCTTATTTATCTAGAGTCATGTTATAATCTTGAATCCTTTAATTGCTCTGAGCCTGTTTTCCTCATCTATAAAATAAAGGAATTGTACTGGGAAATCTTCAAGATCTCCTTCATTTCTAAATCTAAGATACTATGATTTTAAGATCTTCATGAACCTCAGGCAACTCTAAGACTGTAAGTAATAGAGCATCGTATGATACTTAGAGCACAGAAAACATTTAGTAAATGCTTGTTGATTGACTGATGAATCGATAGATTGTTTTGACAAAAAAAAGTAAAGGACATTCTTCCTTGATGTATTGACATAACTATATTACAAAGTGAAATGTGTTTAAGGAGTAGGCTACAAATATATTCCATGAGAACAAAGGATAAGGATATCATTTCCATATGGGGAGAAAAGGGAGGGAGCAGGAAGGGATTGAAGAATGACCTCACAATTCATTAACATTCTGTTGTTGTTTAAACTTCTACAAGTAACTTGTTTTCTTTCATTTCTTTATTTCTGCTTTGAAGAAAAGACTTTTGGTGGATTTTGGTGAGACTGAGGTAGAAAGGTCAACCTCAGTTCACTCCAAAATTGCTTATTAATCAATCAGTTCATGGACATTTATTAAGCATTGGTCCAGAGGATTCTGCTCTATATGAGAAGTAGGAGCCAGCTGCCGCAGGGTAGATGGAAAGAGCAGGTGGCTGGATGGAACCTAATGGAATAAGCAGTACAACCAGGACTAGAAACTCTGATTTGAAATCCATCTAACTCTTCTCATTGTGTCTCACTCTCTCTCAAAAATCAGAGGCTATATTTACAATCATTGGAGGACACCTTCAGCAAAAGTACACAGGAAGTTAAAAAGAAAAAAAGGGTAGCTACCCAGATAGATACAAGGGTGAAGAGGGGGTCGGGTGAGGGCCAAAATAAAGAGGCATCCCTGGGGAGAGCTTTTAGTGCCTTACCTGTCTACCTCTCAGGAACCTCCTCAGATCTCAGAGAACTGTCATAAGAGCCACTTTCACCCTATGGAAGGCCATAGGAAGTTATGCTTAATAAAAAGTACTATCTCATTTGAGTATTTTGATCCCCCAAGTCTTTCATTTGTAGCCAGACCACAAAGTACCACCCCCAGATGTGGACAAGGTATCACTTTAATCCCAAAAAAGTTCTCCCTGATGGAGAATCAGAACCAAGAGATCAATGCCCAAGAAGGTCACAATAAAGTAAATGAAAAACTATAAGAAAGCCAAACCCATATAATTTGCAATGATCTATTTTAACCCTGAAGAATAGATGACAAAAACTCATCTGTAGTTCATGGGGGAGCTACAGATTCAAAATGGCGCCTACCCTACCAAACTCAGTCATTATGTCAGATGTTTTTTCTTCTGTAAAAATATTACAGCATGTGTAGTCCTCCTAATATCAGACTTTGAGGTAGTTATATTACAGATATATATATATATGTATATATATATGTATATATATGTATATATATATATATATATATATTTAGTAGGTAGTTATAACTACTTTGAGGTTATATTACAGAAATATTATATATATATTGCAGAAAGAAAACCCAGTTGTTGGAATGTCAACAGAACGTTTTTTATTCCTAGTACCCAGTGACATACCAGCCAAAGTGGTTAATTTTTTCCCTGCCTCCCTGAGATCCACGTGAAAGTCTGACAGGCTTGGGTTTCTGGGCATCTGGTGTTCCCCAGGAACCTTTGCTGCAGTGTCAGTGATGGGAGTAGGAAGATGTCCACTACCCTCATGATCAAATGCTCATCTCATCTTACACATCGCAGAACATGGAGACCTGAGACATCCAGCTACTTAGTCAGACTTCTGAGGCATCCCTGTTATGTTTTCTTTGCAGGATCCAGATGCGGGAGCTTATCTTATGTATAGAAACCTCAAATAGTAACTAAATGCAGAGCTCTCAATTTTTCTTTTCTGTTCCCTGCAATGAGGAAGGAAGTGTGGACAAAGCACTTCAACAGATTGACCATTCAGCTTCCTCATCTCTTTCAATAGGCCTTTCCTAATTCCCCCTTTCCTGTTATTAGTGATTCCCAATCATTTAGTATTTATTTTGCATACAGGCTATGTTTACTTACCCGTGACAATGTTCTATTCCCACAAACCCCAGAGAATGTAAGCTCCTTGAGACCAGGGACTAATTTCATTTCTATTTGCATCCCCAATGTCTCTTGTGCATAAGTGCTTAATATATGCTAGCAGATTGATTGTTTTGTATACCTACAGCCACATACACAGTAGGTCTTTAATATATGCTTCTTGATGGATTTGTAAAAAGGGAGAGTTCAATAGAAATATAAAAAGAAATGACTAGTGCAAAGAAAAAGTCATCAATAAGACTTCCCTTTTTTAAAAGCAAAAACTCCAAGTCAAAAAAAGGGTTTGTAGCAAAAACATTCTTCATGTGCTGCAACGTGGCTTGTCACCTTCAAAAACCGAAGCTTCTGTTCCATCCGAGGAGTCCCAGTTGAATTTTCAATGCCAATCATGCTCAGATTTAAAGCCGACACTCCACGTGTAGGTATTTTATATTTGTCAGGCAAAATCAATAGAAAGTTAAGCAATAAATATATTTGATGATGGTAAATATCTGAGTGTAGAAACCCAGATAATCATTCTTCACCGAAAAAATAAACAGATTCCTCCTAAAGTTAAGATGGAAACATAATTATTCAGTCTCCCCATGTTAGATTTGCCCAGAAACTGAAATATTGTTAGCAAACAAGGATTTAAATTTTGTGCTCCAATGAATTGGTAGATCTCTTAGTTTATTGTTTTGATTTCACTGCATTCTACCACAGGGAAATTATGCAAACTCTTGGTGCACATGAAAAGAATACTGATAATTAAGGAATTTGCAGCCTGACTTCAAGATAATTTCATAAATCTATGTGGATCTGTTTATGCAGTCAAGGTCTGCACAGTGCTATGATAACTCTCAGAAATACAGCAAGTTCTAGGCCCAAGATGTAGCACATCAGATTCATTTTAACCAGCCAGCCAGCTAGCAAATATCAAGGGCTCAAGATCATGGATATCTTTTTGTCTCACCTGCTTTCCGCTTATTATTGGGAGAAAAATAATCAAATCAGCATTATGATACATAGATGGATGGGTAGATAGATAGATGATAGATAGGTAGGTAGATAGGCAGGCAGATAGATAGATAGATAGATAGAATAGATGGATGAACGTATGGATAAATGATAGATTAGATAGACAGACAGATAGATGGAAGGATAATAAGTAGATGGTAGAGAGACAAAGAGAAAGAAAGAAAAAAAGAAAGAAAGAGAATGTGTTTGTGTGTGTGTGAGAGAGAGAGAGAGAGAGAGAGAGAGAGAGAGAGAGAGAGAGAGACTGACTTACTATAAGACAAGATCTATACCAAGTGCTAGATCTATACCCAATTAAAAAAAAATCAGTCTTCCCTCAAGAAGCTTACAGCCTAATTAGGGAAGCTAACACATCAAAGGTAGTTGAAAAGAGATGGGGCAGAGGGAAAAGATAAAACTCTGGTGTCAAGTCAGGGGAAGTCCTGATATAAAAGTAAACAAAGAAAACCTGGGTTCCTAATGCAATGATGATACCATGCAGCATCTCAGCAGTGAGAGGAGGGTCAGCATCAGGAGTATAATTTTCAGCGTGAGCATTTACACCTCAGAAATCAGCAAATACTACAAAATGGGACTTGGTTTATTTTTTAAATCAAGAAAAGTTTAGTTTAATGAAAGTGATGGAGAAAATGTTAATCGCACAGACTAAGCTTAAGCATGTTGTGCTACATGATTTTCCCCCCAAGAACTTGTTGGTCAACATTTTAAAACTCACTCCAGCTTAGAAGCATTTAGTCGCACTCCACTCTGCTCAGAGAGGAGGAACCTGAGGACCAGGGAGTTTGCTCAATTTGTCCAAGTGCCCACAGTCTGTAAATCGCCAGAGTAAGCATTCGATCCCAGTGACTCCAAAGTCACAGTTCTCTTTCTGTTGTACCACACTTCCTACTATCTGTTTTGATTCGAGCCTGTCACCCTTTCATAAGTAAATATCACCATTCATCAATGATATTGAGTGTCCACAGAGAAGGCAAAAAGACCTTTATCTATCACAGGGTTTTAGCCTATGCCAAGTTTAATTGCCCTTGTATGTCAGAGTCCCAGTGCCCAATGACAGCAACCTATGGATTGGGAAAAAAAAAAACTAAGTTCTGCTAAGATAATGATTCTAGGCTGAAAATGAAGAAAGCTCTGTCTTCATTTGATAAGTCTGACATAGTACCTGGCACATAGGGGGCATTTAGTTAATGCTTGCTGATGAATTTTCCCCCTACTGTTCTAACATTATCTGCCCTAATCAAAGGAACTAGTAAGTAAAAGCTCAGAATAACTTATTATTTGTAATTTATTATTTTCTCTATAAACTCCTCTAATGCTCATCACATCCTAGAGATGACCTTGGGATCTCGGTTGTTCTGTCAATGAAACAGAGCTCTCTGACAAGTCTGACCAAACTAGAAAGGATCGTTGGATCAGCAATTCAGAGATGAAAGATGAATCAGAGGCCATAGAATCCAACCTCTCCAACCTCCTCATCTTAAATAGAAATAAATTGAGAGACAAAGAGACAAAGAAAGCTAGAGACCATCCTAACTAAATTTAAGAGGTTATTGTCCAACAGATATTCTTCCAACCATAGAAATTCATAATTTCACTAAAAAATCTTCTAAGGTATATGGAGATTTTAGTCTGCATAAGTGGCCCGAGTATGTCCATGAATGGAGTCATGGTCCCTTGAAACGTGGAAAGAAATGTCATTTGTTTATTAAGTAAGTTCATCACACCCATTATTTCAGGGATCTAGAAATGAGTTGGGTTCATTACATTGTTTGTGGTCTTTCTTCTGGCCAAAGTAATATAATAGCTGGAGCTCCTAAATGACCCATTTTTGGCTGCTCCTAGGACTCCGGTAATCAACTATTACAGTTCAGAGTCCCCATTTACACTGATTTCCTCAAGTGAACCAGATGAAATCATGTGATATTATACTAAAGTAAAAGATATTAGGCAAATGAGAAGGCAAGATAAATAAGGAGTTAGAGCAATTACCTACCGATGATTTCCAAAAACTAGATTAAATACCCTCAGATTCTGTTTTTTCAATTTCAAATATATCTCCTTAAAAAGTTATTTTGAAGGCATGTGTTTTTTTCTTTGCCCTTGCCCTGGGATATATTTTGTGATTTTTACCTTTGCTTAAATGCATCCTGATCCCAATCCTGAAACGTGACACACAACTCCAGGAGACATCTATACAACAGAGAATACAGCACTACCCACTCTTAAGGCAGCCTGAGATTGAAGCAGCCATGTTATACTTTGCCCTTTCTGAATATTCACTTAGTGTCTTGTAGTTTTTACCAGAAACACACAGACTGCAAGAAATAGAAGGAAACTAAGACTGAGAGAGGGAAGATGGCACAAAGATATCAATGCATCATCTTATTCCACCTAGGTAAATTATCTTAGACCACCAAAATAAACTGATTTCAGCTCTCCAAGGGACATCTCAGGGCATGTAGTACTGAAAACCCCATTGGCCAAAAACCTGTCCACAGACAGCAAAAACAAATAGGTGATTCCTTGGCAGCCAAACCGAGAGCTAGAGTGGTAGAAAGGGAAGTCTCAGAACTCTAAATCCAAATTGGGTGAAAGGGATCATGAAAGTGATCTAGCTCAACCCTCTCGTTTTGCCAATGGAAAACTCAGAAAAGGGAAGAGATTTGCTCAACTTAGAAGGGACTCCCCTCCCCCCTACCCCCGACACTAACTCTATGGAGGAAATCAAGGCTCAGAGATGTTAAATGACTTATCATAGGATCATGGATCTCCATCTGAAAGGAAACTTAGAAGTCACCTAATAATCTAATTTCCTCATTTTACACTTTAGGAAACCGAGGCTCAAGTTCACAAAAGCAGTAGGTGGAAGAGTCAGGATTTGAATGCTGATCTTCTGGCTCCCAGAGATCATCCAAGGATGCATGAATATCATGTTGATTCTTGTGTTTTGATGTCATACACACTTTCAGAAGTGCCCATAATTGCTCTATTTAAAGACAAGGGAGGGACGGGAAAGATGCTGGTTTTCAAATTTCAAAACTTAATACATTCACACTAGAAACTTCAAAATCTCTAAATTTTTCTGGCAAAGATTAAAACTCTGTCATTTGGGTTAAAGATAATGGCACCCTAGGTCTCCAGGATCATAGATTTAGAGTTTCAAGAGTATTTGTAAGTATTGTAATATGTGTCAGATAAGGAAACTGAGGCCCAAAGGAGCTGGGTTGCTTGCTCATTTATTAAAGAATTTCTTTTCTCTGAAAAGTTTACAGGTCTTTATACATTTCTCCCCATGTTCTGAGCTGGGGAGAAGGAGAGGTCTCTTCCAGGGCTGACATCCTATGATTCTCTAAATCTACATCTTCTCATTTAGCCATAAAAACAACAATAATCAATGACAGGGAGAAAAACTGAGATCTGGAAGATAAACACTTTGCAGATGAGACAAGTGATGAAAAGACCTTGATGTAAATGGCGTGCCTGAGGTCAGACTACTCCTAGTCCACCAAAGTAGGCTTTGCACTCACATCTTTCTGACTTCAGATCTAGCCCCCTTCTTGGCAACAAATGCAATGAGGTTTTTTTCTTTTATCTTTTGATGTATCTGACAGCAAGAACCATCTGAAAAACAGAGGATAAAAAAATGAATTTATATGAAAACATATTTATCATTCTTGGGGTAATGAGTCAATGAAAACTCAAATGATTTTCCCCATCTGAGGGTGTTTAGAAGCTTTTCATCTGTGTGAGAATAAAGAAAAACTATTTCCTCAGGTTTTTTTTAACGGTGGCAATAGAGCAGAAGGAAAACAATTTAAATCTATAAACTACTGAGATGTTTTCTGTTTGACAAGCATCAAAGAGCCCAGGTATCCATCTAGAATCAGAGACCTGTAGAATGTCAGAGCCGGAGGGGACCTTAGGGACCATCGAGTCCAAGCCTCTCATTTTATGAAGGAGGAAATTCCTAAGTAGGGCTCAGGTGGCAGGGAGACAGACCTAGTCAGAGGAGTCTGTTTCTGGGAGTGCAGGTAGAGCTAGTGGTTTGTATAAACAGGAGTCCATTTGGAGTCTCTTACACAATGATGAGCAACCTGATGAAGTGACACAAGAAGCTTCTGACTGGTGATGACTGGGGATGATCATGAAGAATTCTGTTCTCTAGTAGGACTCTGAGAGGAAGCTTCTCATTTGTTGAACTGTTCTAGAAATTGAGGACCCCACATTTCTATTTTGGACCCTTAGCACTTGGACTGTGGGGGAGAAGTAAAGAAAAAAGGTTTTTTTATCTCAACCTCAATGGCAACTTTTAGCATGAGTGTATCACAGATGAAGATGTACTTGACCAGCAAAGACTGAGACAACCTTTTCCATTTTGCTGCCTTTTATTTCCTATTCTGAGGATGTATCGGGTATTGGTGAATTGTAATTATTGTTTTATTTTATTTTGTTTTTCCAGTCTAGAGTCACAAGTTTCTGAATTTAGGGCTTCGGGTACCAGCCAATCAAAGATCAGATTATTTCCATATAATGGTCTGAAGAAGTCAACTTTGAAGTAGAGGCAAGTTTGAAGAAGTGAAGAAGACCACTTCCTATCAGAATCATCTTGTAACTATTGAGGGTTCAACCAGCCTGGAAAACAATTTAGAACAATGTCCAAAAAGCTATTAAGTTAAACATACCCAGTGAATATTACTACATCTATATCCTAAAGAGATTAAAGGGGGAGGGAAGAGTGAGAGAATTACTATAAATATTTGTGTGTGTATGTATATATACACAGATATATGATGAAAAAAATATATATATATACATTTACATACAAATGTATACATATATACACATACATATATACATATATAAATATACACATATACACACAAATATTTATAGCAATTCTCTTTGTTATGACAAAGAACTAGAAATTGTGTGGATACCTATCAATTAGGGAAAGGCTTTACCAAAGTATAGGAGAATATGATTAAATGCTACTGTGTGGTTAAGAAATGATCAATGATACCAATTCAGGAAGAGGGGAGGGAAGGGGAAGAAGAGAGGGAGAAAAATTTGGAACTCAAAATCTTATAAAACGAATGCTAAGAGACTTCTGCTGCCAGGATGGCAGAGTGAGTAAGGAACCCTCGGACGGCCTCCCAGATTTCCTTCCAAACAAGGCAGAAGCAGCCAGCCTCACAGCAAGGAGCATGTAGCAAGGCTCCAAGCTTGGGGCAATCCACCTTCCCGCAAGCCAGCAGACTCTTAGGCAAATGAGCAGTTTGTGCAGCACAGAAAGCCTTCGCCCCGGCACAAGCCATCAGGGAAGCCTTGACCCCATTGCTGACCGTTAGTGAAATCCCACCCTGGGAATGGCCAATAGCAAGACCCCACCTCTGAGTCCTAGCAACAGAGAGACCCTGTTTCCATAGCAACCCAGCAACAAGGCCCCATCCCTCAGACGGATCAGGAACAAAATTACTCCTCCAGGACCAGCCATCAGAAAGACTCTGTTAGTATAGCAACCTAGCAGTGGCCAAACTCCACACCCAGTGGAGACCAACAGGGAGGCCCCAGTGCAAGCCCGAAGGGAAGACTGCCTTCCAGAGAAGGTAAGCAGCTCAAGTCCAATGAAAGCCAGCAAGAAGACCCTGAGCCCCAGCACAAAAAGCTTGGGATAATGCAGCACCAGACCTCAACTCTCACCAAAAAAACAGCAAGTCACAAAAGGGCAGGAAAAAAGAGCAAAAAACAAGCAAAAAAGAGCTTGATTATCAAAAATTACTATAGTGATAAGGAGGATAAAGGTATTAACTTAAAATAAGACAATAGGGTCAAAATGGTTATAGGTGAAGGCTCAAAGAAAGATGTAATTTGGTCTCAGGACCAAAAAGCATACCTGGGAAAGCTTAAAAAGAATTTTCAAAAGCAGATTAGAGAAACAGAAGAAAAATTGGGGAAAAAATGATAGTGATGCAAGAAAATAATAAAAAGGAGTCCATAGCACAGGAAAATATAAGTTAAAAATTTACCAAGGATAATAACTCAAAATAACAAAACCAATACTGTATCTCAATACATTTATACAATTTATACAATACAATTCTGTATCTCAATAGATACCGAAAAAGTCTTTGATAAATATAGCACCCATTCCTATTAAAAATATTCGAGATGAGCTTAGATGGTTCCCTGAAAGACATATCCATTGTTCTGCCTGTTGTTAATGTGACTCCTGACTGGTTGCAAGACCTCTGAGCCATTGATACTGGTATACCTATAGAGATATATCAAAGAAAAATAAAAAAATAAGAGATAATCCAAGGTGCGAATTTTGAATGGGTTTGCCTACCATAGCATCACAGATATAGAATTGGATCTCAGAGGTTATTCAGTGCAATCTCTTCATTTTACAAATGAAAAAAAACTGAGGCCCATGGAGATTGTTATTGGGACCCCCCTCACAGATATGGAATTGCAAGGGACCATCTAGTTAATCTACACATTTTACTGATGAGGAAACTGTGTCTCCAGCATTGAAGTAGTAAGCATCAATGGCAAGATTTAAATTTAAGTCTTTCTGACTGCAGATCCTCCTTCCCTTTCATGATGCTGTTTCTTTCAGCTCAAAATCCTATGATCCTTCCTAAAGTTTCATCATCCTTCCTCCCTTCCTCACTGTGGGGCTTCTGTTAATCCTCAGCATCTACACCCTCAAAGGGGACCAGAGCCCACTTATCATGCTTTATTGTGTCCCCCTCCAGTCCAACTTAGCAAAAGACCAACAGCAGCTCGAGATAAGCTTTGCTGTAGAATTGTCTTGTTATTGACTTCAAGGCATAAAGAGCTCCCTCGCAGAGCTATCAGCTGGACTTGATGCCTCCCCAGAGTTCCCATTTATGCTCTTGTCTAAAGCCTCCCATGGCACATTAAACTGCTGCCCAGGGCTCTCAAGAGATCACCTTATTATTCAGGAAGGAACCATGCCAGGAGCTGCTGTACCACTCCTGGACTCGATCTGAGTGAGAAGTAATAGATGCAGAGAGACGGATCTGGATCCAAAGGAAAAACCTTCGAACTGTTAGAACTATCCAAGAGCACATATCCAGGCACTTGGGGAGAGAGCTTCAACAGCAATGTCATTCATCTAGAGAACTCCCTTTGTTAACACAGATCAGTACCAGCTCTGCAATTTATAATGATAGAGAACTGTGTAAGGAAGTAACACATCAAGAGTCACTTAGCCAACATGCACCAAGAGGCAGGTTTCCTGCATTTAAAGGGTGGCTCTCTATCTACGATGCCATTCTGGTGCTAGTATACTGTAGGCACTTAATAAATGGTCATTGGATAGGATGAAAACAGAAAAGCATGAGAAGACATGTAGTCTGTTATAAAAAGGCAACAGTAACTGCAACATGTAAATGAACAGAACCACAACAAAGCAATCAAAATTGAATGATGTAAAAATATCATAACCAAGTTTGGTCTCAAGGAAGAGATATGACAAGGTACTTCCCTTGTTTCTTAACAAAAGTGAGGGACTGTGATATGGAACACTGTAAATAATGTAAGAACTGGCTGATAAATGTTGGATAATTTTGCTGAATTTTATTTTTCAATTTTTGTAAAAAATTATAAGTGATGACTCTGGGAGGGGGAGGTAAAAATGATGATTTGGGAAATGTAAGTGATTTTAAATTAAAAGACATTAATAAAAAGTAATTGACAAAATAAAATAAAAACAAATGTTGACTGATTGGTTGAAGAGTCGAGTAGGCTGCTCTGAAGTCCAGGATTATAGATTGAGAGCAGGAAGGGACTTTATTTAAAGATCATCACTCTTTCCACAGTTTCACTATCTCATAGTCAGCTAGTACTAAAGTAAAAACCTCCTTTTTACTACCCCTGCCTATTCATTTCAGCAGACAAGACTCCTTTCAGTTTCTGCCCTCTCCTCTCTCTTTCCCTCATGTTCCCTAAACACACTCCCATTTGACCTCGAGTGCCTCCTCCAGCATGATCATTCTCTCTCAGAATGATCAAGAAAACCTGACTCCTTCAGAATGACTCAGTCTCCCTGGCTGAAGGATAAAGAGTCAGCATATTTGTCCTCCTCATTTCAACTTCCTTCCCCTCCCTCTGCCACCATCACTCCTCCACTTCTTCCCTTTGCCTATCTACTGGCCTCCAGGTCACTTTCCCTCTTCTCTCACAGAGTTCTTAATTTTAGTCTCCATCCATCTATCTCTAATCTATTCAACCTAGAAAAAGATGTCAGTCCTAAGATTGATTGCCTTAAGTGACCCCCTACTCTCATCTTTGGTCCAACTTATTCATATTTTTCCTAAAATGCAGAACTCATAACCAAACGCAACTTACCAGACATGTTCTAACCAGAGCAGAATAGAATATTGTTTAGTCGTTTTCAGTCATGTATAATTCTTTGGGGTTTTCTTGACAAAGAAAGATTTTGGCGTAGTTGGCATTTTTTTTCTCAAAGGAATACAGTAAAATCCCCTTTAGTCCTAAACACCAGGCTTAAGATTCTATTACTTGTCTGGCTGCCATCTCATACCATTGGCAAACTGTGCTTGCACTCCAACTAAAATTTCCCTTTTTTTCAGGCCTCCCTCATCTTGTACTTGTGAGATTGATTTTTTGAACCATTTAAGACTTTGCATTTATCCCTATTTGACTGCATCATTATCCTATTAGGTCTAATGTGCTACACTCAAGAGCTCTATTTCTTCTTTGCCTCTTTCCTCACCTGTGTGGAAATTGATAAATTCTCTCCTTTTTCGTTATAGGACCCAGAGAAGAGACCTGAGCACATCTGGGAATAACAGGAAGATAACCTTCCACCCCCATACATAACATTCCTTATTTAAACACCAGCTCCTAAAAACTTTCATCTACTTTCAACATCAGGATTTAGTTCCTGTTTTGCAATTAAATTCACCCAGGATCACGAAATCGTTACTGAGATAAATATCTAGCCAACACAAGGCTAGACTCTGCCTTGGGCCATATGGCAGGCAATTCCCAGAGATGTCAACAGGAATTTCAGGTGAGTACCTGGAAGGCAAGATCAGTCCCCTTAAGAGGTTTGGGCATTTTACTATCATAGAGGGGAACAGGAAATCATAGGAGCTAAACACAGATGTGTAGAGCAATTATTTTCACAAAGATATAGACACTTCAGATGGACCTCAGGAACAAGCTGTCTTCCAAGGCCAGCCGGTGCTGAACGGAGCATTCCTCTTTTTCAACCTAGTATTCATTTATGGCATTTTAATTAGAGGGAGCACTCTAATTGAGGGAAGAGGTGTTGACTCTGATATCTGCTCTGTACTAGAATTCAGCTCTAAGAAATCTGTGGAAGTCATTAGCATGGCTTCGAGCCTCCCACTCTAGCTCCTGTTTTGCAGTGGAAAATTTCAGCTGATGATTGAAATATGTGCTTTTTCAACTCTGTCATCACTGCCGTGTGACCTTGAACAAACCACTTGATTTCTCTGGATTTTAACTTCCTTAATCTAAACAATGAGGAATGTTGGATTTAAATTTCTGAGGTATTTTCCAAGGAATTAATCAATTAATAATTATGCATTAATTAAACATTTATTATGAGGCAGGCTCTTTAGTGGATGTTAGGGATAATGATGGCAGAAATGAAAAGTAGATGCCCTCAAGGAGCTTATGTTCTATTGAGAGATAATACCTATCTATATGTGGATGCAAAAATGGATTTTATTTGAAAAGTTTTCTGCAAATATTAAAAGTACTACTTAAGTGCTGTCCATTACTATTGTTTTTAATATTATAAGGTAAATGCAAGACATCTGTGATCCCATGATTCTTTTCTCCTCTGGAATCCCCCAAAAATGGCAATGTTTTCATTTCTTCTACAGGGTTAAGACTGGCTACTGTAATTTCTCAGCATCTAGGTTTGGTTAAGAATTCTTTTGTGCTTTTGCTGTTCTCTTGGTTCTTTTGGTTATTTTCAGCTTTTCCAGTGTGTATCTCGTTTACACATGGCCTCTTACATTTTGTCTTCTCCATTAGACTGTGAGTTCCTTGAGAACGGGGACTTATTTTTTGTCTTCTTTTGAATCTCTCGCACTCAGTGCCTGGAATACAGCAGGTGTTTAATAAATGCTTTTTAATTGACTGACTTTACTATGCACCCATTCACACAAGTCCCCTGTTGCTCTGAATTTTTCATATTAATAATTTCTATTGGAGCAAAAATATTTAATTTCATTCATAAAACGCAATTCGTTCATCTATGTAATGTCTGGGCTAGCTTTCTGGAGGATCTCTGATGGGCCCTTTGATCTCAGCAGGATAGTCACCAGGAGGATGGTCAGGAATAGAGTCTAGAATCTTTATTGTCTCCTTTACAGTCTGTTCGCTCTGACTGACTGTGTCCCCAGTTCTCTCAGCCCGTAAATACCCTATTACAATTACATCATTACAGCATACTGAGTATGTGTGAACTAGAGAGCCATTATATCACCATACTAAGTACTAAGTATATGTAAACTAGAGAACCATCATCTCATCAATCACACTGAGTTAACACCTTGTTGTAAGTATCCTTGTTTCAGGTATACTTCTCCAGAGTTCCAGCCCTCTACACATCTATTTCCCCAATCAATGGGTATCCATATTGTTCCCATTATTTTGATAACAGAGTCTTGCATATTCTTTATGAATAATTTGATACATATGGCGACTTTCTGTGTTTGACCTTCTCAGAGGTCTTAGTTCAAATGCCCCTTCTGGGGCATTTACTATTCACTAGTCACTTACTATTCAGTTATTCTTGTGTGTAAAATTGGACTAGATGGATTTCTAAGATCCCCTGCCCTGGACCCATATTCCTATTATCATAGAGAGTATGGTCCTCTGCTCGTTGGTTTAAGGATGAGGATAAATTCCAATGGTTGAATTGCAGGGTTAAAGTGAGCTATCTCTTCTTTTAAAGAACCACAAAAAGAAATTATTGGTGGAGTTCTCCAGACAAACAACTGGAGGAATAGAGTCTCTTCCCATAAATGCTTCAGTTTTCACCTTCTAATTGTGGTCTGGTGGTCTCAAACCAAGTCAGGTAAGAAATGTAGAAAATTGGCTCCAGTCTGTTCCAAATTAGCAAAGGAAGATTGGAGAACTGAGCAGCAGGAATTCATAAGATCTCTTCCCAAAGCCCTGCTCTCCTGGGGTCTGTGTCAATGGCTATTGACAAAGAGAATTGGCTGACTATCAGAGGCAGAGGTTGCAGCCCATACATCCTCGTCAATGAGTATCTGAACAAGGCAGAAGCAAGGGAAAACAAGAGGAACCAGCCTTCCACAACGATGCTCTCTTTTCACCCAGCTACTTCGGGCGTGCAGAGGTTCAGCTGGAGGTGGTTCACTGAATAATGCAAAACAGAAAAACAATCCTCAGTCTTCATGCTCTTCAACTTAATTAAAAAACTGAGGAAAGCAACAGCTAACTTGGCTTGCACTACTGCTTGGTCCATCAAGTCTAATGCTCTGCTTCAGAGTCAGTCATGGGGCTTAGAAATCTCAAATGCAACTTCTAATGCAACCTTGCCCTTTCATGAATGAGAAAACAGGCTCAGAAGGGTAAGTCCCTAAGGTCACCAAGGCAGTAAATTTAGAAGATCTTAAATCTAGAGCTGAAAAGAAAATGGGGATGTACCTAGGATACACAAGTAGAGAACCTGGAACATGGTCATCTGGAAAATTAAAAGATAACTTAGAGCTGAAAGGGTCCTGCCCTAAACTAACAAAGCAAGTATTTATCTTATAAATTGTAAGATGCTAAACAAAAATAAGGTATTATTCATAATGATTAGAAATATACTTCTAGAGAGAAGTGAGCAGAACCAGGGGAACATTGTACATAGCAAAAGCCACACTTGCAGTTATTAACTATAAAAGATTTAGTTGTTCTCAGTAATATAATGTCCCAAGACAATTTCAAAGCATTTATAATGAAAAAATGCTATCCATCTCCAGAGAAGGAACTGATGGTGTCTGAATACAGACTGAAGCATACTATTTTTCTCTTCCTTCTTTTTTTCCCTCTTTTTTCTTTTTTTAAAACTTCCCTTTCTTGTACAAAATGACTAATATGGAAATGTGTTTTATATGATTGCACATGTATAATAGATATCAGATTGTTTACCTTCTTGGGGAGGGGAAGGAAAAAGAGATATAATTTAGAACCCAAAACGAAAAAAAAAAAGTGTTAAAAATTGTGTTTATATGTAATTGGAAAAAGAATAAAATGTTATTTTTTTTAGAATTTTTAAATTTATTATAGCTTTTTATTTACAAGTTATACGCACGGGTAATTTTACAGCATTGGCAATTGCCAAACCTTTTGTTCTCATTTTTCCCCTCCTTCCCCCCACCCCCTCTCCCAGATGGCAGGTTGACCAATACATGTTAAATATGTTAAAGTATAAATTAAATACAATATTAGTATACATGTCCAAACAGTTTAAAATGCTATTTTAAAAAGAGCTATATGTGTGCATTGCCTTGAAAAGTTAAAAGTCATTGAAATTTTAACATATTTGGATTTTAAATACATCAGGGTTGCCCATTTTTTGAAATAACCCTAGAAAAGTTATCTTCAATTGGGACTGTCCATTCTTTTATTTGTTTCAGAAGGTTGTACTTTTTGTGAATTTCCATAGAATCAACAGTTGGAAGAGAATTTGAGACAAGGTATTCTAACCTCTTTATAGAAAAGAAAACTGAGGCTCTAGTAGAGGAAGTGATGGTCACAGGGAGAGTGCTTGGTAAGACTAGAATTTGGACTAGGTTATCTGCCTCTAAATTCAGCTTTCTTTCCATTGGGCCACACTACTTGCCCAGATATTAAAGCATGGTGCTCCTGTATCTCTACTCTTGGTGCTTGTTATCCCTATGGCTGTGATCAAATGGTTCAATATATGACTAGTATTCATTAAACCAATCCATCAATCTTTATTCAAGTCCTTCTATATTCATAACAGTTCTTTCCTCATTCACCAAAGGTATTGTGTCAAGATTATTGGACTTGGAGTATTCGTAGTTAATCTGCTTCACAAACCAGTTCTTAGGATGTGGCACAATAATGAATGGTTACCCCAGGCTCGTCAGACACTTTCTGATTGTTCAAATCTGGACTCTGTGTCTCAGTTTCCTAATCTGCAAAATGGGATGTAGATCTCTAAAATCTCTTTCAGATTTCAATCTATCATCCTATGATTCAGTGACCAAATAATCAAATGAATTTATGATCTTATTGTTTTGGGGAGTTTCCTCCAAAGTTACAGATCCCAACCTGCCCATCCTTTGCAACTAATGTTCATGTCTTCTCATAAATTCGACACAGGCTGTCTGCCCCACTTGGCTTGATATTGTGGGAATTTCAATAGGGCATGAAGGCTGTCACTTAACCCTCACTCTCATTATGTGAGCAGACCAGCTTTTTCCTCCCCATACTAGCTTGGTAACTTTTATACTGCTTCCCTTGATAATTCCTTTGGCTACTCCCAGCTCACATCTACCATGCTCTTCTCTATTACTTTTTGAATGATTATCAATTTCAGTTGTTCAGCAACTATAGGGTTCTGTGGCAAATTACCATACAAAACCAAAAGAACTGTGGCACTCAAAAGACAGAACTTATCTTCCAGGAGGGGCACATGCAAAACAGAGTGGTCCCCTGTAAAGTCTAGTATTTTCAGACACAATCACAGCTATTAGGTTTTACTTAGCTGTCTTGAATGTATTTTTGTGTGGGAGGAACATTGGGTGTTTTCAAGAAGCATCTGTTGTGATAAAACAAAATATATTAATTTTTGAAATGAAGAACTGAACCAAAGACGACCTCTAATGCTCTTTTCTCCAATCAATTAATGTTTATTAAGCACCTACTATGTCCCAGGCACTTTGCCAAACACACATCCTATTAATGTAATGAAAGATGAATACTACAGTATAGTGGAAATAGTATGGGGGGGTGGCCTAAAATGAGGGTCCCAGTCCTGATTCTACTAATGATTTTGTGGCTAGTCTTTGGCAAATCACTTAATCTCTGGACCTCAACTTTTTTCTCAGGAAAATGAGGAAATTGAACTAGATGATCTCTGAGCAGCAGTGTGGCAGAAAGAATATAATGCTCGAGACAATCAGAAAGATCTGGGGTCAAAATCTTGCCATTGATACTTAATGGTTGTGTGACCCTGGTCAAATAACTCAACCTTAGTTCCCTTTTCTATAAAGCAAGGTTAATAATAACTGTACCACTTGCCTCACAGGATGGTTAGATTCTGTTCTTTTTCTTTCCCTTCTCTTTCCTTTCCTTCCTTTCCATTCTCCTTCCCTCCCCTCTCCTTTTTTTTACTTCTCCTCTCCCCTCTTTTCTCCTCCTTTTTCTTCCCTCCCTCCCCTTCCCTTCCTTTCCTTTTCCTTTCCCACCTTCTCCTTCCCTTTCCTTCCTTTCTTTTCCCTTCCCTTCCTTTCAATTCATTTCTCTTCTATTCCCTTCCTTTCCCTTTCTTTCCCTTCTCTCCACTTCTCCAAATACTTGGCTAGCCTGTACTATGCATCATACCACAGTGCCAGAGACACAGAGACATGATCAAAGGGTTCTTACATTCAACTAGAATAATACAACACAATATCATAGATCTACAGTCAGAAAGACTCCAAAAGTTTACTGGTCTATAGATCCTTGATTTTTCAAAATCCCTTTATATATTAAAATCGTTCTAGTAGCACTTTTTGTTGTACAAAGAATGGGGGGAGAAGTTCATGACTATTTACTGGGAAATGACTAAGTAAATTGTGCCACAATAGTGTCACGGAATAATCTTATGTCAAAGGAAATGGCAAATATAATGAATCCAGAGAATCTTGGGAAGACTTATGGGAGCAAATGCAAAAATAAATAAAAGTCAAGAAAATACAGTGACCATAATAATGTAAATAGGAAAAAAAAAACCAACAAGAACAAAATAATCAAACCTGAATGTGGCAAAATTACAAAGAACAAATATGATTTCAAAGTAGATATGAGAAAAAAACATTCTACTCCAACTCTTTGCAGAAGTGATAGGTTATGAAACATTGTGTTTCTTTTCAGATGTCTTAGATAGATTAATTAGTTTTGCTGACTTTTTCTCTTTTTTCCCTTTTTTTCTTTTTAAAAGTGGTCATGTGGAATGGTTCTCTCAGAGGGAGAAGGAGTTGACAGAGAAAAAAAATTAATAAAAATTATTTAATTTTTAAAAATAAAGATATTTAGTGAAATCCCCTCATTTTGCAGACGAGACAAGTAATACCCATAGAAATTTATTCATTCAGCAAAGGTCATAGAGGAGGTAGTAATAGGTAAAAGAAGGGTTTTAACTTGTGTCTTTTGACTCTAAACTTAGCTATGTCTATATATATACACACATATAATTCAGTGACTTCAAAAGAAAGATATTCTAATAAACTGGGAAATCAGAAGTGCCTTTACAATGTAGATGGTATCCAAGCTATACTTTGAAGGAAGCTCTGATAGCTTAAATACACAAAGCTTTGGATTTCAATTCTATTCACAAACATCTCTTTTGGTTCCAATATATTCTAGTCTCCCAAACTCCACAAATCCACATTTAAAGGCATCGCTCTGCATCCTAACCTAACCAGGTTAACCAAACTTGGTTAACCACTGACGACAGCCAAGAAAGCTGCTGCCCCAGAAGGGCTGGAGGGTGACGACCACCCACAAGAACGAGAAGAAGGTTCTTTTATGGATTTAATGGTCTTCCCTTGTTTCCCAAAGATTGATCACCAGTTCTGTGGCTAATTAGGGAGGACACTTCTGGAGGAGCCATGGTCCCAAAGGTATTGCCCCTTGTATCCTCAAAGTTACTCTTTCTCTGTGGTTTGTGCTTCATCACCCTAGTGAATGCTGCTCTTGTTAACACTATATAATAGAGATTAATTTGAGCAAAGCAAAGCCAGTTTAGCAGGGGAATCCTTAGAAATACCTCAGGAGCTTTGGGCTGACCATTACCCAAAGCAATGGAAATGTATCTGTCCATATAAGACTGATTCCACCCTTAACAAGTAGCAGCCTTCCGATACAGCCCTGGCTTTCCCAAGCTTTCACCAAATACTTACGAGCTTAAAAATAATAGATAGGGTTAATCCAATGATTAACAGCAAAATGTGGTAGAAGAAATCTTGGCCGGGGAATTGACAGATCTGCATTCTAAGAAAGCAGTTCCTCAGGAAGATCAATTGGGTCTCTTGGGGCCCTGAAATTAAAAAGGCATTCCTTTGGCAAATTTATAATTGTCCTACGATACTATATAAAAGCCCTACTATCAATTAATTCCAATTTCCATTCAATTGAATATATCATAGGATCATAGATTTAGAGATGACATAACCTTAAAAGCATCTACTCCAAACCCTCATTTTGCAGCTAAAGAAACCAAAGTCAAGGAAGGCAAGTTGAGTCAATGAGCATTTATTAAGCCCTACTATGTTACTGCTCTAATTGCTGGAGATACACATATAATCAGAAAGAAAAAAGTTCCTGTCCTCAAACAGCTTAAATTTGAATGGGGGAATACAACAAGCAAGAAAGGTATCCATCTCGAGGCAAATGTCAAAGCTCAGAGTCACTCAAAGACCTCCATTCTATGGAAGGAAATGACTATATGTATATATGATATGAGCAACTAGGCGGTGTGGTGGATAGAATGCTGGGCCTGAGTTCAAATCTGCCTTCAAATACTTACCAGCTATTTGTCCCTGGGCAAGTCACTTAATGTTGCTTAACTCAATTTCTTCATCCACAAAATAAGATAGAGAAGGAAATGGCAAATCACACCAGTATCTTTGCCAAAAACAACCCAAATGGGATCACACACCAGGAGTGATGATATATACGGTGCAAATGGAAGGTGATAGGAAATTAATTTGAAGTTCTTTCTGATCTCCTTGCCTTTTGTGTTTAAGTTCTTTAAGATTTGGGGTCTGATCTTGCCTTGACACTAACTAGTTATGAGAGGTGAAGGGTATCACTAGACTCTACTACTTACCCTTCTACTTCAGCCTTAAGTCATTGGGACTTAACATCTGCCCCATTGCTTCACACCTGCTGATCACTATTGTGAAAGCAAGAGGTAACTGTTCATATCCAAGCAATTCCAAAAGCTAAGATGAAAAGGAATGATTCCCTGGTGATGGTTTTGTTGGCGGCCATCGACAAGGGTCAACAGACTGGGTGGGCACAAATGGGTTGCCTTGGAAGGAACGGCCACATCGATGAGATCATGAATTCATTGGAATCCATACCTAGTCTTTCCAGCCCTTGAAGTCATATTGCAAGCTCCAACACTGTCTCGTTCGCTATAGAGCTAAAACTGGAAGGGCACTCAATTTCTATTTAATATGATACCTCCATTCTACTGTGAGAACCCCAGAAATTTGAATTAATGGGACCAAATAAGAGGAAGAATTTGAATCCATATCCTTTCCCTCTAAGAGTCAGTGATCTTTCCACTCTGCTGTGTCCCACATGACCTCATATTAGTCAATCAGCCAACAAGCATTTATTAAACACCTACGATTTCCCAGGCATCATGCTAGGTGCTGGGTATAGAAAGAATGGCAACTATATGGCCTGTGCCATCAAGGAGCTCACAATGAATTAATGCTTATTGAATAAATGGGTGAATGCACCCACAAAATAGATAATAGACCTTTACATGGATACTTTGAGAACCTTGAGTTATACAAATTCCTATTTTATTATTCAAGTAACTAATTATCTTTTGTTTAATATTTTACAGTTATCTCAGAGAATTAATCATCTATTCTACAATCAGATGCCCCAAAATCTAAAATTCTATTGGCATGAGTATTCCCTCCACAAGTGCAGATTATAATCCTGTAATTCAGTTATGATAGAACAGAAGTTCCCTGAGAGTAGAGATTGTATCATTCTTTTTATTTGTATCCCCACGGCCTATCCCAGGGCCTGGGACACAGTAGGTGCCTAATAAATACCTATTAATTGATTGAATAACTAGCTTTCCATCCTTCAAGGACCAGTTCAGAGCTTATTTTCTCTATAAAGTGTTTCCTGGGATGCCCTAGAAAGAAATAATCTATCTCACATTGAACCTCTCCCGACACTTAGTATCTCTCCAAACCATGTATCATCTTCTAAATGGCATTAGAATTAGATTGTACTTTTCTTATCCCAATTACTGGATTATAATCTTTTTGAAGGTAAATGCCACATTTTCTTTTCCCGCTCCATCACTAATAGATATTAAATAGATGTTTATTTATTAAATTCTCCCTCAAGAATTGCAGAATTGCCTTAGAGATTATCCATCCTAGTCATTCTGGAGATTCTTAGCATTCTGCTCTAGGTTAATTATTCAATATTCATCCAATAAGCATTTATTAAATACCTCTTGAATACCTAGCACAGTGCTAGACACTAGACATACAACCAATGAATATATAATGATATAATATAATAAATATATAATGTAACCATGAGCACATTATAATGTAAAAAATGGTTTGTAATGGTTTGCAAAACAATAGACAAATATAATCTCATATGATCCTCACAACAACCCCTGGAGGTGAATGCTATTGGCATCCCTATTTTGTAGTTGAAGAAACTGAGGCAGAATAGGTCACACAATAAGTGTCTGAGGCTGAATTTGAATTTAGATATTTCTGACTCTAGGTACAGGGTTCTAACTACTGTACCCCATAGGTAACCCAACATATGACATGGAATAATCCAAAAGCAGAAAAAACATTTTAACCAGGGCGATCAATTCAATTCAACAACCATTTACTAAGCACCTAATATGCACCAAACATTGTGCTGGGCCCTGGAAATACAAAGACGAACATTTGTTTTAGCTTTCTATGGAGCTCTCCCTAGTCCATACCAGAAAAAGGGAGATAGCATTGATTTCTTGATAGTAACTTGATTTTCTTTTAATAGGGGAAACAAACATTACTTTGGGTTATTGAGCTTTCTACAAACTTGAGAATTTGCTCTTTTTTTCTTTATTGGTCCATATTTCTTCTACTGATTATGACACTTGTTTTTGGACACAGTACATGGATACAACAATACATTAGCTGTCCCATATTGACATCTGTCACCTGTATGTTCTCTCACCTTCAGAAGTAGTTGTGAGGTCAGAATGAACTCTGCCAAGATTCACCAGGATGCCAGACAGAGCTGCTGTTTGAGGTGTCCCCTGGCGATGAGCCCACTCACTTAATTAAAAATCAAATCTTCCAAGGACCCCCAGTGATTTACAGCACAGGCCTGTTTTAGCAGCCACTGGGCCTGAAAATGTTGGTTTCTAACTGACCTGAAAGTCTTTTCTCAACAGTCATCACAACTTAAATCAAGAGGCCTTGGCTCTCTACTATTTAGTTCTGTCTCAGGTTGAGAGAAACAGAAACAGAAGGAGAGATAGAGAGGAAGAGATAGAAAGGGAGATAGATTCAGAGACAGAAGAAGTGAGAGAGAGAGAGAGAGAGAGAGAGAGAGAGAGAGAGAGAGAGAGAGAGAGAGAGAAAGAGAAGAGAAGAGAGAGAGAGAAAAAAGAGAGCGAGAGAGAAAGAAAAGAGAGAGAGAGAGAGAGAGAGAGAGAGAGAGAGAGAGAGAGAGAGAGAAGAGACAAAAAGATAGGTTCAGATAGAATCATACAGAAAGCAAATTCAAATTCCAGGAATAAAGTGTCTACAATGAAGGCACAGAGTAAGAGATAGAATTTTCTATAAAGCAATAGCAAGCAGGTTTTGCTGGAACAAAAATTGCATAAAGGGGAAAAGTGTGAGAAGCCTGGAAAGATAAATTGAGCTAAACTGTGAAGGGTTTTTAAATGACAAATAGAGAGATTTTTATTTGTTCTTAGATGCAATAGAGAGTCACTTGGGGTATCACTGTTCTTCTGGTGATACTATGAGGGCTGTGAATCATGCTCCATGATAATCTCAGTAGAACCAAGGCATTATTCTTCCAAGTTCTGCGTTTGGAAGGCAACTCTTTAGCTGCTGCCAAAGCCCTATCCGGTCCTTTCCCTATAATACCATCAGGTTACACACCATGGAATCCCTGAGGGATCAAACTTGCAAGTGCCCAAGGGAACCAAAAAAGAAAATCCCAAAAGACCAAGGCTGGATGTCCTTAGATAGGAGCATATCACCAGCTGGTGATTTACACAGGAGAAGTAATGGAGGATATTTCTAATGAAAAAATAAAAAAGAATAAGGAGTTAGAGATGGATGGTCCAAGCGTTCCAGTTGAAATAACAAGATGTTTCTTGACTCAGAAGATCTCCAACAGATTCCTCTGGGAAAGGTTCGGGGAAAGATGCAAACAAGATTTTGACGGGATGAAAAAACATTTGTATTCTCCTCGAGGTAGATCTGGAAAGGACCTCAAAGGTTCTCTATTCCAACCCCCAAATGGAGACGATGCAGTATAGTGGAAAGAATGTTGAATTTGGAGTCAAATTCTAGCTCTGGTACTTACTATCTATACAATTTAAGGCCGGTCACTTCATCTGTCTGGACATCATTTTCCTCAACCCTAAAATTAGGAGGTTTGACCAGATGACTTCTAAGATCCCTTCTGTTTCCATAATTTTGACCTAAGCGAGTCAGTTTTCTCTTTATCTGGCTCCACGGTAATTGTCGGTTTTCCCCTAGATCAAGCTAAAATTTTTCTTCTATGCATTGTTTTTAATTCTGCCTTTTGGTGCTATTAAAAATAAGTTAAATCCTATTTCTATAAGGTAATCCATCAAATATTAAAATACATTCCCTTAAGTCTTCTCAGTTCCAGACTAAATACATCCAATATTTTCAACAGAACTTCATGTCATGTTGTTTCCAATGACCTCACCATTCCTAGAATGTGTTCCCACTTATAGGATGATAGGATCAAGATTTAGAGAAGGAAAGGACTCTGGAAATCATCAAACCCAGATCCTTCATTTTATGAGAAGGAGAGGGGGGAAGAGAGAGGGGGAGGGAAAAGGAGAGGGAGGGAAGCAGGGAGAGAGAGTTTAAGTGACTTGGCCAGGCTCACACAGCTAATCAAACAACCTGAGGCAGGATTTGAAGTCATTTTCCTGATGCACTCTATCCATGACACAATGTCCTTACAACATACAGTAGTTCGAGTGAAAAATTGTACTTAAGACATGAACTCGTTTTTATTCTTGTTGTTTAAGAATTGAATTTTTTATCAATATCTTCTGTCTTTGCATCACATCTCCTAAATGTGAACCTTCCCCTCCGCTCCCCTTCAAGTCAGTCCTTGTAACAACGATTTTAAAAGAGGAAAAAATCCACCCCTCAACTAATTGTGACCTTAGTCCCTCACTTTTGCAAAAAAAGAAAAAAAAATCCAGCAGAACCTAGACTCTGGAGGCTGACGCATCACACTGCAAATTCATATTGAACATTCAAACCCCCAGGTCTTTTTGATACATCCCTTTGTGTCTCCCCAACCATGTATTTGTGCAATCAGGCCTCTGACTTTAACATTTCTCACTATTTAGGGTCATCTATTAGATCCAGTCCATTATTCTCTCCAGCCAAGATCCTTTTGTATTTCACTTTTGTCATGCAGAGCATTAGCTGTCCCTCTCAGCTTGATGTCATCTGCAAACTTGATAAGAACTCCATCTGTGCCTTTATCCAAATCATTGATAAAAACATTAAACAGGGCACAGGGAAACACAGGTCCCTGTTGTGAGGCACTAAAAACTACCCTCCAGGTTGGTGCCCCTCCATTAATCACTGCTTTTTGGGTCAAGTCAATTGGCCTGTTCTAAATCTAATCAACTCTGATCCAAAAAGCATCAATTAAGAGACTCCAATGTGCCAGGGCCTAAACCAGCTCCGCAAGAAGAACATGGGAGAGAATCTGTCAAGTGACTGGTTAAAGTTCAAGCACTTTGTGTCGATGGTATTCCACCAATCGTCCAGGCTAGTAACCCTGTCAGAAAAGAAAATGAGGTTAGTCGGGCACGGCCTGTGCTCAATGAGTCTTTCCTGGCACATATATAGGATGATTGAAACATCCCTTTTAATATGTATTTCAGCCTATTGCTGGAAATCAAAGGCAAGCTCACCAGCCTATATTTTGAATCAATTGATTAATTAATAAATATTAAGAGCTTTCCATAGGGCAGGCATTGTGCTGAGAACTAAGGATATATAACAAAAAAAAAAAAAAAAAAAACTTAGTCCCTGCCCTCAAGGAACTTACAGTCTAAAGAAGAATGGGAGGGTGGAATACCATATACATAACCAGCACATAGAAACTACTTAGTTTGTAAAAATTTAGAACGACATTGTTTCTTCTCCAGGATTGCTGCTGATTTTCCCATTTCCCATGTTTTTTTTTTTTTTTTTTTTTTCATAGAACATGAACAATAGCTCAAGAATCATACTAAGGAGGCTCTTTTATGCCCTGAATTAGACCAGATGCCTGGTCATTTAGAAAATCTTTCTCCTTGGGGACACCACAAAAGAAAAACAGACTCTAAATAGTTCTTTTCTCTTAATCACTTATTAGAATATAAACAACTTCATGGCAGTAATGACTTCATTCTCAATTTTATATCTACAATGTCTAATATGGTACCTGACAAATAGTAATCAATGTTTGTTGATTGCTTCACGTCCTTGCACATAGTGGGTGATTAAAATGCTTTTTGACGCATATGCTATTGTCACTCACCTACCCAACTCATTGATTTTCTTATTCCACTCAACAAAGTTAAAAAGAATAAGATGGGGGGTAGTCAGAAGGGGAGATATTCTTTGATTAATAGATTTTTAGGGCCAGAAGGGATCTTCACTATCACCTAGGCCAATAGCCCCATTTTACACATGAGGAAACTGAGGCTCCCAGAGGTGATTTGCTTAAGAACACACAAATTAGTCCGAAGCACAGCTAGACAAAAATCCATTTACAGTATTCAGAGAGGCTGTGACTTGTGCAGGACCTAATCGGCAATATTCCATTGCTTTCATGTCTACCCTCAATTAATTCAGCCATTTCCCAAACAGGGGACATTTATTTTATTTCTAATTCTTTGCAGTCACATGAAGTCCTGCTCTGAATATTTTGGTGTACTTGGGAACTTTCTGTCTTTGATATGCTTGAGGACTTAGCAAGGAAGTTCACTGAAGTTTAAAAAGTGGCAGATGTGAAGAATTCAGAGACATTAGTTAGTAGACATATTAACTGACTTAGTGGGAAATGAGCAAAAAATGAATACAGGGACTCTAATGAAACAACAAACAAAAACCAAGAGATCTCTAATTGTAAAGGCCAGTTTGAGCCCCAGAGAAGAATGGAGACAAAGCATCCACTTCCCTTCCTTGCAAAAGCATGGGGTCATGGATAATAAATGTTACTTACACTGTCAGACACAGTTAATGCTCCAAATAATTTTACTAGCTGTTTTTGTCCTTTGATAAATCTTTGTTAAGAGATGGTTTTCCGAAGGGACAGGAAAAAAGTGTAGAAAATTTGTTGATTTTTTTTTTTTTTTAAGAAATGGCTCACTGGATAAGGGAAGTAATGTGTTTGGAAACAAATATGATATTTAAAAAAAAACAAAGTTTCAACAAAGAGAAGATTTTTCAAAAAGGAACAATTTGGGATGTCACGTATGCTTTCAACAAGGGCATGACCACAGCCTTCAGAGGGAGATGTTTTCAAAAGTCATAGCCAGGGCAGCTAGATGACATAGTGGATAGAGCACTGGCCCTGAAGTCAGGAGGACCTGAGTTCAAATCTGGTCTCAGACACTTAATACTTTTTGTTTATGTGTGACCCTGGGCAAGTCACTTAACCCCAATTGCCTCAGGGGAAAAAAAAGTCATAGCCAAGTTTATTGAATAAGTCCCTCAATGATCTCCTACATGGTGAAGGTGACAGAGGCAGGAATGAACAGTTCTTATAATAATAGCTAACATTCATTTAGCCCTCTGGGATTTACCAAAAGAAAATTGTACATATGCTATTTCATGAGATTCTCAGAGCAATCAGGGAAGCAGATTTTATTATCCCCATTTTGCAGATGAGGAAATTGAAGCTGAGAGGGAAGAAGTGATCTGCCCAGGATCATGTGGGTAATATGTCTGAGGTCACATTCGAACCCATCCCTGATTTCCAGTGCAGCACTCTATTCATTCTACCTCCTTAAATACCCAGTAGGAACAAAAGCCTTGGCAATGCTCCAGAAAGTGAAATCTAGCCACTTTTATTCCTGGGCACCATTAACTCAAGGTCCCCTTCGTGAAACACACATGGACCTAGTGTTATCAGAATAAAAAATTCCCTTCCCCATCTGGAGCTGCTAACATCCAGCTAAGCCTCGGTTTGCTAAGCTCATCAACCTTCAGCATCCACAAGCAGGCACCTTCCCTTACTGATAGCTATCTCAAGGTTGTGTCTTAAATCAATCATTCAGCTTCCTTTGAAAAGCAGAACAATTTTCTCTGTCCTTCCTCCCTGGCAAGAGTATTTTGGTTGTTTTTTTTTTTTTTTTAATAGCCATAGTGTACAATAAAGTGTATTCCTTTCTGTCTCCATTACATTTTCTCCAGAGATCTATCATATCTAGCTTTTCTAGTATTCTGTTTACCTCTTTGACTTCTTTCTTATTTATTTTCTGGTTTGATTTATCTAATTCTGAGAGTGCAAGGTTAAGATCTCCCACTATTATAGTTTTACTGTCTATTTCTTCTTGCAGCTCTCTTAGTTTCTCTTTTAAGAATTTAGATGCTACCCCACTTGGTGCATATATGTTTAATATAGATAGTGCTTCATTATCCATGCTACCCTTTAGCAAGATATAGTGTCCTTCCTTATCTCTTTTAATTAGGTCAATTTTTGCTTTAGCTTGATCTGAGATCAGGATGGCTACCCCTGCTTTTTTGACTTCACCTGAAGCATAGTAGATTTTGCTCCAACCTTTTACCTTTAACCTGCATGTATCTCCCCGCTTCAGGTGTGTTTCCTGTAAACAACATATTGTAGGATTCTGGCTTTTAATCCATTCTGCTAACCGCTTCCTCTTTATGGGGGAGTTTACCCCGTTCACATTTATGGTTAGAATGACCAATTCTGTATTACTTGCCATCTTGTTAACCCCGGTTTATGCTTTCCTCCCTTCTTTCCCCTTTCCCCCCCTTCCAAGTATTAAGCTTGTGAGCACCCCTTGTTTCTCACAGCCCTCCCTTTTTAGTGTCCCTCCCCCCGCCTTAGAGTTCCTCCCCCTATCTTACCCCTTTCCCTCCCAGTTCCCGTATTCCCTTCCGCTTAGCTTATTCCTTCCCTTTCCACTTTTCCCTTCTCACTTTTCAATGAGATGGGAGAAGTTTCACCATAGATTGAATATGTCTTAAGATTTTTCACTTAAAGCCAATTCTGAAGGCAGTAAGATACCCACTATATTCATCCCCCTCCATTCTTTCTCTCAGATATAATAGGTTTCCTATGCCTCTTCATGAGATGTACTACCCCCACTTTACCCTTTTTCTGGTACAATGTCCTTTCCACATCAATTTCTAGAACAAGGTATACATGTATTCTTTATGCATCTATATAGTCAAAATATAGTTCCCAAGATTAATCTTTACCTTTTTAGATTTCTCTTGAGTTCTATATTGTAGATCAAACTTTTTGTTAAGTTCTGGTTTTTTCATCAGAAATAGATGAAATTCGCTTACTTCGTTGAATGTCCATCTTCTTCCCTGGAAAAAGATGCTCATTCTCGCTGGGTAAGTTATTTTTGGTTGCATACCAAGTTCCTTAGCCTTTCGGAATATCATATTCCAGGCCCTTCGATCTTTTAATGTGGATGCTGCCAGATCCTGGGTGATCCTTATTGTGGCTCCTTGATACTTGAATTGGGTTTTTCTAGCCGCTTGCAATATTTTTTCTTTCATCTGTGGGTTCTGGCATTTGGCCACTATATTCCTTGGTGTTTTGATTTTAGGATCCCTTTCAGTGGGTGATCGATGAATCCTTTCAATGTTTATTTTTTCCTCTGTTCCTATGACTTCTGGGCAGTTCTCTTTGATAATTTCCTGGAAGACAGTGTCCAGGCTCTTTTTTTCATCATGTTTTTCTGGGAGTCCAATGATTCTCAGATTGTCTCTCCTGGATCTGTTTTCCAGGTCTGTTGTCTTCCCCAGAAGGTATTTCACATTTTTCTCCATTGTTTGATTTTTTTGGATTTGCTTGACTGATTCTTCTTGTCTCCTCGAGTCATTCAATTCCACTTGTTCAATTCTGATTTTCAGTGAAGTATTCTCTTCACTCACTTTTTTAAAATCTTTCTCTAATTGTCCAATTGAGTTCTTTTGTTCTGTGGAATTTTTTTCCATTTCGCCAATTTTGTTTTCCAGTTCACTAATCCTATTTTTCAAGGATTTTACTTCTTTATCCACTCTCTCTTTAACTGACTTCTCCAGGCTCTTTTGCCAAGCCTCCCTCTCCTTTTCCCAAGCTTCCTTCTCCTTTTGCCAAGCCTCACTCTGCTTTCCCCATTTTTCTTCTAGCTCCCTTGTGAGAGCCTTTTTAATCACTTCTATGAGGTTCATCTGTGCTGAGGAACAGACAATCTCCTCCTTTGGGGAATCACCTGGGGACTGCCTGTTTTTAGTCTCCTCAGGATTTAGAGTCTGCTCTCTATCTGTGTAGAAGCTGTCTAGGGTTAAAGTCCTCTTCAGCTTCTTGCTCATTCTGTCTATTAATCAGAGACAAACTACCAAAGAAAAACAGAAAAAACTGGAGTCTTTCTTTGGGGGAGGGGCTGGGTGTGTTATCGAGCTTCCTCTACAGACTGCAGGTGGCAGTAGTGAGGCACTAGCAGGACTGTGCTGCGCCTGCGCTCTGAGATCCCAAAGCGTGCTGAGTCACTGAGGGGGGGGAAGGGGGGGGCGGCTAGGTCCTGAGAGACTCCAGCTGTTTGCGGTTGTGTTCTTCAGCCCCGGTGTTTTTAGCTTCTCTGCTGGGCTGCTGACTTGCTGCAGGTTCCAAACCTGTAGCGAAGCTCTCCCCGCAGAGACAGCTGCGATCACTCCCCACCCCCTCTCAGCTCTGCTCCCGTGCTCTCACTGCCGCTGCCCTCAGCCTGCGCCCGATCTAAAACCGCCCCAGCCCTCCAGTAAAGACAGACCTTTCTTGGCGGATCTCAAGGATGGCTTCTCTTGGTAAATATTTGTGGGTTTTTTTCAGTCAAGCATTGATTCAGAGGCTTGTAATGAAGTGGATAGTGAGAGAAAGCGCGGAGCTTATGCAACTGTGAGCCTCCTCTCCGCCATCTTAACCGGAAGCTAGCATTGATTTCTTGATAGTAACTTGATTTTCTTTTAATAGGGGAAACAAACATTACTTTGGGTTATTGAGCTTTCTACAAACTTGAGAATTTGCTCTTTTTTTCAAGGATAGATTATACAATTTAGGAAACTGAGACCAAGAGGAATCATGGATCATAGATTTGGAGCTGAAAGAAATCTCAAAGGTTTCCACAGAAACTTCTTACAGATGAGGAAACTGAGTCCCAGGGAAATCACAGATCAGAGATCAGGAGCTGAAATTTCAGAGATAACCTCTAGGTCAAACCTCTTCAAATGAAAGATGAGAAAACTGAGATCTGGAGGAGTAGAGTGACCTACCCAGGCTCACACATGAGGAGGGAATGGATGAATGAAATCCCCGTTCCCTGTCTCAGAAGTCACTTGGTTCCTGATGCCTGCAGACATAATAGGGAATAACTTTCTTGTTGAAAGAGAAGAACAGATTCTATAAAGGCAACTCTACATCTAAAACACTTTCTTCTGAAATAATTAAAAGATTTGAAGGAATATTGAAAAATGAAGAGCTTGGGAGAGCAATCGGGACCACCATCCAAAGCGTTTCATAATGGAGTTTTCTCCTTTCTTGGTGTCTCCGGAACGTAGATTGTCCCCCTGAATGGGGGAGAATATATTTCTTTAGAAATAAGGTATCAAGCTTTGACACCTGTCTAGGAAAAGAATGGGGTCACGGGAAAGATGCTAAGTGGCCAGAGAATGAGTAACTTGTATTCTGGCCCTTCTTTCATCCATAAAACTTGGATCAGTGACTTTTGAGATATGAAGGGCAAACAAATAAATGAAAATGATGTGTAGATGGAAATTCAGAGAGGTGTGGAGGAACAGAATTTGACACACACAAGAAGTTTGGTGAAAGGGAGGCTGGAGATCAGTAATATACTTCATTATTGATGCTTCACAGCTCTAATTTTCATATTTATTTGTGACTTTTTTAAAGCAAGGACTGTTTTTTACATGAGAATCGTGCTGTGCAATACACAATTGATTAAAGTTTCTAATTACCTGCCATTACAGCATGATCAGTGGCGAATGAAATGCATTTTCTCGCTTCCTCCATTATTAAAAAAAAAAAAAGTATGCCCATGAATGCAACATTCAAAGGGCTACAGCTTCATTGCTATAAATCATGGAGACCGGATGGAAGAGCGGGAAATGGAAAGATGGCTTGTGAACGCGCAACAATGGCTGACTCGCCATTCTAAAAAGTCATTGGTTGGGAGAATTCGGTCTCGGAAACAAGGACTCTTGGGTTCATTTCCATTGGATTTCTCAGGCAGAGGGATCTCCATTTCTTCATCCTGATACGTGCAAGAAGAATTCTTTATGTTGGAAAAGTGTAACCTCAACACAGTGCTGAAGTATTGTAAGTGTAGATCATTGACTTTGGAGTCAAAGAGCATGGGTGCAAATCTTGCCTCTGATTCTTGTCACCTACATAATCTGGTTTCTCCTCCCAAATCTGATATTTATTATTATTGTTAGACCATGGATAAGTCATCTTATTTCCTGTGCCTCACTTGTGTCATTTAAAAAATAAATTTTCCACGAGTGACCTCTGTGGTTCCTTCAAATTCAGACTTTATGGCTGGATGAGCCCTAGGTTCTCACTCCTGCCTCTGATAATTAAAACTTCTCTGATCTCAGGCAAATCATTCAGTATCCATGGACATCAGTCACTCCATCTGCAAAATGGGGATAGACACAATGAGTTTTAACGTCCTTTCCAGCTCTAAATGTATGGTTTTAAAAAGGGAATGTGACAATGTAATGCCAGAGAAACTGAGGCAAGATAGAGATTAGAGAGTATTTAATATTTTGTTAGAAAGGGAGAGAGTTACTGGGACCAAATGGATCCATGGTTTGGTCCCCGGGCTGAATGAGACAATGGTCTCCAAGAATCCAGCAAACAATGTGAGTTCTCAATGACCTATGTACACGTGGCTCAGATACCAGGGGTAGACCGAGGCAGGGGCAAAATCGGGGTGCTGAGAGCGGGAACACAGGACTAACAATCCGGTTCTGACAGGGTGAGGGGAGGCATGGGGGACATCTGATTACAGAATTGGGGAGAGGTACCCAATATTCTGATGGTGTCTAAGATAGAAGGTCTCTCTTCTATCTGGATCAGGAGGGGTGGTGTTGCAAGATTGAGCAGAACAATTCAGGGAAACCAAGGCAGGACAATTTAGGGAAACTGAGTCAGGACAATAAAAGAGAACTGTGGCACAACAACAATAGTGTTTAGATTGAGTTTGAACAAGCTCCAAAGGGCAGCCAGGTACCAAAGAGCTTTGAGCAAAGCCCTGATGTATCCCTGGGCAGTGTCACTGCTTCCCAGGAAGAGCACTTGGAAAGACAAGGTCTATTTGCCTCCAGTGAAACTATGTGAAAACACCGGGAGAAAAATGCTAAGGCTGACCAGATAACATATGCCGTTATTCCCCCAATATTGCTAGTGCTCTTATCAAAAAGCTCTTGGTACTGTAAGGTCAGGCCTTGTTGAGATGAAGGCAGTAGCCACTGAACAGAGAAATCCAAGAACAGTCTGTCATTTCAATGGAATATTAGGGTTTCAAGAAAAAATCCACAAACTTCTGACAGGAAACATAGACATCTCTGAGCACGTTGCGATGTCATCACCCACACAATAAGGGTTTGTTCCATGTGTGCGGTCATTAGGGGAAGCTGCACAATTTAAAAGTAAACAGTTTTATTTGAAAGAGAAGCAAAAAGAAAAGGGAGAGAAGGAGAGAGGAGAAGAGGAAAGGGCAGGGGAGAGGAAAAGGAGAGAGGGGAGAGCAGAGCTGGGAAGGGGAGAAGAAGGGAAGGGCAGAGAAGGAGGAGAAAAGGGAAGGGGGGAAGCTGAAAAAGGGAGGCTGGGGAGGAGGAGAAAGAGGCAGTTGGGGGGAGGGGGAAGAGAAGGACTGGAGAGAGGAGGGAATGGGGAAAAGACGAGGGGGAGTGGAGAAAAAGAAGGAACTGGGGAGGGGAAAGAGAACAAAGAAGAGGAAGAAGGGGAGGGGAAAAGGACAGAAGGAAAAGCTAGGTAGGACAGGGGACAGAAGAGAAGACAAGGGAGTGGGGGAGGGAAGGTGAATGCTGAGGAAGGGAGGAAATTGAAGACCAGGGAAAGACTGGAAAGGGAAGAAGACAAAAAAGAGGACAGGAAGGGAGGAAAGGGGAAGAAAAAGAAAGAGAGGGGAAGAGAGAAAGAGAAATGAAGAGGAGAAGGAAATGGGAAAAGAAGATATTAGCACTTATTTATCTTTTCTCAAGAAGGAAAAGGGAAGGAGGAGGGTTCTATTTGGTTGATAACACATTTAATTATCCAAAGCACCTTGACATTGAATCAAAAATAGCCTTGAGCAACAGCTTTGATTTAAAGGAGAAAGGGACTTTGAAAATCATCTGGCCCAACCCACTCAGTGCAGAAGTGTAAAGAGGTGACTCAAACAAAAAGCATTTATGAAATGCTTGCTGAATACCAGGCACCAGGCTGGGTTCTAAAATGAAACAGCTCCTGTTTTCACGAAGCTGACAGTCATGGGAAGGAATCCAATACCCGTGAGGAAGTCAAGCACGTTGCCCAAGATTAAACAATGAGAGACGCAGGATTTGAACCCAAGGTCTCTGACTACAGAATATTAGACTCCTTACATAATCAAAACACGGTGGCACAGGCATCCGGGTAGTGCAGTAGATAATGCTTTGGACCTAGAGTCAAGGATACCTAACTTTAAATCCTGCCTCAAACACTCATTAGTCTCTTTCTGCCTCAATTTCCTCATCTGTAAAATGGGAACCATAATAGCACCTACCTCAGGGTTGTTAAGGATCAAATAAGATAATATTTGCTAAGTGTTTTGCAAACCTTAATGTGTTATGGAATGACTATTTTATATAGTGAATAGAGACTGGACTTGGAGTCAGGAAGGCCTAGATGCAGATCCCAGCACAGACACTTCCTAGCTGTGTGACTCTGAGCATGGTCTCTCAATTTCTGTTTGCCTCAGTTTCTTCATCTGTAAAATGAGGGAATCGGGTTCAAAAACCTACATGGTCCTTTTCACTCTAAATCTAGAATCCTGTGACATACATACTATACCTAATGCTTATATGGAAAAGGAAAAAGGGGCAAGAGAAAGCTAAATGCTTTCCAGGATGAACCCAGTGGAGACGGAGCTTGGAATCCTCAAAGCAAAAGACCTTTTCCAAATCACAAAAGCATATAAGGAGCTGGAAGCACCTTTACCAAGTTACTTGTGTATCCTCTGTCTCCAGACAAGCTTCAGCCAAACCATCCCAGACACACCCTTGACCTCTAAAATTGGGCTCCCTCAGACAATGGGACAAGAGCTGAAATTCAGGTGCTCTTTTCACTTAGTCCTAAATAAGCAACAATCCAGCTCATTGCAAATCTGATTTGTTCAAAACCACCAACAGACAGTGGCCAGAGGGAGACTTTATTCCATCCTCCCTAACCTACTTTTTGCAAAGGCAAAAAAGGCAACTTTGGCAGCAAGACTAGGAGAACATGGAAAGACTTACATGAACTGATTGGAATGAAGGGAGTAGAATCAAGAGCATATTGTACACAGCAATGACAAGATGATGTGATGATCAACCATGATGGATGGGGCTCTTTTCAACAATAAGGTGATTCAAGGCAATTCCAATAGATGTGGGATGGAAAGAGCCATCTGCATCCAGAGAGTGGCTATGGAGACTGAATATGGATGAAAGCATAGAATTTTCACCTTTTTTGTTGTTGTTTACTTTTTTTTTCTTTCTCTTTTTTTCTATTTTGATTTGATTTTTCTTGTACAGCATGATAAATGTGAAAATGTTTTTAGAAGAACTGCACATGTTTAAACTAAAAAAAACCTAGGAGTTATTGAAATGCTCTATGCATTTAACAAAAGTAATATTCATATATACATATTCATATTTCAGATCCTAGATTTTGATCAGAAAAGACCTCTGAAATCACCTACTTCAATCTAGCCATCTCATAGAGAAAATGGAAGATTAGGAGACTGCATAACTTGCCCAAGATCACATACAGCTATTAAATAGAAGGGAAAAAAACCAGGGCGGAGCCACTTCTGCAATCTCTCTCACATTTATTTGTCCTTTTTTGTCTATTTTCTCAACTACTATTATCAGACATTGACATATTTCTCTTCTCTTAGCCTCAGTTTCCTCAGCCATAATAGAGGTGTTTGCATAACTTCCAAGGTTCCTTCCAGGTTTAAATCTGTAATTTTTTCATCCAATGCCTCTCCAATCCATCCTTCCCATTGTTGCTAGATATATCCTTATGCACCAAACTGGTCAAGTGCCAATTGCCTGCTAAATAAAATTCAAAGTTCTTTGCTCAGCATTCAAGGTCTTCCACCTTGATCATCTTACCCACTTCTGTCTTCTTGCATTCACTCTGTGCCCTTCTATATTCTCTGCATCCAGACTAATTAAATTTCCTTATCCCTAAACAAACCTCAAGTCCTTTGCTTAAGGGTTTCTTGTTCCTGGAATTGAACTTTACTTTGCTCCCCTCCCAACATACCTTCTTCCTTTTACTCTTTCAAAATTATTATTTTTCATTGAAAAAGCACTTACTTTCTCTCTTATCATTAAAAATGATAAAGAAAACAAAAGCTTTGTAATAAATATACAAAGCAGATTGCCATATTCCAATAGACTGACTACTTCATGACCTGGAAAATGCTGTGCAAACATCTCATTTGATCTTCACAGTTGAAGTGGAAAGAAAGGAGGGAGGGACACAGGGATGAAGGAAGGAAGAGAGGAAGGAAAGAAGGAAAGAAGGAAGGAAGGAAGGAAGGAAGGAAGGAAGGAAGGAAGGAAGGAAGGAAGGAAGGAAGGAAGGAAGGAAGGAAGGAAGAAAGGAAGGAAGGAAGGAAGGAAGGAAGGAAGGAAGAAAGGAAGGAAGGAGGGAGGGAGGGAGGAGAGAGGAAGGAAGAAAGGAAGGAAGGAAGGAAGGAAGGAAGGAAGGAAGGAGGGAGGGAGGGAGGGAAGAAAGAACAGGGAGGGAGGGAGGGAAGAAGGAAGGAAGGGAAGAAGGAAGGAAGGAAGGAGGGAGGGAGGAAGGAAGGAAGGGAGAGAGGGAGGGAGAGAGAGAGAGAGAATATTATGGCATTAAAATCCAGTTCACTTCATATTATGGCATCACCTCCATGGTCCTTTTGGAGAATGAAGAATAAATAACAAACTGTTGAGCATATAGTAGGTACTTAATGAATGTTCATTGGCTGATTGATAGCAAATGAATCCCCAGGAGTTGGTCCAATGATTTCATAGCCTTCTACTTTAATACAAAGGACAAGAAGATGAGTTCTCTCACATCTGCCATCAGATGGATCAGTACAAAGCCCCGAGGGTTGGGTCAACCATGATCTCACTCTCAGGCTCCATTTACTGTGACAAGAAATGCATCAGGTGTTTCTCAGGGTGATGAATTTTTCTAACTTAGCTCTTCTTGTAAGCCATCTAATGAGTGTCAGAGGGACTATGAGCTGCAACGATATTAAGAAAAGAAAATACTCCCTGAGCTCTTTGCCCATATCTTCCACCATCTCATACCGGGCTTTCTGGAGTATAGGGTCTATTCTGGGAACACTAGCCCCTCCAGGGTGAGGGCTGCCAAGCCCTTTTAAGGATTGCTCATCACCTGTGATGTCCAACTGATCCAGGTAATTGTCACCTGTGGCTCCAAGAATCTGTAGCAGGCACAGCGGCTATACTTGGCAAACCATTTGGGTAGATGGGCTAAGCCAGGTTAACCAGATTGAGGGTAACCAAGGGTCTCAAAACCCCATGGTGAGTTTCTGGGGTTATCTACCCCAAACATGTAAAGACTTCCTGGAGAATAGATAGATGAAAACAATCTGTTCTGATGGCCACGAAGGCAGCCGAAGGGGGTTCTGTGGAGGGCTTAGAGCTCGGTTAAACATCAAAGTCATCAAGGTCACCCACTGCATCTCAAGCCATCACCAGTTGTCTCGACTTTGTTCTGCTCATATTGGTCTGATCGGCCACAGCAGAACACACTATAACCTGACTCTGACATAGTGATGTCATTTTGATCCTCTTCAAGAATGGACAACAATCAACCAGGCTTTTCAAACATCAAATATCTTGTGGACTTCAAGAAGAATCACTAGCCTTTATGTAGCATTTAAAGATTTGTCGAGCACTTTGTAAGTATCATCTCATTTGATTTTCACAACAACCCAAGAAGGAAGTCGCTACAGTCATTCCCATTTTACAGAAGAGAAAACTGAGGCAGAAAGAAATTGACATAAATGTCAGAAGCCAAGTTGTACTTGAGGCTTCCTAATTCCAAGAGTGTCAGTCTATATATTGTGCCACTTATTTGCCAAACTGAATGGACCACTGGGGAAGATGTTTAGCTCCTGTATAATGAATACAGAATTCTTAAAAGTAAATGAAATGAATTAACAATCATTTTCTGTTCTCAGTGCAGAGGGGCCCTCATTAAAAAAGAATGGAAAAGTTTGAATTTTGAGAAAAAGATTTCTGCTACCCTGATTTCAGATAGAAAAGAGATTGAGAACAGAGCTGGGAGGACCCTAGTCTAAAAAGGAAGGAAGGAAGAGAGGCAGGGAGGAGGGAAAAGAGGAAAGATGGAAGGAAGGAAGAAAGGAAGGAAGGTATGGAGGGAAGAAGAAAGAAGGAAGGAAGGAAGAAAGGGGGGAGGGAGAGAGGAAGGGAGGAATGGAAGGAGGAAGGAAGGAAAGAAGGAAGGAAGGGAGAGAGGGAGGGAGGGAGGAAGGAAGGAAGGAAGAAAGAAAGGGAGGGAGGGAGAGAAGAAGGAAAAGAAGGAAGGAAGGGAAGGAAAGAAGGAAGGGAGGGAAGGAAGGAAAGGAGAAGGAAGGGAGGAAGGGAGGAAGGAAGGAAAGAAAAGAAAAGCAAGAGAAACAGAGATAGAGAGACATAAACAGAGGCAAAACCAGAGAGATGGAGAGAGAGGGGTAACTAGAAAGGGAGAGACAGAGAGGAAGAGTCAGAGAAAGAGAGGGTAAGGGGCAAACCCTGAAGCTGGGGTCCCTGGTCAGAGAATTGTGGAGATGGGGTCAGGCTGCTTCTGGAGAGGAGAGCGCCAGGAGAACATTGTTAGCTGCGACTGATGCCTGGAGTTTTCATTAGACATTTTCCCTTGTGCTGACACTACAAGCATTTCAATGGCCATTATCGCAGCTACATGTTTAAAATGCTTGTTATTTGCAGTTTTTTAATATAGATGTAAATCTGGATAGTGGCGAAAGCACTCTGAAAAAGCTTGAGAATGTTTCTGCCTGTAGCTTGATGTGGAGAGGATAAAAAAATCATTAATTCAAATGTCTTTTTCCCCTTTAACCAAAAAAAAAACCATGTAGGATAGAGGCAAATCTATCCCATTCCCAGGTGGTTCACCCTCTCTGTGTTTATTTGGCAAGGTCAACGAATCTGGCCACAGCCAGCTTGTTCCAAAGACACGGCCCTCCCAGATAAATTGAAATGGTCATTTCCACCTGTCACTAATTTCTCTTACCGAACTCCTGACAGCTCTATTAACTACAAACCCTAGGAGGGGGCTTCGTCAACTCGCCACGCTCATTTCCCCATCCTCCTTTGGTCCGCACCCCGGACGGGCACCCCTCTCCCCCACCCACACTGCCGCCCCCCACCCGCCTTCCCAACACCTGGGATTACTTTATGCCAAACTGTTCAAGGATAATTCATCTTGGCAGCCGGGCCTTGTGTTTGCCCATTACCTGACATGTTTAGGCTCACTGCATATTCCGGAATGGCGTGATATAATGTAATACAATTTGAAATACAGTAAAGCAATAACCAAAGTAACAGAGTTTGACATCTAGAATCTCAGAGGAGATACATATACACTGACTGCCCAGCCTTTCCAACAGCTTCCCCCCGCCCATCTTGCTACTTCACATTGACTTTTTTAGAGCGTTATCTGCTCTGAAATGCAATTAGAAGATTGAAGAGTTGGCAAAGTCAATTTGCTAGACTTTGGAAATATAGTCACTGCGCCGTTCCCCGAATCTGGACTCTCCAGAGGATCGAGGCGGGCAGTGGGGGCAGGGGGTGCCCTGTACATGCCATCAAAAAGTACCCAAAGTAAAATGCATTATCCGCTGTACGTTGTTCTGAAACGGCCATATCAGAAGTAGACATTTAAGATCATAGATTTGGAGCTGGAAGGGACCTTAGAGGCAACTGAATCCAGCCCCTTTGTTTTTGGTTCTTCTGTTTCTGACTCTTCACGACCCCCTTGGGGGCTTTTTTGGAAGAGAGACCGGGATGGTTTATTTTACCATTTCCTCCTCCAAGTCACTCGACAATAGAAGAAACTGAGACAAACATGGCTGAGTGATTTGCCCAGTGTCACACAGCTACTGAGTGTCTGAGGCCAAATTTGAACCCAGGGCTTCCTGACGTTCTGGTGCATTATGGCACCACTTCACAACCCCTTATTTTACAGATAAAGATAATGAACACATCCCAGGGCAATCCACCCTAACTAGTGTAACGCTCTGGTATGTGTCGGAAGCAGAAGGCAAATCAAGTTCAATTCCACAGTACCCCTCGTGTGCCAGCTGTGTTCCAGGGTCTGTGCCAGGTTTGAAGGTTACAAATTCATGAGTCCTTGACCTCAATAGGCTTATACAGTCCAATGTCTACATTCTAGATTCCTGATCAGTATGTGTGCTTCTAAATCAGATACGACATTGGAAGCTTTAGAGCTCATTTTGTGACTCCTTTTATAAATAAGGAATATTTTATATTTATATATATAAATATAATATATATACTTATATTATATATAAACATATATACACATATATACATATATATGTGTGTGTGTGTGTGTGTATGTTTATAAATAAGGCCCAGAAAAGGGAATGGATAGAACAATATCACACAAATCGCAAATGGCAAAAACAGGATTTGAACACCGATTTGTTGA
Source organism: Antechinus flavipes (assembly GCF_016432865.1). Lineage (NCBI taxonomy): Eukaryota > Metazoa > Chordata > Mammalia > Dasyuromorphia > Dasyuridae > Antechinus > Antechinus flavipes. Next base: position 20,135,112 of record NC_067401.1, read on the forward strand.
GGACAGATTCAACAGTCTCTAGACTCCAGTGTGCATTCTGTTAAAATAAGAGATAATTATTAAGCAACTTCTATGTGCCAGGCGCTGTGCTGAGTGTTTTCATAACTACAATAGAATAAAATGAATGCACTCCATCCTGCCTCAGATAACAGCTGTTTTTAAAACTGAGAAACCATGGCCTTAGATCTCCTGTGTTTTGTTTTTTAGCTTAACCATTGAAGAAACAAACTATTTACATAGTAGAAATGGATAAGGGAGAGGGAGATCACTGTTATTGTAATTAAATGAGTTTGGGGTAGATTTTTTTTTCTGATGTGGGGATGAATAATCTCCCAAAAAGACCCTCTTTGACCAAGAAGGTGACTTTTCAGGATTGTTGGGTACGATTAAGATATCAGTTCTTAAACTTATATTTCTCACAGCACAGTGTTATTCTTTGCAGTGAAAGATCTCACTATAGAAGACTCGTATTGTGCATTGGGGAGTTTTCAGGCCACTAGCCATGCACATACTTTGAGAATGGTTGGGTTAAGGTTCCAGTCAATTGCTCAATCAACAAGGACTTTTTCAGTAGAAACTATGGAGTAGAAACTGTGTTGGATTGAGGGGTACAAACACAGAGCTTCTTCTTTCCAAGATTTCCTATTCTACTAGACGAATACGGGACGTTCACAGAGAAGTGAGCACAGGATATATTCATAATAAATCTGTGGTGACTAACAACTGGAGGAATGATGAAAGATGGGAAATTAAACTTGAAGGAATGCCCTCCTTAACCCACAGCCATTGACACCATTTGTTTTCATCTTTTAAGCTATTACGGTTTCAATCTGAATCCTCAAAGCCAATATGGAAGATGATGAAGAACAAGGTTGTCATATTTCAATACTCCAAGCTTCTGAAACTTCGTTGTAAGTGATTTGCCCAATATCACACAGCTACTAAGAGTCGAGGCCAAATTTGAACCCAGAGCTTCATGATTCTCCCTGGAATCAAACAAGCTCTTAATAAATAAGCAGTTTAGGAAGTGCTTCCCCTGGGCCAGACACTAGCTACAAAGACAGAAAGGAACTATCTAGAACCCTCAAGGAGTTTATATCTATTTAGAGAGACAACATATACATTAAAAAGCATTTATAGGATATAGAAAAAATAAATAAATACAAGGTGATTTGGCTTGAGAAAGCTCTAAGTACTTGTATTATGGGGCGGGAAGTTTGGGGAAGGTTTTATGGAGAAGGTGGTGAGAAAACTAAGCTCTGAATGACGCCGGTAATTTAAGAGGCAGAGATTGGAGAGGATGCATTCCAGGAAGGGAGAAAGGCATTCAAAGGCAAGGTTAGGCAGAAGTTCAGATGGAATCTCCTCCATAATTTTGTAGATGACTTTTTAATGCTGCTCTGGAGGAAAAAAAGTCATGATTCTGTGCGCTGCCTATCCCGGGAGATACAAAGGTCGATATAATGGGATCCTTTCTTTTTTGCTATTTACTAGACTAGAATGGTTGAGGGAAATACAGAAAATAATTACAAATACAAATAGAATGTTGTATTACAAGGTAGGTGAGACTAAAGTACTAGATGAGTTTCAAGGAAATGTTATAAATATAGAATCAAGAGAATTGATCATTGATTTGGGAGATAGGAATAAATATTTATATAATGGCTACTAATTGCTTGGATGGATGGAAACGCATTTGTTAAAAACAATGAATGTGATATTGGTCAACCTGTCATCTGGGAGAGGGGGTGAGAGGGAAGGAGGGGAAAAATTGAAACAAAAGGTTTGGCAATTGTCAATGTTATAAAATGACCCATGCATATAACTTCTAAATAAAAAGCTATAATAAAAAAATTTAAAAACCAATGAATGTGTCAAGCAATGTGTCAAAGATAGTACCTACACTCAAAAAGGTTCATGCTTTTAATGGGGAAGAGAATCCTTAAAGCACCCATCTCCAGGAGAGATAGGCAAGACCTGCCACTTAAAAGTAGGCTCGACAAGAGTACATGAAAAATCCCAGCATTCCTTGGGGTGCATCAACTAGTCGTATGATAATGTCTAGCGGTCTGGAGAGCATAGATACAGCACAGATAATAAGACATGGTGGTCTCCCATCTGACTTAGAAGAATTATGTTGATAAATGCCTGGTTCTCCAGTTGGAATAGCTCTGAAGAGCTGGGGGCCTTGAAAGGTTTGGCCCATCACCTTAATAAGGGAGATTGCACTTAAAGGGCCAATGGATTCTGGTTTCCCTCCTGCAGCGATAGAGTTAGGAATGTGAGCATTTTCCAAACTAGGGGGGAAGTAAGAGGGAATTTAAAAGGAGATTGGAAGAGAAGGACATCCATACATTTTTATTCCAATAGGTTCTCTTATAATCGGGTAGAGTATAGAAATCTGGGAAAGGGAAGGGAAATGGTTTCTTCTCCCTCCCTTTCCACACACATGCTCCCAAGGGATATTAAAAAGGAATGAGTCAAAGATGATACTTAGAGTCTAAGCCTTAGTTCCTGGGCAGGGGGGAATGTCACAAAGAATAGAGATGTCGGGAAGTTTAAAAAAGCAAATGAAGATGCACAAACCTAGGAAGACCACCTAGTTCAAGGTGCTTCCTGGAAAGTTCCTCTTTCTGAGTCCCAGCTTCTCTCTCTAATCGAGTGTGTCAAGAGGGACACAAGAGCAGACATGTAGCTTGTCTTTAAGCCAGACACAGATAAAAGAAAACACCTGTAAGAATGAAATGTTATACTCCACTGAAAATCCAAAATAATGTTTCATGTCACGTTGAAAGAAAGTATTCAGCAAACATCAAATGCAAGGTAAACCAGGTTTGGGAGCAAAAGAATAGACAATATTTTGATGCATGTCAAAAAGTCTCTCTTGTGCCTTCCTTCTATACTCACAACACAAAAGAATCAACCGCTGTGATCACACATACACGCGACACACACACCTAAAAATACCACTAATGTTTACTATTCTGCTCAGAGAAATAAACACACCAGGCACAGAAGCAAAACAGTGTGGTAAGCTGGTATCCTTGGGCACTATTTGCTCAGTCAAGTGACGTCCATCATCTGTGACTCAATTACTTGATCAGTTGGGGAAAAAAAAGAATATGATCTCCAAGTTCCTATTAAGAACAAAGCTTTTAGCACCTTTGCACTTTGTATGGAAAGATGGACATTTGAGATAGCAAAGAACTGGAAGCAAAGAAGGTGTCTCGAGATTGGGAGGAGACAGAATAAGCCATGATCTTTTATTATTATTATTATAGCTTTTTATTTACAAATATATGTATAGGTAATTTTTCAACTTTGACCATTGCAAAACCTTTTGTTCCAAGTTTCCCCCCCAACCTCTTCCCCTAGATGGCAGGTTGACTAATACATGTTAAATATGTTAAAATATAAGTTAAATTCAATACTAGTATACATGTCCAAACAGTTATTTTACTGTACAAAAAAAGTCGGACTCTGAAATAGTGCACAATTAGCCTGTGAAGGAAATCCAAAATGCAGGCGGACAAAAATAGAGGGATTGGGAATTCTATGAAGTGGTTCTTAGTCATCTCCCAGAGTTCTTTCCCTGAGTGTAACTGATTCAATTCATTAATGCGCCATTGAAACTGATTTGGTTCATGTCATTGTTGAGGATGGCCACGTCCATCAGAATTGATCATCATATAGTGTTGTTGTTGAAGTTTATAGTGATCTCCTGGTCCTGCTCATTTCACTCGGCATCAGTTCCTGTAAGTCTCTGCAGACCTTTCTGAAATTATCCTTAAGCCATGATCTTTGAATGAGACCATACCAAGTCAGGTATGTCTTTATCAAGTAATACATAGAAAATGCTTTGTGAACCTCAGAGCAACGTCCAACTGCCCAGCTGTGATGATGACAATGAGGAATAAGAGGAATATTATTGTATGGTAAGAAATAACAAATGTGAGAAATCCCAGGAAGTATTTGAAAATTTGTCAAATTTGAGGCAAAATTAAATAAGCAAAACAATGTACCAAATACTAAGAGTTAACACATGTAGAATTTTTAAGTTTTCCAAAATTAAAGTTTTGATATATCATCTCATTTTATTCTCACAATGCAATTGAAAAAAAATCACACGCAAAAAACCCACATTAAAAAATCACAAAAGCAAAAGCATTTATGGTTCCATAGAAGACACAATGAAGTACCTTCCTTCTCTTAAAACAGGGATCAGAACTCTAACCCTAGGACAGCATATGATCTATATTAACAAAGTGTTTGGGTGCCATGTTTTTATCTAATTACCTCTTATATTTTATTGTAAGGGTTCAATTCTGACTTAGGAAAGAGAAGTACAGTTATCCCTTCCACATCACAACTTTTCCCATCATGGTTTCAGAGGTTAGCATAAGAAATTAAAGGAAATTTGGGGAAATTTTTGCAGACAACACATAAATGCTAGAAGTTGACACAGAAAAAGTTTAGAAATACAAAAATACACAGAATATATCTATGGTATCATACAATATCAACCTCTTTTATTTTTCTTCCCCGGTACAGAGGAATATTTTTACACATATTTTGCAGTTCACAGGTGCACCACCCCCCTACTCCTCACATTGTATAAGGAATAATTGTATAGAGAAAAGAGATGTGTATAACCAGAAATTATTTTGATGTGAAAAACAAAAGATACCAAAACATTTCAAGGAGTAGAGTAGCTAAAGCATTGAAGTCAGAAAAATCTAAGTTCAAATCCCATCTCAGACAAATATTAGTTGTGTAATTCTGGGCAAGTCACTTAATTTCTCTCAGACTCAATTTCCCCAATTATAAAATGGGAATAATATTAGCACCTACTTCCCAGAGCTGTCAAACAAATAAAATGAAATGACATAAACAAAGCTCTTTGCAAAAAAAAAAATATCACAAAGTGTTCTATAAAGGTTCACTATTATTAATAATATTAACGATTTGCCCAAAGTCACAAAAGGTAGTAAGCAATAGAAGCAGAATTTGGAACTAGGCCTTCAGCTTCCATTGTATTTTTCATCATACCGCAGTTCTGACTTAGACATCACTTAGTCCGATCTCCCCATTTTGTAGATGAGAAAACTGTATCCCAGAAAGGGAACTCCCAGGGCACCAGGGAGAGGCAGAAATGAAACCCGGCTGCTGGTGCTTCATGCGAAACTCTCTCGTCTTTTTTCTCTTTTTCTAGCTAAATGCAAGTTCTTAAAAATATTTTTCCACCAAATGTCTCATTCTTATTCAATCTGCAGAGAGCACTTTTTGAAGCATCCTCTTTCTCCAATCCAATCACTCAGCATGGACCCTGTATGAAATCTGCCGTTTGTCAACCTAAGCTTCCCTCATAATTATCCCACTTCTCCCATGCCTAGGATGTGTGCACCTGATAATCAAGGGTTATTCATTGGGAGCCTTCATTACGCTTTCTGTGGATAATACCGATTTCACTTATGAAATGCCACTCAGGGTCTCATCTCTGAATGAAGACATTGATTTACGTACATTTCCAGAGCGCACACAATAGGCGGAGAATTAAAATAATGGACAACAACTAATAGAAAACAGGTGTGACTCTGAAACTTAAATTAAGCATTCTCTAGAAAGGGAGCAAGGCTTGGAAAGAAGGATGTTTACCATACAATAACGGAGACGACGAAGAAAAAAAATGAAATAAACAATAAATTCTCATTGAATGAGTGTGGCTTCCCAGCTGGAAACCATTTCAGCTTCTAGCATCACAACCCAAAATGAACACACAAAGAATTTTAAGCTGTTCTTTTTCCCCCCTCCCTCTTCCTACAGACTGGGAGGAAGATGGCAAAAGTGTAATTTAATTTTTGTAGAGTGTTTTCTAAACAAGTTCAGGGGCTGTAATGTCTGGGCTGACAAATTGAATACTGGGTCTGTAGTTCTTGTAATGAGGTGGATGCAGCGACTTGAATCAGAAACACATCGCTCAAATCTAGGGCCAGTGGCAGAGAACTGTGATCAGCTTGGAAATAGATGACACCTCCACTATTAACTTACTCGTGAAGAACTGTCCCATCAGCTCCCCGGGCTAAGCCACCCAAGGTGTGGACAGTTCAGTCAGCAGCCACACAAGCTCCCTTTGAGAAGCCGGGAGGACTCAGAAGAGAGATTATTTCCCATCATCTGCATCAACCAATTGAAAATTGACCTCATTCTGCCGCCCACATGTGGATAAGTGACAACCATGTCTCTCCCTTCCTGCTCCTGAGCTATGGCTACACTCAGGCAAATTATAATATTTCTGCTCCTGGGGCATTACTGCACATAAAAGTGCCTGGAATTAAAACAAGGCCAGAAGCACAGGTCTTCAACCCCTTTGGAGCATGGTGAGGATAAAGGTGGCCAAGGGCAGAAATGCACCAAACCTAAACCCCACTCATGGATTAGGAAGCTTTTCCTTAGCTGCCTCTTAAAAGGAAATTTTGCAGAAAGTGTGCACATAAACAATCCTGTGCTTGGGAGTGAAGGTCAAGATGGCAGCCCAAAATGGGGGCTTCCAATGTTCCATATCTAACAAGAGTCTGGAAACAGAAACTTTCCCCCTCAGTCTTGTAGTTTCCTAGGAATTTCCTAAGAAGAATCTCTTTCTATCAAATGGCACCTGCTCAGCATTTTTATAGTCTGAAAGCAGGAATTTTTTAAGTAGGGGTCTTTGGATAGATTTCATATTCATGAAGTTGAATGAGAAAAAAATTACATCTTTGTTTTCACTATAATTGATTTCTTTTATAATCGCATATATTTTGTTTTATTAGTTTAAAAATATTATTCCAATAAAATCATAAGCCTCTCTAGGTCAGACCAACAAGGAACATGATGAAAAGAGATTAAGTACTGCTCTCTTAAAGAGTCTGTCTAATGTTCAAAGAAGTTCTATGGCTTGGTCAGGGTCACATAGCCTGTATGTGTCAGAGACAGCAATCAACCAATTTGGAAACCTCTTAATTTTGAAACTAGCTCTTTTTGTCCTATATGACAGTGTTCCTTGGACATGAAAAGATGCTTTTTCTGTTTAGTGGTATTCAATCTTTAGAGAACATGTTCTCTTTATTACCACCATAGTCAGCCTAAATATAAGGCTTCTCATCCCCACTGGCCTTTCTAGCAGAATAGGCTACACCTTCAAAGCCTTCTCCTTTTCTCTTAAATCTGAATCAGGGATTACCAGATCTTAGGTTTCAGAATTCAGGAAAGACAGATATGATTGACAGAGAAGTCCTCATCTATTACCAATGTCATTCAATATTCTGCTCTATAAAATGAAGGAGTTGGATACACAGCCTCTTAGGAGCCTCCAACTGCATCTAGGAGTCTCTAAATTCAGGCACTGCTCCTTAGGAAGGGAAACTTTGGGTCATCTCTTATTCCTTCTTTCATTTGTGCCACGGTTTGCAAAGTTATCACTTAGCCAAGAGGCTGACACATAGTAGGTGCTTAATAAATGTTTATTGACTATTCTTGTAATAATGGCAATGCTATCCCCTATAGAAGCCTGTCCTATTTCTGTTAACCAAGAGCGTGTGTTGATATTTTTCAGACATATTCAAGTCTTCATGATGCCACTTGGGATTTTTATCAAGTGATTTGCCATTTTCTTGTCATCTGAATCCAAAGTCCATCTCTGGCATGAAATCAGGAGAAAGAAGACTGTATACAAGTGACTTTACTTTCCTCACATATAAAATGACTGGGTTGAACTCTCTGTCTCAGGTCTCTTCTATGTCTGGCAGTCAAAAACTACAAAATGTTTGACTCACTATCTGGAGATACTCCAGTAAATGTAAGTCCCACCATTATCTTGTCTTCAGAAGGCAAACAACCTATAAAATTCAAAATTGCTAAAACTGACACCTCTCGTTACATCCACACAAAATTTGTTTTGGATAATATCTATGCTTTTGAAGCAAACTCATGAACCACTATTGTAATCCTTTACATTGATTTGCATTAATGGACTTGAGTTCTCACCAATGATCAATCAATATATATGTATTAATCACACACTGTTTTGTAGGTACTGTGCTAAATGCTGGGGTACAAAAAGAGGCAAATGACAGGGTAATCACTGCCCTCAAATAGTTAACAATCTAATGGGAAAAGCATTTATAGCATACAGAAACAGACACAGGCGAACACCATTCTTACATATAAAACCATAGATATTGAACTGGAAGGCACTCCAGAAGCCATCTTCTTCAAGAATTCTATTTTATAGGTGAACTTAGGATCATGGATTCAGAATTAGAAGGAACCTCAGAATCCATCTAATTCAGCATTCTCATTTTATAGATGAAGAGACTGAGGCAGAGGAAGGTTAAGATAATGTAAGAGGTGCCAGAGGTAGGATTAGAACCTCTGACTCAAGCAACAGTTAGAAAAGTTATAGAATTCAAAACCAGAAAACTTGAGTTCTAATCCCAGTTCTACTGTTTATTACTTTTGTGACCTTGATCAAGACCCTTCACCTCTATGGACCTCAAGTCTCTTCCTCTTAAAATGAGAGTGGAGACTAGAGATAGTCTTTGAGGTCTCTCCCAGTGAACCAGGATTTAGTATAACTGAATTTAGAACTACAGAGGACTTAGAATTATCTGAGATGTGCATGTAAAGATCAATTGAGGGAACTGAGGGATGTTAACCTGGAGAAGAAAAGACAAGGGAACAAGATAATTATCTTCAAGTATTTAAAATACTCTGATGGCAGAAAGTGAAGAGGAATTAAAGTCTCTTGATGAGGATGAAAGAGGAAAATATAAAAGCTAGTTTGAACATTAATGTGAAAAATCTTGGCAACTTATCCCATTATTTCCTGGCAAACAGAGGGAGAAGAAATAGAAGACTTGTCAGGTTTTATATTATTGGGATCCGAGGATCACAGAAGACAACCAGCCATGAAATTTTGACCCTTGCTTCTTGAAAGGAAAGTTTATGGCAAATCTGGACAGCATAATAAAAAAAGAGGAACATCACCTCACCTACAAAGAGCCATATAGTCAAAGCTACTGGTTTTTCCAATATGGTTGTGAGAATTGGACTGTGAGGAAAGCTTTATCTTCAATGCCAGAGAACCAATACTTTTACATTGTGGTGCTGGAGAAGACTTTTGAGAGTCCCTTGGATAGTAAGGAGATCAAATAAGTCAGTACTTTAAAAAATTCATTCAGACTGGAAGATCAACTACCGAAGCTGAAACTTAAAAATGAGATGATGAGACTCTGATGTTGGGAAAGATTAAAGGAAAAAAGAGAAGGGGACAATAGAGGATGAAATAGTGTCATGTAAGAGATAGTGGAGGAGAGAAGGGCCTGGTGTGCTAAGTTTAGTCCATGAGGTTACGAAGAGTTAAACATGGCTGAACAAAAATATATGGAAGTGGATTAGACTTGGATAAATCATGTCTTTCTAAACTTCAGTTTCTTTCTAGGAAATTGAGGATGGGAACTAAAAGATAACAGCAGTCTCTAGCAACTTAAACTTTGTGATTTTTATATTTTTTTCTCTTTATATTTTGTCCTCTTCCCAAGAGGACACTCCATTGCAGTGTTAGGCCACAGAATCCCAGAACTGAAAAAGGACCTCCGAGATCATCTATTCCAACCTATAATTTAAAAAACATTTCCTCCATAAGCCTTCTCCCCATAGCAAGTGACCAGCTACCCTTTGTTTGCAGACCTCTATGTGAAGATGGAACTTTTGACTTGTGGACAACTCCATTGGTTGGAAAGTTTCTCTGACTCTGTAGGTGGATCATCTGTAAGTGGAAGGGAGGAGGAGAAGAGCAGAAGGACAGGGTCCCTGACAAAGCTTGCCAAAGAATAACCTACATTTATATAGATACATTCGCTCATTTGATCCTAACAACCTCTCTGTGAGGTAGATCCCACAGGTATGACCCTCTTCCTCTTACAGATGATGAAAGTGAGACTCAGAGAAATTAAGGAATTCTCCACTGTCTCACAGGTAAGAAGTAGCTGATATAAGATATGATAGCAGCCTGTCCTGACTCCAGACGCAGCCTACAATCCACTCCCAGCCAAATGCTGTCTCTTCCCCTGTGTGTGTGTGTGTGTGTGTGTGTGTGTGTGAGTGTGTATATTGTGTGTGAGCAGGTGTATCAGTGTCTATGTATGTGAGTGTATATTTAGTGTGAGCATGTATATCAGGGTCGAATTGAGCATATGTGTGTATGAGTGTTTATGTGTGTGAGCATGTGTATTTGTACCTCTGTGGGTGAGCACACGTGTGTGTGTGTACATGTTTGTGTGTGTATGTATGTGTGTAGTTTAACTCCCATGTCAAATGAGAGAATTGAGCTAGCTAATCTCTAGTTTTCTACTGCCTATGATCCTTGCAGTCGCTGAATCTCCTTGTACCTCAGTTGCCTCTTCTACAAAATGCGAGGTTGGATGATATGACTCGTAACATTTCTTCTAGCTTAAAATCTGTGAACCCATATATTCACTTAAGCTCCTCAGACCTCAGCTGCCTCTTCTGTAAAATGGGTGATTAGACTAGATGACCTTTAAGATTCTTTCTGCGCTCCTTTATTCATAGAGTGCTCAGGGAGGACCAGCACCTCTGGCGCTTCTTCTCATCCCTCCTCAGGGCTGCTCCTTGACCTTTAATATCACCTTTGTCCAAATCTCAGCCGTGGCTCCAAGTAGCTGTAGCATGTTCGGTGGCCAACTCAAGGCAAATGGGCTACGCCAGGTCGGAGGAAACAAAAGGACCTCTTGAGTGAATTGGGGGAGGAAGTCCTGCTACCGCAAACACAGGGAGATTTCCCTGGCAGAATAAATGGATGAGAAAATTTGTTCTAAGGCCTTGAAAGTGGCTGAAGTGGGCATTGGGAGTGCAAGTTGGTCATTGTCAGCCATCTTGACTTTTGTCCCGCCACGGAATTTCAACAACTCTGGAAGAATGAGATGGGCTATTTTGTGTAATTCTGCCTCACTTAAATATAATTCTTGAGCAAATCAAGACATCATTCATCCATAATGTCCTCTTCAAAAAACAAACAAGCAAAAACAATGTCTCTGGCCCTCAATCTCCTGCTCTGTAAAAAGGATGAACAATTCCCAGATCTCAATTTCCTCGTTTTTGTAAAATTGTAAGCCCACCATCCAGTGAGTATAAAGGATATGATTCCTATGCCCTCCCATCCCATCAATAGTTGAAATAGATTGTTGGCGGAACCAAGGATAATGATAGTAAATAGATCTAAAAATAGGATCAAGTCCAGGGGTCAGAGATCCATCCATGACTAAATGCATCCACCAGGATCTGAGCAAAGGGACACAAGATTCTCCCTTACCCTAAAGTCAGCACCAGGTTAGCGCTAGCTCCTTGCATCTCAGCTTCCCCGATATCTGTACTTAACGTGCAAATGTCCTGCCGAGGGCCTGCTCCGTTGCAGCCAGATCAAAACATTTATCCTCTACTGTGTCTCAGAAGAAGGGGAAAAAAACTTATTAGCTGGCGCTCTGCAGATATTCAAGAGAAGAGGTGGGAAGCAAAGTCTGCTGCTCCTAGATAAATATAGAGTGTCCCTTGGAGAGCCGGTGCGGAGCCCCAGCTCCAGGAAGATATTGTTATGAATCTCGACTAGAGCCCTTGTAGTCAGCTGGAGATTATGTTTGACATTGCCTTCTCTGACCTTTTCAATATTGTCCAAGCACTGTTGAGCTGGTGTTTCAAGAAGAATTCAAATCGAATTTACTCAGGCAGAAAGGATTTGGCGGTGGGCAGACCTATCAGTCTCTTCACATTTCTCCTTGTCATTCTCATGTAAATTATAATTCTTTATTAGCATGACTGTTCTTCCTTCCCTGAGCTGTGCAAGATGTGTCCATTTAAATGGCAGGGAGGCCACCTGACTCCCCTTCTAACATCTCCCCGCCGGCCAGCCAAAGGAAAATTCCGAAGGGAAAGGAGCGGATCAGAGGCGGACGATGAGCCGGGCGCTTTGGACCTTGAAAACGTGAAGGGCAGAGTCCGACGGTCTGGGAAGAGGGCAGTGGGGAAATCCCGGGATATTTTAGCCTGTTCTCTTTTTAAACTGTACGTTGACACGAAGCTCTAAAAATGAGCATCGATAACAGGTGGGAAGAAAAGCAGAGAACATCCCGGGAGTTTAGAGCCAGCCTTTACAAGACAAAGTGAAACCTTGAGAAATATTGGAGACTTGCTGCTGATTTCTGGGATTTTATGATATCATAGAGGTAGAACAGGAAAGCATCTTGGGCCATCTAGTCAGACTTACCCATTTTATAGATGGAGAAACTGAGACCTGGATAATGTAGTATGATCATAGAATGGAAAGTAGCTACCTTATCCAAGTTTCTCATTTTATAAATGGGGAAACTGAGATCTAGAGCAGTTAAGTGACTTAGATTAATAAATGCAGACCCCTTTGTAACCTGACCCTTTCCTACCTTTCCAACTTTCTTACCCTTTATTCCCTTTCTTGTAGTCTTTAATCCAAGGACAATGCCTCCTTTCTGTTCCTCTCACACATCTCTTGACCCCAAGACTTTCCACTGGTTATCCCCCCAATCCCTTCGTTTCCTCCTCCAAAGCTTCCCTGGTTTCCTTCAAGTCTCAGCTAAAATCCCACCTTCTGCAAAAAGTCATTGCCATCCTTCTTAATCCCAGCACCTTCTCTCTAAAACTATCCTCAATTCCTCCTGAAGTTTTTTGTATTTATATTAGCTATTTACCTGTTATCTCCACTCTCCTCATGTGAGTACCTTGAGAGCAACTTGGTTTTTGCCTGTATTTGTCTTCACACTCCGTGCAAAGTAGATCTTTAACAAATGACAGCTGAATAAATGTCTGACTGACCAATGACCTCAGAGCTCAGCTAGTCCAACCCTTGTCAAAATATAAAAATTAAAAATTAAAAAATCCCATGTCTGATACATCCTGACAGTGTGACCCTAGGCAAGTCACTTTGTTGCTGATGCCCAGGCCACTATCCAAGTCCATAACGTGAAGAGAGATCCTGATCTCTTTTTGATAATTTCAGGAAATGTACAAGTCATGTGATAGATGCTGGTGATACTTTTTTTAAATGGTCCCTGCCCTCAGTGAATTTATGTTCTCTGAGAGGATGCAACATGCACACAAGCTGACACAATGTATAAAATAATTGAATAGGGAAAAGTTCTGTTAACTGTAGGGAACCAGAAAAGAGCTTATGTGACTTTTGAACTGGACTTTGTAGGAAAGTAGGGAGTCTACCAGGTAGATGAAAGGAATTATGTAAGGGAACATAACAGGAAGTGGAATATCATCTATGTTAAGCTGACACATCAATTTTAAAGCAATGGAGTCTTTGTATCATTTTACAGATGGGGAAATCGAGGCTAGGAAAAACTATATAACTTTCCTAAAGACAACATGATAAGTATAAAAAGTAGAATCTGAATCTAAATCTAAGATTCTTCCCCTTCTCCCATGCTGCTTGACTGAAGGAGTGACCCTTCGCCACCCCACTTCCTACCCACTCAGTATTAGACCATATTTATCCACCTTCCCTCAGCTAGCAAGTTTCCGTGGTGATGGAAAGTTTCCTATTAGCTCCCTCCTTCCTCTTACTTAGATGGGCCAAAAGCCCTAAAGAGCAAAGAGAGAAAGTGTTTTCTGATTCAAGATCCAGTCCAATTACCCAGGTTCAGAGTTGGAAATTAAATCCAAGATTTTTTTTTTTTAATTTGGTGTGTTGGAGGCAGGGGAGGAGTGCACTCAAAAATGTTTATTCAAGCAAAGCACAACTCCCTGTGTGTTTAAAAGGAAAAGACTTTCTAAATAAGGCAGAGAAGATTTCCGGGACATCAAAAAGCTCTTAGAAAATAACATTTTGTTGAGTTAAGTGTAAATTAATCAAAAACACATGGATTAAATTTCTCTCAAAATATACATAGATCTGAAAAGCAAGAGGGAGAAAAAGCTGGAAAAATGTGTTTGGGGTTTGGCTGAATCCAAACTGTTGGGAAGAGAAGAGGAAAATAACCAAGTAGTACATTTTCCCTGTTTCCTTCACGCTGCCCCCTAACTGGTTGGATTTGCTGGATGTTGGATATGCTTCTTCAAAAACATCTATCCTGATTCCCTCCTTTTACAGGTAAGAACTCAGGATGGTCCAATGCAAACGGCTCTAAAGGTAAGAGACCTAAGTTCAAACCCTTACTTTAACCCTTACAATTTCTCTGATCAAGGTAGTCTAACTTCACAGGGCCTTGGTTTCCTAATCTATAAAATGGACTAGATGGTTTCTAAAGTCTCTTCAAGTTTTAGCTCTGTGAGTGTATTAACACTGAGGCCCAGAGAGGGGAATAAGGGACTTCATGTTACTAAACATTTCTAGACTTCAAATTACCCATAACCAGCAAATGAAATCTCACTAATAAGAGAGGCACTGATTGGTTGGAGGCCACGGAGCTAATAACCTTCACCAATCCATGACCTTTGCCTGCACTTTCTACTTGCCCCAGGTTCATTACCCTGGAATTGCCTGATGTCTTAATAAAGGTGCTTGATAAAGCTCTGGCGCTTCATCCCACCCCAATTTTAGATTCTCCTGTGGCTGGAATGACTCTCTTCATCTTATCCCACTCCCCAAATGGGGAAATGAAGGAGGTATCCAGTAAACAACATATATCAGTATGTGAACATCCTCTGCAGAAGCTAGAGCTTAAGCTAAATCTTGAAGAAAGCTAAGGATTCTAAGAGGCAGAGGTAAGGACAGAGTGCATCCCGGACAAGGGGCACAGCAAGGGAAAAGATTTGAAGACCGAAGAATGTCCTGCTCAAGAAAGGGCAAAATAAACCTGTATGACTGAACCAGAGAGTGTATGGAAGGGAAAATGTGCAAGCAAACTAGAAAGCTAGGAAGGGACCTGGCTGTAATGAACCTTGAAGGCTTAATAGGATTTTATATTTGATCCGAGAAAAATAAAGAGGTATTGGAGTAGGGGGATGACAAGGTCAGAATCATGCTTTGAGAAAGTCACTTTGGTTTTCTATGTTGTGCTGAAGAGCCTTGCATATAAAAAATTAGAAATAGTCCTGAACAGAAACAAGAAATAATGGGTTTCATTCCATTCCCATGGGTATTATCTCTCCTCAACCAGTGACAGCAATTCAGAGTCAGACCTTCCATTACTGATCTCTCTTTTCGATACATGTCACGAGAGCAATCCCAGCCTCTGTGGATGGCCAGCCATGCCCATAACCGGAACTGTGCCCCCAAGAAATCACTTATCTCATCCAAAAGGGACTTTGTCATGGAAAGTACAATACCAAATACTTAAGTCTTTCTATACCTGTTATCGAACCTGGTTTTAGTAATTTGTCTAACTCTGCCAAAGAGGTATTTAAAGACTCATATGTTAATAAGGAATTAGTAGGGAGGTAGGCATGGATGCATTCTCCACAATCAAATCCCTTTTCTTTTCTCTGATGCATGTTTGTTTCTTATCTTTCTTGTCACTAGAAGAGTAGAAATTTTATGAGTAGGGGAAGGGGACACCTGCTTAACAGTGCTTCAGTGTGGGGCAGAAGAGATCAGGTTATGAGACAAGGCAGCCACCATGGTTTGATGGCTGATGATTAGTGTTCACTTCAGGCTACCTGAAATGTCAGGTCCTGAGATCCCACTTGTGTTTGGCAACAGAAACAATCCCTAGAGAGGGGGCATAACTCTCCCAATTGTTTTAAAAGCTCCTTGAATTCAATTCAAAAAGTATTTATTGAGCAAGACACTGTTAGCTAGGGAATCAAAGACAAAACTAAAATATACTCAGCCCTCACATTCTAAGGGATTTCATTCCACCTAATGGAATACTTCCTCAGGGTACTTCTGTTTCACCCTTATTTCTGATGAGCTGAGAAGGAGAAGTCTTTAAATCAGATTTTAATTCTTAGCCTGTGGCTTTGAGGAAGATAGTGCAAGCTCCTTCCACTTTCATTGACTTACCTGGGCTTTCTCAGACTAGTATCATGTCTTCTGGCCAAATGAGACTGATCCCAGCTCATGTTTGGAAAAGAATTCTAATGTTGCTATTAGAATGGGAGCTCCTAGACTTATATGAACTGACCCTAAGTGAAATAAGCAGAACCAGGAGATGATTATACATCTCAACAAGATTATATGATGATCAAGTCTGATGGACATGGCTCTCTTCAACAATGAGACGATTCAAACCAGTTCCAATTGTTCAGTGATGAAGAGAGCCATCTACACCCAGAGAAAGGCCTGTGGGAACTGAGTATGGTTCACAACATAGCATTTTCATTCTTTTTGTTGTTGTTCACTTGCATTTTATTTGGCTTCTCTTTTTTTCTTGTGTGACATGATAATTGTATAAATATGCATGCATATATTGGATTTAATATATATTTCTACCATGTTTAACATATATCAGACTACTTGCCATCTAGGGAAGGAGTGGGAAAAGGGGAGAAAATTGGAACACAGGGTTTTTCAAGGGCTAATAAAAAGCTTTACTAAAAAAAACAAAAAAAGAATGGGAGCTCCCTGGAGGCAGTGAACACATTGTTCAGCACATTGAAGGTGTTTAAAAACAGCTTTTAAGTGATTGATTTGTCTTAATTGATGTTCTACACTTTGAATGACTTAATTGTATCAGATATCTGGAAAGACCTGTATTGAAATAGCCATCATTTTGAGTAGCTCTGACTGAAGCAGGGGGAGATTTTTTAACCAAATAAGGGATAGAAGTGATCATAAAAGGTAAAAAATATGATTTTGAAAGTATAAAATTAGAAGTTCTTTGAACAGACAAAACTATTGCTAAAACAAGATTAGTTTATTGGAGGAAAATGTTTACAATACATATCTCTGATAAAGGTGTGATCATAAAATATATAGAGATTTGGTATAAACATATATATGGATAAGTCCTATTCATTCTCTAATTAAACAAATGGTCAAAAGATATGAATTGACAGAATTCTCCTCTCTATTAAAAGAAAAAAAAACAAAGCATATGTGTATGGGTGTATATATGTATATACGTATGTATAGTCAAGCAAAACAGATTCCCATATTGATTTAACAGGGGACATGTGTTTGTGCATCTTGAGCCCATCAGCCCCTCTCAGAAATTAGCATGTTTCATCATTGATCTTCTGAAATTCAGGTTCATTTTGCTGATAAAAAGTTCTATAGAATTTTAAAGTTATTTGTCATTAGACTATTGTTGTTATTATAAATTTATTCTCCTGTTCTCCCTTCACTCTGCAGTTCATATATGTTTTTCCAGATTTCTTTTAAACCATCATCTTCACTATTTCTTACTTGAGAGTGTTCCATTACATTCATATACCATGATTCTTTTCTGACTAGTTAGTTTCAAGAGAAGATCTGTAATCTGTCAATGACTGCATGAAAAATTGTTCCAAATAAATAAGAGAAACATAAATTGAAACTCTGAGGTTTCACCTCATGCCCATCAGATTGCCAAAAATGACAAAAAATGAAAATGGCAGAAATTGGAGAAGAATGGAAAGACAGATATATTGAGACACTGTGGATTAGACTAGATTTCCATTAACACCAAGACCTTTCACAACTGTAATTGGCTATCTTCAAAGTGAAATTATTAGCCCAACATTCCTCTAGTTGGTAGCACATCAAGGATAAGGATACAACTTTACTGGCCATGGATCCAGCCCAGTGATGCTTTCCTCTTACACTAAACTACCTTCCAAACTTGAGTCATATTTATTTTCTAGGGCCCAAATCATGGGCAGCACCCAAAGGATATTTCAGTGGGCAAGCAAAGTCTAGGATCAGATGTCCTTCATTAAGGACACAGCGTCACTCAGGAAAAGGGTCTTGGGCTACTTTTCATCATCTTATTTTATGATCTTCCCATTGATGCAGATTGGTGAAATTTGAAGCATGCGCCTTCTTAATCAGAAATAAATTTGGGTCCAGATATTGTTAGAATGATTAGGCAATGACATATTCAGTTGTGTCTGAATGCCTTAAGCATTTCATTATCCTGAAGTACGCTCAGATTTTTTTTCATTACAGAAGCATATTTCTCACTGGTCTGATTCATAAGTGAAGTAAGAAAAAGTGTCAGCAAGGTTTTTTAAAAAGTTAACTTTCCACTGGTGGGTGAATGGAATTCATGATCAAGAGCAGAAATCTTGCTGTGTGAACCTGGTGAAGATCTTTGGAGCCTACTTTTTGCAATCTTCCAAAATACAGAGTAGTCCAAAAAAGAGAAAAACGAATGCACTTCCCTGCCTTCCTTGTACAAAAGAGGGAATTGGAGATGAAGATGGAATACTACATGCACATACTGTGGGATTTGCCTGATGTGCTGGTTAATTTTGCTGAACTACATTAAAAAAATTGTTCATGGTCATAAGGGATGATTCTGGATAGGAAAGGAGGAGGAATATATTGCAAATTCCAAGTGTTGTAAAAGAAGCTATCAATTTTTAAAAGCTCGTTAAATTTTTAAACAAACCATATTTTGTTTTTGAAAATAATTTAGTTTTAACTTAAATACTTCCATTTTAGAAAAAATAAATTGAACAAACTATTAATCAACTCCCTAAGAAAAAGTCTCCAGGGCTGGATGGATTTATATGTGAATTCTATCAAACATTTAAGGAACAATTAATCCCAATATTATGCAAACTATTTGGGAAAATGGGAAAGAAAGAATCCTACCAAATTCCTTTTATGACACAAATATGGTGCTGATACCTAAATCAGGTAAGGTCAAAACAGAGAAAGAAAATTATAGACCTATTTCCCTAATGAATATTAATGAATAAATATTAAATAAAATATTATCATAGAGATTACAGCAAGTTATCCCCAGAATAACGGGGACCATTACCATGACCAAGTAGGATTTATACCAGGAATGCAGGGCTGGTTCAATATTAGGAAAACTATTAGCATAATCAATAACCAAACTAACAAAAATCACATTATCTCAATAGATACAGAAAAAGCATTTGACAAAATCCAATACCCATCCCTATTAAAAACACAAGCAAGTATAGGAATAAATAGGGTTTTCTTAAAATGATCAGGAACATCTATTTAAAACCATTAGCAAACATCATATGTAGTGGGGATAAACTAGAACCATTCCCAATAATATTAGGGATAAAACAAGATTGCCTGCTATCACCATTACTATTCAATATTGTATTAGAAATGTTAGCTTTGCCAATAAGAAAAGAAAAAGAAATTAAAGGAATTAGAGTAAGTAATGAGGAAACCAAATTATCACTCTTTGCAGATGATGTGATAGTATATTTAGAGAATCAACTAAAAAAACTACTAGAAACAATTCACAAATTTAACAAAGTTGAGGATAAAAAACAAGTCCACATAAATCATCAGCATTTTTATATATTACCAACAAAGTCCAGCAGCAAGAGATACAAAGAGAAATTCAATTTAAAATAACTGTAGATAACATTAAATATTTGAGAAGTTACCTGCCAAGGCAAAGTCAGGAACTACATTAAACACAATTATAAAACACTTTGCACACAAATAAAATTAGATCTAATCAATTGGAAAAATATCAAGTGCTCATGGACGGGCCAAGTTAATATAGTAAAAATGACAATACTACCTAAATTAAGCTATTTATTCAGTACCATACCAATCAAACTCCCAAGAATTTCTTTTACAGAGCTAGAAAAAATAACAAAGTTCATCTGGAAGAACAAAAGGTTAAAAATTCAAGGGAATTAATGAAAATGCAAATGAAGGTGGCCTAGCTGTACCAGACTTAAATATTATAAAGCAGTGGTCATCATTGGTATTAGCTAAGAAATAGAGTAGTCGATCAATGAAATAGATTAGGTTCACAAGATAATAGTCAGTGACTATAGTAATCTAGTGTTTGATAAGCCTAAAGACCTCAGCTTTTGGGGTAAGAACTCACTATTTGACAAAAATTGCTGAGAAAATTGGAAATTAGTGTGGCAGAAATTGACCTACACCTAACACCCTATACCAAGATAAGGTTTAAATGGGTTCATGGTTTAGACATAAAGAGTTTTATTACAAACAAATTAGAAGAATAAAGGATAGCCTACTTCTCAGATCTGTGGAGAAGGAACGAATTTGTGGCCAAAGAACTGGAGTACATTATTGAACACAAAATAGATAATTTTGATTATACTAAGTCAAAAAGGTTTTTACAAAAAAAAATTCATGAAGATTAGAAGGCAAGCAATAAACTGGGGGGAAAATTGCAACCAAAAGTTCTGATAAAGGCCTCATTTCTAAAATATATAGAGAACTGACTCAAATATATAAGAACTCAAGCCATTCTCTGATTGACAAATGGTCAAAGGATATGAACAGACAATTTTCAGATGAAGAAATTGAAATCTTTCTAGTCATATGAAAAGGTACTCTAAACCACTATTAAAAAGAGAAATGTAAATTAATACCTCCCTGAGGTATCCCTACACACTGTCAGGTTGGATAAAATGACAGGAAAAGATAATGATGAATGTTGGAGGGAATGTGGGAAAACTGGTGGAATTGTGAACTGATTGTGATTGGGCAATTTGGAACTATGCCCAAAGGGTTATCAAACTGTGTATATTTGACATGGCCTGTATCCCAGAAAGATGGTAAAAAGGGGGTGGGGAATGACCCACTTGTGCAAAAATGTTGGTAGCAGTGCTTTTTATAATAGCAAGGAATTAGAAACTGAGTGAATGTCCATCACCTGAAGAATGGCTGAATAAGTTATGGTATATGAATGCTTTGGGATATTATTGTTCTATAAGAAACAATCAGCAGGATGATTTTAGAGAGGTCTGGAGAGACTTACATGAACTGATGCTAAGTGAAGTGAGTAGAACCAGGAGATCACTGTACATGGCAACAGCAAGATTATATGTTAATAAATTCTGATGGACCTGACTCTTCAACAATGAAGAGATTTAGGTTAGTTCCAATGATTGTGTGATGAAGAGAGCCGTCTACACCAGAGAGAGTGCACCAGGGGACTAAGTATGGATCACAAAATAATATTTTCACTTGCTTTGTTGATTGCTTTCATTTTGTTTTCTTTCTCACTTTTTTTCCTTTTTAATATGATTTTTCTTGTGCAGCATGATAATTATGGAAATATGTATAGAAGAATTACACATTTAAGATATATTGCATTACTTGCTGTCTAGGGGAGGGATTGAGGGAAGGGAGGAAAAATCATTAGAAAAAATAAAATACTATTAAATGGAAAGAAAAAGAAACAGGCCTTCCCTTCAAAGAGTTTACATTCTACTAGGGGAATAAAACATGTATAAAAGCAAATTAATACAAAGATTTAAAAAATAAGGAAAAAATGTTTAGAGAAACAAAACATTGATAACTGGAGAGAAGACCTTGTGTAGGTTGTGTAGATTGGTGGCTCTGCTTTAAAGGAAGCTAAGAAGTAGAGGTGAAGACATCGGGGGCACTCTAGGTATTGTGGATCTCATATAGACAGTCATAGAAACAACAGATGGAATTCTGCGTATACCTCACCAGTCCAATTGACTAAAATAAAGAATAAAGTACAAGAAATCATCTGAAACAAGACTCAGAAGGTAGACATACTGTGAATTTTAAATTCTAAATTGGAGTGTTTTCATCCTGGAAAGTATAGCAAGTCACTGAAATTTTGTTTGTTTGTTTTAAATAGGAGTAAAAGAAGGGCTTTCTGGTGATATGCTCATATAAAAAATAAAGGATGGATGTATCAGTGTGATAATCAATAACATCTCTCAAGACTCAGGAGAAGGTCCATACAGAACAACTTAAAGTCAAACAAGTTGTGTCCAACATACAATGACCCCTCTATAGCCCGAGTCCATTTGCAAGTTGGTGGTTTGGAGCTCAGAAAGCATTTTTTCAATGTAATAAATAGAGGTTAGGTTCTCAAGCTGTCCACAAACCCTATTTACCCTGTCATGTGGCTGATTTCTAGACACTTGCCATGAAAAGGCTAGAAAAATAATTCTGTTGCAATACTGCCCATTGAACAAAAAATGAATCAGAAATGGGATTTCGTGTTGGGGATTTGGTCTTATTTCTTCATTATTATAGAATCTGAGTTCCAAGCAACCAATTGAGGAATGAATTTTATAAGATAGCAGAGTAGGTAGAGTATTCAATTGAAGTCAGAGATCCTACATTATAACACTCTGACCTTCCTGTACCTTTTCCTTCATTGGCTTCTGCTGCATCACTCTCTCCTCCCATCTGTCTGACTATATTAAATACCTCAAATATTTACAGATAATAAATCATAAAGAAATTTATTTTAAAATAATTCTTTAGTATACATTTAATTTTACCATTTATTAAGGACAAAAGCAAATTTGCATCATAATAAGATGGGTGTGCTTTTTTATTTTTACATAAAGAATTAAATCTTGATGGAATATTTTCACTGTTGTCAAATTTTTCATGATCTTCACTTTCAGTTATGCAATGCCATTTTGGATCTCGACCCACAATTTAAGAAGCTTTGACCCAAATGATGTTGAATCAATAATTCCATCTTTCCGAGCTTCTGCTTCCTTTGTTGGATTTGACATCAGAAGTCATTAAGACTCCTCCCAGCCAACAAATTCTCTGGCCCTTTACCAGTGTGGCCATTATCCATCCCATATTTAGGAAACTTCAATAAAGGACAATTTCCTATCTCAGGTAGCTGCCTGGTTCTGTTTTGAGAGTCCTCTAATTGCTCAGAAATACTTCCTTACACTAAGCTCAAATCAACCTCCATGTAATTCCCATTAGCACTTTCTCTGCCCTTCACAGCAACACAAAATGGCTATCTTCTCTTCCATAACCGCTTGGGGCCTCCCCACTAGAATTAGACCAACTATTGAATTTCTCTAGCTCTTTGCTTTTATTTCTGCTTTATGGTCAGTGTTATTTTTTCCTCACTAGCTGGCACTGATTGTTTGGCTTGTCCATGTGGACACAGTGCTCTAGAATTTTAACCTAGTTTATTAATATGGTGTCACACAGATAACAGAACCAAAATGAAAGATAAAATGTAGACCTGCCAGGCTTCTGCCTTCCTAGGAACTTGGATTCATACAGAGATATAGAGGGGCAAAGGACTATGGAGGCCATCTGGGCCAGTCCCTTCTGATGATGAAACAGAAGATTACAGATATATTTTATCTCAGAAAGGATACTGTCAGAGACCCATGCTCCCATTTTACAGATTAAAAAGCTGAGCCTCTAAATTAAGAAAAAAGTACTTAAACTTGCATTAATAAAAAATGTTTTCTCAATTGAGAATTCCTTATTGTAATGAAATCAGAAGGCCAATAAATACTTATTGTCTCTTCCTCTGGAGATTTTTTTTCATTTTTTGTGTTTATACCCCTAGCACCTACAGAGAACCTAGCAAACAATAGGTGCTTAATACATGCTTACTGATTGATTGATTTCCCACATTATTTCATTTGATCCTCACAACAACTATAAAAGGTATTACAGAGTATTCCTCAGTCCCTTAAGAATAGTGAGTGTTTCTTTTTTGTCTTCATTCATCTCCAGGGTCTGACGGTAACCGTCTCATTTCATGCCATTTCCTGTGTGTTCCCATAATCCCCACTACCAACATCCAGACACGTCGTCAGTGCTCTGTATTTACATTCACAGTTTCCCCTGACTTTAATGCTATTCCTCTCTTGTTCAAATCCCATTCAACCCTACAGATCTGACTCAAACACCCCCTCCTCCGTAAAGCCCCACCTAGAGCTCCATTTGGAGATGATCTTTCACTCTCCAGGCTCCGTGACCTTCATTTGTCCCTTGTTTGTAGAATATACCATGTTTTGCTTTTAGTGGAGTTATCTGTACCATGTCTTACATCCCTAATCAGCCTGCAAAGTCTTAGGAGCCCATCTTGCTAATCTTTCCATCTTCTTCATCACCTAAGCCAGTGGACATCTAATAAGTCCTGCTTCATTGAATCAATCTATCCATCGATCTGCCCTCAAGATCGCTTTAACTCAACTCTCTTCTCTCATCCTCATAAATCCATCAGGAAGGAGAGTTTATCATCTCCCTGTAATCTGGTCCAATTTTGATCAACTCTTCTCTGGATCTGATAATTCTCTTGCTGTTGTAATGTCACCAAGACCAAGTGAGAGCTGCCACTTTTGGACATATATCTCTAAAGCTCAGTAAACTGTCCAGAAAATCTCAGCACAGGATGTGCTAAGAAGGAAAGGATATAATGTCTTCTAGTTTTTGAAGGCCTGTCATGTGAAAAAGAGCTGACATTTGTTCTATATGGCCTCCAGAAGGCAGAGCTAGAACCAACGTAGGAAACTTTCAAAGAGGCGAATGTTTATGTTTGGTGTAAGGGAAGATCATCTTTTCTCACTGACGTGACCAGTGAGGAAACGAATTCCTTCAAGGCACATCCATCTATCAACAAGTGTTTATAAAGTGTCTGCTGTGTGTTGGCTATCATGTTAGACACTAGAAACACAAGAACAAAGAGTGAAACAATCTCACCTCTCGAGTAGCTTGTGATATACGGTTAATAAATAAAAAAAGTCATTAAATGCCAAATAGGTTGGCAGGGACGGTATTAGCAGGAAAGACTTCATGCAGAAGAAGTTGTCTTAGCTTCATCTTAAAGGAAGAGACTCTATACAGTGGAGATAGCTCTTAGACAGCTTGTGGATTTGCTTGGGGGGTTTCCAAAATGATTTTTTTTCTTCTTCAAAAGATCACTGCAGGGGAGCAATGGTTTCTAAGCATGGTGGATGGCCAGTGAAAAGATAAAGAGCATCACCAACTGGTCTGAAACATATAGTCTCAGAATTGTAGTGGGGCTGGGGGGAGAGGAAGATGGGGATAAGTGACTCACCTAGGATTTTACAGTAAGTATATGTCAGAGATGGGACCTGACCCTAGTCCTTCCAAGGTCACTTCTCTATCCATTACTTTTTCTCAGTGTTAGAGTTATATAAAGGAAAGGTGTAGTTCTCTCATTAGAACAGAGACAAATGAAAGCCCCAAGAATCAGCATTTCTGGATCATTAATAATTAACTAATTAAGCTAGCTGGTAATCAATAAATTGATGATTGATGATTTCTCTCAGTAACTAGACAGGCCCGGGGAGACCCTGAAACACTTTAAATCTCTTCTGAAAGGGATCTCCCTTGACAAATAAAAATCAGTACTACCTGGTGGACATTTAATGAGGAGGGGGACTAAAAGATTTTCAGGTCCTCCTGCTAAGAATGGGGCTTGATCATGAGACTCAGGAGCCTCAAGGTATCGACACCAGGGAAGCCATTTATATCTAGACCTCTCTGGCTGGTTCTGATCTGGGTTGCCTTCACGATCCGGATTGCCCTGAACTGTAATGAGGAGATCAAGGACAGGGGGATTCTTCTAGACAGGAGTCTGTTTTACTCAAAATGGAAATCTAGTCTCCCTGTTGAATGTAGTCTCACCCCATACGCCTTGGGAGTTAGGAGCAAATAGAGTCACTCAGCCAGGCCCTTCAGAGGTTGACTCATCTTTTCAGGAGTTAAATTTTAACAGATATAAAAGGGAAAAGATGGATTGATCACAAATTAGTCGCTGGTTATTAATACAATAGTATGATATTAATTTATCTCAGAAGTCTCCAAACAAGGGCTTGAGTTGGTGAATGCAGAAGTAAGTCTAAATGTATCAAAGGCCCTAGACCATCTCTTCATTTTAAATTCATGCAAATAAGGACTTGTTATTTAAAAACCATCATTCTACAAGACTAGGTTGTCTCTAGACAAATTCTGGTGTCAGTCCATTTCCCAAGCAAATTCAAACATAAGCAGAAGTCTTTGCATATACCCTGGTCCACTGCAAGAGAAGGCAGATACCCGCTGGAAGTTTTTTCTCTGCTTGTGGCACAGATTGGCACAAGAAATGCTTCTGAACTTGCTCGGGAGGGCTCTAGCTGTGTTGCCAAAATCCCTTCCAAGCTATCTGACCACCACATGCACTTCTGAAGCCCTTCTCCCTATAAAGAATGCCTTTTTCTGCAGTGATCTTTTGAAGAAGAAAAAAAAAAGTCATCTTGGAAACACCCAAGTAAATCCACAAGCTTTCCAAGAGCAGTTCTCACCCCACCCAGACAAATAAATAAGGTCACTACTAGGGGCACATTAAAGCAATCATATTTTTCTTTGCAAATAAAAAATCTCATGGAAAAAGTGACCCTAAAAGGCAGAGTTGGGAAGGAACAGCGCCATGTTTCCTAAGTCAGTGTGGACTTTTTTTTAAACCTGTGTAGGGAGTGTTTGCCATGGTTAGGATACTGACTTCCAAGTCTCAGATTCAAATCCCAGCCCTGTTCATAAATCAGTTAACCTCCAAATGTTCCAAGCAGCTTTCTAAGAGAGTTCATCACCTTCTGTGTCCTTGAACTTTCTGAAGAATGTTAAGTGAAATT
Source organism: Antechinus flavipes (assembly GCF_016432865.1). Classification (NCBI taxonomy): domain Eukaryota; kingdom Metazoa; phylum Chordata; class Mammalia; order Dasyuromorphia; family Dasyuridae; genus Antechinus; species Antechinus flavipes. Next base: position 20,161,656 of record NC_067401.1, read on the forward strand.
TTTTTTAATTTTTATTTTAATTTTTAATAATTTTTTATTTAATTGATTTTTAATTTTTGAATAATTGAAGGAAATAATCAATTGCAGCCAGAATTAGTGAAAATATTTTCCCATTCAAGTACATGGATCTCCTGACATCTATTTATAGACTCCTTGGACCCCAATCTCCCAAAGAAACCTCTTTCTAAGATTATGCTGCAGTTTTTGCCTATTTTCATTGATGGAGGGACTTTCCTCACTCAGTACTTCCTATTACAGTGAAATTCCAAATGGAAAACCACTCCAGTGTCTTTGCCAAGAAAGCCCCAAAGTCGTGGAGAGTAGGACACGAACAAGAAGTCTGGTTCTAAATTTAGTACTCTTCCCATTGAACCACACTTCCTCCATTTAATCACAGATTTAAAGCTAGAAGTCTCAAAAGTTAGAATTTATATAAACCAATTCTCTTATCGTACAGTTGAGAAAACTGAGGCCCAAGGAAGTTCAGGGACTTGCTCAGGTTCATGCAGCTGGTAAGAAACAGAGCAGGATTGGAACCAGATTCAAAGTCTCTTTCCACTGCCTCTCTCTGCTTCCACCTGCTTCCCCTGACACCAAATAAAAAGAATAGGTGGAGGCAGAGAAGAGGAGGAAAACTGTAGCAATAAACTCCTTCTGAAACACTCCTGGCCACCCACACTTGGAAAATGCTTATTACCACCATTCCATCCTCCATAGAGCTTAATTAAGCTCACCTCAATTCACACTCCTCTACAAACTGGAAGACATTACTTAAAAATTACCTGGATTGCTTGGTCTTAGTTTCCCCAGTTTCTCCCCACCCACATCCCTTTATAAGTAACTAATTCACCCAGTCCCTTGCTATGATTATTTCTCGCTCCCCTTTGGCCTGGCTCTACCCAGAATGCCTAAATTGTGATTTCTGTTCGTTGTAACTGATTTTTTTTTTAATTTTATTTTATTTAATAATAACTTTGTATTGACAGAATCCATGCCAGGGTAATTTTTTACAACATTATCCCTTGCACTAGCTTATGTTTCGTTTTTCCCCTCCCTCCCTCCGTTTTCTTGGCAAAGGCATTGGAGTGATCGGCCATTTCCTTCTTTGGCTCATTTAACAGATGAGAAAACTGAGGCAGAGTTAACTGACGTGCCCAGGATCATACAGCTAGTAAGTGTCTGAGGCTGGATTTGAACTCAGGTCCTCCTGACTCCAGGCTCAGTGCTCTATCCACTGCACCACCTAGCTGCCCTTTATCTTAAGTGGCTGGATACCTATTAGGAATCTCCACTTGGATGTTCACTCTCAGACTTAAACTCTGTAAGTCCAAACATAATATTGACCTCCCCCACCAGGAAAAACAAATAAACAAACCCTGTCCTTTTCTTCTTGCGGGTACCATCATTCATCCAGTCACACACGTTTATGCCTGACTGTCCCCTCTAGACAATCAGTTGCCATATCTAGTCTCTCTCTCCTTTTCTCCGGTCCTATTGCCACCACCATGTTCGTAGCCTCTTCATCCCCTGTCTAGGTGGTAAAAATAACCACTTAATTGGTCTCCCAGCCTCCAGTCTCTCTCCTCTCCAATCTACCCTCCACACAGCTGCTAAAATAACCTTCCCAATGTACCTTTCCGTCCCTAGCACTTCCCTACTCACAGTCTTTCAGAGGCTGCCTAGTGCATCAGAGATGACACACATCCTCCTCTGGCTGACATTTGGCATTTAATACCTTCCACGATCTGAATCCCACTTGTCTTCCCTGAGATTTCCTATTATTCCCCTTTCCTCCATCTGAATTTCAGCAAAATTGGTCCATTTCAGCCAACACACCCAGTCTTAGTCACCAAATGGGTTGTTGCCTCAGTCAAACTTAGACCTATTAAAGACTTTAGCTTAAAAAGATCAAGGTCCCCTACTGTGTCCAAGGCCCTCTCCACTCATTCTGAACTCTGGCTTGCAACCGGACCCAGATGGCTCTGGAGGAGAAAGTGAAACTGGTATCTTTACACATCTCTTTCATCCAATGCACTTGCAAGTTATAACATCACCACCCTCATGTCATGGACCTTTTTGAGAATGAAAGACAAATAACAACCACTTTCTATTTCAGGTGGCAAGGTGGCCTGATGGATAGAGCACTTGTTCTGGATAACGACACTAGGAAAGTGACTTAACCTTGTCTGCCTCGGTTTCCTCATCTGTCAAATGAACCGGAGAAGGAAAGCCACTCCAGGATCTTTGCCAAAAAAAACTCATATGAAATCATGAAGGGTCATGTCTGACATGACTAAAAAAAATGACTAAATAACAACAACAATGAAAGGGTCAAACTCATAAATTATAAAGTTCTTTCCATGGCTATATTCCAGGATCCTACCTCATGGGAACATTAAGGTAAAATCATCACATAAACTGCAAAGCCTTATGTAAATATAACTTGATATAATTATCATTCTGGATCTCTAAAAACTTGAATTAAAAATTCATGAAAGTAGTCTCCCAAATTTGACCCAAGTCCAAACGCTTGCTAACTCTGTTGTCTCAGAAGCAAGGAAATGTTTCTGAATATTAAAACGATGGTACCGATATTAAAAGTGGAGTAACTTATGTTTTCCAAAATGAAAAATGCAGCGAAGCAAAAATCAAAATGCCAGTAATATTAACTACTTCTATGGTGAGGAACATAAAATACACGAGGCGCATGAAGCCTGCGTCTCCATAAATCTATGAAAGGAGTTGTCTTTGGCAAAGACCAAACATTAAACTTTAAACAGCTCCCAAGTTCTTCTGATAAAATACGCCCCATTGTTCTGACCCTGGTGGGGTTATTGATGTTGCCTGTCACTCCAATACCTCGAGTGGAAGGGCACTCGAAAGTCGGACTTTTTGTTGATAAATACATCCTGCCCCGCTGACGCCAAACCATAGAGTATCTATAGTGGGGAGCCAGGCTCCGATCCAGAAGAACCAGGTTTAAGTCCAGGCAGCCGCAGATACTGACTCAGTGATTCTAAGCAAGCCACTCTCAGTGCCCAAGGGCGACTATAAATGGCAGAGCAGGTTTGCTGCATCTGAAGAGGGAATAGAGCCAGAAAAAAGCTCAGCAGTCTGTTGCCTTCTTCTTCATTTTAAGGATGAGTAAACTGAGGCTCAGAAAAGATAGTAAGCGCTGGCAGTGGAATTGGAATCCCCATCCTTGAATTCCAATCGAGCAGTGTGATTGGCTCAGACCCCTGAAGGCTCATCTCCCTAAATTCAAATCCAGAATCATAAACTCACTAGCTGTGTGAACTTGGGCCTGTCACTTCACCCTGTTTGCCTCAGTTTCCTCATCTGTAAAATGAGCTGAAGAAATGCCAACCACTCTAGTATCTTTGCTAAGAAAACCATCAATGGGGTCATGAAGGGTAACCGTTGAATAACATCAGTTCTCTGACTCTAAAGCCAGGGCTCATTCTGCTGGATCATAATGTACCAGATTCCTTCTAATCAATGAAACCATTGATTACCAAATCCAAAGCATTATAAATGCTTTTATAATATGTTTTAATATAATATAAATATATATTTATGTTATTATATATTATACATATACATCTATACATCACATATATAATAAAATATGTGATATAATGATATATATAATAAAAATATAAATATATTTTATAATAATTTATAAATTATGGGGTTTTTTTTTTTTTTTAGAGAAGCAGTAGATGTTAGGACTTGATATCAGGAGAGATCTGGATTTAAATCCTATTTCTGATACTTATAGCTGCATGATAAGTCACCTAAATTTTATGGAGCCTCAATCAATGGGATAATCAAATTCAATAAACATTTATTAAACTCCTCCTATGTAACAGGTACCATGCTAAGTCCTGGAAATACAACTAATAGAAAGAAAGATAGTATGCCCTCAAGGAGCTTTCAATCTAAAGAAGAAAAAAACACAAAAAGAAGACAAAAAAATCGAGGCGGGAGGTGAGGGGTCACCAAAGAGTATCTTGTTCTATGGAGTTGAAACCATGCAGGACAGCAGATACCAAGTGGAGTGAGCTGAGAGAGTCCAGCCATTGGGAGGAGTTGGACTCTCTGCTCTCTGGCCAATCAGAGGGGAGAGGAGATATCAGTCAAGGGTCTTTAGCAATTTGTTGATGAAATTAGGGGTGATGATCTTAACCTGGGAGGGACAAGCATTAGAGAGTGTAGCCCCAGAGAGGGGTGCTTTGGATTGTAGAGTTCATAGAATAAAGAGTAGGTTTTGTTTTTGTTTTTGTTTTTTTAAATCATGGTTTGTGGTCCCAGAACTGAAAGGACAAGGAAGAATTATTATTAGCCAGTTTTCTAGGAGGCTGTGGAGGAAATGGCTAAGAGAAGAAGGAATTAAGTGAAATGTGGTTGGGGCTTTCCTGAAATAATGTTCCCAAGGAGGCAGTCATCAGTTTGGTTTTCTGGCAGGGATGATAAAGTGGTTGATAAGGAGGCAGTAAAGAAATTGGATTTGTTAAGTGCCTACTGTATGCCAGGCACTGTGATAGGCAGTGGGGATATAGATATGAAATATTAAACAGTCAAATTGCCAGTCCCTATGGAAAAATTATCTCATAAGAATAAAGTCACAAGTTCAGGTCAAAATGGAAAAAAAAAATACCCTAAAGTCAGTCTCTTTGGTCTATTCCTTCCTTCTCTTACTTCTTATCCTTTTCCTAGAAAAGAGAAGCTTACACTCAAAGAGAGAACACTGGGAAATGAATGGACCACAACATAGCATTTTCATGCTTTCTATTACTGTTTGCTTGCATTTTTGTTTTCCTTCTCAGGTTTTTTTCTTTCTTTCTAGATCTGATTTTTTTTTTTTGTGCAGCAAGATAACTGTATTAAAAAGTACACATATATTGGATTTAACATATACTTTAACATATTTAACATGTATTGGACTACCTGCCATCTAGGGAAAGGGGTGGGGGGGGGGGAAGAGGGGGAAAGTTGGAATAGAAGGTTTTGCAAGAGTCAATGCTGAAAAATTACCCATGCATGTTTTGTAAATAAAAAGCTATAATTTTAAAAAGAGAGAGAGAGAAGAGAAGCTTAAATGAGCTCCCATCTCTGCTTTTATCTTTACTTCCCAATCAAGACTTTCCATCGAGGAGAAGAAAAAGGAAATGGCCCTATAACCAGGACAATGACTTGTTGGAAAAGATGGATCACCAAGTTGTGAATCAACCTACGGCCATCGATGGCACCCTAAATCACAGGAGCAGCCTGTCAAAGCAAACACAGGATGAGATTTATAATGCACCACGACCCATCCATCCAACCCATCCAGGGTGCTTTATTGGAGTTCAGTGGCTGACTTGTGCATTTGACAAGGGGTTTGTGTTGAGCAAAGAACTCCAAGGGGATTAAAACAATATCTCCTCTGGCTGCCTTAGGAAAAGATGGAGGAGTCCTCAAAAGACACTGACCACAACCTTTCCCCAAAGGAGCATCCTAAGGGAAGAGCTGTGGAAAGGGACAAGGCTCCTGAACTGGACTTTATAAAAATCCAGTTGGATCCACATACATCAATCTCAGCTGATATTACTTGGTACACACCAATCAATCAACGTGCATCTTTTAAACGCCTTCTGTGTGCCAGGGCACTGTGCTAGGCACTAGGGCTGCAACAAGTTCAATGAATGAAACAATTTGTGCTCACAAGGTGCTTAATAATTGCTTGATTGAGTATGTAATGAAGAGAGGGAATGAGTTATCTAAAGTCAAACATTCCATTATCAACTATGGACCAACCATAGGCTCCCAGATGTAGTACTAGAAGAGACCTCCAACATCATCTAGGTTAGCCCACCCATTTTATATAGGAGGAAGCCTAGCCCTTTGGGGATTAAGTGACCTAACCAAAATTCCACAGGCAATAAACGAGAGACAAGATTTGAACTCAGATCATTCCAAATCCTTTTTAGCACTTTTATTCATCAGCTCTCCCGCACTTGGACTAGGAGGACCTGAGTTCAAATCCCACCTCTGTGTGTGATGTCAGTTCTCAGTTTCTTCAATCAATAAGCATTGTTAAGCATTTACTTTGTACTAGGCACTATGCCCAGTAGTAAGGATACAGAAGAAGGCACAGAATTAGAGAGATTAAGTGACCAGTCCAGGGTCACAGAGCTAGTAAGTGTCTGAGGTAGTATATGACCCCAGATCTTCCTAATTCCAAATTCAACATTATGCTGAGCCAGGAATTTACAAATTATGACTCAGTGACTTAATTTTGTACAGTCCATGGAGCAAAGAATGCCTCGGACATTTATGGGTGCTATAAAACTTGTTTCAAAATATAAAAAAAATTCTTAACTTGCCATGCATATGTGCAAAACACAGATCACGGGCTGTGGGTCCTATTTTGCCAACCCCTGAACCATAGTACGGTTCCTCTGAAGAACTGCAAAAATGGTAAGAACTCACCTTCCCAAACAGTACATTCTCCTATTATCCAGAAGTTTTTTCCAACAAGAAACCCAAATCTGCCTTTTCAGAATGTCTATCCATCACTCCTGGCTCTGCCTTCTGAAGCAATCATCTTTTGCCTTTCATTATATCCCCAGTGTTTAGCACACAGTAGGCACTTAATAAATGTTTATTGACTGACTAGTGTGACCTCCCTTTAAGTACCAATTTGCGTATCTTTTAAGTCACCTCTTCTCTGGTTTAAACAAACCAGGTTCCTTCAAATAATTATCATGATTTTAAGACCCATTACCATCATGATATATGTCCTTTGAACACTCTAGGCAACTAGATGGAGATAAAGTTCACCCCAGCCTCCAACATTCACTCAAGGAAAATCACTTTAACTCTATATGCCTCGATTTTTTAAAATGAAGAGAATAAAAATATCCTCACACACACACACACAGTTGTGAGAATTAAGTGAAATATTTGTAAAACATTTAACACCATATGTGCCATATGTTTGACTCTTTGGGACCCTGTTAATTATCTCATCCATGTGGTTTTCTGAACTAAACTACTACAGTGGTTCGTCATTTCTTCTCCAATGGAGAATTAAGTGACTTTTCAAGTAAATGTCTGAGGCCAGACCTTGAACTGATTCCAGACTTAGCATTATATTCCCTAAGCCATCCAGCAATTGTTTCTGGCATATAGTAGGTGCTTAATAAAAGCTCACTTTCTTCATTCTTCTCTTCCTCTCCATCTTCCCAATAATCTCCAAATATGGCACATAAAACTTCCCCAAATATGGCAGTACTCCATATATGGCCTGAACATGGAAGAATATATCAGGAATACTGCCTCTCTCGATGAAATCTGTACCTTCAGTGAACCTGTCAAACTCAGGTCAAAGCTATTTTTAGTGATCTGCTTTTCTTCTTTCTTTTTTTATTCTTTGATATAAAGGAAGGGAGAGGAGCAAGGGAGATATTGGAAATGGAGGCCATTTTGGTAATAAGAATGAAAAGGGATTATCACAACACTATAAGAAATGACGAAAAGGAAGCTTTAGAAAAGACTAAGAAGATGATGCTTGTGAACTATAGTAGAGAAAAGGTGAAAACCCAGAAGAACAATGAAAACATTGACTCCAGTAATGTAAATAAAAGCAACTATGGAAGACGTAAGAGCTCTTGCCAATACAATGTCCAACTCTAGCTTTAGAAGACCGATAAAGAGAGATGAGGAGCTAAGTGGTCCAGAGTGAAGCATCCATTTTCAGGGATGGTCAATATGTTGATTTGTTTTGTTTTCCTATATTTGTCACAAGGGAAGGCTTCTGGGGGGAATTTTCAAGATGGGAAGAGTTGGAGAATAGTGATGTTTCCCAAAGAAAAAAAATGCAAGTTAAATGTTAAAAATCTGTATAAATTTTTTAAAGGTGGAGATAGAGGGATGAAAGATCTCCTGCTCATTCAAGTAAATACTGTGCAACTAGAAAAATGGAAAGAGTAAGGTTAAAAATGGCCCACTGAATTCAGTCAATGAATGGACTGATAGCTTAAAATGGTGGTCTACTCACCAGCTGCTTGCCCAGGTACTGGCTATTAAGCAGCCTACCCAAGTTAGTGTGCTTAGATACCTTTGCAATCACATCTCATAATAAGCCCATTAACACCGTCTTTGCCCTTTAACTTCTCCATGCTTGACGGTATGTTTCATTAGGAGAATTAATTTGTTCTAATTAATTTTAAAACACCATCTACCACTGTAAAACCTGATTCCGTTTAGGAAGAGAAAAAAAAAATAAGTTTGATTTCAGCTTCCTAGAATCACACAAGAGTCAGAGATGGCTGTTTCAATGACCTTCTCTGTCTAGGAAGTGGAAATATAATTGGCAATGAGCTGATTCCTTCTGTTTTTGTTGTGTGAGGTTGTCGGGGTATGGTTTTTAATCCTGAAAGCCCTTCAGGACTTCAACACCGAGTATGCACGTAACGCTGACATCCTGCTAAACAAACCTGCAAGAGCCTTCGCATTTCCCTTTCTGGGATATGAAAAAATGATTTTCTCCTTTTTTTACTACTCTAATTATAAATATTTGAATCATTGGCCTTAAGAAAAGTTTCTAGCAAGGAACTTTTAAGAAGAGAAAGGGGCTACCTGGGGATGAAAATACCCAGCCAAGCTCTGACACGTTTGCTCTGCCGAGCATCCGAAAGCTAGATTAATAGCTTAAGACAATGTCTGACAAGTTGCTTTTGGGAGCCCTAGGCATGCCTCCTTCCTGCAAATCTTTCTAGACTCCAAATAAAGTATTGTCTACATTTCAGGGCCTATCTGCCACATCCAATTCCAAAGCGGGGCTCGGAAAGGTCAGGAAGAGCTTCTTTGGAAGCAGCTCTTTGGGGGAGTCTACTTGTCTCTGGACTGGAGCTGTTAGTTTATATGGAGGCTTTCATCAAGGCTGTGCTCTTTCAGGTTGATCTACCAGACTTGATTCAATCCCAAAAATAAATAAATAAAATAAGTTGTAAGAGATTTCGGTTATCATTTAATTCAAGCTTCTCATTTTAGAGAAGAAACTGAGACTCAGCGAGATCATTAGGATCCCAGTTAGGATCAGAACCTGGGACCTGTCAGTCAGTTTTCTTTCCATCAGGAAAGAGTCTTTGAGGTTCAATCTACTTATTTACAGATGAGAAAACTGAGTCACAGAAAGGTTTACACAGATGGTAAATGGAATGGCACACCTCTCAAAGCCAGCTCCTTCGACCTCCATTTATTCTTTTCCCATCATATCATGATGTCTCCTATCCCCATGCCCAATTTAAATCATTCCCTGTCAAAAATACTTCTGGATAAACAGTTACTATGTGCTACCATCCACTGGGAAATGCATTGGAGGAAACACAGAGTTTAGATGAGAAGATTCCTGTCCACATCATTTATAGTCTAATAAGAAGTAGGTAAAAGAACAGCTCACTATGGAGCTTTTATTTTGTCAATGTGGGGAACTCGCGGGAAGGCGGGTGCCTTCCCTATACTGATAGCAGCTCATCTTGATAGTTAAATCCCATGGACTTGCCTGAAGCACTTAGATGTTGGGTGACTCTGCCATGGTCAGACAACTAGTGTCCTTAATCCCAGAAGCCTTTTCACTACTCACAGCTCATAGACGGTTTTTGTGAGGCAATTGAGATTAAGTGATTTGTCCAGAGTCACACAGTTAATATCAGGTGTCTGAGGCCAAATTTGAACTCAAATCCTCCTGATGCCAGACCCCAGTGCTCTATCCACAGCACCATCTGGTTAGCCCAATTCTTTACAAATTTAAGGTAGAAATTACTTTAGAGATCAACAGATCTATCCCCTCATTCATTCATTCATTCAATTATTAAGGATCCACTATGGGCATAGCATTGAAAGGGCAGGCACTAAATAATATGAAGTCTCTCAAAGCTTTAATAATTTAAAACTGCCCCAAGATTTTGGGGACATCCAGTACTGTCTCTACCCTCAAAAAGCTTACATTATATGACATATACAAAGATATTTTACGGTCAAAGACAAGAGAGGAAGGGACCTGTGGGGTCATGTGCCCAACTGGTATAGCTAGAACTTGAATCCAGGTCTTCTACTTGCCAGTTCTATGATCATTCTACCATACCACCATATTTTTCTCTTCTAAATAGCTTGCTGTACCTGATACAAAGATTGTGTACCTCATAAAGAAGAGGTGCTAAATATATACAGAGAGAATGAATGAATTAGACCCCTATACATACCAGCCTTTCTTTCTGAAGATTCTTGTCCAGTCATTTATAGTTTAAAAAAAAAGGAAGGAAGGAAAGAAAGAAGGAAGGAGGGAAGAAAATGGGGGAGGGACAGAGGAAGGAAGGAAGGAAGGAAGGAAGGAAGGAAGGAAGGAAGGAAGGAAGGAAGGAAGGAAGGAAGGAAGGAAGGAAGGAAGGAAGGAAGGAAGGAAGGAAGGAAGGAAGGAAGGAAGGAAGGAAGGAAGAAGGAAGAAAAGAAGAAAGAAGGAAGGGAGAGAGGGAGAGAGGGAGAAAGGGGAGGGAGGGAGGGAGGGAGGGAGGGAGGGAGAGAGCGATGGAGGGAAGAAGCATTCCTAGAACCCCATTGATGAAAAGAGAATCCCATTAGATGAGTACTGTCTACTGTAGTCATTGAGGAAAAAAGATGTGGAAACAGAGGAGTCAAATCCATTTGAGACAATCCGGCAGTCAATGTGAGCCATTAGTTACAGCTGGTTATGACTGGTGCATAGCTCTCAATGAATCATTGGGAGATTTTGTTGCGTTTGAGAAAGCCCCTTCTCGGAAGGCTGATGGTGGCTTTCCCTGGGCAATAGTTCAGAATCTTGTACAACATCTGTTTCACATTTCCACTTAGAGTCAATGTGCAGCACTGGCGACTTGTGCACCCACACTGGCCTCCCCCTTTCCCTTTTTCAAGAAAACTTTTCTCCCTTGAAAGTGAAATCATTCTTTTCCTGATGAAGAAAAGGCTGAAGTGGACAGCCTTCAAGTCAATTCCCCTTGGATCTCACTGACATCATTATTGCAGCTTCCTCCCTGCAAGAAGGAGAAGACGCCTTGCCAATGGTTTTAATTGGACAGACCTTGGGCAAATACTTCATTATCCCTTGGTTCCCTATTCTGTAAAATAAAGGGATTGGACTCAATAATTTCTCCTCTATCTCTATATCTATGGTCCTGAATTTGTTAGCTTCAAATAAATGTCCAGAGGATCAACCGTTAATATCTTCTTTAAGGTTCCCTTGCATCTATTTTTTATATATTTTCTAAATATCTATGTATATACGTAGTTTCCTTTAATAGAAGATAAATTCCTTAAACACAGGGACTATTTATTTTTTGTTTCTATTACCCCATCAATTAGCAAAGTTCCTTGCATATAGTAGAAGCTTAATAAATGCTTTTGCATTAACCATGATATTGTATATTCAAAGTGCAAGGAATAGAGGTCACCTACTCCAGGGCTTCTCAAACTTTTTCAACCCACAATCCCTTTTCACCCAAGAAATCTTTACATGACCCTGGGCATATAGATATATAAAATAGGTGTACAAATCAAACATTTATGGATAATAAATCAGAATTTCACAGTTCCCACATTAAGTTACAACGCCCCACATGGGATCACACACCATTGTTTAAGAAGCTGGGATCTATTCCAACCCTCTTATTTTACAATCCATGGAGCTTAAAGTAACAAGATCATAGACTTTGCACCAGAAAGAATACCAAAGGTCATCTTACCAATCTCCTCATTTCTTATCTAAAGACAAAGATCTGTTAGAGCTGGAATTCAGACCCATGTCCCAGAATTGCAAAGGAGCTCCGTGATTATTTTATCTGCTTCTCTCCACTCACAGGCAAAGAAACTGAGGTCTGGAGATTTGAAATAACTTTACAAAGATCTGACATAGCGTTAAATCCATGCATATGCATTATCTATCCCATTAAAATGTGAATTCTTCAAGAATAAAAACTAATTCTTGTCTCTCTTTATCCCTCTGGAGCTTAACACAGGGCTTTTGTACGTGATAATTATTTAATTTTTTTCATTCATTCATAAGGAAACAGGGAGGTTAAATTACATGATTATGATCATACATCTAAGTGTCAGAAATGGGATTTGAACCTGAGATTTCCTGAGACCCTACCCATATTTCCATGACCCTTTTTCTATTGCTCCTTTCTTCTGCCTCTAGATCTCATGGTTCTAACAAGGATGCTCAGATTGGGGCAGGTGATGTCCAAAATCCTCATCATTGACTTGGGTGCCTCAGTGCCCTGCAAGAGAATGTGACAAAGGGAAGTGGTAAAATGTGGCCAGAGGATAGGAAGGAAGGCGAGAACTTGCCAGGCCAGGCCCCAACACAAGTCTAGGCCACTTCTTCTTCCTTGTCCTTCTTAATGGAGGAGAAAATGGCTCCGTCCATCTCTCAAACTTTTCATCAGGGAAGTAACAGCCGCACTCCGTGGGCCTTAATGCACAACTTTACATCGGCCCCTCATAGAGGAAGGTGGATACGAATGGGAGCATTGTTCAGAAAACCGAGCTGCCATTAGGGGATGTGACAGAGTCGCTGTCTTAGGCCGCCCAGTAAAACAGTCTTCCTCCACTTAGAAAGGGTACCTATGGTCCATTTAGTTTCACATACACAAAGTAATCTCTTTGGTAGTCAAAGTCCCATGAGCCACCCAGAATCCAGAGGAGAAAGAACACTGTTGCCTAGCAACCAGTGGTACATTGCAACACTAGATAAATCGAATCAATATCACTCCAGATATTTAACCCTTGGGTGGGAGGGGGTTGAGAAAAAAAAAAAACAAAACAGAGCAGTGATTATAACTCCTCCCTTTCTGTTCTGGATGTCTCGGTGAGTGAATTTTGTACTTTTTCCATCTTTTATAGAAGCCTGAAAAGAAAGGGGACTCATCACTCAGAGTGGCTTAATGGCTCCAGTCCCATCTTTGTTACCATCAATGAGTCATTTACTCTCCATGAAGCAGTTGGACTAGATGGTCTCAGAGGTCCCTTCTTCCTCTACATCCATGATCCAAAGACCTTAGGTGCGTTCCTTTGGGATAGTTGAATTGGCTACATGGTCCCTGGTGTTGGATCTATCCCTAGGTCATAAAACCGTCAATTTAGAGTTGGAAATGACCATTGAGGTTATCGGGTACAAATCTCTCATTTTATGCATAAAGTCCAGCTCTTACCCACATGACATTCTGATTGCTGAAAGGGACAAAAAAAGAAATATTTGTATAAGGAGTTTGAGAAGAAATGTGGATTCTCTCTCTCTCTCTCTCTCTCTCTCTCTCTCTCTCTCTGTCTCTTCTCTCTCTGCTTTTGTATATTTCTCTCTGTGTGTGTCTCTGTGTCTCTATCTCTGTCTCTCTATTTCTTTCTTTCTCTCTCTCTCTCTCTCTCTCTCTCTCTCTTTCTCTTTCTCTCTCACTCTCTCTCCTCCACTCACTCATAAAGTGATAGTGAAGGACACAGACTAGTTAAAAGACCTGAAAGGAAACTGCCATCTCTGATAAATGCAGAGAGAACACCTGTTTGAAGACAGCACATTGGCTGAGATAATGATGGCTACAGAGCTTATGGTCCATCAGCTCATTTGCATGGGATTGTTTTTAGAGTTAGGAAAGTTAACCTTCAAAATTATAATACACTTAAATTTAGACTTATTATTATTGCATTAAAATTTACACTAAAGACTATGAGAAGATAACATAAGGGGTCCTGCCTGGGGAAAAAAAAGTGGTAGTGTTGAGTTTTATTTAAGTTAAAGAGAGAGGTCACTGCTGATTTGAGATATCTGAAGTGGAGAAGAAGCTATAGGAAAAATCTAGCAAAAGAAGAGTGGGAAAAGAGAAAAAAAGAAGATTGATTGCAGGAAGATATGGAGATAGAAGATGCTGAAGGCAAAGAGAAAAGCTTCTGGTGGAAAACAGAATATTACCAATTGAAAAGGGCTTTAATCCCTATGAATCCACTCAATATCAGATCAAAATCCTCCGCCACACCTGCTACTTCTCTCTATTATCTTCTGCTTTTCAAATCTAAGGTCCTTAAGGAATAAGCATGTCTACCTGCTTACATTTGAGTTCCCACAAGTATCTGGCACACAGTAAGCATCTAATATTTGCTTTTTCATCCATTCACCCTTACATCATACATATCGTTATGTTTGCATATACTATTTGCTTAATAAAATGTTTGCTAAGATAACTGAGTTGTTCAATGGCCTCCTGAGGGTTCTAAATGAGAGTTAAAGAGGTTTGAAGTAAAAACTCTTTAATGACATCTTAAGTAGTAAAAAATTAAAAAGAATATTATGTTATAAAAAAAGGAAAAAGGACTTACATGTACAATAACATTTATAACAGCTCTTTATGTGAAGACAAAGAATTGGAAACTGAAGGGATGTCCATCAATTGGAGAATGGCTGAATAATTTGTGGTATGTAAATGGAGTGGAATGGAATAATGTCGTGCATAAGAAATTATGAGCAGGCAGATTTCAGAAAAACCTAGAAAGACTTATATGAACTGCTGCTGGGTGAAGTGAACTAAACCTCATATATATTTAAAATACGCAGCACTGCATAGTAATAGGTATTAGTAATATAGTATTTATGATAATAATCATATAAATATATGGATATAGTCATTAGTGATATAAAGTATATGGATATAATAATTAGTAATATAGAGCAAAAGTTAGTAATGAAGAGTATAGGATAGTAATAATTAGTAGTACACATTATATGTATACATATGTAATAGGCAGTATTACTATATTACTATGTACTATATACTACTATATCACTATATATATATAATAATAGGTAGTATTATGTATACTACCTATTACATAAATGTATGTACTGTATTTGCATGTATATATTATATGTATATTTATGTATTGTGTGCATATTGCATATGTAGGAATATCTGTATCTTTTCTTCTTAACTGTCCTGATGCCTTCATGAATGAATGATAGATATAATTATAAAAATTCAAGATTCAACTCAATAAGATCCCAGGAGCCGAAAGTTGGAGCTGGAAGTGACCTTTGGTCATCTAGACCAATATTTTCTTTTTACACATGAGGGGAATGGGGTTTCAGAGAAGGGAAGTGCCTTCCCCAAGATCAAAAGGTAATAAACAACAATGGGGTGGATCTGAACCCAGGAACTTTACCTCCAGAATCTGTGCTCTTCACCATACCACACTGCTCACGATTCCCATGTTCTTCCTATTTGTAGGGAGCAAGGCACTTAACCTCTCCGGATCTGTTTCCTCCTCTGTAAAACTGGGAAGTTAGACTAGGTGATCTCTAAGCTCCCTCCCAGCTCTAAGTCTACGGTTACATCTCTTTCTATGCCCCCATATCTTCCCTGCACACAGTAGGCACTCAATCATTGCTCACAAGTGACAGTGCTTTAATGTTTTGAGAACTAAAGGTCAACATGCTCATTAATGAAGGGAGTAATAGTGAGTTAGCCAAACAATCCTTCCACTGGGACTATTTACAGAAGGTGGGAACAGCTCCAATTTCTTCCCTCTCCAAGATCACTGACTAGAAAAAGCTAATTAAAGTCAAAGAAGAAGATAGAACAGCTCTGAGTGTTGTTCTGGTCTCCTGGAGTCTTCTCTCTTTCTCCCTGGGCCCCTACTTTTACATATTCTAAGGCAAAGTTTCTTAAGCTGTGGCTTGTGACCTCATAAGAGGTCACATAACTGAATGTGGGAAATTGCAAAAAAGTTGGAAACTGTAAAAAGTATCAAATTTTCTACCAATTATGTAAAAATAAGCATCCCTCTCATTAGCATGCAAACTTGCCTTCCTCTTTAATAAAGGGTAAAAATCATATATATCAAAGAATTGTTTCAAAATCAATTTCTTTATGATTCGTTATCAAGAAATGTTTGATTTGCATATCTGTTTTATATACCTATATACCTGGGGTAGCATAAAAATTTCTTGGACAAAAAGGAGTCCTGAGTGGAAAAAGTTTAAGAAGCCCTGCTCTAAGGGATGCTCCCTGACTGAGGCAGTACTGACAACTTTCCTTTAGTCCTCATCCCTCCCACAACTTTACAAAGAGGAGCCCAGTGGGGAACTTGGAGGTGAACTTGGGGATTCTTCCCCTGTTCCCTCGGGGCAGGTTAGCTTGGTACTTGTAGCACTAAACATGTTTGTTTATGGGAGAAGGGGAAAGAGAGAAGGAGGGGGAAGAGAGAGAGAGAGAGAGAGAGAGAGAGAGAGAGAGAGAGAGAGAGAGAGAGAGAAAGAGAGAGAAGAGGGGAGGGGAGGGGAGAGGGGAGAGAAGAGAAAAAAGAAGAGAAGAGAAAAGAGAAGAGAAGAGAAGAGAAGAGAAGAGAAGAGAAGAGAAGAGAAGAGAAGAGAAGAGAAGAGAAGAGAAGAGAAGAGAAGAGAAGAGAAGAGAGAGCAAACCTGGAAACAATTAATTTCATATGCACACTAGTCAAAGGAACATACTGAATGGAAAAATTACTCTAGGTGAATTTCCAAGCCACACTTAACTTGAAGATTATTTCTTCCTCTCTTCCCCATCTCTTTCTTCCCACTTCCCTTCTCCCAAACCACTTGATAGCTGATTCTTGCCTACCCAGACCCATTCAGAGTACAGCCCAGACCACCAGGAGATCCTTAGAGATAATCTAGCATGAACCATTCTCCCATTTTACAGATGCTGGAATGGAAGTCCAGAGATATTAAGTAATCTGCTCAATCACTACAGATAAGCAGCACCAAACCTTATTCACAGATGGACAGAGGGGAGAGAAGGGAAAGAAGAAAGAAAAGAAAAGAAAGGAAAAGAAAGGAGAGGATGGGAGGAGATGGGAGGGGATGAGAGGGAGTGGGAAGGGAGGAGAAGGGAGGAAAAGATTCTCTCCTAGATTTTTTTTTTGACTACGTAAAAGAGATCTTCCTTCCTTCCTCAGCCTCAATCACTGAATGGGTGTTGTCAGACTGAAGACCGTAGCTTAAAAAGACCAAGGTCTCTCACTGCACCAGGGCCTCCTCCATTTCTCCGGATCTAGATCTCTTCTGAATCCAGATGGCTCCGGAGGAGTTAGTGGGGCTGGTGACTCTGCCCAATCCTACCTCACTTCCTTCAATTTACTGACAAGTCATGGCAACATCTCCCTGATGTTGTGGAGCTCGTCAAGGGCAAATGGAGGTCTCTTTGAGAACGCTCCACTCTTTAGGCACGAGTAGGCAAATACATGCAGCCCTGATTTGTTGTTTTATTTTTGTTTTTGTTTTTTTTTTTTTTTAAGTACTACTGTCTCCCAGAACAAACCACAAATGGGGTGTGGTTATTTGTAATACAGTAGGACTCCTCCATACAAATCAGTAACAACTTGAAAGGCTCAGTTTAAAGAGAAGAAAAAATTAAAGTTGATAGAGAGACTTTTTGATTTAGGGACAACAGAGACCTTCTGGCCCAATGCTCGCATTTTACACATAAGGTAACTGAGGCCGCAAAAGGCCAATTGACTTACCCCTTTTTACCTAAGTAGTAGATGGAGGAATCAGGATTCAAACCCATGTCCTCTTACTCCTAATCCAGCACTTTCTGCTTGAGGACACTGAACAGTACTCAAGAAAGATCAGCTGGGCTTGGAGTTAAAGAATCAGTCCCTTCTATAGAAATCCACAAATAAGTCAGTTAAGCACTGACCTCCGTGTCCTCAACCACCTCTAGCACTGGGATTGCTAAATCATTTCCTCAGACAAAGAAGCAGAAATGAAGGTAAGAACCCAGCTCTGAAATCATTCTTGGATCCATCTTTCTCCTTAAAAGGTGGAGGTGGAGAGAACAGTCTGTACAAAGGCAACATAATGCCGGAGAAACTGAGGCAAGAGAGAGATTAGAGAGTATTTAATATTTTGTTTGAAAGGGAGAGATTTACTGGGACCAGGATTTGGTCCCAGGACTGAATGAGACAATGGTCTTCAAGAATCCAGCAAACAATGTGAGTTCTCAATGACCTATATACACGTGGTTAAGACACAAGGGGTAGAGTGAGGCAGGGGTGGAGTCAGGGTTCTGAGAGAGAACGGGACTCTGACAGGGTGAGGTGAGCCTCTGGAGATGGGGATGACAGAATCGGGGGAGGCACCCCAGAGATGGGGAGAGACATCTTGATAAGACAGTATCTAATATTCTGATAAGCTTGGGATGGGGAGAGTCATTTTAATATTCTAAAACATAGTTATCTTTTATCCTTATCAAATATGCTGATGATTAAGAGGGAGGGGAGGTTGCAGGATTGACCAGAACAATTAGGTCTCAATTCAGGGAAACTAAGATAGGACAGTTTGGGGAAACTGAGTCAGGATAATTAGGGAAACTGAGTCAGGACAATAAAAGAGAACTGTGACATAACAGCAAAAAGATGATCACTGGGATGTGATGTGTGAGGAAGAGCCTACAGGTTGGTGTGGTAGAATCAGAGCACCTTCATTTGGCTTTGGGGACTATAAAAAAATATTTTGATAAACTATATTTCAATTTCTAAAAGTCTCCTTTGTAATTCCTTATATTTTATTGTATGTATTTAAGGACATCTGGGAAAGAGCCTGTGGCCATCACCAGGCTGCCAAGGGGGTCCAGGACACCAAAAGTCCTCAGAATCCCTGAGCTGGACCCAGGAGTGCACAAAGACTGCCCAGATGTAACAAGGCTGGAAAAATAATGGAGGTAGGCCGGGCAGGCTCTCAAAAGTCAGATGGAGAAATTTGTCTTTTTTGTAAAGACAGCAATAGAAAGTCCCTGAGTGTTCCTGAGCAATTATGATGGAACAGGAAAATTCTGAATCAAAAGAGACTTGGTCTTTTTTTCACTCCCCTAACCTCTCTGCAACCTTTCTCCTCTTTGATTTTCAGGACTCTCTCTTCTGTCTCTCTGTCTCTGTCTCTCTGTCTGCCTCTGTCTCTATCTCTCAGTCTGTCTCTGTCTCTCATCTCTGTCTTTGTCTCTGTCTCTGTCTCTCTGTTTCTGTCTCTCTCTGTCTCTCTCTCTCTGTCTCTCTCTGTCTCTCTGTCTCTGTCTCTCTGTTTCTCTCTCTCTCTCTCTCTCTTTCTCTTTCTCTCTCTCTCTCTCTCTCTCTTCCCCCCCTCTCTCTCTGTCTTTGTCTCTCTCTGTCTCTCCCCCTCTCTCCCTCCCTCTCTCATCTATCTTTTTTTTTCCCTCCCTTCTTGTCTGCTGACTGCTGACCCCCCTGGCTTCCGATCAGACCTCCCCCCAAAAGTTTCCCCCACCTTCTGAATCCCAGCGCTTTCCCTGCTGTTATTCCTGCTTTGCTTGCTGTAGCTCACTCTGTATTTGCCCGCACGCTCTCTCCTCCCTTAGACCTTAAGCTTCTGGAGGGCAGGGGCTGCCTTTTCCCTCCTTTCACTCCCAGTGCTCAGGGCAGTGCCTGGCCCATAGCAGACGCTGGACAGAGGTTTATGCCTTGATTGACGCAGAGGTTAAGAGCTGAGGCAAAGGGAAAGGAAGCCGGAGCTCCTGATCCGAATGTTGACATCATCCAACTTAGCCTCCGAGGAGGGGGCACCTTTATTCTAAAGCTTAAGATGATGAAGAGCATGTTTTGCCAGAGGCAGTTTTAGCCACATTAATCTCTGGGCAGCTCATGGAAAGACCAGAGAGGATGATTGTGGACATTTAAATAAAACCACTGGGCTTGTGGACAGGCTCTGAAAAGCTTTAAAGAGCATTCAGCTCCTTCCTGGAAAATGCTAATTATCTGTTACCTAGAAAAGCAGGTAGGTCACTAAGGCCTGGGTGGGGGGGAGAGAGGGAGGAGAGAACAGCAATTTGATTTTCAATCCACACATATCAACACAAAACCGAATCTCCTGTGTAATTAGCCAGAATAGCTCTATGGAAGGGGAAAGGGAAGGAAGCCGCTGTCTCTCTTCCACCAGGCCCTGCCCGAATGCGTGCCCATTGATAATTCACATTAATCAGCCCTCTTTGAAAATGACTCAGCTGCCCGAGCTTTTCTTTCCAGGAAGTGATCAAGGCCTTCAGCAGAAAGTGGGGGGACAGACTGCTCTGAACCCAAAGTAGGCCGTGATTATACAAGGGGTAGAGAGCCCTTGCTTGGCAGGAGGGAGTCACTGCGGGGGGAGCACCCTGCTCAGCCCGCCCTGGGAAGCCTTTTTTCCTTTAAGCTTTCTGAGCTGAACAGGCTCCTAGAGCTAAGGCTGGACAGAACCCTAGAGATCTTGTACCCCACTTTCGAGCGGGGGAACACGGAGGCCTTTCCACAGTGGTTTGCCCAAGCTGGCAAGTATCTAAAACATAATTTGAACCCAGAGCCTCATAACTAATTCAGTGCCATATGTACTGTACAGGGGTCCTCAAACTTTTTAAATAGGGGCCAATTCACTATCCCTCAGACTGTTGGAGGGCCGGACTGTAGTAAAAACAAAACCTTGGTTTTGTGGGCCTTTAAATAAGGAAACTTCCTAGCCCTGGGGGAGGGGGATAAATGTCCTCAGCTGCCGCATCTGGCCCGTGGCTGTAGTTTGAGGCCCTCTGTAACCTTCTCAGGCTACTTTAATACACAGGGCAACAAGGCTTCACCAGGATAGCTAGGAAAATCTGAATTCAAATCTGATCCCAAACACTCGTAGCTGTGTGATCCCAGGCTAGTCACTTCTTCCTGTTTGCCTCAGTTTCCTCATCCGTAAAATGAACTGGAGAAGGAAATGACAAAACCGTTCCAGTGTCTTTGCCAAGAAAATCCCAAATGGGTCATCAAGAGTCAGACATGGCTAAATTGACTAAACAACAGGCTTCCTTCCCCCAGGATAAAATGCCGGGCCGGAAGTCTGAAAAAGAGAATTCAAATCCATTCTGAACTAGTTTACGTTACCCTAGGCAAGACATCACCATTTAATGCCTCCATTTGTTCGGTTGTAAAACGGGGATCACAACAACCACTTCTCAGAATCATTGTATCAAAAGAGATTATATTTCTAAGCGCTTAGCCCAGTCCTTGATACACAGTAAGTCTGTTTCCTTCTTTCCTTGGCGGCATAGTGAAAACTGGGTTTTGCCCATCTTTTCATCCCCATCCTGAGTTTTCCTGCAAGTTAGCAACTTAAGAATTTGGGAATTGATTTCTATTGCGATGCTCTCAAAACAAAAAAGACAAATATTGAAAGTGGAAAGACAAGTCCCCAAAATGCTAAAATATTGAAAACTGGGTTTTGTCCATCTTTTCTTCCCCACCCTCAGTTTTCCTGCGTATTTCCTGCATGTTATCACAAGAAGAATTTGGGAATCGATTTCTATTGTGATGCTCTTCAACAAAAAGGACAAATATCGAAAGTGGAAAGACAAGTCCCAAATACACTAAAATATCGATAGTAGCACTTATCATGATGACAAAGAACTGGAAACAAAGTAGGTGTGGATTAATTAGGAAAACAACACACACAATGATTAAGACAATGTAAAAGGAAAGAACAACAAAACAATATTGAATTCAAATTAATTATAATGACTAAGCTTGGCTCCAGAGGAGAGTTGAGAACATGGACATGGTGCCCCACCATTGCGTAAATGGAAACGACGTGTGTGGCTAGGATCATAGATCAAAAGTTGGAAACGGCCATCCAGTCCAACCCTGTCATTTTAATTCATTGTTAAACTGGGTTATTTCCTCTTTTTTAAACTCTGTTATAAGGAATAACTCAGAAAGGCAGAGGAATACTGTCAGAAATGAGTGGGCTATAAAAACAAGAGGCATTTATCAAAAACAAAACAAAACAAAACAAAACAAGGCTGAATGGGAGGGAGAGGGGAGGCCTGGCCTTCTATGGGAATTTAAAATGGCCAATTGGAAGGAGCGTCGGAATGTTGGCCGCCCAAGAGCTGGCTGCAGTATCTAAGTACATCTGAGGCTTGACTCAGATAGCTATCAGCACTTGCTGTTATCATACAAATGTTAGGTTGGAAAAGTAGATAAATTGATTTTCCATTCCTCTCATTCTGGCCTCTTCTTTTCCATTGACGCTGGAGCGACAGATCCCATTACTAACATAACAGTCTTTAATGCAAACATGTCATTTCACTCGTTAAAAAACAATCCTCCTTAAACTTATATAATCTGCTGAGCTTTCCCTGAATTCCATCCATAAAAAATAACAATGCAAGATTCTCCCCAAAAACATCACAGGCTCTATCACCTACCATAGGGAGGGCTTTTTTTTTCTTTTTTTAATCTCTTTCTCATAGTTTCTGAATTGAAACTAAAGGAAAGACAGTCATCTTACACCCAACTTCAAGACTCCAAGCAAGGTCAAAGGTCTAATTAACCCAGATTTAGAGCAAAAGGGATTTTGGACTTCCATCCTTTTTTTCTTTCCTTGGCACACAGTTTTATCTTCCAACAGAAAAATCATTAAACATTGAGTTAGACATATATTTCTACTATGTCTAACATATATTGGACTAGGGGAGTGGGAGAAGGGGGGAGGAACTGGAACATAAGGTTTTGCAAGGGTTAATGTAGCAGAATTATCCATGCATATGTTTAGAAAAACAAAAAAAGCTCTAATAAAAAAAAAAAGAAATAAAGAAAAAGAAATAGATTGGGGCGGGGGGGAGGGGGAACCAACCATTAAGTTGGAGAGAGAGGAATAAAGGGCATCTCCACAATCTGCACAGATCCATTGACAGGTTTTTTGTCCAAACTCACAGGCCTTTAAAAGAGAAATCAGGGTTCAAAAATATACAAATCTGGGAAGCAAAGCAAATGCCACATAGGGCAAATAATTAGTATTACGAATGCTTTGTGGGATAGATATCTGTCCAGAGTTCAAAAGCCCAACAGGTATGGAAAATACTAGCCTACAGACAGCATAATAAACAAGAAAACTGAGTTCAAATCCTTTCTCTGACACTTGTTCCTCTCGTACCTGTGGACAAATCATTTAACCTGATGGTCCTCAGTTTCCCCATCTGTGAGGTAAGGAAATTGAACTATATGACTTCTAATTCTCCTCCAGCTCTAAATGTGTGAGCCTGTGGCATGTCAGTGCCTTTAAGTCAAGATTTCTTAACGAACCTATTTTTTAAATATTTTGTTTTTTGAATCTATTTGTTTTCCTTGACAATCCTCTACGTTTTATTCTATGCATTGAAAACCATTATTCTGAGGAGTTGAAAGACTTCTCCAGATGTTGAAGACATCCATCACAAATAAAAGGTAAAGGATCCTGCATTAGAACCATCTTATTCCCCCAAAACCAATTTCTCTTCCTTCTCTTCACTCACATAGCCACCGGCCTAGTTCAGGCCTTTGTTACCTCTCACTCCACTCCTGTAATTGCCCTTCCTATTTGCAGTCTCTTCCACACGTCCTCTGGAGACAAGGCTGCCAAAATCGTATTCCTAAAGCACCAGTCTGATCTTGTTACTCCCTTGCTCAAAAACTTGCCAGAGCTTCCTATTACCTCAAAGAAAAATAAATAAATAAATAAAACATCGATAGCCTGGCATGTATGGCACTCCACTATCTGGCACCAATCCATCCTCCTGAATTTATTCCACATTCTTCTCTTTTATATTATTATTATATTGTTAACATAGCCTATTTTCCAGTCAAATTGGCCAACTAGCTGCTCCCCAAACCCTGCGTCTCATCTCTTGCTTCTATGGCTCTGAACAAGTGGTTCTCCCCACTCAGCTTGCTCTCCCCTCCTTATCATTTCTCAGCAGCCTTAGCTTTTTTTAAAGCTCAGCACAAGGTCACTTCTTGGGAGAAGCTTTCTCTGATTCCTCCGTACAGTAGTTAGTGCTTTCTCCCATTCTTGAATTCTCTTACATTTATTTATGTATTTATGTGCCTTATTCACTCCAGTCTCAATAGATTGGAAGCAGGGACTATTTCACCTTTGGCTTTGTATCCCCAGAGATCAGCACAGGGCCTGGCACATAGTCCGAACTTAAGAAATACTGGCTCCATTGAAGTAAATAAATTAAATTGGGGCACCTTGGTGATGCAAAGGATAGAGCATTGGACCTGAAATCAAGAATTCACATCTGGCCTCAGACTCTTACAAGTTATGTGATCCTGGGCAGGTCCCTTCACCCTGTCTGCCTCAGTTTCCTCGTCTGTAAAATGAGCTGGAGGAGGAAATGGTAAACTACTCCAACATCTCTGCCAAGAAAATCCCAAATGGAGTCGTGAAGAGTTAGACATGATTGGCCAAGGACAAAAGTAAATTAAAATAAAAGGAATGGGCAGGCTCCTTTATACCACCACTCTACCAGAAAGCTTGAAGCAAAGAACAAAGCCACACCCTTTCCATTATTCACACAACTATCAAGGAACCAAAGACCTCCCAGTGGCTTAAGGCCCAGCAGTACTCATGCTCTCCACTCAGTCCCTGGTAAACAGGAAGCTAATAGAGCTGCTAATACTTGAGAGAAGTCATTAAGACACAGTGGACTAAGAGTAATGATAATGGTTCCCATTTGCATGCATCAGGTTACCATTTTTTTTCCTTGCAAAGCTCAGCTGAGGCTGCATGAGGTTATTCTGCAGTGAATGGTTTGACTCTCCCTCTCCATATTTTGCAGATGAGAAAATGATGAAGTCGTTGAGCTCGGGTCTTGAAATTCAAGCCTCTGTTCTGCCACTTATCATGTAACCTTTGGCAAATGTCTTCCATGCAAGTTTCCTTATCTGTAAAATGAGGGGGTAGGATTAGATGGTGTCTAAGGTACCTTCTGCTTTAAAATACTTGATCTTATGGTTTTTAAGTCATTACAACTCTCTGTAACTCTCCATTTCCATCCAGGTCTTAATTTATGATTTTATGATCCTAATTGTTTCACCTGGCTGGGCCTCTGTTTCCCCATATGTAAAATAAAGAGGTCATTCATACTCAATTATTTTTAAGTTTCATTCTAGCTCTAAATCTGTGATCCTATAATAGTGCAGCACCCTTTCTGAGCTCATTCCTCCAGCTTGCACTGAAACTGAGTAGGGAAACTCCCAAAAAGGAGACAATCCTGTGAGTGACTACAGCGTGCAATATAAACTCATGAGCCCCCACCAGTGGGATTCCTTTTAACAATCAGCAAAATGTCAACTTAGGAGATGGAATCTATTATTATTTTATTAACAGCATCAACAATGACAATAATAATAGCTAATAGATATTATACTTTAAAATTTATAAATATTCAACATAAGTAATATTTATTTCATCCTCAAAACAACTCTGTAAGGTAGATATTTTTATTATCTCCATTTTACAGAGAAGAAAACTGAAGCTAAGAGAGATTAAGTGCTTTGCCCAGGTTCACAGGGGTAATATGTATCTTGAAATAGAATTTAAATTCTAGTCTTTCAGACTCAGGCATTCTTTCTACAATTCCATTTAGCAACGGATTTCCTTCAGACACCTGAGCCATCTTCTTCCTCAAAGACACATAGAGTTCAATCAAAAGAGAATGAATATGATCTTAAAGTGAAATAATACTGAGGTATACATATACTAAGGCAACTCAAAATCCTCAGACAGAAGAGTCTGGATTTTTTTTCCCCTTTAAAAAGTCTCCTTGAAGTTCACTATGGGGTGGAAAGTCAATGTCTAAGATATCAGACTTACTCCCCTGATAACATGGGCTGACTCCCTGCAAGTGTGATTTCTCCATTGAATGAGTGACTCAATGGGGCTTGTTCCTCCCAGGGCCTGTGGCCTTAGCTGGACAGGTCAGTCTGCCACTCTGCTGGGCAAGCCGCCGGAATAAACTGAACAACTGAGCTGCTACTGCTGCTGTCCTGGGTCAGGTAAGTCACTGGGCCGCTGCACTTATAAGAAGAGTCATTCCATGAGTTTTTCCATGACAATTTGTGTCCTGATGCAAGTTCATTGTCTTTACTGGACCTTTTATGTGTAATTGAGCTATTCAACTCTCAGACCTATTCTCCTTTTCTAAATAGCTTCATTATATCTGGAAGTACTTCCTTTTTACATTTCAAAGTTTTGGTCTTTTTTCCCTAAAAACCTTTAGTTTTGTTCAAAGTTAAAGGGAGGTACACACAATAAACATGTCAGCTATTGCTGTTATTTATTTAAACTTGGAAAGAGCTTTCCACAAAAATGTCCCAGGTATCTGTCCTGGACACTGTGCTATTTGCCAGTTGTTGCAATGACTTGGTTGTAGGCATAGACTGCGAGCCTGTGGACTAAGAAGATGATCCAAAACTAAGAGGGATGGAACACTCACTGGGTGATATTTGCAGATGCAAAAAGATTCTGGTAGACTAGGACCTTTGTCTGACTCCAGTAAGATGAATCTCTTATAAAATAATAAATAATATAAATAAAAAATGCAAATCATTTTCAATTTAATTTTGAATATATTTTATATATTAATATATAATTTATATTTATATATTATTTCTATATTATATATAATAATTATTATTTTAAATTTTAAAAAATATTTTTTATAAATAAAGACATACTCTAGGATTCAAAAACCACAACAACTTCATGGGTACAAAATGAGGGAGCTATGGCTTAATCACAGTTTTAGAAAAGACCTGAGTTGGTTTGGTTTGTTTGCAGTTGACAGAAAAAGGGAAAGGGGAGAATCCATTTAATTTTTGTTAGAATGAACTTCCTAACAATTAATTTTTGTTGTGTGCTCATTTTAGTCACGTCCAATTCTATGTGACCCATTTGGGGTTTCTTTGACAAAGACACTGGAGTGGCTATTTCCTTCTCTAGCTTATTTTACAGATGACAAAACTGAAGGAAAAGGGTTAAGTGACTTGCTTACAGTCACAAAGCTTGTAAGAGTCCGAGGCTGGATTTCACTCAGGAAGATAAGTCTTTCTGACTCCGTGCCCAGCATTCTATCCACTTCATCACATAGTTGCCCTCACAATTAACTGTCCAATTAATAAATGGGGATACCTCAAAGGAGAGTGGATTCCCCTCCCCCGCAGTGGATTTTAAACAAGGCTGAATGGATGGCCCTTTGTACCATATGGGATAAAGAGAATTTTGGACCAGGAAAAAGTTAGACAAGATGGCTTTTGAGATACCTAGAATCTACATTCTCCTCTGCTTACTTGCTATGAGGTAATCATGGACAAATCACTTTAACTATCAGTCTCATTTTCTTCTATGGGAAAATGGGCATAATAATATTTGTCTCAGGGGCTTGTGAGTCGTAAGAAAGCCTAGAAATATGAATGATCATCATCAACATCGGGGCCTGAGAGGATGGAGAGTTAAATAGATTGAGGAAATACTCAATGTTGATAGAGCCAGTTTTGCTCATTTTTTCCCTAGTCTCCAAGAGGGAGGGGGAATTTGGGCACCAAATCCAACCTTTTCCACAGGGAGATGTCATTGAGATGCTCAGTTCTGGGACTCAGACCCTCCATTCCCAGACTCCCATTCCCAGACTCCCTGTCTGGAGTGAGAATGACTCATAAGGGAACAGGACCTGAGAGAAGACAATTCCTTTCTGGTCACATAAAAGTGCCAGCTGATTCTTGTGTGTCCCCAGGCAGGAGATTTATTTAACTTTGCTTTAGTGGGGCACTATAAATGTTATCATATTCCTAGCTATAAAGTTTTGCAGTCCCTTTAAAGAAAAAAAAAACAGTCTTTTAATTCAGTTCACTGACTGCTGGCTACAGCAAATTCCTGAATTGATAATGTATGATGGATGAGAAGAGGTATCTCTTTTAATCAGCCATGTTTAATGTGAGTGAGAAGTCCTTTGACTTGAATTTTCTTCCCTTTATTTCCTTCCATCCCCTTAGCCTTACCTAACCATAAACTCTTCATTTCATGGGGCATGTGGGGAAAAAAAATCAAGGGAACACAGCTCAAGAGCTGGAAGAGACCACAAAGATCATCTGGTTCAACCATCTTTTTACAGCTGGGAAACCTGAGCCCCAGAAGATCAAGCAGAAGAATCAAAGCTATCTATGGTCATCTTTTAAGAAATGCTCTCAATCACTAGTGATTAGAAAAATGCTAAAAAAAAAAAAAAAAGAACATGAGATTTTCCTCACAGCTATCAGATTAGCTAATATGACAGAAAAGGCAAATGACAAATATTGAATGAGAAATAGAAAAAATTGGAACACTGTGGTTGGAGTTGGGAACTGACCCATTCGTTTCGGAGAACAATTTGGAATTGTGTCCAAAAGGCTATAAAACTGAATAAACCCTTTGACCCAACAATATTACTACTAGGTCTATATCTAAAGAGATCAAAGAAAAATGAAAAAGACTTACAGTGGCAAAGAACTGGAAATTGATTCCCCACCAATTGAGGAACAACTTAACAAGTTGTGACGTATGATTGTGATGGAATACTATTGTGCTTTTAAAAATGACCAAGGGGGTAGTTTCAGAAAAGCCTGAGAAGACTTATATGAACTGACCCAAAGTAAAGTGAGCAGAACCAGGAGAATATTGTACAGAGTAATAGCAACGTTGTATAATGATCCACTATGAATGACTTAGCTATTCTCAGCAATATAATAATCCAAGACAATTCTAAAGAATCCTGATGAAAGATGATATCCAAATCCGGGGCTGGAGGGGGAGGGGGGAGGTTGGAGGGGGGAACATGTTTGTTTTTTTTTTTTTTAACTTTGTTTTTCTTGGGTTTTTCTAATCTGTGTTTCATTTCGCGATGTGGCTGATATGGAATTATATTTCGCATGACTTCACATGTATAATCTATATCAAATTGCTTGCCTTCTCAAGAAGTGGGGAGGGAAGGAAAGGAAGGAGAAAGAATCTGGAATTCAAAATTTTTACAAATAAATATTAAAAATGTTTACATGTAATGAAGAAAAATAAAATAAAATAATTTTTAAAAGAATATAAGCTTGTTAAGAGCTGGGACATTTTCCTTTTTGTATTAGCATTCAAATGAGATATTTGTAAAGCACTTGATTGTACCTGGAGTATAATAGGACCTTAATAAATGTTTATTCCATATCCTCCTTCTTCTCAACATCCAGTATTATATCTAGCACATAGCAGGTCAATCAACAAACAAATATTAAGCATTTACTGTGTACCCAGAAGTGTGACTAAGCAACTGAGGATATTTAAAAACAAAAAGAAGAGGAAGAAGTGTTCCATAAATGCTTGTTGAGTACTTGACTGATAGAATTTGAGGAGAGTTAATGATTCATTTTAATTTTGGTATCCCCAGTTCCCAGCACACAGTAGGTATTTAACAATTGTATGATGATTAACTGTTATGAATCTATAAAACTTCAAATTTCAACTCAAATCAGGGTTACAATAATAATAGTTCACATTACTATAATAGAGCTTTAATATTTGCAAAGAACTTTACCAAGCAACTCCATTTGATCATAAGGTTGGCCGGATCATAGACTCAGAGGTAGAGTGGATCTTAGAGATCATCCTTTCATTTTATAGAAAAGAAATTGCAGTTGCGGGGAAAAACAATGACATCCAGGATCACACAAGTAATATTATCAGAGCTGGGATTTGAACTCCTGAGTTCAGAACTCAGCTCACTACCTATTTGACTTTTATTAAGTCAAGCAAATCCTCCAGATTCCATTTATTTATCTGTAAAAATATTGGCTTTTAAGGCCCTTTCGAGAGCCAAGGGATATATTTATAAAGAGAAATGATATAAAAACAAAGGGTGTCAATAAAAAATTTTAAATCAAATACAATTTGACTTACCTATTTTAGGTCCCTTTTGACCTAAACTGGTGGTCACAAAGCTCCACTAGCATTTAATTAAAGGTCTCATGGAGACAAATCTGGGGGCCCGCAGGCCTAATCCTAATGTTGAACTCTACCACAGATTAATCAGAAACACATTCATATTATCATAATTATAATAATCATGTGAATAGAATAATTTTTACATATTATACCTATTTGTGTCTAATGGTAGCCATCTCGAGGGTGAGGGTGGGGGAAAGGGAGGGTAGGAAAAAAGAAAAAAAGAAATTTACATGACAATTTTATTATGTATTTAAAAGGAATAGCAAGTTATGCATAGTAGATTTGTAGTTTTATGTGCAATCATCTTTTTTATGATTCCATGTTATGAAAATATTTGTTTTATTCCATAAATTAAAAATAGAAAAAAAAATAATTTAAATAAATAAATAAAGTACCTACTATGTGTCAGGACCCATGGGATGCACTGAAAAGATAAAAACAGCCCCTGGCCTCAAGATGTTTACATTTTTGTGGGGGAGAAAACACATACATAAATGGGTAAATAGAAGATCTGTGCAGGGGAGGCAAGAGGGGAAGGTATCAGCAGCTAGGTTCTGGGGAAGGTCTCATGCAGAAAGCAGAGGGAGAGCCTGACATCCATCATCCATTTCTTTTCATTGACTCTCTCCCCATACTGAGAACGCTCTCCCTCTCCATCTCCAACCCTTCTTTCCCAATCCCAGCTCGCAATTCTAGCTTTCTTCCTTCAGATTACTTTCCACCTATCTGTACAGACCTAGTCATTTGCATGTGGTTCCCCACTTTGGATTTTGAATTTCTTGAGGGCAGTGACTTTGTTTTATGTCTTTTTTTTGTTTTTCTGTTGTCTAAAATAGTAAGTCATTTAATCCTATTTGCCTCAGTTTCCTCACCTGTAAAATGGAGAAGCAAATGGCAAGTCACTCCAGTAATTCTACCAAGAAAAAACTGAAAACGACTGTAAAACAACAAAATGCTCTCCGACTCAGTCTGAAGGGAGACTGGTGATCTGGAGAAGTAGACATAAAGAGGTCCAGGCGTGGAAAAGATCCTCCAAGATCTTTGTGGCTGGGAGCAATACCTTCCCTCCCTCCTCCCAGAGGGTCCCCTCCCTTCACTTATCATGAATACAAAAACACAAGACAGCCCTAGGACCCCACAGCAATTCTCCCCAGCCAGTGTAATGAAAAACTTAATTGAATAATCATTCTACATAAATAGATTTTATATGAGCTTCCCTTTTGGAGGGAGGTGGGGTGAGGAAGGGGGAGAGCTGGGTGATTTATCACTTTGAATGTAATAATGGCTTTCCCAAAGCACCCAGCAGGTGGGTCTGAGTAGGCCGGAGCCTGCTAGAGGAAGCTGTGGACTCACTGAGAGGAGGGCTGTAGCCCAGGTGTCTCATAATGGCCTGAAAGATGAGTCAGAAGATGACTCCAGTAATATTGGGACCTTCTCTTTAATAAGGGACTCTGGGACTCAAGTTTATGGAATGGTATGGGGCAGGTCTTTTCAACCATTAGGGGAAATTGTGAGGTCACCTAATGCAACAAAATTAATCAGGCTGGACTTGATGTCAGAAGTCCTGGGTTCAAGTCCTGAATCTGTTAATTACTACTTGTGTGACCCTGGACAAATTATTTCAATTCCCTAACCCTAACCTTCTCAGAAAAAGAGAAGAACCTAATTAGCTCCTATTTCAGCCGTAAATAGTGGTGGGAATTGCAGATCCTGAGTGACTCAATGCAACCAGACTTGATACTTCTAAGGTTCCTTCTTCCTCTAAGTCTGTGATCCAAAGAAAAGCTATAATGATGCAAGATGATCTAATGATTTTTAGTAGCTAGAATATATATGTACAATATATAAATATAAAATGTATTGTGTATATAAATACCCACAAAGGGATGAGAAAGAAGAGGAGGAGGAGGAATAGAAGGAAGAAGGAAGAGAAGGAAGGGATGGGGGTGGGGGAGAGTGAAAACATTAAGATTTGCAAACCACTTCACATACATTATGTCATTTGATCCCCACAACAGCCCTGGAAGGTAGATGCTATTATGGGAAAACTGAGGCAGACAGAGGTTAAATGATTTGCCCAAAGCCACACAACTAGTCCAGTAATTGTCTGAAGCAAGATTTGAACTCAGTTCTCCCTAACTCCAGGTCCAGGGCTCTCCCCGCTGTGGTACCCAGCTGCCTTGGAGGGGAGTGCCTAGGGTAAAAAAGAGGAAACCATACTTCCCCTAATAAAGTTGCTGAAGCATGAAAGCACAAAGCTCCGGTTATACATGGAGTCAGTCTGTGGTCCTTTGGGAAGAGCCTGCCTTTCTCTGGACAAGTCTGGCACAGAAAGGGCAACTGGACACAGGCCGGACCCAGGACTGAGCAGGTAGGAGGGAGTAGAGAGGGCGGCATTTGGGAGGTTGCTCATCACTCTTTAATCGGACTCATCCCTGATTCTTTTCTCTCCCTGACTCCTCACATGCCAACTACTGGTAGCCACTTCCCTCCCCCCACAGCATCTCTGACATCCGTCCCCTGTGTCTGCTCACGGCCCCACCCCCCTCACGCTAACCACTGTCACCCCTCACGTGGACCGTTAGATGGTGAACAAGTGAGAATGTTCAATAATTTCAAGAGGAGGAGAAGAGAGAAATGACATCTAAGGGGATCAGAAGAGGCTTCCTGAAGGGGGATTCTAAAGAAACCGGGATTCTGAGAGGGGAACGTGAGGGGGACGTTCCAGTCGTGAGGGAGAGCCGGGGCCCAGCAGGAAAGGGGGGACATGGGAATGGACCCGCAGCCACAGGGACACGGAAGACTCCCACTGGGCTGGGATGTGGAGCATCGGGAGGGGAATAACGTGATGGAAGTTTGGGAATAAACCCCTCTGCCAAATTCTCTAAGCGTCCAAATGTCCCAAAGCATCTCTCCTCCTCACACTCCAAGGGTGATAAATATGAAACTTAGACTGTAAGTAAAGTCACTTCTAGCTGCGTGTGAGCAATTTAACAGCATCTGATGCGTGAAAGTTTGTCCTCACAAAAGCAGGGCTGCAAGGGAAGGGAGAACACAGCCTATTATTACAGTATTACAAATATATGTGTATGTGTTTGTAAATACACACATACATGTAATATACTATATATACCCATACATATGTGCTCAATTTATATCCTATAGAATAAACATACGTACATATAATATCCACACACATCCATATAGTATCAACATACATACATACAATATATGTTCATATATTATAAACATATAATATACACATAATAGGATGTGTCCATGCGTGTGGCATATGTACACATGTGTGTAACATGTATATATACACATGTGTGTTGGGGGGTTGTTTTCCAAAAAACAAAACCTTTGCACTACAAGGTTATTTTCAATAGCAAGCTCTTCCATTTAAAATATGACTCTGTTTCTACCAGGATTGAAACCAAGTGAACCGTAAACCAGAATGAATCATGGTAATTTGCTGCAACCCAAACTGAACCAGACCCGGTATGATTTTTTTTTTATCTTTTGCTGAACCACAAAGGTTTTTTTTTGTTTGTTTTTTTAAAGAACCCAGTGAGTCTATTCGAACTGGAACTAATAAATCTATATATTTTCAAAAACTATCGAACCAAAAAAAAAAAGATCCAAATAGTCTTTGAAATGAACCTGAAATGAACTGATATTTCATTCTACACAAGTCCGTGATTTACACACTGTGTGGTGCAAAATTGACTTACACAATTTTCCAGGAACGAGTCTATTGCATAAGGGAGAACTACCCAGGCCCTATGTCAAGGTTAACACAGGCCCTCTCCATGCTTGAGATTCTGACATTCAAGAGAATTGGGTTTGTGGAGCTGTTATGTGGTAAGAGAATTAGCCTTGCCTGACTTGGTCCCAAAGGGCAGAACAGGGGCAGCGGGGAAAAGAGACAAGGAACGGGTTAGGCTTAACAATGGGGAAAAACTAGAGCTTCCCCAAGGAGCTGTCCCAGGAGGTAATGAGCTCCCCATCGCTGGAGGTTTTGGAAAGAAATTGGACATCCACTTCTCAGTGACATTGTAGGGGAGATTCCTATTCCCAGATGTTATTACTGGATGATATGATCGCTTCCAAGATCTCTTCCAACTCTGAGAATCTCTAGCAAAATTAAAGCTTTAGACAAGATAGTTCCTGAGGTAATTTATTAAAGATAGTCCATATAGTTCTAAAGACATCCATCAGCTGGACTATATCTGAATTTAATTCCATAAAAGGAAGCAACAGGAATTTGTTGGGTTTTTTTTGGTCTTTCACAGTCTACTTTGTGAGAATTATGAAATCCACATCCATCTCCTAGAGTCTGCTTTTAAAGCCTTATCCAATTTCTAAGACAGACATTTGGAGGAAGAATAAATAGTGACCTGTTGTACATCTGTCAGTGAGGGGTTCACCTGCTTTGCCAAACATTCTTTGGAAATCACTTAGAATAATTGAATTTTAGAGACGTAAGATCATCAAAGTGGAAGAGGCCTGAACACGGGGCAGCGTGGCAAAGGCCCACGGTCCCTGCTTCACTCTGGAGGCTTCGCTAGAGAAGCACTGCTTAGTGCTTGAAAGATGCCCTGTCCTGTTGACTCAAGGCCTGTTCATTGTACCCAATCTCGATCCACTGGCCCCTTCCCTCCAAAGGGCAATGTCCTGACAGATTGTGCAAACAAGGTGATAAATGAGATATGGAGTTCTTCCTAAGAATTCTGGCACAGGGGATGTTGCACAGTGGCTGCTGGTATCCCTAAGTCATGCAAAGAAGCTGGGATCTGGGGCTTGTTCTTAATTATTACTTTTGATATGTTCATGGAAAAAATCCTAAAATAAATAAAGAGAAGTTATTAGCAAGAAGAGGTAGGATGTAGATGATTGGAAAGAAAGGGATAGTGGGGGTAGGGCTCGTAATAATCCCTCTTTCTTTCAGATTTCTCTAGCTGGCTTTAAGGAGGTGTTGTGGAGGGAAGGAAGGGGAGAGTCTTCAATAATCTAGCTCTTGTGAAGTCGGCTCTCCAAACTGGGAAATGTGTTTTCCTACTAAGCTGTGTTTTCTTTGTATAAACCCTCACCAAACAAGAGCTGCCATCGAAGTACCGGATCATCAAATGCTGGAGTGGAAGGGATGTTGGAGGTAGCTTGGCCCACTGTGCACTCCAGAGGTAGCAAACAGGCTTGGGGGTGGAGCACAACATGGGCCATCAAGACCTCCTGGGAAAGAAGCAGGTATTCAGCCAGTTTTTCCCTTGATTGATCCATTGAGCAAACTCCAACAGTGTAGTTGGGGAGAGAGTCGGGAAAGTGAATGACAGGTGAGGCTCTGTTGGGCGGTGGTTGGTGATTTTCCCCCCTCTGTCTTCCTTAAATTCTTGGTAGAAGTAAAGTTTCTAATGAGGGAAACCTGAAATTTGGGAACCAGTCAAGTGGGCAGCTTTGACACTGATTGGCTGAGAGACTGTGGAAGAGAACTATAGAGAAGGATGGAGAGATAGGGAAAAGGGGAAAAGAGAGGGAAGGGGTTGGGATTCAACCAACTATTATTGAGGCAGAACTTATTCCTCCCTAGAGCAAAGTGACTTTTATTTTGAACTATTATAAAGAATTGTACCTTGAGATGATATGTGGTGGAAAGGATTCCAAGTCCCACTTTGAATACAAGATTATGAGTATTTGATGATCCAGCCCGGCCATCCCATAGATCCCCACAAATTGGAACTCCATTCTCCCCGAGGTCTACAGGGAAGCAAATCCATCCACATGCAGGCCCCTCCGGCCTTCTGTTCCAAGGACTGTATGTTACCCGCACCCAGGGAGATTAGGAGGAACAGTCGACATTTTAAGAGCAGAACTAGGAGAAGGTGAGGTTATTTAAAAATATATTAGATGTGTAAGACTTAGAAGGAAAAGGTGGTCAGTGAGGAAAAAGGCTTCAGAAAGATCGGGGGAAAGGAAGGCTGAGGATGGGTCGGGAAATTGGGCGGCTTCAAGATCGTGCAGACATGCAAGACAACTTAAGTGAGCGTAGTACTGGAAGCCAGATTGCAGAGGGGTTTATTTTGAAAATAATCCACTATTTAATTGAATTTAACTGCTTTGTTTGCTCAGCTTGGTTTCTTTGCACAGATACAGCTATCGACTTCAGGAAGGTAGTTAAGAACAAAAGGTTTTCCCAGAGGAGAGAGTGGCTTCTCCTTTGATAGAGATCTTTAGAAATGGGACCTGCATCTTTGATCTGCAAGGGCTCCAGGGATAAAGCCGGCTAGATGAAGTGTCAGGGATCTCTAAAACACGCATTGGACCCTTTCCCTTCTGTGTGTCTGAGTTGGGTAGCCATACTTTTATAAGGAGGGTGGTAAAAGGATATTGAGGTCAAATAATGAGACTGGCGGCAGCTCTCAGAAGGCCCAGTGAGGGGGCAGGAAAACAAAAAAATAATCCTCATGCCAGGATGGTAGAAGACCACCAGGGATGAAGACTGACTACTCAATGGAAGAAAATGCATTACTCCAGATGTCAGCACCCTGGGGCAAAGCCACAGTGACCCCACCCTAGTTATATAACTCCATTCCTGACAAAGGAAATTAGCCTGCCTGCTACTTCTGCTACATATTTGGGAAGGGAGGATGGTTGCCCACAAATGAATCAAACAATCTCTCAGCCTTTCTTCTAGCACTCTATTCTCTGCTCTGTACTCCAATTGTTATATGATTATCTAATGAAGAGACAAATACAAGGAGGTTAGACTTTTGTGTACTCAAATCAGCAAAGATGTTATTAGCTTCCAGTGAGATGCTATAGTCCTAGGAAAAGAACGAGGATTGCGTTTTATAGCCTTATAAAACCTCACCGACATATAAGGAGACTATTCTAGGAAAAACTAAGGAGTCAGGCAGTACCATGAGAGTTAATGACCAGTTTCCATCTCCATCATAAACCCCAATTTTCAAAGGTTTACAATGCAGATCTCTCAATTTTGCCTTGGGTCTTAGCTTCAGCACTTCAAGTCTCTCCCTAAAACAAGCAAGACTGGCACAATCATTCATTCATTCATCGATTCAATTACAATAAATTCAAAAATTATTTACAAAGCCCCATCTGTGGGCCAAATATCATGGGAGGCAATGGGAAAATAAAAAGGAAACTTCCCTTCCTTCACAGGGCTTGCCTTCTATTGAAGAAAAATAATACATACACAGATAAGTAAATTCAAAACGGATGCAAAGTAATTTGGGAAGGGGTATGAAGAATTGGGGACACTGAGGCAAGAAGGTAGCGCAACATAAAGCTGAGGAGGGAAGGCATTGCAGGGGTAGATGGAGAATGAAAAGGCACAGATGCAGAACACTGTATATGACAGGTGTAATCATAGATGTAGAGGTGGAAAGGGTTTCCTTTATGGTCCTTTTACAGATGAGGAAACTGAGGCATCATTAAATGACCTATCCAAGGTCATATAAGCAGCAAGTATCATAGGTGATAGGAAGCTACCAAAGGTTCCCAAGGAAAGAAATGACAGAGTAGATGAACATTGAGAATGTCAATGTAGCAGCTATGTGAAGGATGGATTGGAAATGGGAGAGGCTTGAGGGAGACCAATTAGGAAGCAAGAGTCCAAGAGAAAAGTGTTAAGGATTTAAATCAGGGAGATTATGTTGGGGTTTTTTAAAGCTTTTTATTTTCAAAACATATGCATGGATAATTTTTCAACACTGACCCTTGTAAAACCCTGGATTCCAAATTTTCCCCTGGGAGATTATGTTGCGAGGAAAAAGAAGAGGAATGATGTCACATTAATTCAACAAGCAGTTAGAAAGTTAAGCGCCTGAGTGCCGTTGGGTGCCAGCAAGTGCTAAATATTTAGGTTGAGACGAAGGACAATAGTCTTTACTCTCAGCTTATAATCTAGTAGAGGAGACAACATTCAAACAACCACGTACAACAATAAACATGTGGGAAAAATCAAAGATCTTAGAGGGAAAGTGCTAGAATTAAGGGGAAGAGGGAAAGATAACTTGCAGAAAATGGGATTTGAGCTGAGATTTCAAGGGCAAAAAAGTAGGAGGCGGGGGAGAGAGAGAGAGAGAGAGAGAGAGAGAGAGAGAGAGAGAGAGAAGAGAGAGAGAGAGAGAGAGAGAGAGAGAGAGAGAGAGAGAGAGAGAGAGAGAGAGAGAGAGAATTTCCAAGATGGAGAAAATGTCTTATTCAAGGAACAGCTCAAAGACTATTGTTATAGATGGTACTATAGAGTCAGGAGTAGGGTGTAAGAAAACTGGGAAGGGGGGAGGGCTTTGAAAGACAGGATTTGATATTTGCTCCTGCGGGCATTTATTAAATAGGGCAGTGATACAGTCAGATTGTGCTTTAGGAAAATCACTTTGACAGGTGAGTGAAGGATGAACTGAAGTGGGAAGGTTTGAGGGAAGCAGCTGGCCATTGCAGCTCCAGGGATGAGGTAAGGAGGGCTGGCACCAGAAGAGAAAGGGAAGATAGAGAAGAGATAGGAAGGTAAAATCAGCATCAAATGGGAAGGAGAGTGATGAAAATGAGGAAGGAGGCAAGGATGACAACTGGGTTATAAGTCTGAGTGACTGAGAAGATGTCAGCGTCCTCAGTGGTAATACATTAATTAGGATTTAAGGGGGAAAATGATGAACTTAGTTTTGAACATGGTGAGTTTAAGACCTCTACAAACACATTTTAAGATATC
The DNA here is from genome assembly GCF_016432865.1 of Antechinus flavipes. Classification (NCBI taxonomy): domain Eukaryota; kingdom Metazoa; phylum Chordata; class Mammalia; order Dasyuromorphia; family Dasyuridae; genus Antechinus; species Antechinus flavipes. Next base: position 20,200,238 of record NC_067401.1, read on the forward strand.
CAATAGACATTTAGAGATGCCATCATGGAGGTCCAGAAAGATGTCTTATTGTTGTTGTTGACTTTCCATGACTCCTTTTGGGATTTTCTTACCAAAGATACTGGAGTGATTTGCCATTTTCTTCTCCAGTTCATTTTACAGATCAGGAAACTGAGGCAAACAGGCCAGGGTCACAGAGTGTCTGCGGTCAGAGTAGAACTCATGAAGATTCCAAGCCAGTGGTCAGCCCACTGTACCACCAACTGTCCCCTACATACATAAGTTCAAGATATCCAGTTGGAGATGCCAGGTCAAAATTATCTTCATAGAGATGATCATTGAGTCCACAGGAGCTGACAAAATCACCAAGGGAAACTGTAAAGCAAAAGTTCTTAAACTGAGGGTTGCGATCCCATGTGGGCTCTCGTGAATGAATATGGGGATCATGAAATTATGATCTGGTATCAGTAAATGTTTGATTTGTATAATGATTTTATATACCTAAATATCCAGAATCACATAAAAATTTCTCAGATGAAAAGGTGTCTGAGTGGGAAAAGTTTAAGAAACTCTGGTATAGAGCAATGGTGTCAAACTAATAGAAAAGGGGATTCCTCCTTAAGATATATTGACATAGGAAATCACAAATGAACATTCTCTATGTTGTTTTGTATTTTTATTTATTTCATTAGACATTTAATAATTATATTTTAATCGGGTTCAGGTCACACTTGAGTTTTGCCATAGACATGTGACTTGTGACTTCCCGATAGAGGGAGAAGAAGCCCAGGACAGAGCTTTGGGGGATGCACATATTTAGTGACTATGACCTGGAAGAAGTGAAGAAAAAGTGAGGAAAAAAACAGCAGAGACATAAGGAAAGAGAGCAATGCGTGGAAACGCCAGGAAAAAGGTGCTCGACCATGTGAAAAATCCGAGCAGAGGTCAGGAAAGGTGGGGGGATTCAGAAAAGGCTATGAGATTTGCCAATGGAGATCAGATTTTGTGGTGATCGATTCAATAAGATTTCACAACTGCCCAGGTAACAGGAGAGCAGTGATAGTGAACAGCTGAGGCTGCAGATCTGAGAGACTGGAAGTACAGCATGCCCTTGACAGATACAGAATTAGCAAAGAGAGTGGATAGGACCCTAGATCTGGAGTCCAAGGATCTGTATTCAAATCCAGTCTCAGACACTTACCAGCTGTGTGTAACCCTGAACAAGTCACTTAACCCTGTTTGCCTTAATTCTCGGGAGAAGGAAATGGCAAACCACTCCAATATTTTTGCCAAGAAAACCCCATATGGGGTCATGATGAGTCAGACATGACTGAATGCTCCAACAGCAACAAGAAAAATGAATTCCATCTTAAATAGGGTGAGTCTGAAATGCCTAAGGGGCATCCAGATGGAAATATACAGCAGCAGCTGGAAACGATCAACTGTCTCCACGGAGAGGTAAGGGCTGGATGTATAGATATAGGAATCATCTGGGTAGAGATGGTGATTGGGTGGAATCGCCAAACAATCAATAAGCATTTATTAAGAAGCTAATTTTATGCTAGACACTAGAACTGGGCTGAAAGTACAAAATGAGCTCATTCCCACCAAGAGCCACAGTACAGAGAAAAGGACCAAGGACAAATAACTGGCAGGTAGTGGATGGGTCGTGCATAATGACCCTGAAAAGAAGGCAGAAGAGCATCAGCCAGGAGGCTGGGAGGAGAACTTGGAGACAGTGTCATGGCAACCCAGGAAAAAGGAAATAACCGTGTCAGATGCTGAAGAGAGATCAAGAAGAATGAAGACTACCCAAAAAAAAAAAAAAAAAAAAAAAAAGGTCATGGGACTTTGCGATCAAGAGATTGCTGGTTCCTTGGATGGTTCCCAAAGAGTCCAGCAGCGTTGTCTACTCAACCCAGGCTCATCAAGCACCTCGTGTGCACCTGCCCCAGTGTAAGCACTTGGAGAGAGAGCTACAAAAAGGTATGATTGTGGTCCCTGACTCCCAAGCGCTGGCAGCCACTGGAGATGCATCCACTTGTAAGTAAAATATAAGCTAAGTGCCATATGAATAATGCATCTTCAAGCCAAATGCTTCTTCTGAGAGGCTTTACAAAGTCATTGTGTTTTCATTGTCTGACCAAGGATGCACTTGTTTTAAGTGCTGAGATGCTGTAGACACTTAGCCTTCTGTGAGAATTGAGCCATTTGATTTAAAGAGATAAGCTGCTTTTTTCCCCCACAGCCAGAACAATGTCAGAATATTTTAAGACTTGCCCACTCCAAGAGCTCATTGAGGAAATGTATGATGAGGAAGAGAGACAAGCTGATCATGTGGCAAGAATGAGAAATAACAGATGGATGGTCTGTGTGCAGCATGGACACCCGGGGAATATTAAAAAACCGAGGAGGCGTTCTCCAGCATACTGGGTGAGCCACCGAGGAACCGTGAGACGGCATTCAATTGGGGTTTCAATGTTGCGATGGCTGTTTGCTACCCACGTGACTTTGTTAAGTCACTTGAATGCTCTGTGCCTCTGTTTCTTTTTCTGTAAAATAAAGTCAGACTCGGGTCTCTCCCTGCTCTAGGGCTTCATAGACCATGTGGAGGGGATCGTGGGAGAACACACATGAGAACCACACACGGTGAGTGTGGGTTGGCGAAGGACCCCAAACTGAAGACCCCATACCCATGTAATTATTTCACAGAAGTATTTGTAAGCTCATATCCAAAGTAAATGACATATTGGGGGAGGGATATGGGCACTTTCAGGTATTATGATGTAGTAGAAAAAGGGCCGATGATCAATTTGGCTAAACCCAGCCCTGGCTTGTGATCCCGATATTGCCACGAATTTTCTGGGTGACTCTGGGTGCATTCGGAGCCTCTATGGAATGAAGGGGTTCATTGGATCACAGATTGAGTGCTGAAAGGGAGTTAAAGGCCAGGTAGTCTCATCCCTTCATTTTACATTTGAAGGAACTGATTTTCACTAAGAATCATGGGCTCACAAATTTAGAGATTGACGCCATCTCAAAGACCTCCCTGTCCAAGTTTGGGTATACACAAGGTCACATGGGCAGTAAGGGACAGAAACGGAACACAGGTATATGTGTATGTGTAGTTACACACATACAGGTACATATTTATATATAGTGTGTATGTATATCTAACTTTATGTGTGCATATATATAAGATTTATGTTGTACATTTCTATAGATAACATGTTTGTATATACATGTGTATGGTTTTATATGCACAAATATACATAGATTGCTATGTAAATACAGCCCCAGATCAAATTGGCTCTCTTGGCTGCCATATTGCATGAGTCAACAACTTGATATGGAGCCAGAAAAGCGAATGCTCTCTTAGAAAACATTAAGAGAAGCTCAGCTTTCAGGATCGGTCAGATGATAGAACCCCTGCCCTTTGCCTTGGTCAGAACCCAACTGGAGGGTCAGAGTCAGTTCTGGGTACAAGAGTGACATTGATAGCCTGGAGAGTGTCCAGAGCAAAGCCTTCAGGATGGAAAGGAGCTTTCGGTCTGTATCGCGTGAGGATCAGAGCCCCTGCTTAGCCTGGAGACAAGATTTGAAGGGTTCATAACAACTGTGTTCAAATATCTACTAAGATGGCATGTGGATTCTCCTTGTTGTCTTTGAGCTCATAGAGCAGAACAAAGACCAACAGGTAAAAGTTGCCAAAAGGCACAATTTCTAATAATGAGAGTACATCTCCAGCAGAATGACTGCCTTCAGAGGCACTGAACTTCCAGGTCTTGGAGAAGCAGCATTTCAGCTCTCTAGACCAAAGTTCCTCTTTCTGTAAAATGAAAGAACATACTGGTGGATCTCTAATTAGTTCTTAATCTATGATCCTATTCATAATCCACCCGTTTGCTTCTCTAGAATAAAACACATTTCTCTCTTTAGCTTTTAAAGTCCTTTGAGAGCCCAGGCCCAATCTAACTTTCCTTCCATTTGCCATCTAGATAAATTTCAGTTTTTTCTCTCTCCTTCACTTTAACATTCCATCTCCCATCTCCATTCCCCTAATTCCTAGAACACAGTCCCACCTCCAACTGGAATCTCTCAAAGAAGAGATTCCTTCAAGACCCACCAGCTTCTAGGTGATACCTTTGCTGATTCCTCCAACTTCCAGGGATGGACTCCCCTGTCAAACACAGTGATGTCATTTTGGTCCTTCTCCTTTACAAAGGATAATTACCACCTTGAATTAACTCCCTCGTATTTTTGTCTCTTAGTTCCTTTCCCACATATGCTGTATGTGTTCATGCTTCCTTGGCTCCCACATGAGAATGTAAGCTTTTTGAGAGTTGAGAACGTCCCATCCAACATCCCCAGTGCCTAGCACAATGCTTGACACATAATGGCCATTTAATAAATGCTCCCTGATTAGTTAATAAGCCAGATTGACCCATTTTGAGAATTGTTGTAATGGGAATTGTTTTTCTGGTATAAGCCACTGCGATCCCTTTTCCTTTCTCAAACTGTGAATCTGTGACCCTCCTGCCCCTGTCTTCAAATGTCCAATTCTATCTATTGCTTCGACAAGACTTGGACTTAATAATATCCAGACGCCCTTCCATTCCAAACATCCTAGGCTGCAGGATTTCTCATTTGTTTTTCATTGCATCCTACCTACAGCACCAGAGAGATGACATCACATGAGGAAAGCTTAAAATTTTTAAGATGGAAGAGGGAAGAGGAAAATACCAAGTCAGTGATTCAGTGGTCACAGAAAGAGGAAGACACACTCATCATGTTTGCAGGAACCTAGGATCACAAATTTAGAATTCAGAAGGGCCTTCAGGGTCATCTCCTTGACAACTCTTTAACCACTTCCCCCCCCCCCTCTGGTTTTACGCTTGTTACATCATTGGCTAAGAACAGAATGGCACGTGGGGCAAACTTAGATAGCTATTTATAAAGGAAATGGTTAGGTATGCAAGTATAAGTATAGAACTAAGTATAAAATAGTACAGAATTATAGAAGTGTGTATGTATGTGAGAAAGAGAGAAAATGGGAGAGGGAGGGGGGAGGAAGAGAGAGAGAGAGAGAGAGAGAGAGAGAGAGAGAGAGAGAGAGAGAGAGAGAGAGAAGGATAGAGAGAGGGAGGGAAGGGGAAAAGAAGGGAGGGAGGGAGAGGGGGAGGAGGGAAAGAGACAGAGAGGGAAATAGAGAAAAGAAGAAGGGAGGGAGAGAGAGAAGGAGAGAGGGAGGGAGGGAGGAAGGAAGAAAGAGAAAGAGTATAGACATCTAGAATTCTAGGATCATAAGGACCATCAGTCAGCCACAAATCTTTATTAAACACCAACTTTGTACTTATATGCTAGCACTATGCTCATATAAAGAATATATAAAGGACATAAAGAAAGGCAAAATAGAGACCCTGATCCAAGGCAAGATGTGTCCAGGTCCGTGCTCTATCCATACTTATGTCAAATGCTCTGATGTTTCTGAAGAGGGAATTGTAATGCTCAGGGAAGTCCAACTAGAGAAAGCATTCTAGGGGAACACCTCAGGCATTTCTACTTGGCTGGAGATCATTGAACTTTTTTTATCAATGACTTCATTAAAGGCACAGATAATATGTTTAGCAAGTCTGAAGATAGCATAAAAGTGGGAAGAATAGTGAACAGCTTAAATAAGAGTCGGGACTCAAAAAGAACTGGGACAAGCTGGACCAATGGCTCAAACAAAATGTGATCAAGTCCTACTCCTGAATTCAAAAAGTCAATTTCCCAAGCATGGCACAGGGGAGGGATAGTCTTTATGAGAAAAATATCCAGGAGTTTTTAGCGGACGGCAGACTTACTATGAGTCTACAGTGTGACATAGAAACCGGCACAGCTAAAACAATCATAGGCAGATCTCATAAAGGCATGGATGGAGTCCAGATGAGAAGGGATAGTCTTCCAGCCCTCTGCCCCTGAGCAAACTGGACCTGGAATGGGGCGATCAGTTCTGGGTGCTCCATTTTAGGATGGACAGTCCCAAGTGGAAGAGCTTTCAGAGAAAGGCAGGTGAGGATGATAAGGGAATTCAAAGGTATCCAACTGAGTCTGGGGTTAAAGGAGCTAAGAATGTATATGTGAAGAGATTAAGATTTAGGTATATTAACCTAAATTAATATATTAATATTATATATATATATGTTAATATATATAAATTAATATACTGGGCATATTAACCACCTTCTCATGCATTAAAGGGTCATGGAATGGCTGAAACAAGGGTCATAATAACTCAGATAAATATTGCCAAGAGGCAGATATAGGGGCTTCTGGTATACCCATCTGCCTGTGTATCTTCCAAACCAGAATCTTCTCTTTGCTGCCTCCCAGATGAAGGTCCCCAAAATGTTCTGGACCCAGATATTAGAGTCAAGAGCTCTAAGAAAACAGTCAGGATCACAGACCTGAGGGAAAACTTTAAGAGTGAGCACAACTCAGCCCAAGGCATTCGTGTGCCTCAGGCTAAATGTGAAAGTTGTATCCCCCTGCATTTGAAAATCATACCCGCTGGGGGCTGCTGTCTACACAAGGCTTTAAGCCTCCATTTAAACATATGTGAGTTGACTCATCATAAAATAAATACCCACTGGCCACAGAAGCCAAAATGTTCAGGCATTAAAAAAAAATGGAAGTGTATTTATTTTTAAAAAGGAGTATAAAAAAGGTCTCTTGTACTCCAAGGTATGGCAGGCTTTTTACCTTGTCTACCCTCCAGTCCCGGTTCAGACCTAGCCCTCTCTCTAGCTCCAGGCTGATAAATGTGGAACCCATTCAGACCACATGATTATTTACTGTTTGAATTAGACTTAATGAGAGTCATCTGGCAGCAAGGGGGTGAAGTGAGGAAATCCACGATGGAGAAATTGCTTAAGTTGTGTGTATGTTTTATGTGAATATATACACACAGGCGTGTACTCTACATATAACATACATGGACATACATACGTGTGTTCTATATTGTGAATGTATGTATATAAATGTTGGAGTGTAGATTGCAAAGTCGTAGGATCTGAGAGGAGAATAGTGTGGGGGAGGGGAGACCCGAGACAGAACAAACAGCAAGATGTCCTGATGTCCCTGGATGGCTACACAGGATACAAAGCATGGTTGGGGGCTGCCCAGGCAGAGGAGTTTAGGTGAATTTTCACTGATTTTTCCATCAATCAATTAATCTCCCTGGGACTCAGTTTTTTCATCTGTAAAATCAGGAGGTAGAACCCAGTAGCCTCTAAGATCACTTCAAGTTCCAGCACTATGAGTCTTACAAACAAATGCTAATTGTTACGAAACGTCTCTCAGCTTCCAACTTCTTTCAGATATAGCTCTGAAAAATCGCTCTCTTTTTCCCTAATCCTGTCTGTAGAATCCAAGAAGAAGGCTCTTAGATATGACAATCATATTTACAGACATCCTGTGTGTCCCTTCAAGCATGCATGTGCTTATGTATATACACAGAGGCATATAATAATAGCTATATTTTAATAATACATAACAACTATATTATATAAAATATTAAAAATTTTATATACAATATTACATATTCATAAATATTATTTATTAAAATATTTTACATACAACATTACATATTCATAAATATTATTTATTAAAATATATTTTATATACAATAATAATGGCTACATTATAAAATATAGATATATAATAATAATGCAATATCATCAATAATTAGCATTTATATGACCTTTTAAGGTTTATAAACTACTTTATAAGGCATCTAGGTGATGCAGAGGATAGAATATTGGGTCTAGAGTTAGAATACCTTGAATTCAAATCCAGCCTTAGACACTGACTAGGAGCGTGACAGTGGGCAAGTCACTTTACCTCTGTTTGCCCCAGTTTCCTCATCTGCGGGGGATAACAATAGGACTTATCTGCCATATTTGTTGTGAGAATGAAATGAGATAATATTTTTAAAATGCTTAGCACAGTGCCGGGCTTGAATTGACTTTCCCAGGGAATTATCTGAAGCAGAATTTGAATTCAGAATCTGCTGACTCCAGGTCTAATACTATAACTATTGGGCTACCCAGCTACCTCTATATGTAGAGAGAGAAAGGAAGGGAAGGGGAAGAGAAAGGAAAAAGAGAAAGGGAAGGGGGAAGGGAAGAGCATGGGGAGGAAAAGAGAGGATGAGAAAGATGCAAATACAGATGGAGAGATAGAGTTAGGCGTCTACACACATTTCCATTTCTGAACTGCAGCAAGAGTGTTTCTGCTTAATTTTTCTCAAGCTGAGAGCATGAGGTTTTCCCTGTGGGAGGCCCATTAAAGCCAGCAGTACTCAGGAGGCTGTGTCCCTTGAGCAACTTGAAGATTGTGCTCCCGTGGTGTACCCCGTAGGCAAGAGACCCCCACCCCAACAGAGAGCAAGCTCCATTTTGCCTTTAAAGTTGCCAGGAATGTTTTTTCTCATCATTGTTGGAATTCTAGTTCCCCCTTCTTATCTGGTGCCAACTCCCTTCCTCCCCCATTTGTGGGTCACTAATCAAAGGCGGGGGGAACCCCGATGTAAGAGGGAAAAAAAAACAAAGCCGGCATTTTCACTTCCTTGGGGTTGGGGTATTGCTGGTTGCAGGGTTGTGTGTATATATCTGGGAATCTGTGTCTTTTAACAGAGGAGAGAAAACTAAATCCAAAACTTTGCTTCTCCCCTAAGAATTAACTTCAGAAGAACAAAGAAAATCCCTTCAAAGTTTCCCACTGAATATGAATCAAGAGAATATTACCCTACATGGGGCATTGCAAATAACCAATCCATGTAGAAAATATATCAAGAGGACTGAGATTTTGAGGAAAATACACCATAAACAAAGAGATGTGGGAAAGGTGTCCTAATTGAAGACCACATTATGATTCATGAAGCAGTATTGATCAAACCGTGGTAGATTAAGAGCCAGAAGGAACCCCTCTTTTGCAGATGGGGAAACTGAGGTGCAAAAATGATAGACCTAAAGCTGGAAGGAATATCAGGGGCCCTGAAGCACAATGCCCTTATTTTAAATATGAGCAAAAGGAAATGAGGAAAGAGAAGATAAAGACTTCCAAAGCACGACATAATAGCAGAATCTGTGATTGATGAGTGAGATGGCTATGATGAAAGCAATAGCTTTGGGAACTCTCAACCCAGAGATGGTAAAGGGGTAAGAAAACTAGTCAGAAACAGGCTTTCTGTACAGCTGGTACTGACTGGCAACTTTATTGCCCATATGCATTTGTGGGATACTGTTCTCTAACACATAAAATTAGTAGAGCTTACAAGCTACAGGAGAACAGGGGAACTGGTCAATCCTATGGCCAAAAGGAGAACTAGTAGCTTCAGCTGCAGGAGGGTAGGAGCTCTTCCTGGATAAAGAAGGTCAAGAGAGAAGTGACCCTACCTTTCCCTGGATCACATCATGTTGGCAGCACAAAAATTGTCAGACCCTCAAAACTTAAGACAGAAGTGCAAAATAGCCTGAAGTTTGAAACAATATTTCCCCACTCCCAGATGAGAAGACTTTAACAAAAAGTTCAAAGTCAAAAAATAGGCTGGGAAAGTGAGCAAACAACAAAAGAACTTTTGTTCTATGATGGCAGGAAAGACCAAGATACAAACTGAAGAAGACAACAATGTGAAAACAGCTAAAAGCAAAGCTCAAAGAAAAAGATGCTAATTGGATACAAGTCCAACAAGAAGTCATGGAAAGGTTAAAGAAATAGATAAGAGTGATAAAGGAAAATTTGGGCAATGAGAGTGATGGAAAAAAATTATGAAATGAGAAGTAAAGGCTTAGTTAAAGAAGCACAAAATACTGAAGGAAATAATATCTTTTTTTAAAAATGGCCAAATGGCACAAGAAGCACAAAAATTCACTAAAGGAAAAGCCCTTTAAAAAGCAGAATTGGCCAAGTAGAAAAAGAAAATGATTCTTTACAAGTTAGGATTAAGAAAGTGAAACTTAATGACTCCATGAGACATCAAGAAACAATGAAACAAGATCAAAAGAATGAAAAAAATCGAAGAACATGTGAAATATCTCATTGGCAAAACAACTGATCCAGAAAGTAGATTAAGGGGAGATAATTTAAGATCTTTGGGACTATCAAAAAACTATGAACAAAGACTCTAGACCTAATATTTCAAGAAATTATCAAGGAAATCTGCCCCAGATTTTTTAGTCCCAGAGAATAAAATAGAAATTGAAAGGCTCTATTGATCATCTCCTGAAAGAGATCTGAAAATGAAAACTCCTAGGAATATATGATACTCTACTTCCAGAGCTCCAAGTTTGAAGAGAAAATAATGAAAGTAGCCACAAAAAAAAAAAAAACCAGCATACTGTGGAGCCAGAGTTAGGGTCACAGAAAATTTAGCAGCTTCCACCTCAAAGGAGTAGAGAGCTTCAAATATGATATTCTGGAAGACAACGGAGCTAGGATTACAACCAAGAATAACTTACTGAACAAAACTGAGGATAATCCTTCATGGGGGATAATGGATATTAAGCGAAATAGAGTACTTTCAAGAAATCCAGATGAAAAGACCAGAGTTGAATAGAAAATTTGATATTCAAATACAAGATTCAAGAGAAATATTAATGATAAACATGAAAGAAATCATAAAGGACACAATAAGGTTAAACTATTTATATTCCTAAATAAGAAGATGATAATTCCTTAAGAACATTTCCACTATGCAGGTGGTTAAAAGGGCATGGATTTTGTTTTCCAATTTTTTTCCTTTTTGATCTGATTTTTCTTATGCAGCATTATAATTGTGGAAATATGTATAAAAGAATTGCACATGTTTAACATATATTGGATTATTTCCCTTCTAGGGGAGGGGATTGGGAGAAGGGAAGGAGAAAAACATTTGGAACGCAAGGTTTTGCAAAGGTGAATGTTAAAAATTGTAAATGTTTTGAAAATAAAAAGCTTTTAACAAATAAAAAAGAAAGAAAAAAGAAAAATGTTATGGGTGTAAATAGATAATATTGAGATGATCTCCAAAAAAAATAAAATAAAAATGAGGGTATGAGAGATACATTGGAAGAAGAATAAAGGGAGAGGAAGAATGCATACAAGGAGGAAAGGAGGAAGGGATGGAGGACAATGCTTGACTCTCACTCTCATTAGAATTGGTTTAAAGATGGAAGAATATATAAATATACATCTCTCTATCTATCTATCTATAGATATAGATATAGATATAAACATCAGTTGTGTAGAGAAATCCATTTTACCCAACAGGGAAGTAGAGGGGAAGGGGGGAAAGGGGGAAAGAGAGCAATGAAAAAAGGGAAGGTGGATCAAGGGTGGATCAAGTTAAAGCAAAAGATATTTTTGATAAGGGACAGGATAAAAAAAGAGAGATAAGGATAAACAGAAGAAAACAGGATGGAGGAAAGCATGGTAAACATAACTGTGAATGTGAACTTTGAGTGCAAACTGAAGTATAACTTCTCTCTGTTTTTCTTGCTTTTTTGTGGTATCTAATATGGAAATATGTTTTCTGTGTATGATTGATATAATATTGTATAATATTTACATATAGTATAATATATGAAAATGATAATATACTGTCATAATTGACATATTGTATAATACTGTATAACTGATATCATATGTTTTACCTTCTCACTGGTTGGGGCTAAAGGGAGAAAATTTTTAATAAAAAGAATCTTCTAAAAATATAATAAATATCAGGGGGGGATAGATTTGACCAAGGTTTCGCTGATAGTGTCTGAGACAAGACTTAAAACCTGACTCAAGTCCAGCACTCTCTCCATTTAGCAAGGAAAGTGCTAAGAACAGTTAAGAAAATAACACATGATCCCCTAGTGGTACAAAGAGTTGTTTGCTTAGTTAAGAAGCTATATGGTGACTCTAAGCCTACAGCATTTGGATTTCACAAGAATGTTTGGATTTCATAACTCTTGTGTTTGATAACTGGGACCCAGGCTCAATCAACACTACTTCCTCATGTTTTGAAAGGGAACCCTGATCTTACCAGTTGAACGATTAGCTTTGGGAACTGAAACAGTAGCAGAAGGATAATTGTTTATTATTCTCTTCTGCTACAGATATCGAGAGCCAAATTGAGCATACTTGAACATGGTCAGATATCTGGATTTCTATGCCCACTTTCCTTATCAAAAGAAACCTTTAGATTGAACAGAAAAGTAAATGGAAGGCTGGATTCAGGCTCAGGAAGACTTCAGGTTAAACCCTATCACTGACTTTTGTAAACTACGGGGCTATAGAAAAGTCCTTTAACTTCTTTATGCTTCATTTTACTCATTTGTAAAATGGGGAGAACCACATTTCTAATACCCAAAACATGAGTTAGTTGTGAGGCTGAAGGGAAACTACTTAATGCAAAAACACTTGGAGGACTTTAGAGCATTATAGAAATGTTAATTCACTGCTACCGAGATTTATCCCAAGAAATCAAAATCATCTTGCCAGTAACTAACTTTCTTAGTTATTAGTTAGTTTCATCGAGCTTTTTTCCCAGGCTGCTTTCAATGCCATTTAGCAAAATAGGAAGACTGCTGAACTCAGTCAGAAAACCACTTCTCTCACTCAGTGCCTGGGTGACCTTAGCAAGCTTTAATTCCCACACCTATAAAATGAACCAGGTAACTCCTAAAGTATGTCACTTAGAAATCATGTGTATCTGGACAAGTCACTTCAACTCCAGGTGTTCAATCTCCCCATCTAGCTCCATGTCTAGTATTGCTAATAAATATTTAACCAAAGATTCTCCAAGAAAAGATGGATAGATAGACAGACAGACAGATGTATTTAAAAGTTAATCTGCATTATTGATATTTTTCCATCACTTTCTTAAGTCTAGACAATCAACACAATAAAATGAATCTAGCCCTGGTTTTTAAGATTTGCTGTTTTCTGAGGTATAAATGTTCACCTTAAAAATTTGACAACCAGCTCTGGAGAATGCATAGGAGCTAGCTCCAAAATTTCCCTCTGTTTCTAGCTCTGAATCGATGAGATTGTATTTACTGTCCATAATCCAAGGGCCCCATATCAACCTCATGTACACAGATGCTGTATTCGTGCATTTCCCCCAAAGCATGCTTTTTGTCTTGCAAAATGGCCTGACAAATCCAATTCTACAGACTTTAATTCAGCTCAAAACAAATTATTCAAGAGAGCAAAGATAACAAGCAAAGGGACCATGGACAAATTTATTCCTTTAGGAGAAGCTTTAATCTTTAAGGGAAAAAAAATTACTGATCATTTTCTTCCTCATCAAGCCAACATAACTTCCTGTGAGTGTCTCTGTTAGTTTGCCTGGCAGATTTCCAAGCACTAAAAAATTGCTATTATTCTATCTCAATACTGCAGCATGTTGTGCGTGGTGGATAGAGAGATGGATTTGGAATCAGAAATGAGTTCAAATTCGACTTAGATACTTGTGTGACACATCCCTTTGTCTCTCTAGGCCTTCATAAATAAAATGAATGAACTCGATGGCCTCCAAAGATCATTCTAGCTATAAATCTATGATTCGTTGATCTCACTAGGATTATGTTCCAAGAGTATTTTCCACAATAATCTAGGGCTGTCTCCACTGGGGAAGACATTGGAAGAGAGTTTTAGTGAAGGACAAAGAGCTGAGAGAGAAGGGAAGGAAAAATGGTAAGATTATTAACTATTCGGAGGGTAACAGCCAGACTGTTCTGGAGAGAGGATGTCTCCATCAACAACTACAAGAATTATTTTTCTAAGACACAGATCTGTCCAAATATAGCTTTTTTTCTATTTTAAAATCTTGTCCAATTGTTTTCAGTTGTGTCCAATTTTTTATGACTCCCAATTGGAATTTTCTTGGCAAAGGTACTAGAGTGGTTTGCCATTTCCTTCTCCAATTCATTTTATAGATGACTGAGGTCAATAGGGTTAAGTGACTTGCCCAAGGTCACATAGCTAGTAAATGAGGTCAAATTTGAACTCAGGAAGATGGGTCTTCCTGACTCCAGGCCTGGTATTGCCGCTCACTGCCCTAAAATCATCAGTCACTCCCTAGTCTTCTTCCTTCAAGACTAAACTTTGGTACCAGGTACTTCTCCCACGATCCCTTTCTGCCCTCCTCTAATGGTCCAAAATTACCCCAGTCAAACCTGATCATGAAAGATTCTCCTTTGGGATGGGTCAATAGAATGGGAGTTCCTGAGGGACCCTTTCCCTTTCACTACCTTTGTAGCCATGAAAGGCAACACACTGCTTTGCCCATAGGAGGTACTTTAATAAACATTTGTTTAAGTTGAAAATGATCTGTAACTGAATGTCCATTAAGTAGTAGACTCAGTAAGTGCTTTAGGAGTATGAAGAAGGGAGAGATGAAGAGGGGCTGGAGCCCGGGAGAAGGCTCGACACAAAGAATCATGGAGTCAGGAATAAGGTGGAGAGACTCTCGGTGGACATCCAGCCAATTCTCTGCCATCATATTTGAGGAGGAGTTAAACTTATGTCTGATATGTTTAATACACTAATCAAAAAAGGAAAATGAGGGGGAGGGTGATGATGGCGATGATGATGGTGATGAGGATGGTGATGAGGATGGTGATGAGGATGGTGATGATGATGATGGTGATGATGATGATGGTGATGATGGTGCGGACCTGGGGCAGATCTCAACCCATCTATAAACCATTAGATATCTAAGAAGCTCAGAGATGAAATGACTTGCCTCTAGTCACTGAGCTAGGAAGTATCAGAGGCAGGATTTGAACCCAGCTTCCCAGCCTCCTGGTAGAATCTTCTATTCTCTGTGACATTCTGCTTCTTTTTTTAACATGTTATTTACCATATATCAAAAGAAAGGGAGGGGGTAGGGAAAGGGAGAGAGAAGGAGAAGGAAGGGAGGGGAGAGGAGAACTGGGAGGGGAGAAAGAAAGGAAAGAAAATCCTCTGAGTTCCAGTCTTCAGCATGGAAAACCTTTCAGATGTTTGTTTCCCATAATCTTTTTTGTGGTTAGCTCTGCTTGAGTGCTTTACCCTGTTCCTGGAAGAAACCCTCAGTGGGAATTCCAACGGGGCTGATTTCAGAGTTGCCAGGCCCAGGCCCAGGCCAGGATCAGAGACCTAGATGGTGGATTTACAACTCAGAGAGACCGTGGAGATCAGCCGGTCCCAAGCCCTCATCTTACAGATAAGGAAGGAGACTGGGAGAGGTGAGCCCGCAGACCCGAGGCCGCAGAGTGATGGCTTGGTCCCAGGTCTCGTGACTCCAGGTTCAGGCCTCTTTCCACCAAACTGCCCTGAGCATCAGACTACATCTCCCCAACGGCCCCTTCCCCCTCGCCTCCCCCATCCGCTCGGCCGGCCCTGGATGAAACCCCCTAAACTATCCAACCCACACACGAACATACGTCCTGCCCCGCTGAGCTCCCACTTTCTTTCCTGCTTTCCTACTTCTGCTCACACGTCACCAGTGGGGCCCTGGGACTCACATGGTGGGAGAAAGCTCTGAGAATTCCTAATATCTTTCAAAGATCAGCTCGGAGGCTCCATCACAACAGCCCCGACGGCAAGAACCAGCATTGATGTAGCCCTGGCCAAGCATTTCGTCAGCTGTCTCAGAAGATAGCTATGATACCTTTATACAGGTGAGTAAACTGAGGCTGTTAGAGGCAAGCTATTATACACACACACACACACACACACACACATATATATATATATATATATATATATATATATATATACACTCATCTTTTTCCCTTCAATCTTCTACCCACATCATTCGTCTCTCTATTTTCTTTCTACCTATCTTGCTATATATCCATCAGATGTCACAGCTCCTATGTGTCAGAATTTGAACTCAGACCTTCCTGACTATAAGTTTAACCCTCTCCATCACGCCACCTAGAAGCCTACAGTAACCCTTCCTGCCCATTCTAGCTGCTGGTTAATGGCCCTCTCTCAAAATGATGCTATCTACTTATATATAACATTAATGATAGATATGCATACATGTATATGTGTTTTATTTTGTAACTATATATGATAATACACATATACAGCTAATACACATGTATGTGTAATCCTATATTTACATAAATGTATATTTATAATCTAGATTATAATGATGCATTTGCATAAATGTATGTTTATACATAATAAATAATATAAATAATTGCACACATCTATTTTTATATAAAATATGTATTATGTATATAATATGTTTATAATATAAATTTAATAAATTATGTTAATATAATATATTATTATTTATTATATATAATTTATATATATTATATATTAAATCCACTTTGAATAGACCACATATGTACATACAAGTAAAGAGGAAGCTCCATGAGATCAAGGTTACTTCCGTTTCATCCCTAGCACCTGGAGTCTCCAGCAAGATCTTAATATATGTTAGTTCATCAGTTGCTGCATGCTGGAAGCTTGTAGGATGCAGGAGTTTGTGATATAAAGTGAATAATAGTAAAAAGGCCCAGGTTCAAATCCCCTTTTGCCCCAACTCAGTATGTGGCATGGGGCCATTCTCCCTGTGGGGAGCCTCAGTGTGTTCCCATGGGACATGAAGGAGATGGCCTAGATGAGGTTTGGGGTGTGTTGGCGGTAGGGTTTCAGTGAAGCAGGGCCCGGGGCCTTGTCCCCTTCCTGTCTCCTCCTCCTTCTCCCCCAGCCTTTTTGCATTCCCCCCATCTTCCCCCCTCCCCCACGGGCCTCCTCCCAACAATCCCAGGGTGAGTCACCCCACTTGTTAAAATTGTACAACAGCAAACATTAGTAAATGATGTGCCTGGTGGTGGTGATTAAGTCAAATCAAACGCATTTGTCACCGAAGAGATGGCCTCCAGCTGTTTATCTGGGAAATATAATTGAATACTAATGGGGTAAACACACTAAGATACCGATTGTGTTTTACTGGAGGTGCCTCCTAAAACAAGATGGGGAGGCTTCCCCCTTTAAAGGCTGGTCAGAATGTAACAAAGGACAGACAGCCCCCTCCTTCCAAGCGCTTCCTGCCAGTTGTCTCTGCAAGCCCCCTTAGACAGCACCCTAAGGACCAAGCAATAATACTGGCCGGCATCAGGGACTAAGCAATGAAAATGGCAGAGATATAGGTGCTATTATCATTATAGGGGCCCATTTTACAGATGAGAAAACTGAAACCCAGGATTCATTTAGGGTCACAGAGTGAATAAGTGTCTAAGATAGAGATTCAAATTCAGATGGATTTTTCTGGCCGTAAGCCCACCCACTACATCACACTCAGTCTTGAGGCTCCTACTTTGTTGTTATTTGGTCATTTTTTCTGTTGGGTCTGACCTATTTGGGGTTTTCTGTGCAAAGATGCTGGAACAGTTTGCCATTTCCTTCTCCAGCTCATTTTACAGATGAGAAAACTGAGGCAAACAGGATGAAGTCACAAAATAAGTGTCTGAGGCCAGATTTGAACTCATGAAATTGAGTCTTTCTGACTCCAGATCTGGTGCCATCTAGTTGCCCTTCAGTACTACATCCCCAATGGAAATGAACTCATCTCTAGGCTCCCTGGTTTGGGGGTGAATTTTTGGCCTTATGTTATCTCAATGGCACTGCCCCAACATCACCAAGACCCTACTTTCTGACCATGTTCGCTCCACTAAGAACTTGAACTCAGCTTCTGTATCTCGCATCCCTGGCCTTTGCTTGCCATGGTCCAAACCTCTGCAAGGCTTTCCTGGGTACCTTCTTCCACTACCCCCATTCCAGACTTCCTATGTGGGTTATCTCCCTCCCTTAGAATGTAAACTCCAGGATGGCAGCAACTTCTTTGTGGTATGATGACTTTCTTATATTTTTATCCTAGAGATTAGCAGAATTCCCATATATAGCTCAATAAATGCAATATATGTGTGTGTGTGTGTGTGTGTGTGTGTGTGTGTGCATGTGTGTGTGTGTGTGTGTGTGTGTGTAGGGTTATATTATATATACACACACATCTATCTATCTATCTATCTATCTATATACATACATCTTTTTCTCTTCTATCTCTACCCATATGATTCATCTATCTTTCCATTTTTCTATATCCATCCATTTTTCTATCCATCTATTTTTCTACCTTCTATCCTCCTTCTATCTTCTACCTAACATTTATCTATCAATCCATTCGTCTTTCTATATATCCATCCACCTTTCTTTCTTTCTTTCTTTCTTTCTTTCTTTCTTTCTTTCTTTCTTTCTTTCTTTCTTTCTTTCTTTCTTTTCTTTCTTTCTGTGTATCCATCTATTTTTTTTACCTTCTATCCATCTTTCTATTTTCCACCCATCTTTCATCTTTTTTTCTTTCCTTATATCCATCCTATTCCTTTCTTTCTATATATCCATCCCATCCTTCTATTCATTTATCATTCTACCTTCTATCCATATTTCTATTTTTCTCTCCATTTTATCTAAAAATCTATTATCTATCTATCTATCTATCTATCTATCTATCATATATCTAGAGCTGGAAGGGATTTTAGAAAATATAGATTTTACAGGTGAGAAAATTGAGACTCAGGCTTTACCCAAGTGATTTTACCCAAGATCCCAAACAGCGCAAGTGTCCAAAATGAGATTTGAACTCGCTTCCCCTAAACCCAGAGTCAGTATTTGTTACATTGTAGTCCTAAGAATCTTACATCCCTGACTGTAATGGGCCTTTTCCTTCTCTTCTAAGTCCCTCCAAGCCCCAAGATTATCCTCACAATCCTTAGATTTCCACCATTAATTTGAAGAAGTTAACTATGACTAGGGAGGGCTGTTGGTCAGTCTTCCCAATTTGGGAGGTTTGAGAGACTAGCCCTTATATCACTGGAATCCCAAAGCATTTACCAAATACCTACTTGAACTTGGGAACTATGAGGGCGCTCCATAAAGAACTATGAGAGCCTCTGCTCCACAGAAAATTTATAATCTAAACCAGACAATATGGAAATTCGAATGTGAGCTCTTAAGAGTGAGGGCTGTTCTTTGCCTTCATGTTTATTCTCTATGTTCATCACAGTGTCTGGCACATAGTAAGCTCTTAATAAATGCCTTTTAACCAATGGAAAAATAACAGGAAACCATCCAATCAGTGAATGGACTCCCATATTCCAAATAAGATGTGCCAGTGGCATTAATCGCATTATTCTGCCAATAACTAACATTTAAATAGCACCTTCAAATTGGCACAATGCTTTATATAAATGGTCTCATGTCACATAGGTGCTGTTATTACTCTCATTTTACAAATGGAAAAAAAACTAAATTCAGAAGAGTTAAGTCATTTGTCGAGTGTCACACAGCAAATAAGTACACAATAGGAACTAAAAATCCAGATTTTTTCCATATTCTTAAGATATTTAATTTAATTATCTTTAATGTATTAAATGTATTAATATTTATTTTATATTAATTTGATCATCATATTTTATTTATTCTTTAAATATTTTCCAGAAACATGTCAAAAATTAACATTCTTTTTTTTAATTTTGAGTTCCAAATTCTCCCCTTCATTCCTACCCCTCCCTACTCCTTAAGAAGGCAGACAATTAGATATCGATTATACATGGAACCCAAGTCTCCTTGACTTCGGGTCCCTGATTCTGAAAAAAATATAATTAAAAAACAGAGCTCAAATCTATACTAAAGTCATCAGTCTCCACTGGCTGATCCTGCATGATCCATCATCCATTTATAACACTGGTCCTAAGGAACTGCTTGTCCCTATAAATGAATTTTCACAAAACTAGTTAATGGCATTAGTTGGGGGTACAAACATTTTCAAATGTTTGATCCTCACAAGCAACTGTGGTGTAGTTAAGGGAGAGCCAGATGGCACCATAGTTGATAGAATGTTAGGCCTGGACCCAGGAGTACCTGAGTTCAAATCCAGCTTCAGACACTTAATGACCCCAGGTTTTCACTTAACTTCTATCTGCCTCAGTTTCTTCATCTGTAAAATGGGAACAATAATAGCACCTATCTCCCAGGGATGTTGTGAGATTCAAGTGAGATAAAAATGTTAAAGTGTCAGGTACATCATAAGCACTATATCAATGTTAATTATTATTAAGGGAAGATTATGATCCTTATTTTTCAGATAAGGAGAGACACAGAGAAAAGACAAGTGATTTTCCTCAGAGTCCACAGCTATGGAGGTGTTAGAATCCAGACTTCCTGACTTCTGCTCTTGTGCCCTTTCATAAATGGGCACATTATATTATAGTTCAAGGATTAGTGTATTTAAAGGAGTCATATGTGACAGAACAGGGATTGGAACTCAGTGCCTGGGATTTTAGCCTGGGCTGATAGTGAAACCAGAGCCATAAACCTGTTCACTTCACTCATTGCTCCATTCACAGACTGCTGAACCACTCCTTGCCTCTTTCAGTTTCCATAGAAACCAGCACTGGGGAGAGAAGGTTATGGGGATGCTACTGGTGGCTACTCTCTCCTCCCGAGAGCTTTTAAGGGAGAACCAGTGAATAGAAATCATGAATGGGAAGGGGTCTGAAGCTTCTCATACAGAATGAACGTCCCCTGTCTCAGCCACATGTCTCCAAATCTCATCACTGATTAAAAAAAAAAAAAAGCATATGGCAAGCTGAAACTTGAAATAAGTGAAAGGAAATACATAGAAATAAATGTAAAGTTTTTCACTTTGGTACAAAAAATCAACTTCAAAAGGCCAAGATGGGGGAGGAGTGATTAGAAGCAATTATTCTGGCAAAGTATATGAGGGTTTCAGTGCACTGCAAGCTCAGTGTCTACAGTGTGAAGGGGCAGTCAACAAAACTGATGAGAATACAAGTTGTGTTAAGAGAGGCAGAGCTTCCAGGAGTGATGGTTCATCCTGGTAAGACCATCTGAATATTGGGTTCAGTTCTGTTTACTACAGTTTAAGAAAGATGCTTGCTCCATACCAAGAACACTCCTCTATTATAAGTACCAACTCCATGGCTTCCTTAAGTCCCAATTAAAACTTCATATCTTACTGAAAGCTTTCCCCAACCTTTCTTAGTTCTTCCACCATCCCTATTTGTCTTTTATTTATTATTTTATCCTATTATTATCCCCTATATATTATCTCCTATTTATTCTATATATAGCTTGATTTCTAGATATTTATTTATATGCTGCCTCCCCATTAAAGTGTAAGTTACTCAAGAGCAGGGATTGTCCTCTGCCTTCTTTTTCCCCCAGTGCTGAGCACTGGCAAATAATAGGTGCTTAATAAATGTTTATTAATTGATTAGGTATGGAGTGTTCAAAAGAAGGTAAGCAGGATGAAGTGTTTTGAATCCTTGTCATGAGAACTGTTGAAGGGATTGTGTCTGATTAGCCTGAAGGAAAAAAAAGACAGGGGAAATGGGCTAATTCTCTTCAAAAATTTAAATACCTGTTATAAGGAGGAGGAGTCAGATGTGTTCTGCTTGATCCCAAAGAGCAGAAACAGAAGCTCTGGGTAGGATTTGTCGAGTCAGAATTCAAAGTGGGGAAAAACCATTCTAACAATGAGAACTGTCCAAAAATAGAAGGGATTACCAGAGAAGTGGTGGGTCTTCCCCTTCTTGGAGGTCTTCGAGCAGAGATTTTATGCAATTATTGGCTAAGTTACACTGGGAAATTCATTCAGTGGTGTGGTGGGGTAGATAGTCACTGAGATCCGGTCCAATCCTCAAATTTTGTAATTCTGTGCAGATCATCTCTCCCTGGTTCAATTCAATAAGCATTTATTAGGTGCCTATCATGTGCTAAGCACTGTGCTGGGTCCTGAGGAAAGAAAGAGGGGGGGAAAGACAGAGGTGGGGAGGAAGGGAAGGAGGAAAACAGAAGGAGGAAGAGAGGGGGAAAGGGAAAGAGAGAGGGAAAAAAGAAGGAAGAAAGGAAGGGAAAGAGAGAAAGACTGAATTAAAGGGAAAAGGAAAGAGAGAGGAAGAGAAAGAAAAGGGGAAATAAAGAATGAATGAAAGAAAAAGGAAGGAAAATGGAAGAGGAAGGAAGGAAGGAAAGGAGGAAGGAAGAAAGGAAGGATGAAAGGAAGGAAGGAAGGGGGAAGGCAGGAAGAATGAATAAATAAAAAAGAAAGGAAGAATGAGGCAAAAAAGAGAAAAAATGAGTGAAAGAAAAAAGAAGGAAGAATGAGGGAAAGAAAGAAAAAAGAAGGAAGGAAGGGAGAGAGAAAGAGAGAATCCCTTACTCTCAAGAAGCTTCCCTTCTTTGTTTCATTTTTCATGTTTATACTCTCCGTACTCAGCTCAGTGACAGGTAGACATTTAACAAATGTTTGTTTACTTAGTTGACTCTACTGAGAGTCCACATGTTTGTATACAGATAAATACAAAATATACAAAATATGTTCAAGTCAAATGTTCTCACTAGTTTTCTAAGTGAGAGAGTCCTGGGCCTCTGGGGCTTAAGCAGGGAAAAACTGTGGGTTAGTATTGCCAGGATAAAAATCATACAATCTTCAATCTCTCAAAGAAAAACAAAAACATTCAAATGTTTATGCTCTATATTTGGACCATTCAGGAATAAAGCTGCCAATTGTAAGGCTGTCCTTATAGAACAAAGTGGCCTTTGTCACGCTGTCTTACCGATGTCAAGTTTTCACTGACACATCTCCTGGTGTCCTTAAGTCTTTGCCAATGTTGGGGGTTGGGATGATGCTGATGAGAAGAGTTCAAAGGCAGGAGGTAAGAAGGTCAGTATCACAGACAGGATGACACAAAGTTAAGGGTCATTTAGGCAGCAAGCAGAGCCAAGGGGCAAGGTCAAGGTCCGACAACGTGGGAGCAGGGGATCCAAGAGAGGAATTTTAGACAAAACACCCAAAGGAATGAGGTACCCATCCATCCAAAAGCTGATCTCATCCCAAAGGTCTCTGTTCCCAATTTGACTCTTTTCTCAAGGACCATGAAACCCCTCTTGAAAGTTTTTCTTAGGGGGCTGCCCTCTCTCTGATGATCTTCTGCATGAGGTTGGGATGTTGACAGCTCCCAGCTGCTGCCAAGGATTCCTGCATTGGAAACAGCTGTAAATTGGACTGTGCCTGGAAGTACATAAGCCAGGTATTGCCATATGAGTATGGATTCAGAGCTGGAAGAGACCTCAGAGGTCCTAGTGTCCAATCCCCCCATTTTTCATATGGGGAAACTAAGAGCTAGTGACGTATCCAGGCCAAATAAGTACTTTAGTTTGAACCCAGACAAATTCAGATCTCTTTTCCCCGCACCATACGAGATCCAGATTCTTCAATTTACAAGCAATCTGTCAAACAATTTATAATCAATAATCATTTATTAAGCACTTATTATATACCAAGCACTGCCTTAAACTAGAATACAAACTCCTGCCTCTGGACTTTGGAGCGTTTTCCCCAGTGCCTTATTTCTCTCCATCTCCACCTCCCAGTGTCCCTGGCTTCCTTCAAATTCCAGCTAAAATCTCACCTTCACTAAGAGGTTTCCCAATCCCTCTGAGTTCTATCACCTTCCCTCTGTTGTTTATCTCCTATTTATCCTGTCTATAATCTGTTGGTACAGAATTGTTTGCATGTAGTCTCCTCCATTAGGCTGGGAGCTCTTTAAGAGCCAACACTGTCATTTTGCTTTTCTTTGTATGATCAGTGTTTAGCCCATTTCCTGGCACAAAGTAGGTACTTATTAAACGTTGGGTGACTGACTGAAGATAAATACAGAAGGCACCAGAAACTGGGAAACTGCAGTTCAGAGAAGTTGCCCAGGGAGAGGAAGCTTAATCTTGGACAATCCTTGCCCAAACTCATTGCAAAGGGATCACCAGCTAGACAAGTCAAGCCAAAGACAATCGGGAATCAAAGCTACGCTTATAGGAATGGGACAGCAAGCTAGAGTAACTCCGAACTACTGGCAAAAGGACCCTATGTATTCCCCATGATGCTATCTTGGCTCTTTTCCCTTTTATTCTCATGGTTTCAATTACCAGTTCCATGTGACTGATCCCCAAATCTCTATGTCCAGCCCCAGACTTTCCCATGGGTGCCAATCCAATATTTCCAACTGTTACAGCTTACAGCCACTTAGAGACGAGTTTTCATGTTCCTTCTAGACGGCACAGTCTTTATCTGTCCCCAACTTAACTCCTGATCTTCTCTTCAAAACCTGGCAATGTCAAGGAGATTTGTAGCGTTGAACATGGAGTCACAAAAATTGATTTCTCATCCCAGTTGACTCCTTTATTCCCTGTGTGAACTTGGACAAGCCACTGAAACTCCTTTAATTATAAATTATAAAATAAGTTAAAAATCGATATTGGAATAGGTGGTTTCTGAGATGCCTTTTAGTTCTATTCACTCTAGAAGCTATTCACTCTCTCTGAACCTTAGTTTTATCATTTGTAAAAGGGAAGAGTTTGTTAAAATAATTGGTACCTAAGATCCCTTCCAGATCTATGTTCTCTTGAGGGGAATGTAAACTCCTTGAGGGCAGGGCTTACGAATTGAGGGGGGTTGTTTTTTTGTTTTATGTTTGTACACCCTGATTCCAAGAATAGAGTCTGGCATATAATAGCTGCTTAACAAATACTTATGGACCCAATTGCATTAAATCAATTGACCCTTCTGCTCTTCATTTAGCAAAATTAAGCTGATTCTTGGTCTAATAAAATTTCCATGGGATCTGCTGAAGGATCAGAGAAGCATATAAATGATTAGCTGATCTTCCCCACTCATACAATCATTCCTACGTTTCTAACTCGGCTTCTCAGAGAAAGGGGCGGAGGTGGGGAATGAGAAATAATCCACAAAGAAGGGAGAAATCAGGTCCCCACACATACTGTTCATTTCTCCTCTGGGTACAGGCTGTGGAGCAAATAGTAGGCAACGGTGATTATTCCCTCCCTTGGCAGGAACAGCAGAACCAAAGAGATTATACTCACAGCATTTGAAAAGTGCTCACAATCATAGCAAATAGAAAAATGGGGTCCTTCTTATTCCGTTTTAGTTTAAGTAGATAGCACAAGAGAGATCTGCTTACCCCAGTTGGGGGGTTGAGGATAAATAGGCTTCCCAAAGGGAAGAGGGCCTGGCTCAGAGGGGGATCCGCTGTGTAGAGTGGAAGGTGAGGCAGAGGACATGGAAAGCTATTGAGTGATGGAGCACTTAGCAGAGTTATTTACTATTGCATCTCTCTCTCTTTTTCTCTGCCAACCACATAATTAATGACTCCTTTGCAAAAGTTTTCATCACAGAGGTACTTTTTTTCCAAGAATGGATATCATCTCATTGAGACAAGAGTCTATCTCCCAGGCAGAACAGATTGGCTCCTCTCTTTGATTCCTCACCCCCTCCCGTCCACCGTAAGGGGGACCAGGAACGCTACAGAGAGAGTGGAACTATACTCCCTCACTTCAGGATCTGGATTGTACACACCCCATATCCCATCATGCATTAGGCAGCGACAGAATGCTGGTTCAGAAAAATCTCACTTTCTAGCCTGATTTAGACACACGTGGTTGTATTATCTCTGGAAAGTCACTTGATCTTTAGTTTCCTCAATTGTAAAATGGGGATAATAAGAACATCTACTTTCCAGAGTTATAAGGATTAAATGAGATAATATAAGTAGAGTGCTTTGCAAATCTCAAAAATATTGTAGAAACATTAGTTATTATTACCATCATCACCATCATAAGTGACTCTCGAGACAGGAATACTTTTCTTGCTCTCAATAGCCTCGTCTTCCTTCAAGCCTCAGCTGAAGTGCTGCTTTCTCCATGAAGTCTTCCCTGATTCTCCAAATCATGAACACTTGATCCTTCCTTAATCTTTCTTGCATTATATTTATTTGCATCCATATTAGACACATAGAGTGGCCATTTTTCAAGCATATAAAGGAGGCAAATGCCCTTGAATAGTGTACTCTCTGCCATGGCATTAACCCAAACTCTACCAAAAGGCTCAGTTGGACATTTCTACAAGAAGTTGCGATCCTGAGGCCCTGGAGTAGCTTCGGAGTTAACAAAGAAAGGTTCATAGACATCTGGTATCGATTCTGGATGAGGGATATCTCACGACATTCTAATTAGGATCACAGAACCAGAGCCAGAGAAAACACCAGAGGCCATCTCGTCCAACTGCCTCATTTTACAGAGGAGGAAACTGAGGCCCAAGAAGGTTATGGGACTTGTTTAGATAGAGCTTGCTGTAGGAGTGAGTATCCTGTATTTCCTCCAGATCTCTTGTATTTACCTCCTTGTTCAGCTGCTTAATAAAATGATTATTGAATTGAATTAGATTTAATCAAAAAGAGAAATATGAGCCATGAAGAATATGTTCAGAGTTCCATCTCAGGCAAAAAAAAAAAAAGACTTGGGACTCTAGGATTTCTCTGTGAGCCAGCTCCACATTACAAAAGAGCCCATTGTTAAATTTTCAATGGGAGCATTTACACTTCAGAAATCAGCAAACTCTTCAAACAAGGCTTGATTTCTTGTTTTGTTGATTGTCTAGACTTAAGAAAAAGAAGAATGTTAATGATGTTAATAAAGTAAAAGTTAAAATGCAGATAAAACTTAAAAATCTGTCACTGTAGAAACCTGGTTGTCAAAGATTACCAGCATCCACTCCTCCTCCTTCTCCTTTCTCTATTTTTTCCTCTTCTCTTTTCTCATCTTCTTCTCCTCCTTCTTCTTCTCCTTCCTCCTCCCCACCTCCTCCACTTCCAACTCCTCTTCCTCTTCTTCCTCCTCTTCCTCCCCTTCTTCTTCTTCCTCCTCCTCTTCCTCTTCCTCTTCTTTTTCTTCTTCTTCTTCCTCTTCTTCTCCTCCTTCTCCTTCTCCTTCTCCTTCTTTTTGTTCTTCTTTTCCAATTTAATTTTCTAATAAAATCAGAATATGCACAGCACATGCAGGCTGTGAATGGAACACAGAATTAGCAATCACTGGTCACAGATTCAAAGTGGAAAGAGCTTCAGAATCTACCCAGAATCTCAGAGTTGCCAGGAACATGCAGCCTAGACAAGGATTCCCCACCGACAATATCACTGACCAGGTGGTCAGTCATCCTCTGTCCAAAGACATCCAGTGAGGGTCAGGGCTCCATGCTCGACATCTAGCCTTGGAGGTCACTTTCAGCTCTCGACCCAGTGAAGAAGTCCCTGCCTCAGTGCAGCCCACTGAACCTTTGAATAGTTCTAATACTAGGAAAAAAAATTTACATCAAGCCAAGATTGTTCTCTTATAATCTCCCTTTTTTGCTCCTAGCTCTAAGGAGTCCCTATGTACAGGGCTTAGGAGAAGGCTTCAAAAAATTCATAAGCACTGGAAGAGGGCTGAAAAAGGCTGAAAAAGGAGAAATAGCTCCTGTGTTTGGTCTGATATAGGAAATGAGACAAACACATTAACAATCCATACATGCACACGTTGATGCAACCTAATACACATGCTCCTGTTTCCAGCTAAACAAAACTAACTAGGAAGGGACAGATGTGGGAGTAATTGCCAAGCCAGAGAAAGAAAAGATTAAATCAGAAAAAGCTCTAGGGAAGGTCAGAGTTCACAGGGACATTCTAACAGAGAATAAAATAATCCAAAGTAAAGGAACAAGGGAGACAATATGGTCCAAGGGATAGAACAGCGGCTCTGGAATTAGAAGGTTAAGTATCCACCCATTCACTTCCCGTGTCTATTCCCCAGATGAATTTGCGTAAATCATTTTGTTTTCCTGGGCCTCAGTTTGCCTCTCTGTTAAATGAAGTGGAGCAGGCTGTTGGAGGTCTAAGGTTCCTTCTAGCTCCAATGCTGGATTTGGAGTCGGAGTCTAATCTTGACTCAGACATTTATTCACTTGCAATGGTGGGAAAATCACAACCTCTCTTCGCTGAGGTTTCTTTACCTGTAAAATAGGAATACTGATACCATCGACCTCTCAGGGTTGTCCTAAGGATTAAATGAGATAATATTTGTATAAACTTTCTGAACGGGAGCTATCACAGACAGTTCTCACTTTTTGTGTTACACAAATTGACTTCTTGGCAGGTGGCAGCAGGGGCACATCCTGGGCAGCAGCACCGGTCTAGCCCCTTGCTAGGGGTCCTGAGCTCTAGATACTGAAGCTAAGGCAGCTTCTGGGGATCCAACCAGTAAAACCAGCAAGAGGATGAAGGAAAGGGGGGACCATTCAGAGGGGGAAGGCTGTGGAATGATCCATTAGGTTAAACAAGAACCAGCGGGATTATTATTTATGATCCTATTGTGATCTTGGATGTCACCTCCTTTCACTGGGTCTCAGTGGGTAAAATGGGATGGATGGACTAGGCACTTCGGAGATAGCTTTCAGTTCCAGCTCTAGAATCTTATGTGTGATCTTGGGTAAATCACTTCAATTCCTCCATCCTCGGTTTGTTCCTCTATAAAATAGCAGAATTGGACTAAGCAATAGCATCTAATTCAAATACAGATGGATTTCTGCAAGTCATCCACAAATTAACTTTATCTATGCTATTTTTATATTTATTTTGTTAATAGTCCCCAATTATATTTAACCTGATTAGGGTTATACTCTATGGGTTGCATGAGAGAGGCGAGCCATATGTTTGACCCTTCTGGACCACATGGACCTGATTTTAGGAGTCCATGTTGAGCCTGTGTGGAGGTACTCCATGGATTGAGTCCAGTCCCTTTATTTCACAGAGGAAGAACCCTAGGGAGATCCAGTGATTTTGCCCAAACTCAGACGGATTGTCCCCTTGCCGGTAGAAAGAGGAATCCAGATCTACTTCAAATTCAGAGCTCTGTTATACCTGATATCTCTGCAAAGACAAGGGCAACATCCCCATTTAGGGGGACAGTGAAGAGGATGAACATCTATATAGCCTGGGGAAGATCCCGGGGAGAGCAGGCAGTAATTACACACCCTCGAATCTGTCCCAGAGCTCCCCTTGAGAATTCTGCTAGCTAAGTGCAGCCCTGGCTTCCCAGTTCAGCAGAAGCCAGAGAAGGCTTCACCTCTCTTTCTCAGTCAATTAACAGGCTCATTTGCTTGAGTGCAAATAACATTTTGCTGCGATTTGAAAATGCACAAGGGGCTTCTAGGCCTTTGCAGGAGAACCTGTGTGATTTGTTCCTCAGTAGAAATGCTTTTATCTGTGTCATCCAAACCTACTACATCATCATAGGCAAAGAGGTTAATTCCAAATAATGGGGCAAATGGGGGCAGAAATTGTCACTTCTTAGACTGGGAATGTGGGGGGAAAGGGACGCCTGGACCCTTAAGCTTTCACCTCCTTTTAAAATGGCCCAAGATCTGTGAAGACTGCAGTGTGATGATATCCCTTCAGTTTTCAGCATTTCCTCCCTTTCCTACCATGCCTATTTACTAAATTTTGGCAATTACAAAGTCACTCTTTCCACACATAGAATCTAATTCCCTTAGGCACCAGCTGTATGGCCTGAAGACTATTATAGTCAATTTTGTCAAGTATATACTTCAGGCTCAGCTCTGAGGCTATCAAGACAGAAATGAGATAAGTTCTGTCTTCAAGAAGCTTATATTCTTCAAAGATATAACATATGCGTAGATATGATATAACAGGGAATGGACCAAGAAGATCCCAGTCCTGAGGAGCATGTCTGAATGACCCACATGGAATCCCCCATGTCAATTTTAGGATGCACAAGTATTCAATGCTCCCTATCTTTTGCCTGGGAAGGAAAAGCCTGCCATTGGCTACTAAGCCAGAACCTAGTATGCATACAAAGTAGGGTTCTTAAGTGAAAAAGTGTCCTAGAGGCATCAAAGAACTTGTAAGCTTGAAAGAGCACCATGGATTCAATGATAAGAGTCCATACCCAAACTAGTATCCAACCCAAATGAAGCATCATAAATTAAGAAATAAAATCACTATTTGGCAGAGTTTATAGTATACTATAAGTTGTAGTATAAATATACTTAGGCTCTAACAACTTGAAAGAAATCTAATCAAATTATAAGCGAAACAGACCACAAAACTATGATTGTCTGAGATCTTCAACTTATCCTTTTCTGATATAATGAAACAAAAAAGAAGTTAAGGATTTGTAAAGAATTAAATATTGAGATTTATCTAATGATTACTGAAAGGGAATTATAAGGATTATGCATATTTCTCAGCTTTTTATAGCACTTTTATAAAAACTGATTTGTGGTAAGGCACAAAAACTTCATAAACAAATATAAAAATACTAAAGACATTCTTTAATGATCATAACACAATAAAAATTATAATAAAAAAGAGGTATTTGATGAAGGGATTCGAACTAAATGAGAACTAAATGATATAATCCTAAAAAAAATCTTGGTCAGAAAACAAATCATAGAAAAATAGATCATTTTTGTCAGAAAAAAATTGACAAAAATGAAACAAGAAGAATGCTGAGTCTTGGTTAGAAGGTTTGGTTGTTGTTTTTTCTTGGACACAAGTCAAGTCTAACAGAAAAATAGAAAATTACTGTGGTATAAAGACAAAAGAATTAATTAAAAATTTTAAGACAGGAATGAGAGGCAGAGCTAAGATGGAAGAGTAAAAACAGGTACTAGCCTGAGCTCCTCACCAAACCCCTCCAAATTTTTAAATAATGACTAAACAAATTTTAGAACATCAGAATCCACAAAAAGATGTAGTGGAACAATTTCTTAGGCAAAGACAACTTAGAAGGTCATCAGAAAAGGTCTATTTGGGGAGGACTGGAGTGTAGTCACGACACAGGCTACCCCAGCAGAGCAGTAATTTCAGCAAACCAGGAGCAGGTCTTGGGGTTTTTGCAGCAGCAGCAATTTCCAGGTCTCTCAGTCTATGGACAACAAGGACAACTTGGAAAATTGTCAAGAAAGGTTTGCCACACTAGGGTATGAATGGAGTCCCAAGAAACCAGGAGTGAGCTTTGGGAGCCACTGAATCAATGATGGTAGAGGCAGCAGCAGTGATTTCCAGAGGTCTCAGCCCATAGGTAGGGAGCTAAACATCTGGTTAGAAGGAGATTACAGGGGTCTCTTTGCTAATATTGAGGCAGGATTCTGTTGCTTTGGCCATACTCAGATCCAGGTTGCAATGCTGGCTCCCAGTATAGGTTCCTAGAGATATTTCTGAAAATAGCTGCACAGAACCCTGCAGCTTAGGACATTGCACATTCTACTCTTGAAACAGAGCCCTCTTTAACAAAGAGTTAAAAGCTGAGTAATAGGGAAAATAAGTAAATAGCAGGAAAAGATTCTGACCATAGAAAGTTACTGTGGTGACAAAGATGATAAAAACACACACTCAGAAGAAGATAACAAAGTCAAAACTCCTACATCCAAAGCCTCCAAGAAAAATAAGAATTGGTCTCAGGCCATGGAAGAACTCAAAAGGGATTCTCAAAATCAAATAAGAGAAGTAGAGGGGAAATTGGGAAGAGAAATGAGAGAGGAGATAAAAAGGAAATACAAAAAAAAATTAATGAAAAAATGACTTAAAAAGCAAAATTGCCTAATGAAAAAGGGGGTACCAAAGCTCACTGAAGAAAATATTTTTTAAATGAGAATTGAGCAAATGGATGCTAATGACTATGATAAATCAAGAAACAAAAAACAAAACAAAAATAATGAAAAATAGAAAACATTGTGAAATATCTCATTGAAAAAACAACTGGTCTGAAAAATGGATCTGGGAGATTTTAACTTGAAAATTATTGCTCTACCTAAAAGACATGATCAAAAAGAGAGCCTGGATGTCATCTTTCAAGAAATTATCAAAGGAGACTGTTCTTATATTCTAGAAGAAAAGGGTAAAATAGAAATTTAAAGTGTGTATTCAGGAAGAGGGCAAGCAAAAACTTTTGAGGAGGGGCAGAGTGAAATGAGAGAGAGAATTGAATAAATAGTGAGGAAGACAATAATTGTGAAAAGAATTTTGAAGGAAGTTTCTCTGATGAAGGCCTCATTTCTCAAATGTATAGGGAATGGAGTCAAATGTATTTTTAAAAATTAAGAGCCATTCCCCAATTGATAAACAATCAAAATGATCTATGCCCAAAGGGCTATAAAATCATGCATGTTCTTTGATATAACAATACCACTATTAGGCATATATCCCAAAAGAGATTTTTTTTTAAGTGAAAGAACTTATATGTACAAAAGGATTTATAGCAGCTCTTTTTCAGGGCAGAGAATTGGAAAGTGAGGGGATACCCATCAATTGGGGAGTGGCTGAATAAACTGTGGAATGTGATTATAATGGAATACTATTGTTGTATATTTGGAATACATTTCTTACAGAAATAATAAACAAGATGTTCTTAGAAAAACATGGAAAGTCCTCTATGAGCACATGCAAAGTAAAATATCCTATGTACAAAGTAATAACAATGTTGTAGAATAATCAGCTGTGAATGATTTAGCCATTCTCAGCAATAGAATGATCCAAGACTACTCTGAAAGACTTATAATGAAAAATGCAATCTATACTCAGAAAAGGAACTGATAGTGTCTGAATATAGATTGAAACATACTTTTAACTTTTTTTCTTGAGGGTTTTGTTTGGTGAAGAGGAATCTATGCTTTCTTTCACAACATGACTTTTATAGAAATGTTTTGCATAACTTCATGTTTGCCTTCTCAAAGGATGGCAAGGTGAGAAGAGAGGAAGGGAAAGAATCTGGAACTCAAAGTTTTAAAAACAAATGTAAAAAATTGTTTTAAGTAAAACTGGGAAAAGAAAATATTCAAGTGAAAACAAACAAACAAATAAGTAACAATGAGAGAGAAAGCAGACATCCAAGAATAAGAAGGAGGCAATCAATAAATGCTTATGAGTATATAAAGGGAAATAAAGGCAATTTCAAATTAGGAACCCCAATTCCAGATTTATTCCATACATTAGGGGAATATGCCAGTTGATAGCTCAGACTTTTTTTTCCCAGGGTTATAACCCAAATTCTTTAGATCACACCAGAGAAAAGCATCTTCAACTCACTGCTAACCAGCACAAATGCTGTCATTTTCCAGGCTCTAGGGGTCAGGTTATCCAGTCTATCGGCCCCCAAGAGGGTTCAAGTAATGAAAGTGCCTAAGGGACAGATTGCCTGGGAACTGGCTGACCAATCACACTGGACTCTCCTTCCATTCTACCCTGTTGATAATTTACACTGGTCTGTGGAAATCATTGCTAGCTATTGATTCTGAAAGCAGCCAAAGAAGGGGGAGCAAATAAAGCACAATAATAATGTGAGGAAGGAGAAAGACTACAGAAGAACACCAAAGGTTCACTTAACTCCTATTTGGTCGATAGGCTGTTTATTGAAACGCATTATTCTTCTGTTCCTGATTCCCAGAAGCAACTGTACTGCCTGGAAGACTACAGCAACCTAGTCAGCCTCCTCTGTCTGCCATTGATTTTAATGGATAAAGACAGAGTTTTGGATAAGATCGTGTAAAATGGTGATTTCCAAAACCGATCTGTGCAACCCATAATGAAGATGATTATCCTAAGGGAGCTGCTCCCAGCAACTAATCCTTGGGCAATGAACTGGTGGCATGCCTTTTAATCTCCTATCCTCCATCTTCCCCCTCCCTCCCTCTCCCTCCATGTTTCCCTTTCTCCTTCCCTTCTTTCCTTCATCCTTCCCTCTCTCTCTCCCCCCTGACCCCTTTTTTCTCCATCCCCCATCTAAGCTAATGGGACAAAATCGTGAGAATCCTAGGAGGTTCTGAAGATCATTCCCATCCTTTCCAAAGGAGCTATAAAGAGAAAAGTCAGATGATTCCAGATACAGGTCCCCCGGCTTTCCTTGGTATACTACCAGTGCTTTCCCACACTTCCAGCTCCATTTTATGTCAAGACCAGTGGAAATACAGAATGAGAGCCAGAATTATGCCCAGAGAATGACTGCTGGTTCTTGGAAATCCCTCCTGAATGGCAAGAAAGACATTTATTTTGGATCAGATCTTTTATACAGGGAATTCCCATAGAAAATGCCCCAAATATCCACTCTGTGAATGGAAACCAGAATGTCCTCAGCAACTTAGTCTTAAGTAGCTGACTGCAGCCCTGAGAGTTTGTACCTTGCCCTGGGATACTTTCTCCTGAGTTTTTCACAACTAAGTGGAAGAGACTAAAGAAAGACAGCTGCAGAAAAGATAGTGAAGATTAAAAGTATCATTTATAAAAGCAGAAAATAAATCTGACCACAATAAAATGAATCTCCCTACAGCAGTGTCTGAACTGGTCACCCTTACCCTCTAACAGAAATAGACTTCAGAGGATCGGGGGCTAAGAGCTGAAGGTGAACTTAAAGGTCATAAAGTCGAAACCATGCCCCATTTTTCAGATAAGGAAACTGAGTCATATGGAGGTCATGTGAATTGTCCAAGATCATGCAAAAACTAAGTATCTGAGGTTGGACTTGCACCCAGACCCTCCTTCATCTAAGTCCAGTACCCTATCCTATATGCTCAAGATACCTCATCTTGTGCTGGAAGTCTAAGAGAATCAAGAATAAACAGCAAAGGCTGGGGACGACCCAAGAAGGGAAAAGATTGGCAGCAAAATGCCCGTTGTCAGCCAAGAACACTGTAGAAAAATCAGCACAATGATTCATAAAGACAGACCAGAGCTGGCAAAGGAGGTGAAATGAGCAAACACTGAAAGAAAGGAGCCACCTCAGTGGACAAATACTTCACAACAAAGGAAATTAAGTGAAAATCCCCAAGGAAAGTGAAGTTATAACAAATCCTGCAACTCTTCCAGAGACAACAATGGGGCAACTGAAAGAACAATTCAGAAGAGCCAAGAATTAAGGAAAGAGAGCACAGAAATAATGACAAAACTAGAAGCCGTAAGAAGAAAATCACTAAGATTAAAGAATTTAGAACAAAAGAAGGAATAATTCTCCATAAGAGATTATAAAAAAAGAAAGAAAGAAAATGACAGATTTGGGAGGCACAAAAAAATAGACACTTCCATCCCCACCAATGGAAAGATAATGGAACAAGATAGAAAAGACACATGAGACCTCTACAAAACAGAAATATTGTATTTAAATAGAGGATGCATAAAAACAATTCTAAAGTGTATAGGTCTCATGAAAAAGAAAACCTGAATGTAATACTTCGATAAATCATACAGAAAAATTTTCCAGATATTTTAGATAAAGATAGCAAAGTTCAGACCAAGAGAATAAAGATTTATTTGGAATCCTTTGAGCCAAAAAAGGTATAAAAGAGAATTAGTAATTATTAAGTACCTCCTATTTGCCAAACATTAGGCTAAGTGTTTTATGAATATTACCTCACTGGATCCTCACAACAACCTGATTGGTAACTGGGTGGTATTATACCCATTTTATAGTTGAGAAAACTGAGATAGGTAGAGGTTAGTAATACAACTAGTAAATGTTTGAGGCTGGATTTGAACTCAGGTCTTCATGACTCCAGGTCTATCACCACATTCACTACACCACTTAGCTGCCTAGGCAGTGTCTTCAAAGGTCATCTCATACAATGAAATGACCTAAGTCAAAATTTAGTCGGTGGCCCCAAAATAATATATCCTCAAAAGTAAAAAGTAAACATCATAGAAAGTAATTAAATGTTCAGTAAAAGAGCAGAGTCCAAAATATTCTTTCAAAGAAACCCAGAGGTGAGTAGGGCATTTAACAATCAATCTGAACAAGATGCAGAAAATTAAATCCTTTCAGATACTAGAAAAAAACTAAGAAAAAATAAAAGGTTCATTTTCATACAGCAAGCACTTGACAAGGACACAAATGTTCAAGAGAGTTAGAAAGCATGTTTATTGTTTGATTTTCTTTTTAAAAACTCATGAATAACAGTATGAAGACAGGGCTCATAAATGGGTGAATTAATCTAAGGAGTTAAAAAAAGGTATAATGGGAAAATGAGGAAGAGATTAGATAGGAAAAATGAATTAATATTTCAAAAGGAAAAAATTTCATACCCTTATGAGTAAATCAGTATAATAAATGGTATATGGATAGAGCAGAGAAGAAGATGGGGGACTAGAAAATGACAAGTCAGAACTTATGAGGCGAGGAGGATGAGAAGCTTTCTGTTTCTCCTTCTGCTTTTGGAGTGGGAGAAGAGTGAGAATAAACTATTGGGCAATAGACCGCAAAAAGCAGAATGGAGTTGGGTACAGGCAGCAAAAAAAAAATAATAATCTGTCTGCAATGTGATTCAGTCCCACAGATGCTGAAAAAGGTACAAGAATGCATTGGCATGGAGGGGACTGGACATTTCAGAAAAGTTTCTCTAAGGTGGGATTTGTGCATCTCACTCATACTTTCACTGGGATGTAGAAAAAATAGGAAACTATCAAGAGCCAGAAAGGTCTTAGAGAGGGTTCAATAGCACATCATAGGGTAATAGGACAGAATAATGGCTCTCATTTAGATTACATGTTAAGATTTACAAAGAGCTTTACATATATTATCTCATTATAGTCTCATAAAAATTCTAGGAGGTAGGTGCTATTAGCACTTTTTATTTGAAAAATGAGGCAAATGGGGGTAAAGTGTTTTGCCCAGAGTCATATAGCTTTTCAGAATCCAAGGCAAAATTCAAATTCAGTTCTTCTAGATCCCAAATCCACTGATATAGCTATACCTAGGTGGAGGCAAAGGATAAATGAAAAAAGATGAAAGGACGAATTTGGACTCCACATACTCGGGCTACAGAATGCTTCTCAATAAGCTCCACAGTCTCAATCTAGAGTTAGCATTCATGATATTGTTCCAAAAAAATCCTAGAGAATTAAAGAGTAAAAGGAGGGGGGAATAAAATAAACATTTATCGAAATGGGATATTATCCATTAATAACACTTAAATAAAAGAATGAGTTGGGTAGGCAGGAGTCAAGATTTGAGAGAGATGAGATGTCACACTCTTAGTTGAGTGGAGAAAGAAAAGAGCAAAACTTATGAGAGAGAGAATAACAAAATGAATTTACTATTCAAGCAGCAATTAATATTCATCTTACAAAAATTATTCTCAAAAATAGAGATGGAAGCTACTCAATCAAAGCTGTTTTGAT
The DNA here is from genome assembly GCF_016432865.1 of Antechinus flavipes. Lineage (NCBI taxonomy): Eukaryota > Metazoa > Chordata > Mammalia > Dasyuromorphia > Dasyuridae > Antechinus > Antechinus flavipes. Next base: position 20,237,320 of record NC_067401.1, read on the forward strand.
GAAGCAAATATGTTCCAGAAAACCAACACTAAGGAAAGATAATGTAGAAAAAGAGAAGCATAGACCAATTTCACTAATGAAGATTGATGAAAAAGTTTTAAATAAAATTCTTGGAAGAAGATTATAGCAATGGGTATAGAAAATAATTTATTATGATTAAGTTGAATACAAATTAGAGATGTAAGAATATTTCAACATTAGGAAAACAATTTGCATAATTAATCATCTAAACAACAAAGAAATGAAAACCATATTTCTATTCAATAAAGTCAGAAAAAAATCTTTGAAAAGAAAGAGCATCTATGTTAAAAAAAAAAAACTCCTAAAGAATAGAAAGGCCCTTTTTAAATATAATCTAAAGGATGTATTTAAAGTCAAGACTTAGCATTATTTGCAATATATACTAGAATTTTTTCCAGTATAAATAAAAATAAAACAAGAGTGCTCCCTTCCCCAGTGTTGAAAGGAAGGAAGACCAATGCAGACAAGATTAGAAGGTAAGCAGAAAATTGGGGTAATGTTTTTACATCCAAGGGTTCCAATAAAGGCTTTGTTTTTAAAATATAGAGAGAATTGACTCAAATTTATAAGAATACAAGCCATTCTCCAGTTAATAAATGGTCAAAGGATTGTGAACAATTTTCAGATGAAGAAATTAAAACCATTTTTATATCTTCACAATAAAATCAAATTACACTTACACCCTCTAAATATACCCATAACAGATTTACAGTTCTCAAGAGTTAAATATATCATCTTCCCATATATGAATGCAAGCTTTTTAATTTTTAAAAGAAAGTTTTTTCTTTCCTTTTTACCTTTTTATGCTTCTCTTGAGTTTTGTATTTGATGATCAAATTATTTATTCAGCTCTGGTCTTTTCATCAGAAATAAGTAAAATTCACCTCTTTCATTGAATGTCCATCTTTTTCCCTGAAAGATAATGCATAATTTTGCTGGATAGTTGAGTCATGGCTGCATTCAAAGTTTCTTTGCCTTTTGGAATATCAGATTCCAGACCTTTCGATCCTTTAAAGTGGATGACTCCTCGATATTTGAATTGTTCCTTTCTGGCTGTTTGCAATATTTTCTCCTTGATCTGATAATTCTGAAATTTAGCTACAATATTCCTTGGAGTTTTCATTTTGGGGTTTCTTTCAGGAGGTGATTGATGAATTCTTTCAGTGACTATTTTACCCTCTGATTCTAGGACATAAGGGCAATTTTCCATGATGATTTCTTGAAAGATGTTGTCTAGGATTTTTTTTTCATCATGGTTTTCAGGTAGTCCAATAATTCTTAGATTGTCTTTCCTGGATCTATTTTCCAAGTCAGTGGTTTTTCCAATGAGGTATTTTACATTTTTTTTTCTATTTTCTCAATTTTTTTGGTTTTATTTGACTGATTCTTGATGTCTCATTAAGTCATTCACTTACATTTATTCAGTTCTAATTTTTTGTAAATGATTTTGTTCAGTTAGCTTTTTTAATCTCCTTTTGCATTTTGCCAATTGGACTTCTAAATGAGTTGTTTTGTTCATTGGGTTTTTCCATTTCATAAATTCTGTTTTTCAGTGAGTTGGTTTCTTTTTCTATTTTGTGAAGTTATATGCTTTTTCCATTTCACTAAACATATATTTTAAATTATTTTTTTAGCTAAACATTTTAAGGCGTTTTCTTCAGATAATTTCTGTGTTACCTTTTCCAAACTCACTTGCAAAGTTCTCATTTCCTTTCCCCATTTTTTCTTCTGATTCTCTTTCAAGATCCTTTTTTAGAATTCTTCTAAGAGAGCCTTGTGAGATGGAGACCAACTCATATCATCTTTTGGGGCTTCATCTGGAGACGTTTTGCCTCTAGTGTCCTCAGGGTTTGAGGTCTATTCTTCTCTGTCTCCATAAAAGCTATCTATAATCAGAGCTCTTTTGGCTTTTTTACTCATTTTTAAAGGTTGAAGTCTGCTGTTAGGGCAAAGGGGAGAGTGTCCCAAGTTTCATGCTACCCAGGGAGCCAGCGTTGCCCCTCTTCCTTAGGTGCTGGGTAGGGATAGCCAAGTCCTGCATTATTTGAGGATTCAGGGGAGTCACATTTGCCTTTTGTAGTTGCATTGGACATCTCACAGCTAGTATGGTGATCCATTGACTTCTGAACTAGGAGAGAGTAACTAACACTGCTGTATTTTGTCTAAGAGCCTCCCAGTGCCCTGTGTAAACACTATACCACCCTGGGTCCTTGCACTCAGCAGTGTCTACTGGGTCTGTATCCCAAAGAGATCATAAAAAGGGAAAAGGGCCCATATGTGCAAAAATGTTTGTGGCAGCCCTTTTCATAATGGCAGGGAACTGGAACCTGAGTGGGTACCCATCAGTTGAGCAATGGATGAATAAGTTATATGAATGTTATGGAATACTATTATTCTATAAAAATGATCAGCAGAATAATTTCAGAGAGGCCTGGAGAGACGTATGTGAACTGATGCAGAGTGAAGTAAGTAGAACCAAGAGAACATTGTACATGGCAACAAGAAGATTATGTGGTCATTAATTCTAATGGACATGGCTCTTTTCAACAGTGAGGTAATTTAGACCAATTCCTATAGAATTGTGATGAAGAGAGCGATCTGCACTCAAAGAAAGCACTATGGATACTGAATGTGAATCACAACATAGGATTTTCATCTTTTTGTTGTAGTTTGCTTGCTTTTTGTTTTCTTTCTCATTTTTTTTCTTTTTGATCTGATTTTGCTTGTGCAGCATGATAATTGTGAAAATTTGTATAGAAAAATTGTACATGTTTAACATATATTGCATGGCTAACTCTCTAGAAAGGAGATAGAAGGAAAGGAAAGAAAAAATTTGGAAAACAAAGTTTTACAAGGGTGAATGTTGAAAACTATCTTTTCATATATTTTCATAATAAAAAGCAATTATCTAAAATAAAAAAGAAAAAAGAAAAGAAAAGAAGAAAAAAGGATAGAAGGGAAGGAAGGAGGAACAAAGAGAGGGAAGTAGAGAAGATAGAAGGAAAGAAGGAAGGAAGAAAGGAAGGAAGAGAGGAAGGAAGGAAAAAAGGAAGGAAGGAAGGAAGGAAGAAAAGAAGGAAGGAAAGAAAGGATAGAGAGATGGAAGGATGGAGGGATGAAGGGAAAGAAGAAGGAAAGGAAGGAGGAAAGAAAGAGGGAAGAAGGGAGGAAGAGAGGAAGGAAGGGAAAAGAAGATAGAGGGGTATAGAATTCAAACTCAAAACTTTAAAAAAAGTTTTTTAAAAAAATGTACATGTGGAGAATAAATAACATAAAAGAGTTTTCATGTAGCATCTGGCCTGACAGTCAGTCAATAAACCTATATTATATATCTTCTATGTGCCAAGAACTTTGTTAATTCTGGAGATATAAAGAAACCAGTGTATCACTGTGCAGAGGGGGAGCAAGAAATGAACACATTAAAAGCAAAAATTTGGGAGATTTGATTAGATCAAGCTGTCAGCTCTCTGGTATTTTCAGAATCTTGCCTTGAGATCCAATTCTCACCTTCCTGATTCAGATTTCCCCCTTTCATTGGAATCCATTCGATCTGGGTATTCCAAAGAAGCTCTATTACAAACCTGGAATGACTTCTTGCTTCATTGTTGTATGTATTCCAGTTGGATTTCAGGCTCTTCTTGCTCTACAAGTAATGCTTGCCCTAATTACTGACATGGTCAACAATAAGACAAAGGACAGGTAAATTTGATTTGAAGAGAGATGTGGAAAACAAGGGATTCTGAGAGACAAATGGTAAAGTGAGAAGGGAGCATTGGGTTCCTGGAAATATAAACAGGTGCAGATGTCACATAGTTCAAAATGTGTCCGAGGATGATAGAGCAGACTGTAGACTGTGCACTGGGGAATGATCTGAGCTAAGGCAGCAAAGGTAAAAAGATGGTGGATTCTGGAGGACCTTGAATGCTAGGGAAAGAATATTGAACCTTTTCAGAAAACTGGAACAATGAAAATCATGCTGGATTCAGAGTGAAGAACTCTGGTTTCACACCCTGCCTCTTCCATTAATACTAGGGCCAACTTGGGTCTTCCTTGGCCTTGGTAACCTCCTCTGCCAAATATGGGACTTGAGCTAAATGGTTCCTGAAGTCCCTTTGCTCCCTTTGTTCAATGACCCTTCACTGCTTCCATCATGGGTCACAGGATCATAAGCTAAGAGCTGGAAGGAACTCCAGAAAGGACTTAGGCTAGCGTCCTCACTTTAGACAAGAAAAAAACGGGCTTTTAGAGGTCAAGTGACCCAAACAGTCAAGAGCAAAACTGGGATTCAAACTCAGGTCCTCTGACTCCTTTCTAAGAGTATGGATGTACCCATATATGTATTGTGGGTATGTGTGTGTGTGTGTGTGTGTGTGTGTGTGTGTATTTATTTATGGATATGTGGGTATAGATACATATGCCATACTGGGTATAGATGTCTAGATAGATAGATCATATTTATATCATATCCTCTGTCTCTCTGTATATTTGTCATATATACCATATTAGGACATATATCATATTTATACCATACTGCATTACGTGTATATACCATACTAAATATATCATATATCTATACCATACTACACAAAAAGATATGCCATATTCAATATATATAGATAGTTATAAATACACTCATCCATACCACACTAGATATATCTCATCTATATTTTAGATATATACATCACATGTACATAGATATATATTTATAAAATATGCAAGCAATGTATTTAATATTTATACATATATGCAATATGTATTGTTTATATTATGTATGTTATACACATTTATATATATATAAATTGTGAATGATTTTAATATATTCACAAAATATGTTGCTATTTCAGTATAATCAATTTTTATTTCAGTATGATTTACAAATATAAATTTCTATTTATAAACATATTTATTAACTCAGTATCATCCAGGTTTTTGTAATGAGATTAAATAAATAGATATTTAAACCAAGTTCATAGATTTAGCTGAAGACCCCCTAACTAGTTCATTGTCCCTATTTCATTTTTCAGAGGAGAAAACACAACTAGAAGAGAAGAAATGGACAAGATTCCATGTCAAATTAAGCCTTAAATACACAGGTTTCCTACTCCCAACCCCTTGCTTTTTCCCCTGTGCTGCTGTTGATATAAAATAAAATAAAAACTCAAGAAATGCAAACACACCAGAAAAATGTAAACATGTTCTCCTTTACCAATGGCCACTCAGGGTTAGAAGATGAAGAATAAATAATAGTTATGTAAGAAAATAAACCATATTGGTCATTTAGGGCTACATTTTAGAGAGGGATAATTCCAAATCTGGCTGTGTTCTGCCCCACAAGAGCCAATCCTCATCCCAGGAAACTCACATCATATCCCTAACTCCCAGGCCACAAAGGGGCAGAACATGCAGATTTCCTGACCCAGAACTGCAACTTTTCTGTTTAAGGGAGTTTGCATTACTCCTCCTACACATCTCAGAGGTGAGTGTCAGGCACAATAGCTTAACTCCGCAAAGGAGGTGGATAGGTAAGGTGGAGAAGGGATAATTATGGGTGGGATCTAGAATTTTATCAGATGGTGACAGAGAAGAAGGCTTTCTGTGCAAAGTAGACTGTTGAAAGAGACAGTGATTGTGCTCTGGTTCTGCCATTATCCAAACTACCGTCAGGCAAACCTTCCCTGTTATTAAATGCTACTCTGCAAGTCTTCATTGTGAGACTGGAGGGTATAATCACAGGTGCCAGACGCAGAAAGAAAGCTGATCCAAAGGTGTGAAAAAAGAAAACACAAAGATGAGCTGAATAAAAACACATAAATGAGGTGTAAAAAATCAGATTAGAGGGGGCAGGGAAGGTGGGAGGGAAATAAAGGGGAAAAAAGCCAGGGAAGGTGTTTTTAGCTGTTCGATTATGCAGGGAGTTCCCCCCCAGCAGTCTCCCCCTCCCTTTTTTAAGATAAATTATAAAATACTAGAACTCCGAATCCCTCTCCCTATCACCTCTCTAGCTCAATTGTTATTGGTTTTCATCCATTGAATAGTCAGCTTCAGAACCAGGAAGATCTGGACCATCCTCTGCCACGTGGTAGTTGATATAATTTGATATTGATATGACATAACATGATATGATAAGTGACCAATCATTTATTCTCTTAGCACTCTAGACAACTCTCTAAACGAATAAGTTTCAGAGACGGTCCTGACCTGTATCCCTCCATTATTAGATGGAGTTTCCTTATCTGGAGGTTCATAGCCTATATCAATAAAATCAGAAGCCAGGCCCCTATACCCCACTATACACCAAGAACTAAATTAGGCATTGATGATACAAAATCGAGTCTATAAAGATGAAAAATGTGGAGGTTTTGCCCTCAAGAGTCTTACCTTCTTTCTAAGAAAAGCAATATATATACAGACAAATAAAAATTAAAATATATACAAAATAAATATAAAAATTAATGGAGGTCAGGGAGAAAGGAGCATAAACAATGAGGAAGGCTTCATTAGGAGAGACACTTAAACTACTTTCACTTTGACCTAGGGACTCCTAGAGGCAAGAACATTCCATTCCTATAGGGCAGTATAAATAACCTTTAATTAATGGATGGGTTAATTTATTAAAAATAATTTCTTAAACAGTATGTGCCAGGTACCCAGAGATATAAACATAAAATATCTCTGTCGTCAAAGAGATTATATGACTTACAAAATATAGAGAGGAGAAGTGCCATGAATTGAGGAGGGGAGGTGGTCTGGGAGGTCACAAGGATAGTAGGTGAAGATTTAAGGTAATCAATTTTCGGATGCTTGCCATGAATGGTAGTGTTGATTCAATGACTGATCCTGGAGAGAAGAAGAAAGAAGAGGAAAGATTTTTTTTTACTGCCCAGGGTGAGGCAATATGAGTCTGGGACAAGATAGATATGTTCAACCTTCACCAGGTAGAAGTTTGTCCCAAAGATGGAAGTGAGGGTGTACAGGTAGGAGGTGCCAGTTAGAGCAGCACAGTAGGACATTCAGGGGTATAAAATTGTCTAAAATTTCTTAGAGAGTCATCGGGTTAGAGGTCATCAAGTCCAACCCTCTCATTTCACAGACAAGCAAACTGAGTCTGGTAGTAGCTTACTTAGGGTTAAGTAGCTTCTAAGTGTCCTGACTGCAAGGTCAATATCCTAGGATGCTATTTATCTCATAGATTGTCAGAAAGAGGGAAAGGATCTTTTCTCCTATATAGTAGTAACGGCCCAATAAAAAGCATTATTTTTTAAGTACTGCAGGGAAAAGGGATGAAGAAGAGAGCGCAAGGAAGGAGATGTACCTGCAGAGCGCTAAGCCCTAATGGCTTCTGATTCAAGGCAACATCACCAGTCACGAGAGCTTCCAAAGCATCTTGCTGCTTGAGGACCACAAGTTTCAGTGAACTAAACCAGTGCTGCCTGTCCATGGGATAGAAGGTAAGCTAGTCATGGAAAAGAAAGCCCCAGTGACTCCAGAGCCAGAAACCAGGATGCTCCTGCAAGCTCTGCCACAACTCCAGGCATTATGTTAGGAAATTCCCCCAAACTCCCTGGGTCTCATAATGTAAGGAGATTGCATTTGATGACCTTATGGTCCTTTCTCACCCTTAATTCTGTGATTCTGTAACCTCAGAGTGAATAAAGTCCAATCCTTCTTGTGTCTTTCTTGTGTACGTCTGCATTGGGAGGCAGCTGGGAAGTATAAAAAGGGCCAAGTTTCACCCTTGCCTAAGAAAATTATTATGATTTTGTGTGACAATGGGCAAGTTCCCTCATCTGTAAAAATGATATGACTTTTTCACAGATTTATTTTATTGCTTTGCAATAAATCCATGTACTTTATTATGAAGACAAAATGAGATAATACACATATTTTGTTGTTGTTCACTTGTTTTGATATTGTTGTTGCTCAGTTGTTCAGTCTGACTATTTGTGATCTCATTGGGGGTTTTCTTGGCAAAGATATTGGAGTGGTGTTCCATTTCCTTCTCCAGGTCATTTTACAGATGAGGCAACTGAGGCACAAACAAAGTAAATGTCTTTCCCAGTAAATTTCAAAAGCTAAACTTGAACCCAGGAAGTCTTTCTGACTCCTTCCTAAAGCTTTATGCAGTGAAATATCAATTTTTATTATTTGACAGGTCACTTAATCTCCCTAGGCTTTCATTTCTTCCTAAAAACAAAATAAATGAGTTGGGTTGGAATGGACGGCTCTGAGATCTTTCATAATTCCTATTGGCCACTTAACATCCCTGGGTTTCAGTTTCCTCCTCTGGAAAATGAGAGGCACAGCCTGGATGGCTTCAGAAGTCCCTTCCAAGGATGAATCTGTGAGCCCATCCCTAGAGGCTGAATCTGCTATGAAAATGGAGGGCTCTGGCCCCTATCCGAGGCATCGTGGGCAGTCACCAGGAGCTGGAGGAAGGATTAGTTGGGCTTCTCTGGGCTCCGGCAATCACACTGCGTAGGCTGCCTCCACCTAGGCATATGGCCAACTCTGTGTGGAGATACAGTGAAAGAAATAAGCGTGGAATACATAAAGAGGTGAGATTAAATATTTACATTTTGGTTTGATCTTTCCTCAAGTGGCACCCCACCCACTCTAGTCCAGGTGGATTCTCTACCGAACAACTCAGAAGTTTTTACCGTGTGTTTTGATATTTTTTATTTTTTATAAATCAAGATGTGAAGAAAAAAAAAAAAGCATGGAGCTAAGAGAGACCCCATGAGCTTAGCGAGTCTGCATTTCATCTCGAGATAGGACTGTCGGTAAAGCATCCCTGACAGATGGGACTTTATCCTCTTATCCCAGAAGTCCTCCAAGGAGATAGATAGCTTGGCGTAGTGGAAAAGAACCCTGGACTGGATTCTAGTCTGAACCTTGCTACTAATTTGCCATGTGACATTGGGAAAGTATGTTAAAGGGCAGGATTTCTTAAACTTTTTCCACTTGTGATCCCTTTTCACCCCCTAAAATTTTTTTCACAACCCCAAGTATATAGGTACATAAAATAGGCGTAAAAATCAAACATTTACTGATAGTAAATCTTAATTTCACAATCCCCACATTCAATCATGACCCAAATGGGGTTGTGAACCACAATTTATATAATATTGTGGATAGAGTGTTACACATGAACCGAGAAAACCCAGATCCAAATCCCATCCCAGATGGTCATTAACAGCATGACACTAGCCAAGTCAGTTCCCCTTTCTCAGCCTCAGTTTTCTAATATGTAAAAATGAGAGGGCTGAATTCAATGGTACTTTAGGGCCCTTCTAGCTATAAATCTATGAGATTCAATTTCCTCAGTAGCAAAATAGACCATTTCCTTTTGGACAGCAACTCTTGAAGCTTTCCCTGATTCTATACCCTTGCCATTATTGATTTTCCTCATCAAATTACCTAATACTTATTTATCTGCTTGTATTTTGTGTCCCTCCAGTAGGAAGTAGGTTTCTGGAAGTAATCTATTTCATTTTTAAACTGTCTGGAACTTAATGGGTACATAATAAGTATTTGATGATTGAAAGAAAAAATGACACATGAAATCTTTTTTTCCACACTAGGTGCTTCCCCTGAAAATTTGTCTGGCATGTATTTGCTATATACCTGTTCATATTTGCGTTCTATGCCCCACATCCAGGGTGTAAGCTCCCTGAGGGCAAGATCTATTACATTTCTGGTTTTGTATTCCCAGCACTTAGCACAGAATCTTGCCCATAATAATACCTGGTGAATGCTTATTGGTTGATTGAGATCTAATATAGTGAATAATATAATGAACAATATAATGTATTGATTCCCCACCCCCATTCTTACAATGCAACCTTGTAGCATTAAATAGCAGAAGCTTATTTGGGAGTAATTTGGATAAAAGCAGAAGGAGAGGCACCTTCACTGCCTCTTTCAACTGAACATTTTGCACAAAAGAGCTACTTTCTACTCAGTTTTTCCATCTGGCAAATGCCATGGATTAGTCCCTGCTCTCAAGATTTCACTCAAGGAGATCAAGGTTTGTAGCTATTGGTCTTTTCTTGCTCACTTTCTTGGGTTGCCCAAATGTTTTGTGACAACCTTGGATTCTTCTTCAGAATTTTTGCAAATCATTCTCTCAATACCTTCAAAACTGGGATATATCCAGCAGAGACTTGCTTTATGTATACCTGTTATAGTCTGACTGGTTCCCCCACATCTGCTTGCTTCACTGCTATTCCCAATTCCTCTATAAACATTATGAGAATCTCAGCATTAAAGTTCAAGTGACTCTACTCTCATTGATTGAGAAAGGGCTTTTGTTGGGGTTTTTTTAATGTGTGCAGATCTTTGCACCTTTAATCTCTCTATTGTTGTATTCCATTCAGTTCTATACTTACACATCTTTCAGAAGATTTTGCATAATTGGATCTCTTGTCAAACTTTCTTAAAATTAATTCTTCCTTCCACTTCTTCTGTTTTATATAGTAAAACTGGATTGGAATCAAGAACACGAGTTCAAATCAAATCTGAGGCACTGACATGAGACCCTGTGTGACACTGGGTGAGTCACTTAGCCTTTGTGTGCCTCAGTTTCCCCAATTGTAAAATAGAGATAGCAATCCCATTTACTTCTGAGAATTGTTGTGATTATAAAATAAGAAAATATCTGTAAAACACTTTAAAACATTAAAGTACAATATGAGTTAGCTATTATAAGTGTTCATTTTATTCTAAATTCCCACTACACTTTCTTGAGATTATATTCTAAATTAATGCTGCCCTTGGCCGCCCAGTGTCTCAGACTGGTAAAATTAAGTCGCGTATTTGCTTATTAGAGCAATTTTTAGGTTCTTTTGGTCTTCTCATTTGTGGTCATTAATTTTTGCTGGTTAAACTTCTGTATTAAATTGTTATAATCAGTGTCAATTCTCCATTTATTTCCCATTTCAGCATCAATAACTTGTTTATTATTATTCATTGTTAAATGAAATAATATTTGTAAAGTACTATGTTCCTATAACATAGTAGGTACTTAATAAAAGTTTATTCCATTTCTTCTTAATTATATTGTCAGTTATTTTAATTACACACCTCATCTTTTTCTCATTTGTATTCTTTCTTCTTGCTTTGTACTAATTTTAATTTTGGCTCTAACAAGTCAGTAGCCTATATACACAGACAACTGATTGGGGAATGGTTCTCACATCAGTGACAAGTCATTTCCCGATCGTTAAAATGCAATCAATTTCATTTTTATGATGTTATTTCATATTCACTATATCCAGCACCTGTCAATTATTCTTTCAAAGAAAATGTGCATGATATATAGGCAAGAGGCATCTGTGTAACCTACGTTCCAAGGTTCTGAATCGTGTTTTCACACTATTTTTGCCTCGGCTTATCTTTATGTGAAAATATATACCAGAGTATATGTTGACTTAATCTGGACATTCTTGTGGAGTTCTTCATAGAATTTCTCCTATTTTCTTTTCTTCTTCCTCTGCAAAACCCATTGTTATAAATTCTGTGATTATTTTCATCAACGCCTTTTTTTCAAATATTTATCATGACTATGACAATACAAGAAGAGCAAATTTCCTAAAAATTATATTTCTTGTGACCTTTGGACCTATAAGAAAACCAATTCATCAATTCTATCTTTCCATTTAGCTATGACCAACTGTCATCTGGTTTTGTTTACAGCTTGAAGGTCTCTATTAATATTCTTTGGTTATTCTAGTAATGTGCCCACCCCTTAGTCACTGGACATTGATATTGTATTTAGGGAATCAATAACTAAACAGAAGTTTATAGATGAACTAAAAGCTATATTTAGGGTCTGGATTAGGATTTAAAGTTAGAGTCGGAATTGGAGTCAGAGTCAGAGCACAAGAAAATCAAAGGTATAGAAAACCCTAATGGGGTCATAAAAACTTGAACACAACTGAAAAATGATTGAACAGAGGATTGTATAATCTAAACATATCTGTTCCCTTTCCCATTGTTCAACTACCATCACTATAGAAAGAGAAGGGGATACACAAGTCTTAGGGCCATTTTGTATTTATCTTTGTTTCACGAGTATTGTTATCAAACAACCTATCACCCGGTGGTCTTCCTACTAGTAATGAGCTGCATTCTTCACTAAGATGCTGCTCTGATGCTTCAGCCTCTGAGAACCCGGAATCATCTTCATATCATTCTGAGTCATCGAAGAACAATTTTGTGAAAGTTGGACAAAAATAAAGGAGTTAAATCAGAAAGCTTTATAAGGGCTAACTGGGCTCAGTTGGAACCACGTTTTAGTGAAACTCAGAAGTCATTACCTTTTTCTTTTCCCCCCAATCTCTAAGTCCTTGAGAAAGGAAAGTAGTTTACTGTGGTACAATCCTTACTTGCCTTGTAAGGGCTCATTTCATTTCTCATCCAAAGCACCTTGTAGTCTTTCATTACTAGAGGATCATAGGATTTAAGGCTTTGAGGGACCTCAGAGATCACCTGGTTACAGCTGTAAACAAATCCCAGACAAAGGAAGGCACTGTTCTTTGGGACTCAAGGTGGAGTCAGGTTGCTGAGCTTTATTCCCACTTCAGTCTCTCAGTTGTAGGAACTAGGGAAATTCATTTGTCTTCTCTGATCTTCAGCCTCTTCCTCTGTAAAATCTTGTTTTCTTCAAGGTTCCTTCCTTCTAACTCTTGATGAGAGCATAGATAAAGACATGGAATAGAGTCTCCCAATGGTCATCCCAATACAGTTTTCATTTTGTAGAGAAGAAAACTGAGACTTACAGTAGTGATTAATGTGCAACTATTAAAAGGGGGTTCAGATTTTTTAAGATGATAGAATCATAGATTTGGGGCTAGAAAGGACTCCATGAATTATCACTTTTATTTTACACAAGAGAAAATGGAAGCCCTGGAGTCAGAAGGACCTGAATTCAAATCTAGCCTCAGGCACTTTACACTTACTAGTGGTGCTATCCTGGGCAAATTACTTAACCCTGATTGCAAAAAAAAAAAAAAAAAAAAAAGATAAAAGAAAGATTCATTGAAAGAGAGAGAAGAAGGAGGAGGAAGAGGAGGAAAAGAAGAAGAAGGAGGAGGAGGAGGAGAAAGAAGGAAGGAAGGAAGGGAGAGAGGGAAGAAGAGAGGAAGGGAGGGAGGGAGGGAGGGAGAGAGAGAGAGAAAGAAAGAAAACCAAAGAGACTAAGTTACTTAGGGTCACACAGGTAGAAAACATCAGAGATGGGATTGTTTTTAGTCACTTCAGTCATATGCAATCCTTTATGACCTCATTTGAGGTTTTCTTGGCAAAGATACTGCAGTGGTTGGCCATTTCCTTCTCCAGATTTTTTTAAAACCTTTTTATTTTCAAAACATATGAACAGATAATTTTTCAACATTGATCCTTGCATAGGATCAGATTTTCAGTGTTTCAGATTTTTCCCTCCTTCCTCCTACCCTCTCTCCTCGATGGCAATCAATCTAATTCTTTTTTACAGCTGAGGAAACTGAGACAAAAGGGTGAAGTGATTTGCCCAGAATCAAACATCTAGTAAACATCAGAGGCCAGATTTGAACTCTTGAAATTGAGTCTCCCTGACTCTTAGCCCGGGGAGGGTGAGGGGGGGGGTCTCTCTACACTGCTCCACCCAACTACAAACCAGAGGTGAAATTATCATTCCACTAATTCTGGTGCAGCAATTCTAACTAAAAGCCAGGGTATTTCATCTTCCCAAGCTTCCAGCAAGAAAGGGCCTGAAAATAGTATTTGTTGTCAGGTAAAACGCCATGCCTTCCTGCCCCCCAAAGTCACAGGATATATATTGCACCCATCCACAAGAATTTCAATAAATCACCCACATAAATAAACCTGTCTCCTACTTTTTGTCAAATAATGATGGCTGCTGATAGGTAGCTTCCCATCTAGTCCCTGGGGGATATTTATTTTCCCCTGAGAGGTCTAAGGACTTGCTCTGCCCCGATTCTGAGCTCTGGGGTTATGTTGTAAATAATTTGCAAGTGTCTGAAATACTGAAAGCCTTCACTCACAAGTCATGCTTGGCCCTTACCAGGGCTCAGTGGAAAGGCTGGGAAGAATCCATCAACACACTCTCTTTTTCTCAAAAGAGCCACAGGGCCATTGAGTGACTCAGTCACCAAAGACCACACACACACACACACACACACACACACACACACACACACACACACACTGGGAGGGGCATCTGGTATCCAGCTCATTTTGTAACTAAGGAATCTGAGAAACAGAGAGAGACTAAATGACTTTGTTTCCTAGGCATTGAGCCCCACAGGGTGCTGAGCTCTGGGGCTGGTCCACAGCTAATGACACATAATAGAAGATTTTAAAGGCATTAGCTCATAGGAGCAGAGATTCTGAGGTGGAAGGAACATCTAGTCCAACCCCTTTATTTTATAAAGAAGGAAAAGGGGTCTAGGGCAGTATATAATTCACCCACTAACACACAGGATTGTAAATTGAGAGCTTAGATGGACTGCAGAGATCCTTTTGGCTAATCCCCTCGTTTTACAAAGGAGCAAACTAAGGCCCAGAGAAATTAAGGGGCTGGCCTCATATCACACAGTAATAGAACCATAAATAAAGCTTCAAAGGTCATCTAGTCAACATTTCATTTTACTAAGAGGGAAACTGAGATTTGGGAGATCAAGTGCCTTTTCCAGAGTCACACAGGTAAGAAAGTATCAGTAAAGGGATGTGAACCCGGAGCTTCTTGGCTGCAGGAACTGGGCACTTTTCACTGCATGCCGCTGCCTTCTATATAATTTTTACTTAATTTGTTATGGATCTAGGACTACAGGATTAATGATTCAGAGCTAAGAAGGGAGCTCAGGGTTATGGTTCATTCCTTTTATTTAGGAAACCAAAGCCAGAGGTTGAAATCACAGAGCCCGGGACCACGCTGCGTCCTCCTTAGTGTCAGAGACTATTGAGTTGGTGTCTTTGCAGACCCAGTCAGGTTCTTGCTATTAGTAGGTTCTAGTTGACAACTGGAGTCGGGAAAACCTTAACTCATTAGCTGTGTGACCCTGGGGAAGTCAATTAATCTCTGATTGCCTCAGTTTCCTCATTTACAAAATGGAGAATCTACTAGCACCTCCCTCCCAGGATTGTTGTGGGAATAAAATGAGATAACTGCAGAGGTTGGCACAGTGCCTGACACTTTGTAAGCCCTATATAAATGTAAGTTGTTATTGTTGTTTTTATTTAAATGTTTGTTGAATTAAATTATTCAATATATAGGAGGAGCAAGTGTTTGGTTTGACAAGTGCCTCCATGCTTAATGACAAAAGCTGTTACAAGGAATTTGTCTACCTGAGTTAGGAGAAGGGAAGAGGGGAAATGGGGGAGGGGGGAAGCCCTCAAGGTTTTCTTGTTTGGTAAGGTGAGGATCAGGGTTACCAGTGACAAAACAAAGTCAAGTCCTATAATAGGAACAGTCATGCTAGGAGAGGGGGTTGCTCATCTTCCATCCCCCAGAAAATTCATCCTTCATTATGACCAGGGTTAAGAGGAAAGGTAAGGGCCACAACAATGGGAAGGGTGACCCTGGAGCAGCTAGCTGTAAGGCTCAAGGGAAAGGCAGCAGTGTCTCCAGGGAGAAAGGGTACCACTCTCCTGGATTTCAGCATTGCAGAACAAAAGCCCTTTCACACACACACACACACACACACACACACACACACACACACACACACACACACACACTGGTTAAGAGGCTGACAAATAGCCCATTTTCCATCAGGACTTGGGCTATATCCATACACACAAACCCAAGGGCTGCAGGGGAAGAGGAGGGTAATGGAAGTTTTGCTGATTTCAACCACTTTTCCCACCCCCTCAAACCAATCTGCATAAACACAGCCTCAAATTACTGTTATCATGGAAATTCTGGTTTGGTATTCTTTGTCTTTTTATCCCCAGTGAACAGTGCCTGTCACATAATTAATACCTATAAATGCTTGTGGATTGGTTGATCGGGGGAGGCAACTTGTGTGACTGAGGACAAATCACTTAACCACCTTAAGCTGCCTCAGTTTTCTCAACTATGAAAGGAGAAGACTGAACTACATGGGCTGATATCCCTTCCAAGTCCAGATCTATGATCCTGTGATCTTATTTTAAGCTCACAACAGTTATATGAGACTGATAGACCAAACAGACCTTGCCCTTTTTACAGAAGAAAAAAACAAGACTTTTCTAAAGCACGGTCTCATCATTGGACTGCCCTACTCCATGATTCCACCGGTTCCATATTCCTTAACTTAAAAAGGTCAAGGTCTCCCACTGCATGTAGGGCCATCACTAGTCATCCTGATCTGTAGCCACTAGACCGAGATGGCTTTGGAGGAAAATGTGAGGCAGGTGAGTTTTGCACAGTCCAATTCACTTGCAGTCCATGACATGTCCTTCCTGATGTCATGGTCCTCTTCAAGAAGGAAGGACCAACAATTACAAGAAGAAGATAAAATGGAAGCTCATCTGTTTCGCTTTTAAAAGCCCCTCACAACCTCGCTCAAATCCACCTGTCCAGCTTCCTTACACGTTCCTCTCCCATACTCTGTAATGCAGCTTAACTGGCTTTCTCTCTGTTCCATCTCTGCAGTAGCCATCCTTCATACTCAGAACATATTCCCTATTCAAACCTATATTACATACAGCTCATTGGCTTTTTGTTTTTAAGTAGATATTAAAATCAACATAGTAACATGAGCACAGCCCTGGTTTGTCTTGGGTCCCCTCCGTAAATCCTCTGCTCTCTTCTCTGTATTTTTAAAGTGTTTTGTCAAGCGTATTTTCTTGTGGTTAGTTTTTTTTTAACATTACTATTATTTTTCTTAACTCCCTACCACTTATATATTTCCTCTCTCTTTTCTTAAAAGGACATTTTGGGTAATATTGGGGGAAAGAAGAGAAACAGTTATTATAGAGATGGATAATAATGGGTAAGGCGTGTGCAAAAATGTTTGTGGCCACTCTTTTCATAGTGGCAAGGAACTGGAAACCCAGTGGACCCCATCAGTTGGAGAACGGCTGAATAAGTTATGGCATATGGATGTTATGGAATATTATTGTTCTCTAAAAAAACAATCAGCAGGATGATTTCAGAGAGGCCTGGAGAGACTTATAGGAACTGATGCTGAGGGAAGCGGACAGAACCAGGAGATCATTGTACACAGCAACAAGATTATGTGATGATCAATTCTGAGGTGATTCAGGTCAGTTCCCATGGTCTTGTGATGGAGAGAGCATCTGCACCTAGAGAGAGAACTGTGGGAACTGACTGTGAACAACAACATAATATTTTCACTTTTTTGTTGTTGTTTGCTTCCTTTTTGTTTTCTTTCTTAGTTTTTCCCTTTTTGCTCTGATTTTTCATGTGTAACATAATTGTGGAAATATGAACTATACATGTTTAACATGTACTGGATTGCTTGCTGTCTAGGAGAGGGAGTGAGGGGAAGGGAGGGAGAAAATATTTGGAACACAGGATTTTGCAAAGGTGAAAGTTGAAGACTATCTTTGCATATAATTTGAAAATAAAAAGCAATTTAAAAAGCCATAATAATGGGTGATGGAAACATAAGAAAATCACCAGATTCTCATTTTGCTTATGTTATTTCTCCTAAAGAAAATAAGCTTCCCATGGAGAAATGCACTAAACTGAATTCAAGATAGGCTTTTATTTAGATACTAGAGCAGTGTCCCTCCAATTCCCCATTTGCCTGCCTGTGACATCACCCAGACTATGTCTTTCCAAATAAAAAGTAAACAAAACCCAAGCTGTATTTGATAGCTTCAAATATAATCCTCTTTTTTTTGGGGGGGAGGGGTGTTCTTTGAATAAAGAAATATACATGTTTGTCAAGTTCAAAATAAAAGAAAATAATTAATTACCTGATTTGCAAGCTCGTGTTTTCATCTTTTGCCTTCATCACCAATCTCAGTTGTCTTTTTTTTCCTGAATTTTGGCATGGCGCACAAGATTTGTACATTTGCATACCCTCTTAGATAAGTCCCTTAAGTTTGCTGGCTCTCAATTTCCTTCTTTGTAAAAAGAGAGGATTGGAACCTAAGATTAAATGACTTGGCTAAGATCCCATAACTGGTATCTGAGGCTAGATTTGAACACAAATATCCAGTACTCTAATCACTGGACTATCTGACTGCTCGATGAGATGATCTTTGGGGTCCCTTTTCAGCTGTGGCTGCTATGATTCATATCAATTCACAGGAAAATAGGCTCTTGACTTGGCATGAGATTGGCTGCCTTTATATGAAAACATTTTATAGCTCCGACTTTTCATTAACTCTGGCTGGCCTTGGAGCCAGTTTATTTTCAAATTAATACCATGCTTTGGGGGTCCTGTGTAGACATACCCTTAAGCTCTGAGCAGAACTCCCATCCAGACATCAGCAGGCTTTTGTCTGAGCAAAGTCAACTCCATCGATCCCATTTACAAGAACGGTACAAATCTCCAAATGATTACCCCCCTGGCGATAACTAGTTTTTAAGAATGAAATGCTTCAGCACACTTGTTAATGGCAGCTGAATAAATAGCTCAGAATGCAGCCTTCTCTGCCCCTCCAGGAGAAATCCAGCCACATCCTCGGCAAGAAAAGCAACCGACATTGATTAGGTGCCTACTGAGTGCAAGGTGACCCTGTGCTGAGGGGAGTTTAGGCACAATGGGGGGATTCGAAGAGATTGAGGTAAATCATTATACTTTTATTCTTTTTAAGATTTGTGTTGATATCTTTTATTTCCACATTACCTCCACCTCCCTTCTCTCCCACCCCCAGACTCATCCATTTTCATGAAGTATAAAAAAAGCAAAAAGAGGAAAACTAATCAACATGTATATATTGACAGAATATGTTGTGTGCCATATTCATAGTCCTACCTCCACTGCAAAGGAGGTAGGAAGATTCATCTCCAGCTCTATCTGGATGGGGGGATGGGCAAAGCCTGGTGGTTATAGTTATAGGATATTTTAAATTTTATATAAATGAATAGGCAATCAATAAGCACTTATTAAACACTTACTATATACCAGACCTTAATATATATTAGTATGTACCCTACTATCATTTTGACTATGGGTATCATGCTGTCTTCCCAGTTTGAATGTGATCTTCAACAGGGCAAGAACTGTTCTCTTTTTTCTTCATCTCCCCAGCACTTATCAGTGCTTGACACATAGTGGGTGCTTAATAAACGCACATTGATTGAAAGGTAGGACTCTCATGGATGGGAACGGGAAGCAAGGAGTGGTAGCCAAGGAAGCCAACTTTGGCCTCTGCCATCTACCATTCAGAATCACTTGGATCCTTTGTGGCAATGCAGTCTTATGCCCTTCCCCCAGTCTTCCTTAATTCTGGTGTTAATTATAATTAATTAGGAGTTAATTAATTGCCTATTTATTATAACTTGCTTTGTATGTATTTGTTTACATGTTGTCTCCTCATTAGCTTATAAACTTCTTTAGGGCAAAGATGTTTTTTTCCCCTCTTTTTGGATCCTCAGTGCTTAGCACAGTCCCTGGCACACAGGACGTACTTTATAAATGTTTAGTAATTAATTGGTTGGTTGATACACAGTGGCAAAGGCAATGTTCATTTCATTATTGCTGCTTGAACAAAAGGTAGAAATCTGGGGTTTGGAGAAAAAAAGAGGAGGCAGTTAGGTGGAGCAGTGGATAGAGCACCAGCCCTGGAGTCAGGAGGACCTAAGTTTAAATCTGTCCTTAGACACTTAACACTTCCTAAATGTGTGACCCTGGGCAAGTCATTTGACCCCAAATTGTCTCAGCAGAGAAAGACAGAGACAGAGACAGAGAGATAGACAGACAGAGACAGAGAGACAGAGAGAGACCAAGAGAGAAAGGCAGATAGAAAGGCAGTAAGACAAATTCCCTGGTCCCTCTCAAAAACCAAAGCAATGGTCAGCAGAGTCCCACAGCCTGACTGTTAATTGCACTGTGAGACCAGTTGAAGTAGACTCTCTTATACCAGGTCAAATCTGCTCCAAAGCTTCCTCCAATCTTGAGCCATTACTTCTACCGGGATCCAGGTAGAGGACTCAGGAAGTTCTTTGGCTCTAAACTGATAGCCATTATGGAAAGATACAAAGAAGCATCAAACCTGGTTCCTGCCCTCAGGAAGTTTACTCTCTATTTGAAGAGACAACATGTTTACTAATTTAGAAAAAAAAAAAAAAAGAAACACTTGAAGGTAACAAAATGTCAAATGAGTGAAACAGAAAGAAAGTGCAATAGAAATTCAGGGACAAAAGGTGTGTATTCAGGCCCAGGCAATCAGGAAAGGTTTCTTGGAAGTGGGTGAAGTTTCTGAGCCAAGTGACTTTCCTGGTCAGTGGCAGGAGAAAGTGATAGCAGATTCACTGAACAAGAGAAGCTCTTTCATCACTAAACACTAATAAAATGTCTACTGTGTACCAGGCACTGAGCTAAGCATGGAGGATACAAAGTTTCCTTATGGAGAATTATGGGTTGGATAGATTTCAATGAGACTATGACTTGGATGGGGAAAAAAATCCTTATTTCATTAACCTTTGGTTTTCTTTATCATTCTCTGTAGTTTATTTCATTTTAATTTTTTAATTTTATCTTAATTTTTTAATTTTATTTTATAATATTTTATTTTATTTATCACATTTATCACAGGATTTGGAGAAGGCATTACCAGATTTTCGATAAGGTCCATGACCCAAAGAAAGTCAAGAACTATAAAACTAGATGATATTTCAATTTTGGGCTCTAAATCTCATGATGTTCTTCCATAGGGACATCTTAGCCTTTCACATATTTATGTCCTGTCTTCCCAGATAGACTGTAAGGTCTCTAAGGATAGCGATCCAGGTATATAAGCAGATGTGACTATAACCTCCTCCCTTGCCCCCTATTGAATCTAGTCATTTGTTGATTTGGTTTTGTTGGGGGGAGAATAGGGAGAGAAACTGAAGCTGCAAGGTAGACTCAATGGAGCCCAGATCGACAGCCTGTTCCGTATGCAAAGCACTGTTTTTCCCATGGGGCTGATTTGTCAATGAGCAATGCCATGATATTTCTTGAAATCAATCAACAAGCAGTTATTTAAAGTTCTCTCTGTGCTAGGCACCCTGGTAAACTAGGGAGAGAAACAAAAAGCAAAAACTACTTCTGCTCTAAAGGAACTTACATTCTTTGGCTTTATTTTTTTGAACATAAATACAAAAAGGAAGAAGAAAGGAGGAGAAGGAGAAGGAGAAAAAGGAGGAGGAGGAGGAGGAAGAGAAAGAAGAGGAGGAGGAAGAGAAAGAGGAGGAGGAGGAAGAGAAAGAGGAGGAGGAGGAAAAGAAAGAGGAGGAGGAGGAGGAGGAGGAAGAGGAGAAAAGATTTCCATGTACACAGCACAACATAAGAACATGAATCAATATAAAACCAAGAACTTCCAAGAGGGCTTACATTCTAATTGATGTACTATGTAACTAGGACAGAGCAAGAGGAGATTTGTCTCAGGGTGCTGGTATTTAGAGAGTGCTCACAGCACTTATTCTCTTTCTTCAGCATCAAATCACCTGAGATTAGCACCTCATTAGCAAGAATAATTAGTTGAGATAGAAAGATAGCAGTAGGTGGGCTTGATTAGGCTTCTTGTATGGAAGTCTCCCTAGTAATCTTCCCCTCTTGTAGCTGTAACTCTGGTAAGTTTCTCTGAGGTTTGCCCTACTTGGTCCCTCCCTACACTCATCTTCGTTCCAAGTCCAGGGCTATATTTTTTTACTGTATCCTTCATGTGCCTAGCACAGATCTTATCTAAAGCAAGTGTTTGATGAATATAAATTGGTCGATTGATCAAAAGCTGTTTCCACTGAGTTGTTGTAACCAAGAAAATAAAATTCTGGACTCATCTGGCCACCGACATAAATCATTCATGGTGCTTCCGGGTTCTTTTCAAAGAGCCTCCACAGTCAATTTTCAATTATCTGAGCCAGGAGGAAACAGGCACATCTTGGATGATAAAATCCATGAATAATCCAAACACTTAATTTTAGCCAAGAGTTTCCACCTCCTCTCCCACTGAGCCTCTCGCAGAGCTGCCAGCCGCAAGCCCAGGTGCTGATAGTGGGTGTCATCCTGTCTCTCTTGCCCCCTCCCTTCTCTCTGGAAGAGGCAAAAATGCCCCAAAGATGGCGAGAAGCCAGAAGTGAAAGGCAGAGTTGACTTCACCCCTAAATAGTATCATAGGCCTGAGCTCAGGTAAGATCATGAGATCCTAGACTTTGATCTGGAATAGACCTGAGAGGTCATCCAATTCAATCTCCTTATTTCCCAGATGAAAATAATGGTACAGAGAGGTTACACATCTGCCAAATGTCACACAGTTAATAAATGACTAAGCTGGATTCAAAGTCTAGAAATCTCATTACTAAGCAATTACCCTAAGGGGATCCCATAGAAGTTTTTTTTTTGTTTTTTTTTTTTTTAATATAGTAACAAAGAACTAGGGGGAAGTAAAAAGAAATAAATGCTCATCCAATGGGGAATGACTAAATAAATTGTGATCCATCAATATAATTAACTACTATTGTACTATAAGGCATTATTAATATAATGGACATTGAGAAGCATGAAAAGACTTATATGAGCTGATGCTAAGTGAAGGAAAATATACCCAATGACTCCAGCAAAGCAAAAGTTAACCACAAAAAAAAAATTGAAGGAAAAAATCTGAAGCCTGTATAATTATAATGACCAAGATAGACTCCAAAGAAGGCTCCCTGACTCACTTTTTTGCAAAGGGGTGGAGGGTTATGGTGTGGAACACTACACATGTCAGATGTTTGCAGTGGAATATCTAGTTTTGCAAAATTGTATTTTTTTTCTTTGCGTAAGATATGACTCCCCAAAAAAAGGAAAGAGAAGAAAAACGTTGGAAAATACAGTTAATGTAGAAACAAATACCAAACAAAAATTCTTTTTAAAAATAAATCAAGAAAAAGGGATTGCTTGAGCTGAATCTTGAAGGAAACTAGAAATTCTAAGGTGACAAGGGAGGGCATATCAGGTAGAAAGGACAGTTTGGGCTAAGAACCAAGATAGGAAATGGAGAGTCATGTATGAGAAACAAAAAGAAGGACAATTTGGCAATGAAAGGGAATAATGTGTGATGAAACTGGCAAAGAAAAGAAGAAACCAGGTTTTAAATGGTTTTAAATCCCAAAATGGGGGGTGTTCATGAGATTTGCTACTAGATAGAATAGGGAGCCCTTGATGTTTATTAAGGAAGAGAGGCACAAGGTTAAATCTGGTTTGCAGGACAAGCTTGGTGGGAACAGTATAAAGGAGATTTAGGAACGGAAAGAGATTTGAGTCAGGGAGATTTTTAAAAAGAGTATTATAATAGTCCAGGAAAGGGATGATGGGTTAAGGATGATTCTCCTCCAGAGAGGGAAGAGAAAGAAAATAGTTGCTCAAGGTGATGGCTATGTGAGTAGAAAGAAAGGGACTTATGGGAGAGAATTTTAATTCCTTCTTTTACTAGAAGCCTTTCCCAACCTTATCAATTCTAGTGCCTTCCCTTTATTATTTTCCATTTATCCCGTTTATGGCTAGCTTTGTAGATTTTTTTTTTTGCGTGCCATTTTGCCTTGAGGGTAGGGACTGCCTTTTGTTCTTTTTGTATCCCCAAAGCTTAGCACATTTCATGATACATAGTAGGAGCTTAATAATTGCTTATTGTTTTATTATTTCCACCATTAGATTGTAAGCTTCTTGAAGACAGGAATTGTCATTTGTCTCCTATATCCCCGGTGCTTAGCACTGTGACTGGCACATACTTAATAAATGTCAAATGATTGACTGATTTTGTTGAAATAAAAACAAGATTCATAACTGATGGTACATGTACCATGATTAGGAACGAGAAGAGAAGAGTGATGTCAAAGTTAAGAACCTGAATGACTGGAAGGTTGCATGATGGTGCCCTTAGTAATAGGGAAGTTTGAAAGAAAGTCTTGGAGTACAGGAAAGATAACAAGTTCTCTTGTGTCGATGGTGAGCTTGAGGTGACTATGGGATAAGTAGTATTTGATGTGAGACTGGAGCTCTGGATTGAGACTAAGACCGATGACATCAAGGTTTCTAATCTGGATAGAGGCAATCAGCATAGGTAAAAGTGGAGAAAGAACAGTTTCATTCTCTTTGAGAAGGAGAAAAATCCTAAATTCACCTAGAGACATCTGTGACCATCACCCTCTCCCCTTCTGCCATCTGCTGAATCCTGTGCTTCGTTGGTTTGGTTTTAACTTAGGGAGAGTAGGGAGGGAAACTGAGGCTGCATAGCGACTGGCTAGAACCACGATATACACCCTTACTGTGTGCTAAGCAGTATTTTTCCAGTGGGACCAATTTGTAAGTGAAGAATCTGCGAGTTGTGATGTACGACAATTTGGGGGTAGTTGTTGGTTCCCACTCGTGAGGGCTTATGGCTTATTATCCAAGGCTCTATGGTTTTTTGTCTCCCATAGTGGAGCAGCAGATAAATTCTCAAGAAATTCCCACAGATATCAGAGCGGAAAAGAGATTTCTTCTCCAACCACATCATGAAGCCTTGAAGCGAAGCCCCTCGTACAGCCAAGGATTTAACTCTGTGCTACCCTGCGGATTACCGTTATTGGTCTTTCATTGTGGTTTTCGGGGTCTGACCTACAGGCTGTATCCCCACATGGAAAATGAAGACTTCCACTAAAGTACATCTTTTATAGATGTGGGGAAAGCAACGGTCCATGAGGTCTCCTTTATTGCGATGGAGCCTGAGCGATTCCCCCAAATGCATTTTCAGCCTAAAGGAGCAGCAATCCATAAGTCATTAACAGGCTAATGTACATCAACAATCCGCAAATGAGTAGGCACAAGGACACGGGCTCTGTCTATGTTGACATGCCCGTCTTCATTAGGGGCTGTTAGCACAGCCAAATGGGTGTTTGTTGACCTGGCTTAGGGAAAAATTGTGGTTATGTTTAGTCTTTTGTTCCCGTGATTAATAATGTTCCCAGGGGCGCTTAACAGGGTAACAAAGTGTCTCTAACAGGTCAGACACGTAAACAGGTCATTAATTTGAGAACAGAAGTGGCAACTCAAATATAGTCTGCTTTGCGGATTGTTGATGCGATTTAGACACATAGATCCAGCCCTTTAGACACAGTTCAAATCTAGCCTTAGGCACTTTGACACGAGATGGAAGAGGATCACCCTGGGTTAGAATGGCCCTTAACCTTTCTTCATCTCAGTTTCCTCAACAGTTAAAAGGGGATAATGATAAATGAGATAGTAGATGTAAAAGTTTTTTATAAGACAAAGTAATCTATAAATGCTAGCTATTATTAGTCACAACAACACAACAATAGTAAACATCATTTTATAGTGCTTGGAGTATTTTGCTATATAAGAAGAGATGGACATTTCCCAGAAGATAGATTTGGATTGGGTGAGAAAACTTAGTGACTCCCCGTGGGTTGACAAGCCATTGTAGATGCCAGAGATTCAAGCATCCTGTTAGGTGGAACTTAGAGCAGATTAGAGTTTAAAGTGGAAGACTTCCAGCTAAACCCCTGAGAATGAATGTCTTAGGGGAAAGAGGGAACTGAACAAAAAAGACCTAATCTCTTTCTTAACCTCTTTCCCTCTCCTTGGATGGATCAAGACCTTGTGAACTTTGGAAGGTCCTAGTAACATCCGGAGAAGGACTGTGGGAACCCCTTTACAAAAGTTGGCTTATTAATGGATATTGACCAATACAGGTAGTGGATAGCACAATGATGGGAACTCTAAAGCCCCCTCTCATGTATTCTTAGAACTTTGAAAGGGGAGATTTAGCCAGAGTCTATGGGAGTTCCCATGACTCACTGTCAGGTTAGGTTCTCAGAGCCAGGAAGCTCTTCCCCTTCAAGTTCTAACAGTTGCTGTAGCCCATGAGGGTGTGTGTGTGTGTGTGTGTGTGTGTGTGTGTGTGTGTGTGTGTGTGAATACTCATAAGCTTTGATAATAGGAGAATATATACATGTATAAACTCACATATACATATATACACATGTTCCACAGGATATGTAAAATCCCAATGAAATAAACACTTAGGAAATTCCCAAATCATTTTGATAGCCTGGATAAAGGCAGACAAGTGGGATATGGCTGCTATCATGAAGTTTTTGTAGGGTTGTTATAGGGAAAAGGGATTATTCATGGCTGATCTCAGAGGACAAAATGAGGGACAGTGGGTGGAAGTTCCAAAGAGACAGATTTAGGCTGAATTTCATGGAAAAACATCCTAACAATGAGAACTATTCAAAAATAGAATGAGCTTTTTTTTTTCTTTTTGCTGAGGCAATTGGGGTTAAGTGACTTGCCCAGAGTTACACATCTAGGACCTGTTAAGTGTCTGAAGCTGGACTTGAACTCAGGTCCTCCTGACTTCAGGGCCAATGCTCTATTCTCTGTGAGGTCTAGCTGCCCCCTAGAATGGATTTCTGGAAACTGTAATGGGCAGCCCTTCCCTAGAGAGCTTCAAGTAGAAGCTAAATGACCACTTGCCGGAGGTGACCTAGAAAGGATTTCTGGTCAAGCCTATGCTGGACCACATAGCTTCTGGCCTCCCCTCCCTCTCTGAGATTCTGTGTCTCTGTGACTCTGAATACGATGGGAATTCTAACTACAGCTTGTAGAGCTTGACCATAAATTATTAACTTACCAGGTTCCTGAAAATCACCCACATAGATCATATCCCTCCTATTCCATTGCAACGGGCAGTTGAGTAGTACAGGGGATAGAATGCTGAGCCTGGACTCGAGAAGACCTGACCCTTAGTCACTTACTAACTGTGTGATTCTGAGCAAGTCAATTTACTTCTGCCTGTCTCCATTTCCTCAAATGTAAAACCTCTCAAAGCTGTCATGAGGATCACATGAGATAATATTTGTAAAGTGCTTAGCTCAGTGCTGGGGCACATAGTGAGCACTATACAAGTGTTAATAATTATTGTTGTTGTTGTTGTTATCGAATAAAAAATCTTTTCTTTTTACAATTGGTAATCAAATTAGAAAGCAGATTCTCAGTGAGTGGGGGGAAAGGGAGAGAATTGGCAAAATTGTCTTTGCATATAACAGGAAAAAATAAAATACTAAACAAATTTTTAAAAATTAGAAGGCAGAACCCTTTGGGAAAATAGGCCTAGGATTGAAACTCACTCATGCTGAAGCATAAATGATTAATATCGGGGTCCTAATTCACCAAGACACAGAGCACTGAGCAAGTGATTGAGAGAACATGCCTTTTATTGGAACAAAAAGATATATAAAGAAAATGGGAGCGGAGAGTCTACCATTTTGTCAGAGCTGTCCCTTACTGTGAGAAGCTTAGAGAGCAACAGTTTGCCAGTTGGTGAATTATTTTTGCTGGTTGCTGATGACTAATCATAGGACTGAACTAGCTCTGTGACCTGGGATGTATTTAGAGCAGGATTTGTATTTAGGGGTCATTTAAATGAATTCCTTCATTTTATAGGGGTGGAAACTGAGGTCCAGAGAGAGTCATTAAGTGACTGTCCCAGGATCTATTATAAGGTCGTATGGAGCAAAGTCAGATTTCAAGCCCACATCACAAGAGCATAGAATTTGGAGCTAAAAGCAACCCTAAAGATCATTATGCCCCAGTTGTCCATTTCAGAGATTAGGACACCAAGGCACAGGGGCTAATAGCCCATATCATGAAGCTAATTAATGGCAGAGCCCATATTTGAATCCATGTCTTTCATGGAGTGTGATCAAAGGGGCATTAATATTGGATTCAGAGGCTTGGGGTCCAAAGCTTGCCCCTGTCACTCACCACCTAAGTGACCTTGAACCAGCTCTCTTCTCTGGGCCTCAGATCTATAAAATGAAGAGTTGGGCTCAGTGATGTGTGAGATCCATTCATTCCTAGATCTATAATCCCTCTGACTCCCAATACCTCACTTTCTCCATTGCAGATTGCCGAGTTCTCATTCGCCCCTGACCTCTCTCCCTTCCCACATTTCAGACCCCAAAGCCTAGCTCAATGTTGTACAAGCCATGAAAAACCATAGGGATATACTCCTGTTCCCCTCTGTTTCCCACCCTGGAAATGAGTTTTGCGTGTATCTCTCCAGTCCTGGGAGAGCTAAGAAGATACTTTTACAGAGCCCTCCGTGGCCCCTGGATGAAAGGGATTATACTGAGTCTTCACATTTCTTTCTTGCTAAGAATGTCCATTTTTTCCTTTCAGCACGTTCCTAGTTTCAATCATTCCTATTCCTTTCCAGACCCCAGGAGCCAGAAATAAACACACTCAGACTTCGCATTAATGTAAATAACCATCGGCTTTATTGAACCCATCTGCTCTGGCTGTTGGTCGAAATCAGAGCTTTGCAGATTTTTTCCACTGAGGACCCCTTTGGCATCCACTGAAATTTATCTGTCCTCCTTCCCGCCCCCTCAACACCCCCTCCCCGACTCATCCATGCTTTTGATCCCAAAACACACTTATTCGCTTTCTATCCTACAGAAGGCATCTTTTAAAGTTTGCAGGATTCTTACATTTGCAAGACTTTTTCTCACTCTTCTCACAGGGACTGCCTCCTTTCCCCTTCTGATGTTACCCCAAGTTTCCCACTTCCTGACTTCTAGGAGCACAGAGCTGCTGCTTTCTTACTAAATATATTACCAATAGCCAAATATGCCGGCCAAGCCCAAGACCATGATCACGGGTACAACTGAGACATGGCCGTCCCAGATGGCTCCTCCACTATCATTTGACACGTGTCGATAAGTTAGTTAACAAGCACTGATTGAGCCTTTCTAGCTTCTCAAAACTGTGCCGGTCTCTAGGAATAGAAAGATAAGCAAAAATCACCCTGACCTCAAGAAGCTTCCATTCTAAAGAGATTAGTTAGATGGTATGAAAACAGATAAGGACAAATCTAAGAATAAGGTAAGTGTGGGAGGGAAGGACATTAGCGGCTGGGGGGAAAAGGGGGAGAGAACCAGGAAAGCCTTCTTGCAGAAGATGGAATTACAGCTGAATTCTGAAGGAAGCCAAAGAAGCTGGGAGGTGAGGTGAGAGATGAGAAGGGATACTTACTTCCTCATAGAGATTTATAAGCTTTTATTATCACCCTATTACTGGGTAGGGAGAGAGGGAAATTACTATTTCGCTTTTCAATCAAGAAATGTAAATGCTCACCTGTGTATTGTGCTTGGAGAGAAGTTATTAATGTGGGGGTCCCCAGATCACCTCCATGGGGGTCCATCGTTAAATTTCCCCAAAACTGTGAGTCTGGAGAGAGAAGAAATTTATATCTTTATTTTTTTTAACTAACCTATATTTGCAATTTAACTTTGACTTCTATTATGATTTTTTTTTGGGGGGGGGGTGGCGGCAGGGGAGGAATCATTCTAAATCCATGTTCTTTAACAGAAGGCCAGAGGAGTTCATGATACCAAAAAAAAAAAAATTAAGAATCTCTGGACTAGAAAAAAGATTCCCAGTCCTTGTCCCCACCCTCAAGGTACTGAAAAATACAGGTAGCTAGGGAGTTAAGGAAACAGGAAATCTCTTCAAACGGGGTCACAAAGAGTAAGCCATGACTGAAATAAATGAACAACAACAACATGGAGAATAGAATGCAGGGGGCTTAGTTCAAATTTGGCCTCAGACATTTACTAGCTACGTGACCATGAGCAAGCCATGTAATCATGTCTGCCTCAGTTTCCCCATCTGAAAAATGGAATAATAGCACCTCTCTCCTAGTGTTGTCATGAGGATCAAATGAGATATCAATTGCCAAGTGCTTACTTAGCACAGTGCCTAGCAGATACTAAGCACTATGTAAAATGTTAGCTATCATATTATTATTATTTATCTGTTAAATATATATGGAGAGACAGCAGAGCATATTAATAGAGAGCTACCCTCAAAATCAAGATGACCCAAGTCCTTTCCTGGATGACCTGGGTCTCAGATTCAATATCTCTAGAATGGAGAGGCTGAACCAGATCCTTTCTGGTCTCCTCCCTTCAGCTCTAGGCAATGATTGGATGATTCTATGACATTCTATCTATCTCTAGAAGGTGAAAGTCAAAAATAATGACCTGACACATACCCAAATGGGCAGCCAGGTGGCGCTACATTGGATAGAGCACCAGGTCTCCAGGTAAGGAAGACTCATCTTCATGAGTTCCAACCCAGCTTCAGACACTTACTAGCTATGTGATTGTAAGCATGTCACTTAACCCTGTTTGCCTCAGTTTCCTCATCTGTCAAATGAGCTGCAGAAGGAAATGACAAATCATTCCAGTATCTTTTCTAAGAAAACCCCAAATGGCGTCATGATGAATCAGACACGACTGAACAACAGCAACATAAATAGAAATATTCATAACAGCCCTTCTTTGGGCAGCAACAACGGGAAACAGAGTGGGCACCCATCAGTTGGCGATAGCTGAATAAACTGAAGCATATATAATAGAATAATATTAGGCAGAAATAAATAAATAAAATGAATGAATAAATAAAATAAATAAATAAAAAGAGAAACACGAGAAAAATTGTATGAATTGATTCACACTGAAATAAGCAAAGCCTAAGGCAGTCAAGATCTGAGTATTTTAAAAGCCAGTTATTATCCTGGAAAATAAACAACAAAAACATACCTCCTCACTGTTAGAGAGGTAGGGGACACATAGGGCATACATAGTCAGATAGGACACCTGTATTTGGATCTTTTTAATAGTTGGCTGTATTTGATTTTGGTTTTGTTAAAAGGGGAGCAGGAAGTTTTTCTTTATTTATTTTATCTTTTTTTTTTTTTTAGAAATGTCTGACATAAAAATCAAAGCCATAGATAAGAGGGATACTTTCACTTGTCAAAAAATCAAAAAATATTTATTAAACAGTTGCTGTATAGTAGGTGACGTGTATACAAAGACTAAAGTGAAAAAGTTCCTGTCCTGAAATGATTTATTTCATCATCATTAGTCTTATTTCCTGGGTGTGTGTTTTCAGTTATATTCCCTATATTAATATGTGTCAGAAGACAATATTATACATTGTATAGTGTTTTACTATAGGCTTCTGAAGTTCTTAAGGTACAAAAGAGTTTGGGCAGTTACAATCCTGGGTCACAAAGTCATTAACACCTGATCCCTTGACAATGATTCTGGAATCTTCTCTCTTTTCCTAGGAATAATTGCATCAGAAGCCAAGGAATTCTGGCAGTCAGAGGTCATGAGACTCCAGCACTGGCCCAGGGTGGTATATCCAAACTTCAGTTATGAAAAATGTATTAAATCATCTAAAGGTAAATCCTTCACATCCTATAGAAGCAGTTGTGCCTGAAAGTAGACTGATATGCCCCACATTGGCAAAGTCACTAGATTTAGAATCAGAAAACTGGATTGGGATTTTGATTCTATTCCTTTTCAGTATAATCTTAGACAAGTCATTTCCTCTCTCTTGGGCTTCTTCTATAAAAATGAAAGGGTTGGATTAGATAATAACAAAAGTTTCTTCCAGCTCCAGCTCTTCTGATCCTCTTTAGTGTTTTGCAAAACTTTCTGTCCTTGGTGAGGAATTGTTTGAATATCGAGGCATCCCCGCTGTGAAGGACTCCGTGACAACCTTGCTAACAGAAGACAATGAATTCATAAAGCTCCATGGGATGGTCGCCTCCAGATCCGACTATAGAAAAAGGCTTTCCTTGGTCTAGGAAGTATTTGCTGTCATTATCTCAGGATCTTTTTCAAAGACTTCAGAGTTCTGTGTAGCTGAGAACCAAATAGGATCCTAGAAACAAGAAGGGAGATGGAAGGAGACGAGCTCTGTGTGCTGCGTTGGGTTCTGAACTCTTTATCGGAAGAATCTAGAGGTAGCTACATCACCTCTACGATGGACCTTCAAGGAGAGCTCTTGATCTGCTCAAAAAATCCTCATAAGGCTAATACCTAAAATCCACCAAATCCCTCTAACAGTTTTTTTTTCAAATAATACTTTTTTTCATTTCTTGAGGGTAAGAATTGTTTTATATTTTTATCTTTGTATGCCCAGCACCTACCACAGTGCCTGGAAGTTAATAAGTATTTGTCCTTGATTGATGCAAAGGACACTGGGAGAGGTAACACAGTGGGACTTCAACTCATTCACACAGATATGTAAGACTGTTATCAGAACCTTTCCCAGGAGCCCCTTTGAATAAAGGGAAAAGAG
Organism: Antechinus flavipes; assembly: GCF_016432865.1. NCBI lineage: Eukaryota > Metazoa > Chordata > Mammalia > Dasyuromorphia > Dasyuridae > Antechinus > Antechinus flavipes. The sequence goes on from NC_067401.1 coordinate 20,269,647, forward strand.
AGAACAAAAAGAGAAGATGAGGAGATATGGGAGAAGGCTATAAGAAAAGGAGGGAAAGTGATATTTTCCCCCTGCACCTCAGTTTCCTTTTCCACAAAATTAGAGATTTAGACAAATCTAGCTGGAAATTTAGATTTCTAAAGTCTCAAATGAATGATCCTATGATCTTGGACTATGCCAAAGGGTACAGCAATCTCATTAACCCTGTTATAATGGTCAAATAGAAACTATTCTTCTCAGGAAGCAGGTTTCATTGCCTCCGAAATAAATAAATATTAGTAGTCATAAGTATTTGGCAAAGCAGGATGACATCTGAATGTGAACTTTAGTTCTTCATCCATGACATTATTTAATGTTTCATATTATTCTCCATTGTTCTGTTCTACATATGAACCTATAACTCATGGGCACAGTATATAGAGTGCTAAGCCTGGAGTCAGGAGGACTGAGTTCAAATCCTGTTTCAGAAACTTACTAATTGTGTAATATTAGGTAAGTCACTGAAATTCTCCCTCAGTTTCTTGTTTCTTTGTCTGGAAAATGAGGATAATAATAATTGCACCTAATTCCCAGGGTTGTGTGAGGATCAAATGAGATAACTGTCAAGTGCTAAGCACAGTGCCTGACACTTAGTAAAATCAACATAAAGTTAGCTATTACTACTACTACTACTACTACTACTACTACTACTACTACTACTACTACTACTACAACTACTACTACTACTACTATAAGGAAAAGAAAGGGAAGAATAAGGAGGAGAAAAAAGAGGAGGAAGAGGAAGAAGAAGGAGGAGGAGAAAGAGGAGAAGGGGAAGAGGAAGAAGGAAGAAGAAAAAGAAGAAATTATAATGATTGGAAGGATATTAAAGGCAGAAAGGTGGAGGTAGGTTGGAAGAAGGACTAATAATCAAAGTAAGTAGAGGAGGAGAAAGGATTAAAGGCAGAAAGGTAGAGGTAGGCTGGAAGGAGGACTAACAATCAAGGTGGAGAAAGAGAAAGAATTTTGCCATAAACAGAACCAAAAAGGTTGTTCTTTTATTCAGCAAATCTGTTATTTTGTCACAAATCTAGGGCTATAAAGAGCTCTAGAAGCTATATATTCCAACCCCTTTCTTTGACAGGAAGGGAAACTGAAACTGTAAGAAATAAGTCATGTATCTGAGTTCCTGCAGGGAATAAGTTGTGAAGCCAGTTGTGAAGTCAAGAGCTTTTTACTCCAAGTCAAGAGTTCTCTGCATTATACCGTACTCATATTATGCCAGGCACTGGGGGAGACACAAAGTTTATGTAACAGCTGGTCTTAGCCCTTGGTGGAGCTTGTGTAGCCCCTCTCTTGACTGGATCCACTTGCCCAGCTCAAACATCGGTAGGCTGGATTCTCAGAGGATAATGACCTCTCCCTCCAGGTTTTTGAATAAACTACAAATTTCAGCTTCTGATACCATTGTTCCTAAGTCCCCATCCAGTGTGCCCCTCCATGTTAATCAGTAGCTCTCTGTAAAAGGGCATTTATAACAAAAGGTATTTTGGAGAAAAGTATTCACTGAGAAGATTTCTCAAGGAGAATAGTAGCAGGATAGACCCTCTTCCCCCAAAGCTAAGGCACTCTCTCCCTTTACCCAAAGGCACGCTCTCCTTTCACATACACAGAACAGTGGTTCCAAATTCTAGACTGGGGAGAGGGGGTCAGTGACCAGTTTCTCCCCAGCTCCAAAAAGGCCATTCAAAGCAATTCTCATGCCATGAAAATCACCAAGGAAGAGGAGGAAAAGACCAGGGCGGCAGTATCAAAATTAGAGTCAAGCAGTACCCAGGTTTGTCCGTGAACTTCACTGGTAGGTATATAGATATAATATAGATAGATAAAGTGGAAGCAGCACTTTGTCACAGGTCGTCAATATAAAAGTGGGGAGGAGAGATAAGCTTTCCTCACCCTGCCCAAAGACTTCTGCCCAAAAGAAATGAGAAGGAAATCCCCAGGGTCCTGCGGGTCAATGCTGGAGGAATAGGGTACAATGGAGAGCTCCTGCTCCCAGAGATCACGGGTGGGCCTAAACAGGGGCAACACCTAGAAGGATGCTTCTAAATTGTCCATCTGGGAGCAGACCTACATATGCCAGAGCCTAATTGGATCTCTATATTACTCCAATTCCATCACTCTTTCCACCATAGCATACCTCTCTCCAGGAGTAATAAGTTCTGCCAAGCATCAAGCGTAATAAAGACATTCCACTATATACAAAGTCAAATGAGATTCAAGTGTTTGGTTATTACCATACGCATGGATGGAAGGCTATTCACTATCTCAAAGGGGCCTATTTGATCACTTGATGAAGGTAGAGGAATATAAAAATGAAAGCCTTTTAAGTTTGTTTTATTTGCAACACATGGAGTAACGTTTTGAGAACTAAATAGGCACCAAATGTACACAGAGACTTTCCCTTCCACCCCCTCCCAACAGCTTCTTTTCTCTCTTATTTCTCTCTGTTATATGTCTCTCCCTGTCTCTGTCTCTCTGTCTCGGCCTCTGACTCTATCTCTCCCTCTTCCTCTCTCTTCTATTTTCCCCTCTCTCTCCCTTTTTTCCTACCTCCCTCTTTTTCCCTCCTAATCAAACTTAGACACATCTCACATCTACTTCCATAAATCATCTCCAGCAGGGACCAACCAATATATAAAACACACAGCTCTCTCTTTAGAAATCATGGAAACATTTATCTTTCCATTTACAAATCAGGGAGGTGACTTTTTGTTCCTCATTTTTTTTTAAACATTTCAAATTGTTAGTCTATGTTTGTTTGTTTTTTACTTTTATTTCCAAAAAAGATCTCTGCAATGTTCTTGGCACTAGGCACTGTTACAGAAAAAAAATAAATAATCTCAAAACACAATCCCAGTGATACCTGGCAGAAAAACAAAAGGTGTCCTAGACAGTAAAGACTGAGTCTGGAACAAGCTGGATCAAAGAATCCATGATGGGAAGACAAGACCCTCCATCATCCTACTTCCTTCTAACCAGAGCTGTAGACTTTGCTCTAGAGTACTAAAGAAGAGGAGCAGCTCTTTGACTGGCAACTCTGCTACCACTTACCTGGATGACCTTGGGTAAGCAATTTGCCTCAGTTTCTTGAACTGTGAAATGAGATGGTTGAACTAACTAAATGGCCTCTGAGTTTCCTCCCAGGGTTCAATCTATCAACCTAATACTAAATGATTGATTGATTTCTGAACCTCAGTATTCTTTCACCTAACTCTGTCCTCCATCCAAATTTCAGGAGTAATCCCAATATAAAGGGGTATCCTCATCCCATTTCTGGATTGTATTATGCCCCATGGGATAGGGATTGAATTTGTGATTTCATCGATCTCCCTTGTCAGGAAACACTTACATCAACAGTCTTGGGGAATTGTCTTTTAGAAATCGAACTTGAACTCAAAACTTTCTGGCTGATAGCCCAGCTCTCTATCAGGTAGGCCTCCCAAGCCCTCCATATCTTATATTTAAAGCTTCAAGGCAGGCAGCTCTCACTAACCAGGCAAAGAAATGTTCACAACTGTGTTTTCTCACTGCCTTCCAAAATTGGCTTTCACGGCTCTACCAGCAAAACTACTCTGCAGAAAATGCAACTGATAAATAATTCTATCTCATCAGAGATCACTTAGGAGACCCAAAGACAATGCTCGTTCTCAAAGAACCAGCACACAGCTTACGGTGGGTACATAACACCGCGCCCCAAACTCTTGGTTTCTCTGTGTATTCCTTCTAGGCCATGGGGAGAGTTTTGTGTGTTGAACTTTTAAAGGTTATTATTATTATTAAAAACAGGTTTCTTTTTTACCCAACCCCCTTTCTCAATCCAGTGGGAAAACTAATTTTGTTTTTAAATATCTCTATTTAAACTCCACGAATGCTCATAAAATGCTTTGAAGCTGCAGTGCTTGATTTGAATCTTAAGAGATAATTAGGTGGTAGAATGACTTAGAGAGAAATGCAGGTATATATTTTCCCAACTGTGGGAGTGGGGAGGGCAGGGAGAGAGCCAGCCCAGGCAGCCCTGGCAAATCTCTGTTCCTGAAACATAAACACACGACTCGTTTAAAAACACATTCATTTAGGTTCTCTAATTGCTCCCATAAAAAGGGCTTTCTCTCAGTAGTTCTTTGTGGCACTATATTATTCTGCTCCATTTTCCCTCCCATCCCCAGTTTTCCCCTCCACACAGCCTTTAGTCATTTCACTTAACCTGAGCTCGTTTCCCTCTAGCCTCATCTTTCTTTTCTGAGAAGCTTTTACGGTACATGGTATAGGTTTTCCTGCACTTTCTGTTTCCTCTCCATCTCCCACCTCCAATCATCTTGTATTCACCAACTTATTTTGTATCTCTCTTCAAATGTACATGTTGTCTCCCCTGAAAGAATAAAAACTCTTTGAGGCCCGGGTCAGGTTTTGTATCCTTGAGGCCTGACACAACAGACACTGAAAAATACTTGTGTGTGGATTGATTTGTTGACTGATACTTATTTTTGTATGTGTACATGTACATACACAGATATAATCTATATGTGCATGTATATTTAGAGAGAGAATATGCATAAAGTGTGTATATACAGAAATTATTTTTTTAAATAGGAGAGAAAGAGAATGTATAAATAGAAATATACAGATAGATTCACAAATACACATGTACACATATTTATACAGATATATACAGATACATACACATAAACATATAGATACAAAAATACACACCCAAATATACAAATATACACACATATATACATATAGATAGAAACAAAAATACACACAAATATATACACATATAGATACAAAAATATACACATATATAGATATTCACATGCACATTTACACACATATATAGATACATACATGTGCATATAAATAGATATAAACACACATATACACAGATATATACACACATATGCAATACATACACATATAGATAGATAAATACATGCACATACATACAGAGATAGATACGTGTGTGTATACATGTAGATATATGCATATGCACATGTATATATACAGATATACAGATAGATATACTCATATAGATATACAAATACACACATATATAGATAGATACATATACATATAGATATACAATACACATATAGATATACATACATATATGTACATTTGGAGAGAAATTACATAGAGTTTGTGTGTGTTGGGAGATTATTAAAAGAATATAGAGAGAGAATGTATACACAAATATACATATATAAAGACAGATAAATACACACTATGTAGATATATATGGATAGATACATATACATATATACATATGAATACATACAAATACACATATCTATACACATATTAGGTATAGCTATACCGTCCCCCAACAGGATATAAGGTTAAAGACATTTTGTTTCTTTTTTTGTAACTGTATCATCTTGCATAACATAGTTCCTGATACATAGTAGGCACTTATATGCTTGGGATAAACTGATTCCTCCCTCCCCTTTCTCTCATCTCATTTTATTCTCTTCCCTTCTTTTCCCTCTGTCTCCCCACTGACTTTTTTCTTTTCCCTTTTTTTCTCCCCCCCACCCCTTTCTCAAAGGATTATAAATCTCAAGCTGGAAAAGAGCTTCATCTAGTCCAACCTCTTCAAGTTACACACGAAGAAACTGAGACCCAGCGAAATGGTGACTTGCCGACAGTCACACAGCTAAGCAGTAGAGGTGAGACTCAGTGGTCCACCTACTCCATATCTAATACTTTTCCCACCATAAGCCCTCTACCCATCCCTGTTTCTCTTTCATTTCCCTCACTCTTTCTTTTAGGATCCTGTTTTGACTTTTTTTCTCTCCAAAGCTCTAAGAAAAAGCATTTTTGATCGGTGGGACAGCAGCAGTTGATACAAAACTGTCTAAATATAATTTTCCTCCACCTTAGTCCCTTCCCTGGGGGAATACCTCAATTATGTGTCACCTTTCTTTGATTTTTCTGTGCTTCTGCCTTCCATGGGCTGCAAGCTCAGAATGAGTCAACAGCAACACAAAACAACCATATTAGACTCACAGTCCAGTAGGATTCTGCTGTACTCTACCCTGGTCAGAAGCTTGGGTCTTCCCTCAATGGAAATCTTCAAGTAATGGTGGCCAACCAGTTGCTGCTGATATCATAGAAGAGAGTCCTGCTCACTTAGGGATTGGACAAGGTAGCTGCCCCTCCCGACTCTTAGGATTCAGTGACTCTGATGCTGAGTAAACCCCTGTGTATCAGGATATATGTTTCCTCAACTATGAAATGGGCATAAGAATATCTGCCCTGAGATTATTATTTGTACACAGCCTCTACCCTGATTGCAAGGAATGGTATGGGATCAAATTCTAAATTCTTTTCCATTGCAGAGTCCACCCTTGAGAAAGATGATTGCCAGGGGTTGCATCTGGCTATAAATAGACAATTTGCTGAAGAGAAAGAGGTTGTATGTCTAGGAGAGGCTATGGGGCATATTTATTAGAAAATCAGCTTTGCAGTCAAAACCTGGATTCGAATCTTGCCTTTTATCCACCCTGTCTGGTTCTGAGCAAGTCACTTAACTATGGCATGTCCCTAAGCAAAACAGTAAGTTGCAGAAGAATTGCTGATCTGAATCAATAAAAGGAGTTATCACATTGGACATTGCCTATACTGACTAAATAGCAGGTCCAGACTCGTATCCAACTTCACAACATCCAAAGTAAAGCAGAGATTTTCAAGGTCTAATGCCACCAGGAAGCTCACCATCACTGATGGCTGCTCTGTATTAAGCATTCTGCCTTCAGCTTCCATTAAAAAATGTTTTCCCTTTGAGCCGCAGGGGCCCTATGGGCTTGGAACGATCCAAAGAACACTCAAAGACAAATTCAACTCGCATGTGGATTTCAAGTTTAAAATTAAAGAAGAGGAGAAAAGAGCCCAGTTACAACATGACCCAAGATGGCAGTTTGTCTCCACATCAATAAATCCCTTCTGGGCTCCTACTGAAAAGAGAGATCTGCTTCCAAAGCCCTTTGGTTCACCTGAAATTCAATATGCCAGAGAAAGGGGCCAAGACCCCCGGCTTTGTTTAGAAATGGTAAATTTAACTTATTAGCCTTCATTCAGAGGCCAGAAGTTGACATTGGCAAAATCTCCAAGGACTGTAGGATGATAGATAGAGAGAAGGGACTGTCTTTTGCTTCTTTTTGTATCCTTGGGACTGAGGCCAGTACCTGGCACATAGTCGGTGCATAATAAATGTTTGTTGATTGAGACCTAGAGCCTGAATTATGTCCAGTCTCATAATGAGGAACATGGGATCCACAAAGGCCGGAAGGGACCTTAGAGGTCATTGAGTCTAACATCTTTTTACAAATATGGAATTGGAATCAAAGGGGGATTGTGTGACTTGCCTAGGGTCACATATAGTAAGTATCTGAGATGGATTTTGGACCCAAGTCATAGGGCATAGAACTAAGGTTGAAAAGTTGGTGTTTAACAAATGCTTGTTTCCTTTCATTCTTCCCCTTTCTTAAAGAAGAAATCTCATTTACTATCAAAATGAGATAAAATGGATCTTGGCCAAATCTGCTCAGCACTTGATACCCAACAATGTTATGTTTTGGGGGAGAAAATTCAATTGATCTCTCTTAACTACAGAATAGAATGATTTCCCCAGTCCTGTTTGGAATCCACAGAGGATTCATAAGGTCATTGATTTAAAGGATTTGGAGCTGGAAGAGAATTAAGATACAAAATAAGCTTGGTGAGTGGACAGACTGGAGTCAGGAACACTCTTCTTCCTGATTTCAAATCCGGCCTCGGATACTTCTTAGTTATGTGATTCTGGACACTTAGCCTTGTTTGCCTCAGTTTCCTTATCTGTAAAATGAGCTGGAGAATGAAATTACTTTCCCAAGAAAACTTCAAATGGAATCACAAAGCATCAGCCATGATTTAACAACAACAATATGGGGTGACTAAGGTTTTCCCCCAGGGCATCACCATTTGGAAGCCCCCTACCTCCACAGTGAAATGGGACATGCTTTCTTCCCACCAGGACTGGAACTATTCCTTGTGGGCCTCCACCAGTCCAAGCCACTCATTAGTACAATTTCCTCAGGCTACCTCCACTCCAAGTTCTCATCTTTATAGGCAGCTTCCCTTTAGCACAAAGTCACCTTTCTGGGAGTAATGAACTTTTCCCACCTCTGCAAATACACACACACACACACACACACACACACACACACACACAAGTTTGCCGCAAACATAAGAATTTCTCATTTGAGCTCCGAGTTCGACCTCATCATGTTATGGATCAGAAAATCAAGGTCTCAGAAATCTGTGTCCAAAAACTGGCTCATGGGATTAAATAGAGTGAAAAGAGACCTCAATGATCATCTGGTTCAATCTTATCTTTTTTGTGGGGAAGAAAATCAAAGCTTAAGAAAAATAAATCTTCCTTGCCCAGGGTAACCTCCATGCAAGCTCCTCATCATCCTAGAATCAGTGTTGGAGGCAGAACAGAGCTCAGAAGCCATCTTGTCCATTTTACTCATAAGGACGTGAGGCTTCTCAAGATAGTGATTTATCCAAGATCACACGCTAAGTACCCACATACCATGCTGTCTCCTACATCATAATTGACCTCATACCTCATTATCATTCTCAGGAAACATTTACCAAACACCGGGAATTAGAAATGTCATCCCAGCCTCCATTCCCAAGTTTAGAAGAAGGGCCTACTGGCAACAGGCCCAAAGGCTTAGGAAAAGGATGAACATTAAACTTCGTCCCTATCCCATCTGCCGGGTCTCTTCTCACACTATATTTAAGGAGCCCCGAGCCTCAGAACACAATATATCTTCTCTCCATCATTCTTACTTCATTATCATCAGGGAGGGCAATAGCATTAAAGGATGAGTGTGAAATGGACAATTGACACGTGGACAGAATGTCACTGCCTACTCCCAGGCCTCCTTCTCCAGATTGCCTTGCAGGAAGCAGAAGATTAAACATCTGCCCTCAGGGAGGCTAGAAGAAGGGGTGGGGGGAAAGGCTAGTCTAACCCCATTCTCACTACCTTAGAGAAATAGCAGAGGGTGGAGAGAAGGGGAAAGAGATTTGCAGTCCCCAGGGGACATAAGACATCCCATTTTCCATGTTCGAAATGTCTAAAATAGCAGCAAAAGCACTTCCTAATAGTATAGCCAAGGAAAAAACCACAAGCCCCAAGAAGCCCATTCTTCTTTACATTCTCATTTCGATGCATCAGATGCCACTTGGCTTCCCAAAAAGCCAAAAGTTCTGGAAGTGACAACCAGAGCTATTTGAAGTCAGGAAAACCTGAATGTTGATCCTGCCTCAGATACATACTAGCTGGACAAGCCTCCCTTCCTCCCTGGATCCCATGTGGCTCTCTAAGATATAAATAGCAAATAAATGATCAGTCTTCATCCATGGACAGAGAAGTCACTTGAGGATTGATGGGTGGATCTTTCTCTACACCCTGATCCATGCATTTATAACCATCTCTATATAGATGATTCTCAGATATATATATTTAGATAGATAAAATCCCAGTCTCCCAGATTATGACACATTGATTTGTTTGTTTGTGTTTGTTTAATTTGCTGAGGAAATTGGGGTTAAGTGACTTGCCTAGGGTCACACAGCTAAAAAGTGTTAAGTGTCTGAGGCCAGATTTGAACTTAGGTCCTCCTGACTTTGAGTATGACACATTTCAAACTATGTGTCCCCTGGACATCAACTTGATATCCTTTTCCCTCTTCTGAACTTCCCTATTTCTGCCAATGGGTACTGCCATTCTCCCCGGTGCTCAAACTTGCACTTCTGGAATCATACTCACCTCCCTGCACCCTTCTCCTATATCCAATCACTTGCCAATTCTACTTCTAATCAATCAATCAGCAAATAAATATTAAGTACCTACTATGTGCTAGTTACTACTGTGCAAAGCACTGGGGATATAAAAGAGTTAAAACAATTTCTGCCCTTGAGGAACTTGCTTCACATCTGTCCTGCTGTTGTTTGATATTCAGTGACGGCTGACTGTCCATGAGATTTTCTTGGCAAAGATACTGGTGTGGTTTGCCATTACCTTCTCCTATTCATTTTACAGGTGAGGAAACTGAGGCAAACAGAATGAAGTGACTTGCCCGGGTCACACAGCCAGTAAGTCTCTGAGGCTGGATTTGAATTCACACCTTCCTGACTCCAGGTCCAGCACTCTATCCCCTGCACCACCTAGCTGCCCCCATAACGTCTTCCGCTTCTCTCAACTCAAAGGCAAATCATTCTACGCTATCACCTCTCACCTGGACTATCGCCACAGCCTCCAAACAGGTCTCCCTTCCTTCATTCTCTCCCCTCACTGATGCCAAAATGATGCTCCTAGAAGATAGGAGAGTCACTATTCTGCCCAAGCATCTCCATTGGGTCTTTATTGACTTTAAGATCAAACACAGACGCTCTCTTTGGCGTTGAAAACCTCTCACAATCCCTTGCCAACCTGCCTTCTCAGGCTCTACCACACATTCATCCACTTCACACACTCAGTGTTTCAGCCACATGGACGTTTGTCATTTTCTTTGTGTGACATTTCATCTCCAGCCCAGTTTGTCCCTTGCAGGATCTTCACGGTCTTTCCTCCTCACTCTTCCTTCAGTGTTCTACTCAAACAGAACCTCCTAACAGTGACATTTCAGTCATTGAACACCATTTGTCCACTGTACCCATCACCAGTGCTTTGGAAAGAGGATGTATTTTATACACGGTGACATCCCATTGGGGAGACTTATGGGTGATTTTTCAGGCAGCATTTACAGATGGAATTTCAGTTAAGGAAACAGATGCTCCCTTGGATAGCTATCTGGAAAATGAAGGGATTGGTCTGGATGCCCCCGAGGTCCTTCCCAACTCCATATCCCATGTTGCTTTTGCTCCTTGAGTCTTAGTTTCCTCTTCTGTAATGAGACCTTTAGAATAGACGGCCCCTCTGGATCTGCTGCAAACTTACTACTTGGGCAACATTGCCCTAGTCATTTTAACTTTCCTGCCTTCAGTCTTCTGCTCTGTAAAATGAAGAGGTGAAACTAAATGGCCTCTGGGACTCTTTGCAGTTCCATAATGTGATGCTGATGCAGAAGAGACGTGGAATCAAATTCCACTTCTGCTCCTTACTAGGCTCAGAGTGAATGTAAATAGCAATTGTTTCTGTTTGGGTCAGAAATCCTAAGGGTCCTCCTGTCCCAATTGTTTGGTTTGGTTTTTGGTAACCGTTTGTTTGTTTGTTTTCACTACCATAAAAGAGGTCATTCTTTGCTTCATTTCTTACCTAGTCTTAATCACTGAATGGATAACTGAGATGTGGAAAAGGTTTTAGTTTAAAAACACCAAGGTCTCCCACTACATTTGGGGCCATCCGCAATTGTCCTGATTTATATCTGGCCATTGGACTCAGATGGTTCTAGAGGGGAAAGTGAGGGTGGTGACTTTGCCCAGCCCTCCCTCATTTCAATCCAACTCACTTGCATGTCACAGCAATGTCATGGATCTCTTCAAGAATGAAAGACAAATGGGTGGCTAGATGGTGCAGTGGATTGAGCACCAGCCCTGAAGTCAGGAGGATGTGAGTTCAAATCTGGTCTCAGACACTTAACACTTCCTAGCTGTGTGACCCATAGGCAAGTCACTTAATCCCAATTGCCTCAGGGAAAAAAAATGAAAGAAGGACAAACCACAACAAATGTGCAACTAAGGGGAAATCAGTATCAGAAAAGACAAAAAGGAGCAAGACTTCCTTAGGCTCTCACTCCTATAAAATTCTGGAGAGGTACCTCAAGGGTACAGGTTTGAGGTTCCAGAGTGAGAAGGCTGTGGATCACCTACTCACTAGCCTATATCTATCTCATGGACTGAGTTATTAATGTGCTAGCAGCTAGCTCCTCCATTAGAATGTGAGAGCAGGATTTGTTTTTGCCTTTCTCTGTATAGCCAATGCTTAGCATGGGACTTAATAAATAAATGTTGATTGGTTGATTGATTGATGATCTATGAAGCTTCAGCTCTGTTCAGAGCTTTGGAGATATCAAATTGAAACATTATCTTCCTTCAAAAAGCTTATATTACATTGCAAAATGGGCCCCATATTACCCATGAAGATTCCCAATGGGTTGTTTCGAAAATCAAAAGAGATAATACACATAGAAGACTTTGGAAACCGACTTGCATTGGCCTAGGAGTCAGAAGACCTGAATTCATCTCCTGCTTCTCATGACCTCTGCTTCTATGACCATGAGCACATTATGACAATTCTCTAACATCACTCTCCACAATTATAATAAATCAAGAGGGCTTTGACTAGATGGTCTCTTCCAACTTTACATCAATAACCCAATGACACAATAAGTCATCTTTTTTTTTCATAGCCTCAGTTTCCTCATCCGTAAAACATGTGCCACCCACCTCACAGGTTGTATTGAAGAATGGTGTTTTACAAAACTTAAAGCAATATAGAAATATGAGCCATTAATAGTGTTATTGCATAAAAATGGTATAATGGCATTGGGTGAAACATGGCCCACTCCCAAGAAACCTGATTAACATATAATTAGGAAATAATTAGCAAAATAAGAATACAGAAGAACACAGATAAGGTTAATTTGTGGTTTTCTGAGTTCATATTTAGCCAGCAGGGATTTTATATAAGGTTTCATGGCTGTGTTTTGTTTGGAGCTTAATGCCACTGGTGTAATGCATGGAGTGTTGGACCTGAAGTCAGGTAGACTTGAATATGAATGCTGACCTTGGTCCTTCCCAACCACAATCAAGGGCAAACACTTCAATTCTTTGAGAGTCTGTTTCCTCATCTATAAAATAGGGATGATAATTCTTACAGTACCCACCTCACAGCGTTGTCAACAATCTGTGTAAATGTCTTATAAAGCACTGTGTAAATGTGTACCATTATAATTGTCAACCTCACAACACTGTCAACAATCTAGTTCAGTGCTTTACAAAGCACCATTATAATTGTCAGTATCTATTATTTCATTATGAAGGATCATAAAGCTATAGTTGGAAGGGACCTCACAGATTATCATCCCAGCTTCATAGATTTAGAATTAGAAGGGACTTCAGTGCCTTAGTTTAACACACTCAATTTATAGATAAGGAAACTGAGGCAGAGAAAAATCAAGGACCTTAGAGATATCTAGTCTAACTTTCTCATTTAACTAAGGAATAAGGAAACTGAGGCAGAGAAAGGTCAAGGACCTTAGAGATATCTAGTCTAACTTTCTCATTTAACTGAAGAATAAAGAAACTGAGTCATAGAAACATCAAGGATTTTGGAAATATCTAGTTCAACCTTCTCATTTAACTGAAGTAGACAGGTAGAATGACTTGACCAAGAGTATAGCCGGTAATAGGTGACACAGGGAGGGTTTGAGCCCAAGTGCTCTGAGCCAGTGCTTTTTGCATAGTACCAAAGGTCACCCAATCATTATTTTGTTTTATACTCACAAAATTGACGCCCAAGAAGAGAGGGGTCTCACAGATATTAAGCACAGCAATTTTCAAAAGTAGGATTTGAAACTCAGAGCCTCTGAATTCAGAGACATGGCACTTTCTGTTATAGGATATTGCCTCTCAGGAGTTGTGGCAAGGAATGAAACTCTCCAAAGGCTTTTGCTTCTCAAAGGTGGAAAGAAGGAACATTTTTCCCAGTCTAGATTCCCAGGATTGTGAAAGATGCTTAGAGATCATTTGTTCCAAGCCCTTCATTTCCCCTGGCCACTCAGACTCAGAATCATCAAAGATTTTCCAAAACATGTATCATGTTTTCTTTTTTTACTTTCCAACAGGTGAACCACATGAGACTTTCCTTATGACATACGGGGAAAAAACATGGCGCCCTGGTCCCATTACCTTCTCTTATTAAGCCTGTTTTCATGCTGGGCCATTTGATGCGCCCAGTCAATAGCAATTTAAATGATACTGCGTGATGCCCTCTGTTCACATCATTTATTTCCATCTCTTTATCTGATTTTGCCAACAGGACCTAATTTGAGAGAGGCTGCAGTTCACCAGCAGGAGGGATTTAAACACTGTTACGACTGACATTTCCCCTCATCTCCTGTCCCATGGGGTACCTGACTGCAAATTTATCATACACCAGAGGTCCTGCCATCCAAAGAGACGGGGCTTACAGTACCAGCAGCAACTCATTTAGAAAGGTTCCCTGGCCCCTCGGTGCCTGGGACTGCCACACACCAACTAATTAATCCTTATTTGACCTGAATTAATGCTTAATCTGTGTGAAATGAGAGAGATTTACCAGGATATAGCAAATATGAGAAGATAAAAATCCCACCAATACGGGAGTGGGTTCAGCCTCCACACTGCTGCCCTTTGGGAGCTGGAAGGATTTAAATTTGGCTTTTTCTTCCCTTCCCTTCCTAGGGGATAACAGGAGTCAGGACTAAGGGAGAAACATGAGCACACCAAGAGCGAGCCTTGTCTCCCAGTTCCCCAAATAAAAGCAAACTGACAGGGCTTTCAGGGAAAGGCACCGCGTGATTGGAATTAAATGTCAAACGGGGCTCTCTGTTGGCAAGTCGAAGAACAGGTGTCACATCATGACAGCCTGAGCTACCGTAGATGAGTACCTGTCCGGGTCGTCAGCAGCTCACTCCCGGAAAGGCTCAGAATTTACAAGATGAGAGGAACATCCTTCACGCAGCCACTTAGGAGAACTTTAGTTCTAGCGGATGCCGATCGGGCAACAAACCCCCTCTAGATTTTGGCAAAAGGCCCAATCAACCAATCAGCAAACCTTTATTAAGCACTTACTATGTGCCATGGTTGTTGAGGATACAATGAAAAAGAAAGAAGCAATAGCTGACCTCAAAAACCTTACAGTCTAAGGGGAGAGACGATTTAAACAGAAAAATGGACATAAGAAATATAACACAATCATAATTATATACAAAACAGAGAATGGAAGCAGCTTGGTACAATGGAAATGCCTACAATGTAATTGGGAAATGTTTAATAAAATAAGCAAAGTTGCAGTACAACATAGATAATGCTAATTTGTGGTTTTCTAAATCAAGAGCTCCTCAATAGGAAAAAGCCTTTCAAATTGGGGTTTGGGATTATTTTCTTCTTTGTACATGGAGAGGAAGAATTTAGCCTCAGTGGGAGGGTCTGTGACAAATCCCAAAACCTGAACATGTCAACAATGAAAAGGATTTTAGAGATTCCCGATATAGTCACCCCCTTTTATAGAGAAAAAAACTCAAACCCGGAAAAGAAAAACTGACTTTTCCAAAGTCACACAGCTAAAGAATGAAGAGCAGCAGCACTTTTTACACCGTTCCCATTTTCCTCAACATTTTGTAAGTATGCTTTAAATACATATATGCATATGTATATATATTACTTATCATATTTATTTATTTATACCCCATCTTTATTTATTTAATGCTTAACCCACTTAACTTGATTTAATTATTTAATAGTAATTTATTATTATGTATCATATTAATAAATATGTTTAATATACATTTAAGTATATTCTACATACAAAAAATATCTTTTAAAATTCTTTTATTGACATATCTTTTTTTTAACATTACTTTCACTCTCCTAGACAGCCCCACCACCAGCTCAAAGAGAGCCAGTTCTTATAACAAAGAATTCAGAAAGAAGATGCGAAAAGAAGCAGTTCAACAAAACAAACCAACCTCATCTATTAAACAAGTCTGATAGCGTCTGACATATTCCATGTCCGTAGTTCTCTACTTCGGCAAAGAAGGGAGGGCTTCTTTTTAATGTCAGTGAATTTCATAGGCTCCCACATAAAGGTTGTAGTCCTATTAGTATCCATGGATGGAGACAACACTTGTTAAAAAGCTTCACTGACTATGAAAACATTTTTTAATGAATTTGTATTTTTCATTACAAGAGGACTGGTATATCTTTGAAAAATAGTTATACATCTGTGTGGGAGACACTATTTATTCAACCAACAGGAAGTATATTTGCTTATTTGTGATACTGAATCATTTAAAGAGAGGGACCCCTGGAGCTGTAAATTGGCTCAACCATAATAGAAAACAATTTGAAATTATGTTTTAAAGAAGGGAGAGGGGGGCTACTCTATTTTAATCCATAGATTCCACTTCTCAGAATATAATCAAAGATTTCAAAGACAAATAGAAAAAAGCTATGCATGCCAAAATAGTCAAAGCCCATTTTTGTGGTATTAAAGAAAAAGGCTCCATCAACCAATCAGCAAACTTTATTAAGATTAATAGGTGCCCAACCATTGGGAAATAGATGAACAAATTATGGCACATGAATGTAGTGGATTGTTACTACACCGTAAGAAACGATGAGCATGAGGAAGTCAGAGCATTATGGGAAGAATTATATGAACTGATACAGAATGAAGTGAGTAGAACCAACTATGTGAATGAAAAAAAAAAATAAAATGAAGCTAAATGCTTCATTATAAGGACAAATGTTGGACCCAGAGAAGAGTTGACAAAATCTTAAGAGTTATCTAGTGTCAGTGGTTGCAAAATCAAGTACAAATGGATCTTTTGACTTAGGAAAACACAAATTAACACTATTCATATTGTTTAATATTTCCCAATGACATTTTAGTCTGGATCAGGCAGCACTCCAGGATTTGCAGGCAGGAGTTTGACTCCTCTTTATTCTCCCCCAACTGCCTTTCAAGCATCCCGGATAGCTGTCCTCCAGGCTCTGTTTGAGCACTTCCATCGACAGGGAGCTCATTACTTCAGCTGAGCTGACACAGCCAGTGTCGGTTGTACGAAATTAGTTTCTTACTTCTCGGGAGCGCCTCTATTAATCAACTCAGCCTCCTTATATTGAGACAATAACTGCTCCGGAGAATTCAGCATCCCTGCATCTCAAAGCCAGAAGGAACTTCTGAAGTTGTCTAGTTCAGCTCCCCAGGGGATACTTTTCCAATAGTCCAGCATCTGGCATGCAAGTGTAGATGGCATGTCTACCAGGTGACAGCCTGCACTACACAGATAATAAAATAAATAAAATGGATGTTCTGTCCACTGACCAGCCATAAATTGTAACTGGCTCTGGGCAGGACTGATTTAATAGCTTCATCCTGCATCTCCTATCCATAGGTCTGTTGTTTTTCTCTTGTCCCCACTGACTGGTCAGAAAGGACAAATGGTTAAAAAAAAAAAAAACCCAGCTCAGTGCCTGCATTTCTATTATACAGCCATGCCAAAATGTGACAGCCTAAGAGAATCACAAGATAATGTTAAGACTCAAGTTTTCAAATGTTTACTCTCTCCTCGGTGAACTTTGACATTGGAATGCATTATTGCAGTGCCATTTTCAACTCTCACGCCAATCTCTATCTTGGCGCATATCAGAATTTTAATGTCTGCTTCTCAGGCTGAGTTATGGTAATTTATTGTAATCGGGCATTTTGACCTTTTCAGTATTTTGTGTTTTTATTGGATAGCTGTTTCACCTCTTCCCCAGGGGGTGAGCCGGGCTGAGAATGAGAGAGACTGGTAAGACTGGCCAATGGAAATGCAGAATAGTAAAAAGGTCAAAAAACTAGAGCAAACTACTAATTTGGGGAGGGGACTTAGCAGGGGAGGGAAAGGGAGGTAGGAAAAGGGCGAAGTCACCAACCACTATGACAAGGGCTGAAGGGCAAGCTGACAAGTGGGTCAGCCCTGATGTAGGGTGATCTCAAGGCTTCCAGAGATAGACCTTAGTTGGCCAAAGGTCTTTGGCCCAAAGGTTAAAACCAACATGGACTTCCCCAGAGTAATTATAGAATGAGTGAACATTTGCCCTCTAGAAGGCGCTGCAGAGCAATGTATGCTGGTATCCTGGGCCAGTAAGCCATTGGTAGGCTCATGAGCCCAGAGGGATCCTTAGAAACCATCTGGTCATCATCTTTCTGATGAGTAAAGTCTGGTCTAGAAACATTCATGGGCGTGACCAAGGTCACAAGGATAGTGAGAGTCAAATAGGAAATTTGAACCCAGGTCCTCCAACTCCAGAGTCAGTGTTCTTTCCACTCTCTCCCACTCCTTCCTCTTGTTCTCTTCTTCTTGCCCTCTCGTTTTTTGAATAGTACATAATTCTCATCTTTCTATGTTCAAATCCAGACTCAGACATTTCCTAGCTGTGTGACTCTGGACAAATCACTTAACCCTGTTTGCCTCAGTTTCCTTATCTATAAAGGAGATGGAGAAGGAAGTGACAAATCACTCCAGGATCATGACCAAGAGAACCCCAATGGACTCATGAGGAGTCAGACATGACTGAAAACACTGAAGAACAACAGACATTACTAAGATGCTACCTAGGTCCGAAATAGAAGTTTGAAGTCCGAAATATGCTTCCTCTACAACTATGACTGCCTCCTTACTCCACAAACATTTATGAAGTGCCTACTGTAGGGTGGCCACTGTAGAGCCAAAGACATAAACCAGCTCTTGCCTTCAAGGGACTTACACACAACATAGTACAAGGAAAATTTAAGAAGGAGAAAACTAACAATTGAGAGGGTTATGAAAGGCTTCACAGAGGAAGGGCTCCCTGAGATAAGCGTCAGAGAAAGATGGATACAAAGATGGCGGAGCATTGATCAATCTGAAGAGTTCTCCTCTACCCCAATCACTCTGATGAGATTAAAGAATGTGGCTTTTTTTTAAGATGCATACTTTTTAAGGAGAGATAGCATACCAGGTACCAGACATGCTTCAGGCAACTGGGTAGAGGAGAATTGGACTCTTGTAAGAGGAACTGTCTTCTTCATCTCTAAGAACCAAACTGGGAAATTGCTGGCTTCTTCTTCTCCCGTATCTTTCACATATGTCTCCTTCCCTCCACTCACATGCCCACCATCTTGGTTTGCTCAGTACTTTTTTGCCTGTTCTATTGCCCCCTACCTGGTCTCCCTGCCTCAGGTATCTCTCCCTTCCCCACACAATCTTAAGTCCAAGTCTTGCCCTATCATTCTCCTGTTTAAGAAGCTCCCTTGTTGCCTCCAGTATGAAACTCGTTGGTTTGGCACTTAAAACCTTTTGTGGTCTGGCTCCAACCTAACTTTCCAGGCTCATGACACACCCTCTTACACACTCTATGTTCCAGTCAAATTGACCTGTTTATTGGCAGTAGAGAAAATTACACATTGGATAAACAAGTTGGGGCAAGAGATTTTAAAATGTCATCTTATTTCTAACTTTCAGAAATCTTTGTACAGGGAAAAATACATGAGCAGCCTGCCTGGGAAGTGGACAGAAGGATGAAGATGTTTCAACTTAATGGTCTAATACTAAGAACCAAGGGATTGGGCCACTGTACCCTGTCCCCTTCCCAAAAAGATCCCATTGTTCTAGACCCAAATCCAATCTGGATTGGATTTAATCCTGGGGAAACCTTACCTCTAATGAGAGAAATTAGCTTGCTTTTCTCATACCCTTCATCTCAACATCCCAGCTTAGTTGGTAGCTCAGGTCTAGACTTTCCCCCAAAACAGGGAGGGGGAACAGGAAGGTAGTCATTGAATGAATCGGGTTTTAAGGAGGTATTTATTTCCTCCATACCAAAGAAATACTAAGCACAATATGTTCAAATGTGTACATTGACAGAATGACTTAAAAAAGGATTCAGTGACGTGTAGCTGCTATTACAATCTCAGCAAGAAGACTTGAATCATGAAAATTGGAACATAAGGAAGTTTATGGGACTGCTGAATGGACAGTTCAATTTCACCTCAGTTCTGCACTGTCTAAACTCCCAGTCCACATATTATGCCAATGGTCTCGGGGTGTCTGTCTCTCTCTCTCTCTCTCTCTCTCTCTCTCTCTCTCTCTCTCTCTCTCTCTTTTACATAAAGACAGACATGTTCTGTTTGCTACAGTAGAGCTAGATTTCTCAAACTTATAGGCCTGACACATATATCCCAAGTAAGATATTCAGTTACTTATTCTGAAGGAGGAAATATGAAAAGAAAAAGGCAGGTAGGGCCCAGGGGGCAAGATTACCTTTACCCCTTTATTCTAGCTGCCATATGGGAGTGGCCACGGGGTGCTGATGGAAGATACCAGCTATTCCCCAGCCTCTTATTGGGATACCCTGACAAGGAGTGATATTTGCTAAATTGGAGAAGTGCTACTTGTTAAAAGGACAAGTCATGACCGTCCTGAGTCCCCTCATGTCAGGAAGCAAGCAGGAAGTTGGCCATCTCCAAAGTACCCAAGGACAATGTCACACATTTTGATCTATCAAAAACAGGACAACTTTTACAAGGCTTGCTACCATGGACAGGGGAAAGAACATAGCTTTAGGAGTTACTTCCCAATTTATCAATCATTTGATCTGATTCCATTCCATTTGAATTCCATTCAAAAAGCATTTATTTATTAAACATCTATTATGTGCCCAGCAATGTTCTGGATATTGGGGAACACAAAGACAAAAATGAAATAAAGGTACTTGTATTCTACTAGTCAGGAAACACAATGTAAAGATAGTTAAATAGTAAGGTGGATAGAACATTAGACTTTGAGTCAAGAAGACTCACATTTGTAAGTTCAAATCTGGCCTCAGATACTTTCTAGCCCTGTGACCCTGGGAAAGTAATTAAACTTTGCTTGTCTCAGTTTCCCCATCTGTAAAACAGGATGGAGAAGGAAAGAACAAAACACTCCAGTATTTCCTGAGGGCACAATGGAAAGGGAGAAGAAAATTAAGACAAAGAGAAGAGATTAATATAAGGGATTTTCCCCCTACACTATCTGGAACATGGTACAATAAATTTCCTAATAAATACCTGTTGATTGTTGAGTGATAGGATGAAGGAATGGGGAGTGGTGATCAAATAAAGGAAAAGAAATAAGCATTTATATAACACTACTGTGTACCAAGCACGCAAAGTGCTTTTTTAAAAAATGTTATTTATTTTAATTCACATTGCTTTATGAATCATGTGGGGAGAGAAAAATCAGAACAAAAGGGAAAAACCATGGGAGTGGGGAAAAAACTAAAAAAATGAACATATGTGTTGATTTACATTCAATCTCCATAATTCTTTTTCTGAATGCAGAGGAATTTTACTAATCCAAAATGTACTGGGATTACTTTGGTGACTGAATCACTGAGAAGAACTGAGCTTCCATAGTTGATCATCACACATTTTTGCTGTTATTGTGTACAACGTATTCCTGGTTCTGCTTGTTTCGCTCAGCATCAGTTCATGTAAATCTTTCCAGGCCTTTCTAAAATTGGCTTGTTCATCATTTTTATAAGACAATAATATTCCATTACTTTCATATTCCACAACTTGTTCAGCCATTCCCCAATTGATGGCCATCTACTTATTTTCCAATTGTTTGCTACCACAAAAAGAGCTGCCAGAAAGATTTTTGCCCATACGGGTCTTTTCCCTTCTTTATGATTTCCTTGGGAGACAGATCCAGTAATGGCACTGCTGGGTCAAAATAGCCTTTTGGGGATAGTTCCAGATTGTGCAAAGCACTTTTGACAATTATTTCATTTGACCTTCACAACAACCCTGGGAAGTAGATACTATTATTACTCCATTTTACAGCCGAGGAAACTGAGGCAGAATTGAGATGAAGTGACTTAACCCAGACTCACATAGTTAATAAGTGTCTGAGGTCACATTTGAACTCATTTCTTCCTGACTCCAGGTCCTGAGCTCTCTCCACTGTGCCACCTGGTTGCAAAGGGAAGGTGACTTGCACCTATATCTCAGAATCGTCAACACTGTGTGGGGAGCTATAGGACAGTAAAGTGCCTTTCAGGGAAACTGAGGAAATGATGTTTTGCTTATCAATCTCTGTGAAAGTGACAGAAGGAAAGGGTTGGAGGGGGAGGGTTATGTTCATATCAACAGGGCAAATGTTCAGCACCTGGTCCTCCTGCCTCAGAGATTTAGAACCTCAGAGGTCCAATCCCTCATTTTCTAGATGGGATTCGATAAAGATCTTCAAGTGACTTCTTCCAGGTTTAAAGCTATGATCCTATAATTCTAAAGTTCCGTCATCTTTCTGGGACTCAGTTTCCTTATTCTGAAAAATCAGAAGGATAGACTCAACGACATTTGAAGTCTCTTTAACTAAATCTATAATCCTGTGAATCTTCCCTGCGTGGAGTCAGGATGCTAGACCAAATGACCCGTGACATCCCCTTGAACATTCTTCCAGAGATTCTCCAGGTGGAATTAATGCAAATGTATCTGAATATACCTGTTAAAGCATTACAACACATACAGGAAGAAGAGGGAACAATCCCCGCGGAGCAGAGCTTCTTAACCTTTTCTTGTGTCAAGGACCTGTTGTCAGTCTGCTAAAACCTATGGATCTCTTCTCACAATCATGCTTTTTAAATAATTAAAAGAGCTACTAAATTCACTTAGAGGTCAATGAGAATAAAAAAGGTGATTTTTTTTCACCATCCAAGTTCAGAACCTTTCTGAAATCTATCCTCCACCCCCTCGGAAATCAGGTTAACAACCCCTGCCTTAGACGTTCCCATTTCCTTAAAGCCTCCGAGTTTCCAGAGTCATCAAATCCAACGTTGGGAATCTAGGAAGCAAGTCTATGATACAACAGCACGTAGGAGCGGTGGGTGGGGATTCCTGGTGATGGGCAAGTTAGAAAATCGAGTCAGACAGTAAGAAAGCCATTTCTATAGAATTGCAGCGCCCGGATCAGTCCCACAAGTATGGTGGGGCTTTTGAGCCCCACTCTAACCAAGAGCTAATATGTCGAATTTACTCGCCGGAAAATGGTTCCAGAGTGAGGAGGGTGATTTAGTTACTTACTGTAACATGCCTTATTTCTTGGCACTCCCAGCTCCCACATGAGAGGAGCCATCCTTCTTTTTCAATATATGCCTGATTTTCGTAATCTCTCAGGCAACCATCAAACAGCCCCCATTTATTTCAACAGACATTTTATCTGCCTGGAGGTTTTATTTACTAGAACTTCAAGTGGTTCATTGCTGGTATGTTGTAACATCTGCCAGACCTTGCAAAGGTATTATAGGCAGAACCATCAGGCCTGACTCTTAGCTGGTGCCTAAGTGCTTTAAAATAGCAATGATCTTCTTGCAGGTGCTGGTAAGACTGTCATCAAAACTAAGATGGAAAGCGAGTGCCTTCTCCCAAGCGGCTCACAGATTTTCTCCCACTTTTTTTTCTCCAGGTGAAAGCGTTGCTGCTAGTACACGGGCCTCTCCATATATCAGATCATCCAATCTGGGCTGGATCTTCCGAGTGTAATTTGGCAGCTAATTGATGCTTCAAGGCCCAGAGAGACAGAATTTGACACTTCTCATGCCTTATGCTCTATATTCATCTAGCACCTTCCCCTAGAGAGAGTTAAGCATTTGCTAATACTACCTAATTAATCATCCCAGGTATTTCAGTGAATCATAAAGTTGTAAATGGCACCCAAAAAATGAAAATCAACAACATTTTATTCCATAATTATTGGACATGGCTAGCTTACTCATTTCCTTGCATTCTACAGAATTAGTCACACTCCAATTAAGCTCCTTCCAAGGAGCGACTCATCGAGCTAGAGCCAGGATTCCGGTGCCGGAACAGAAATAAATGGAAAGAATATTGGAATGGGGATGGCAGGGCATCATTAAGCACTTATTCCCTCCCCCTCTCTGGCTCTGCAAAATGAAGGTACGTGTTTACTGATTCTCTAACACCCTCTCTCACTCTAAAAACTTGTTCTTTCTTTCCCACTTCTTCCCATTTGTCTCCTCAAGGCAGGCCTATTGACCATCCTCATCTGGGAAATCGGGATCATACATGGGAAGTAGGGATCGTTTCATCCACTGCACTTGTGTTCCCAGCACCTACATGATGGGTGCTTAATTAATTCAGATTAATTGACTCATTGATTTAGAGCTGAAAGGGACCTTAGAGAATTCACCATTCCCTTATTTTACCATCAGGAAAACTGAGACCCGGAGGGGCAAGTCATCTCCAAGGTCAGGAGCTGGGTGGGCTTTGAATCTCGGTCTTTCTGATTTCTATTTGTTGTGGCTCAGCTGTTTGTAGTCCTGTCTGACTCTTCTCAACCCTATTTGGGGTTTTCTTGGTAGAGATACTGGAGTATGTTTCCATTTCCTTCTCCAGTTCATTTTACAGATGATGAGGAAACTGAGGAAAACAGGGTGAAGTGACTTGCTCAAGGCCACACAGCTAAGAAGATTCTGACACTGGGTTTGAATTCAGATCTTCTTGACTCTAAGCCTTGTGATCTATCCACTTTGCCCACCTAGCTGCCCCAGAGTCAGCAAGATCTGAGTGCAAATTTAGCCTCATATTTCCTAGTTGTATGATCCTAAATCATCACTTAATCCCTGTATTCTTTAGTTCCCTCTTAGGTAAGATGGGGATAATGATAGCACCCACCTCCTGGTATTGTTAGCAACATAAAATGATTTATCAAGTGCTTTGTAAAAGTCACAATACTTTAAATACTAGCTATTATTATTATTATGAGTATCATGCTGCAAGGTAGCAAGGTGAATAAAGTGCTGGGCCAGCAGTCAGGAAAATGACCTGACTTCAAATCTGGCTTCAGACATTTACTAGCTGTATGCCCTTGGGCAAGTCATTTCACTCTGCCTCAATTTCCCCATCTGTCAAATGAGCTGAAGAAGAAAATCATAAACCACTCTAGTATCTCTACCAAGAAAACCCCAGATGGTGTCACAAAGAGTTGGCCACAACTGAAAAAACTAAACAACAAAAGACTATATAGCAAAAATTGTATTTCTTGTTAACTTAATGGGTAAGAAAGAGATTGAAGGGAGGGGGAAAATTTGGAACTGAAAATTAAAACTTAAAAAAAAGAAAAATTATTAGTATTTTATTTCTATTAGTAGTTTAAGGCACAATTTGAACTCATCTCTTCCTAGCCCCCAGCTCCCATTCACCAGCTCATCAAGCATTTAAGTATAGACTCTTATGCATAATAGACATTCAGTAAATATTAATTTATTGCTTGGTTCATTTTGTAATGAACATGCGGTACGTTTCTGAAACTTCTGATTTGGGTCCAAGAACCTGTCTTTGTGTTGCTAGTCTCACATTTGTGCTATCGCTATTTTTAATCTTTAAGAAAAAAAAAAAAAACCTGTCCTTCCTTTAATCATGATTCTTTTGTCCTCTCTCTTTAAGGCTTCCATCTCCTTGTAAGGGAAGCTTGCAGCTTCTGAGATGCTTTTGCCCGGCTTTGAAATACCTCCTTAGCGCATCACTGACGAGGCGATCAAGAGGGTACACTGACGGGGGCTCTCTGCCTCTTGCCCGCCTTGGCGCCTTCTCAAGCCTCTGCAATGCCAGGCAGTGCCCACATTAAGACATTCTCCCAGGGGATGCCCAAAGTGCCTGGAAGAAAACCTCAGGTAATCTTTACTTTTCTGGAGTTCAAAAGAAACATAAATTCTACTGAGTCCAGGGGAATCTGTCTAGCCTGTTATCATCAGCCCGTGTTGGTGGTAACAGAGCTGTTTACAGATCTGGGGAGAGATTAGCGCCCGATGAAGAGAAGCTTTTTGCTAATAGTGTGCGCTGTGTGTGTGTGTGTGTGTGTGTGTGTGTGTGTACGTGCATGCAATTGTAAACACTGTGCTTTATTCCACAAGGGAGGCCACTTGAATCAAGCTACACTGGATAATGGTTCACTTTGATGGTTTATACCAACTGTTTGAAATAACTAAAGAGATTTAAAAAAAAAAAAGAAATCCCAGATGGTTGGAATTGGGGATTCCTTTTCCCATCTGGGACTGTCATCATGGAAAAAGGGATGAACTTAGAGTCACAAGGGCAGAGTTCAAATCCTACCCCGGCCACTTTGGATAAGTCGGTTG
This sequence comes from Antechinus flavipes, assembly GCF_016432865.1. Classification (NCBI taxonomy): domain Eukaryota; kingdom Metazoa; phylum Chordata; class Mammalia; order Dasyuromorphia; family Dasyuridae; genus Antechinus; species Antechinus flavipes. The sequence goes on from NC_067401.1 coordinate 20,295,618, forward strand.
GGTCCATACTTTTCTGGCAGTCCATTTCCTCCTCTGTAAATACTCATCTTCCCCAGTTCACATCCAGCCTCAGACACTAATTGTGTGACTCTGGAAAAGTCCCTTCATCCTGTTTGCCTCAGTCTATCAAATGAGCTGGAGAAAGAAATGGCCAACCACTCCAATATCTTTGCCAAGAAAACCCCGAAAAGGGTCACAAAGAATTGGACATGAATGAAAAATAACTGAACAACAAAGCTAGAATCAGATTAGATTGCTTTTAAGGTTCTTCCAGTTCTTGATCTATGATCCTGGAGGGATGGAGGTTTGAAGCATACCTAGAACAGCCAGGAGGGTATCACCCATGGGGAAGACACTAAGAGTCCTGCTTCCAGAAGACTGGAGGACTAAAACACACAATAATGGATATTCTAAACTGGTCTACCTTGTCTTTTTTCTATGGGCTGGGGAGTCAGAATTGTCCATGTCTTTCAAACTCCATGACCAAGCAGTTAGGACCTTTTTTCCTGTATTTCTCTGAAGGTTCATTTTTTTCCCAATAATTGACGTCATGCAATTGATTAGACATGGGAAATGAGAGAAAGGGAAGATGCAAGGTTGACTCTGAAGTTGTAAACCCCAGTGCCTAGGAGGGAGCCAGTGTACTCAACAGAAATAAGGACATTTGCAGGAAGGACAGATTTACTGAGGAAGATGGTGAGTTTAGTTTGCAACATGTTGAGATGGAAATACCTACAGAACATCTAGATGGAAGGAAATGTCCAAGAGATAATTAGTGAAAGTCTGGAATTCAATAGAAAGAGTAAGACTAGATATATAAATATGGAAGTTATCTGAAATTTGAATCAAGAGAACAGATGAATTCATGAGATTCTGACTCTAGGAATGTTCTGCATCATCTTCGCTGTTCCCCCAACAAGATTACATCTTGGGCTCCAAGCATTTTCCCTGTTCTCCTACCTGTTCTTCCAACAAGTTGCTCCAGGTATTCCCCTAGCAATCCCCCATGCTTGGGATGCTTCCCTTCCTCATGTCCTGACATCCCTATCTTTCTTGAGACTCAAATAAAATTCTATCCCTTTCATTTTACAAAGGAGTAAACTGAGGACCAATGACTTGCCCACACAAGTAGTGAGTGTCAAAGAAGGGATATGAATGTAGATTTAAGAGCCAGTTCCCTTTCCAAATCCCACTAAAAACAATGCTTCAGATAAATTAAAGAAGCCAGCAAAAGCAGAGTAGTATAGAAAATATAGTTTGAAGTTAAGAAGAACTGGGTTCAAGTTTCTAATCTCTGACACAACCTGGCTGTGTGTGACCTTGGAAAAGGTCACTTAGCTTTCAGCATTTTAGGCAACCCTTGAAGGCTGTAAGTTGTAGGGCAGGTGTCAACCTACCTCAGCCAAAAGTCGACTGCCCTAATTAAACCATAGGTTCATTCCTTCTCCCCATTAAAAATCTTGAAGCTCTATAAGAGCAGGGACTGTCTTTTGCCTAGCACTTAGCACAGTGTCTAACATTTGATAGGAACTTAATATATACTGATTGGCTGACTTCCCATAATCCTACATGAAAAATAGTAGGCAAACAGAAATTAATAACACAGATCCCTTCTCCACTTCTATCAACCCTACCTCTCGGATGCATCTAGTTTTAGAGCAAGAAGGGCAATGTCCTAGTTCAAGTCCCTTTTCACCAAGATTCTAATTATGAAGAGTTAATCCAAGGGACCATTGAGAGCTTTTATTCCTCATCATCTCTGAGGGAACCCACAGCTCTCCTCTCCTATCCAGCAGTCCCATTGAGTATAGATAATAATTGATAAGGATATGTTCTTATGGCTTGTAAGATCAAACAGTCACCAAGCTCTGGGCTGCCTGTGAAACCAGGCCCACATCACTGTCAAGACCACCGGCATCCAATGGCTGTGGGTCCACACTGTGTAGTACCTTCTCCATTGCTAAAACAAGAGAAGAAAAGCCCAGAGTTTCTGAGAATTTATTTATTTAAGGAGCCTCAAAGTCATCGGAGAAATGTTTCGAAGCAACGGACTGGGCTCCCCGCTGCTGAATGATCTCATTGTCTTGGGGTCATGTTTGGCTGTGAATGGGAACCCTCAGGGTTGAGATGGAATGCGAGAGTAAACCACAATGGAAAATTATTCTGGGTTTGCACCGCTGGTGTTTCCAGTTTAAACTCTCTTCCTATTCTGATCCTCACATTTCCAAAGCTGCAAATGGCAGTTAACAATTCATTCCCGCTGTTGAAAGGGCCCCAATGTAAGAGACAAAGTTTCTGCCAGACGTGAGGCCGTTCGAGGTAGCTCACCAATCCCTAACCAGTGTAGTCGCTTTGGAAGCGTGGAAGCCTGGCTCTCCTAACACCTGGGGTTTTTAACACATTATTTCACCTTCATTCTCACCACCTGATTGCCAAATAGACAGTATGGTCCGATGAAGAGGGCCCCCGATTGGGAGTCCGAGGACCGGGTTCCATTCCCACTTCTATCCCTTACTACTTTTGTGACTTTTAGGAATGTCTGTACCTCAGGTACTTCATCTGTGAAATAAGGGGATTGGACCAGATGACCCTTAAAGTCCCTATAATCTAATGCTCATGGTACTTCTTCATAGACTCAGTTTACCCTTCTATAAAAATGTCAAGGATGGACAGCATAGTTTCTAAGTTCCCTTCCAACCTTCACTCAATGATCTAAACTACTGATTTCATGGATGTGGGGAATTCCCAGTGTGGAAAGTCCTGCTACCAAAGCAGCTGGGCAATTTTTTGTCTAAAAGATTTGCCTGACAAGAAGACTATACGATAATCAATTCTGATGGATGTGGCTCTCTTCAACAATGAGATGATTCAAACTAGTTCCAATTGTTCAGTGATGAAGAGGCCCATCTATACCCAGAGAGAGGATTGTGGGAACTGGACCACAACATAGCATTTTCACTCTTTCTATTTTTGTTTGCTTGCATTTTTGTTTTCTCTCAGGTTTTTTTCTTCCTTCCTGATATGATTTTTCTTGTGCAGCAAGATAACTGTATAACTATGTATACATATATTGGATTTAACATATTTAACATGTATTGGACTACCTGCCATTTAGGGGAGAGGATGGAGGGAAGAAAGGGAAAATTAGGAACAGAAGGTTTTTCAAGGATCAATATTGAAAAATTACCCATGCATATGTTTTATAAATAAAAGGCTTTAAGTAAAAAATAAAAATAAAAAATTTGCCCGAGAGATTATATATGTGATTTACCCAAAGTGGTAAAGCCACACGGGACAGCTAAGTGGGGCAATGATCAGAGTACCAGGCCTAGAATCAGAAAGATTCAATTTTGTGAATTTAAATATGGCCTCAGACACTTAGTATTATGATACAGGAGCTATCTGCCAATGGCTGCTGGAGGTCTAACTCAGACTAGTAGAATGGATCTCTTCCTTTGAGAGGATGATGATGATACAGGGAGACTGAGAGGCAGTTGCTGTTCTCTGACCTCTCCACTGAGAGGCCGTTGCATTGTCTGACCTCTCCTCTTCCCTTTGCCTCCAATTTATTTCATTCCCAATCCACAAGGAACATCTGCATTAGTAAAGGCTGCTTTGCAACCCCTTCAGATGTTCACAGCTATGGAGGCTCTCAGAGAATTGACCTCTTCCTTCACTTAGGTGTGGTCCTTAACATCTTACTAGCTGTGTGATCCTGGGCAGGTCACTTAATTTGTTCCAGTCTCCTCATCTGTACAATGAGTTGGAGAAGGAAATGGCTAACCCCTCCAGTATTTATACCAAGAAAATCCCCAAAAGGGTCACAAAGAGTTAGATACAAGTGAAATAATTAAACAATAAAAAGTCAGAGGCAAGACTTCGATCCAGCTCTCTCTGAGTCTTAAATCAGGTCTCTGTTTACTATGCAATACTCATGTTTATGGGACATGAGCTTTGAAAATCCATTTATTCAGTCCCTAGTAATTTGGAAATCACTTAATGGATTAGGAGAGGAAAAGCACTTTAGGGATCTTATATAATCTCCCATTTTACAGATGAAGAACTAAGCCTCAGAATGAGGCTCAGGCCCAGACAAAAGTTACATTGGTAATAAAAAGCACAACTTAAGTTTAAAAACTAGGTCCCCAATCTCAAAATCTAGTCTTCTTTCCACCACATAAATGTAATACTACTCATTAACTTGTTTAAGGTTGCTCTTAGCATGATCCACAAATAAAAGATTCTCCTAAGCAAACATAAAATGTTCAACATTCAGGAGGTCATATTTAGTCTAGGGAGGAAAACAACTACTGTTTTCAAGCCCATTGGAAGCATTCTCAATAGTAGATTCTTCAAGGGAGGGGCTCTATCAGATACAAACAGGGTTGGTCTCATACTAATAGGGATTCAATAAATCCTCAGTGATTGATTCATTTGCCTCCAAATACTTGTCTGTTATCACATGATAATTACAAATGAGACTCATCTATTCGTTAAAGCAGGCCTAGGAGCAAGGTTTAACAATGCTTTGCTAGCCTAGAGTTATTAACACATGTGAAAGTAATAAAGCTGCTTTTACTTTAAAATATATATCAAATTCTTTGCTCTAAGGCTCCAGGGCTCCAGAAGAACCCTTGATAACTGTAACAATTCAAATGGGTCTTTACCCAGTTAATCCAAGTTCAAATAAAATCAAAAACTATTCATTGAAAACCTGATGAACAAAGCATCCAGTGTGATGTTATACAAAGGAAATGCAAAGGTCTTATTCCCTCCCCTTGAAAGAGCTTTTAGCTTAACTACATATGAATTAGGAACTTAGAAAGCATAATCCATTGGATGATGGCTGAACAAATTATGGAATATGAATGTAATAGAATACTATTGTTTCACAAGAAACAGGGTATCATAGGAAATGGTTTCAGTCAATAATAGCTCGTTGCCAGGAATGAGCTGAGCACCAATGACACACAGAAAAAAAATTTTAAATAGTTCCTGCCCTCAGACAGAATATATTCTAGTGGGAGAAATGACATGCAAGTAATTGGTTGTATACAAAATTTTTACAGGTTAATCTGACAGGAGAAACTGTTAGCAACTGTAAGGATTAAGGCCTCCTGAACATGGGATTTAAGCTCCTTTTTTTCCACTATTTTATTTATTTTGTTAGATATTTCCCAATTACATGTTTTAAAAAAATAAAACAGTCATTTCTTTTTTGTTTGGAGTTATTTTTAAATTTTAATAGTATTTTTTTTTTTAGATAATTTTCAACATTCACTTTTACAAAACCTTGTGTTCCAAATAGGTCTCCCTCTCTCCTTCTCTGCATTCTCCCCAAGACAGCAAGCAATTCAACATGTTAAATATGTACAATTCTTATAAACATATTTCCATATTCATCATGCTGCACAAGAAAAATCAGATCAAAAAAGAAAAAAACACAAGAAAGAAAAAACAACAAGCAAACAAACAACAACAACAAAAAAAAGTGAACACACTATGCCTCGAGCCACATTCAGTCTCCATAGTTCTCTCTCTGGATGTGGATGGCATTTGGAATTGTCTTGCATCTCCTCATTGTTGAAAAGAGCCAAGTCCATCACAGTTGATCATCATATAATTTTTAACAATCATTTCTTCAAATTTTTGAGTTTGTTTTTTCCTCCCTCTCTTACTTTCTCCCTCCTTGAGAAGGTAAGCAATTTGATTTCTCTTATATATGTAAAGTCATGTAAAATATGTTTCCACATTAGTAATGTTGCAAAAGAAAACAGAAAAATGCAACTCTAGAAATAAAAATAGTTAAAAAAAAGTCTGCTTCAATCTGTATTCAGAATTCATCAATTCTCTTCCTGAAGATGGAGAGCATTTTTCATCATCACTCCCTCAGAATTGTCTTGAATCATTGTATTGCTAAGAATAGCTAAGTCATTCCCAGTTAATCATTAAACAATATTGCTGTTTTGTTGTTCTCAGCATCATTGTTGTTGTTCAATCATTTCATCATGTACAACTCTTCAGGGCTCCATTTGGTGTTTTCTTGACAGAGATCCTGGAATGGTTTGTTATTTCCTTCTCCAGTCATTTTACAGGTGAGGAAACTGAGGCAAACAGGGTGACGTGATTTGCTCAGATCACACTAATAGTAAGTATCTGAGACTACATTTGAACTCAGGTCTTTTTGACTCCTAGCCCCGTACTCTATCTATGCTTCCTAGCTGTTCCAGTATTGCTGTTACCATCTATAAGCTCCTGATTCTGCTCTGCCAGAGTTCATATAAGTTATCTCAGATATTTCTCAAACTATCTTGCTCATCATTTATCATAGTACAATAGTATTTGATCACAATCATATAACACAAGTTGTCTATTCGTTACCCAATTCATGGGCATACATTGAATTTCCAATTCTTTGCCACCACAGAAAATATGCTGCTATAAATATCTTTGTACATATAGATTTCCTCTTGCTTTGATCTTTTTAGGAAACAGACTTAGTAGTGGTATTGTTAAATCAAAGTTTTATAGCCCTTTCAGCATAGTTCTAAATTGTTCTCCAGAATGATTAGACTACTTCACCAACAGTGCATCAACATCCCCATGTTCCCACCCCAAAAACTATCATTTTCCTTTTTTTTTTGTCACATCATTTCTATCAAACCTATCTGATAATGATGAGATGGTACCTCAGAGCTATTTTAATTTACATCTACTTCTCTCATCTCATCATCTATATCAACTGAGAAATGAATCTTATTTTTATAAATTTGAAAGATTCCTACCTATTTGAGAAGTGAGGTCTTTACCAGAGAAACTTGCTGGGGGGAAAAGGGAATACACACACACACACACACACACACACACACACACACTTCCCAGTTTCCTATTTTATATATATATATATATATAATATATATATATATATATATATATATATATATATATATATATATATATACACACACATACATATACATACACACACACACACACACACACACACACTTCCCAGTTTCCTGTTTTCCATCTAATTTTGGCTTCATTGACTTTATTCATGTAAAAGGTTTTTAATTTCCTATAATCAAAATTATAAATTTTATTTCCTATAATCCTCTCTATCTCTTGCTTGCTCACAAACTTTTCCTATGTCCTTTGACAGGCATATTTTTCCTATATTTCCTTAATTTACTTCTGAAACCACCCTTTATATCTAAATTATTCATTTGTTTTGATCTTATCTTGCTATATAGTGTAAGATATTGATCTATGTTCAGTTTCTGCCAAACTGCTTTCCAGTTTTCCTTGCAAATTTGTCAAATGTTGAATTCTTACCCCCAAAGCTTAGATATTTGGGTTTATCAAACTAGATAGCTATGGTCATTTACTACCATATACTGTGTACCTAATCGAGTCCACTGATTCGCCACTCTATTTTTTAACAAATTCCAGATTATATTGTAACATCGCTTGTAACATCATTTGACATCTGGAACTGCTGAGCATCTTCCTTAAATTTTTTTCCCATTGATTCCCTTGATATTTTTTACCTTTTGTTCTTCCAGATGAATTGTTTTATTATTTTTCTAGCTTTGTAAAATAATTCTTTGATAGTTTGATTAACATGGCACTGAATAAGTAAATTAACTTTAATAAAATTGTCATTTTTATTATATTGGTTCAGTCTACCTTGAGCAATTAATATTTCTGCAATTGTTTAGATATGTCTTCATATGAAAGTGTTTTGAAATTATATTCATACAACTCCTAGATTTGTCGTGGCAGGTAGACTCCTAAGTATTTTATTATGTCTGCAGTTATTTTAAATGTAATTTCTCTTTGTCTTCCTGCTGGGTTTTATTGGTAGTATATAAAAATGCTAATGATTTACGTGTGTTCATTTTATATCCTGCAACTTTGCTGAAGTTGTTAATTGTTTCAACTCTGTTTGAAGTCAATTTTTAGGATTCTCTAAGCATATCATCTACAAAGGGTGATAATTTTGCTTTTTCATTATTTAACTTTATTCCTTCAGGTGTTTTTTCTTCTTCTTGTCATTGCCATAGCTAGCATTTCTAGTACAATACTGAATAATAGTGGTGATAAAGGATATTCCTGGTTCATCCTTAATCTTTTTGGGAAGTCTTCAAGTTTATCTCCATTAAAGACAATGCTTGCTCTTGGTTTTAGATAGATGTTATTTACCATTTTTTTAAAAGGCTCTGTTGATTCCTGTGGTTTCTAGTCTTTTAATAGAAATGGGTATTGCATTTTGTCAAAGGATTTTTCTGTATATAATGATATAATCATAGTTATTGTGGCTATTGTTATTGATATGGTCAATTATGCTTATAGCTTTCCTAACATTGAACTAACTTTATATTCCTAGTAGTAATGTCATCTATTCAGCATGTATAACCTCTATAACATGTTGATGAAATCTCTTTGCAAGTATTTTATTTAAAATTTTTGCAACAATTCATTAAGGAAATTGTTCTATAGGTTTCTTGTTCTGTTTTTGCTCTCCCTGATTTGGATATCAGAACTAAATTTGTGTCAAAAGGAATTTGGTAGGATTTCTTCTTTACCTATTTTTTTCAAATAATTTACATAGTTTGGGTATTAATCATTCCTTAAATGTTTGATTAACATTGCTTATGAATTCATCCAGTCTTGGGGATTTTTTTCTTTGAGAGCTCATGATGGCTTGTTCAATTTCTTTTTCTAAAATGGGCTTACTTAAGTATTCTATTTCCCCTTCTATTAATTTGGGCAGTTTATATTTTCATAAATATTCACCAATTTCATTTATACTATCAGTTTTATTAGCATGTAATTGGACAAAATAACTTTTGATAATTGCTTTAATTACATCTTCAATGAGGGTGCATACAATTTTCATTTTTTGTACTAGTAATTTGGTTTTCTCTCTTTTTAAAAATCATATTAAACAATGGTTTATCTATTTTATTGTTTTTTTCTCCACAAAATCAGCTTCTAATTTTATTTGTTAGTTTAATGCTTTTGGTTTTTTTTTTTTAACTTTCAATTACATTAATGTCTCCTTTGATTTTTTTTTTAAATTTTTTATTTAATAATTACATTATATTGACACTCATTTCTGTTCCGATTTTTTTCCCCTCCCTCCCTCCACCCCCTCCCCTAGATGGCAAGCAGTCCTTTATATGTTGGATATGTTGCAGTATATCCTAGATACAATATATGTTTGCAGAACCGAACAGTTCTCTTGTTGCGTAGGGAGAATTGGATTCAGAAGGTATAAATAATCCGGGAAGAAAAACAAAAATGCAGATAGTTCACATTCGTTTCCCAGTGTTCTTTCTTTGGGTGTAGCTGCTTTTGTCCGTCATTTATCAATTGAAACTCAGGTCTCTTTGTCAAAGAAATCCACTTCCATCAAAATATGTCCTCATACAATATCGTTGTCGAAGTGTATAATGATCTCCTGGTTCTGCTCATTTCACTTAGCATCAGTTCATGAAGGTCTCTCCAAGCCTCTCTGTATTCATCCTGCTGGTCATTTCTTACAGAACAATAATATTCCATAACATTCATATACCACAATTTACCCAGCCATTCTCCAATTGATGGGCATCCATTCATTTTCCAGTTTCTAGCCACTACAAACAGGGCTGCTACAAACATTTTGGCACATACAGGTCCCTTTCCCTTCTTTAGTATTTCTTTGGGATATAAGCCCAATAGAAACACTGCTGGATCAAAGGATATGCACATTTTGATAATTTTTTGGGCATAATTCCAGATTGCTCTCCAGAATGGTTGGATTCGTTCACAACTCCACCAACAATGCATTAGTGTCCCAGTTTTCCCGCATCCCCTCCAACATTCATCATTATTTTTTCCTGTCATCTTAGCCAATCTGACAGGTGTGTAGTGGTATCTCAGAGTTGTCTTAATTTGCATTTCTCTGATCAATAATGATTTGGAACACTCTTTCATATGAGTGGTAATAGTTTCAATCTCATCCTCTGAAAATTGTCTGTTCATATCCTTTGACCATTTATCAATTGGAGAATGGCTTGATTTCTTATAAATTTGAGTCAGTTCTCTATATATTTTGGAAATGAGGCCTTTATCAGAACCTTTAACTGTGAAAATGTTTTCCCAGTTTGTTGCTTCCCTTCTAATCATGTTTGCATTAGTTTTATTTGTACAAAGGCTTTTTAATTTGATGTAATCGAAATTTTCTATTCTGTGATCAGTAATGGTCTCTAGTTCATCTTTGGTCACAAATTTCTTTCTCCTCCACAAGTCTGAGAGATAAACTATTCTATGTTCCTCTAATTTATTTATAGTCTCGTTCTTTATGCCTAGGTCATAGACCCATTTTGATCTTATCTTGGTATATGGTGTTAAGTGTGGGTCCATGCCTAATTTCTGCCATACTAATTTCCAATTATCCCAGCAGTTTTTATCAAATATTGAATTCTTTTCCCAGAAGTTAGGGGCTTTGGGTTTGTCAAACACTAGATTGCTATAATTGACTATTCTGTCTTGTGAGCCTAGCCTTTTCCACTGATCCACTAATCTATTTCTTAGCCAATACCAAATGGTTTTGGTGACTGCTGCTTTATAATATAATTTTAGATCAGGTACAGCTAGGCCACCTTCATTTGATTTTTTTTTCATTAGTTCCCTTGAGATTCTCGACTTTTTATTGTTCCATATGAATTTTGTTGTTATTTTTTCTAGATCAATAAAATATTTTCTTGGAAGTCTGATTGGTATAGCACTAAATAAATAGATTAGTTTAGGGAGTATTGTCATCTTTATTATGTTCGCTCGGCCGATCCAAGAGCACTTAATATTTTTCCAATTATTTAAGTCTGACTTTATTTGTGTGGAGACTTTTTTATAATTTTGCTCATATAATTCCTGACTTTCCTTTGGTAGATAGATTCCCAAATATTTTATGGTATCAACAGTTATTCTGAATGGAATTTCTCTTTGTATCTCTTGCTGTTGGGTTTTGTTGGTGATGTATAAAAATGCTGAGGATTTATGGGGATTTATTTTGTAGCCAGCTACTTTGCTAAAATTATGAATTATTTCCAATAGCTTTTTGGTAGAATCTCTGGGGTTCTCTAGGTATACCATCATATCATCTGCAAAGAGTGATAGTTTGGTTTCCTCATTGCCTACTCTAATTCCTTTTATATCTTTCTCGACTCTTATTGCCGAGGCTAGTGTTTCTAATACGATATTAAATAATAATGGTGATAGTGGGCAACCTTGCTTCACTCCAGATCTTACTGGGAAGGGTTCCAGTTTTTCCCCATTGCATATGATGCTTACTGATGGTTTTAAATATATGCTCCTGACTATTTTAAGGAAAAGTCCATTTATTCCTATGCTCTCAAGTGTTTTTATTAGGAATGGATGTTGGATTTTATCAAATGCTTTTTCTGCATCTATTGAGATGATCATGTGGTTTTTGTTTGTTTGGTTATTGATATAGTCAATTATGCTAATAGTTTTCCTAATATTGAACCAGCCCTGCATTCCTGGTATAAATCCTACTTGGTCATAGTGTATTATCCTGGTGACAATTTTCTGTAATCTTTTTGCTAATATTTTATTTAAGATTTTAGCATCAATATTCATTAGGGAGATTGGTCTATAATTTTCTTTCTCTGTTTTCAGCCTACCTGGTTTAGGTATCAGTACCATATCTGTGTCATAAAAGGAGTTTGGTAGGACTCCTTCAATCCCTATTTTTTCAAATAGTTTATATAACATTGGAGTTAATTGTTCTTTAAATGTTTGGTAGAATTCACATGTAAATCCATCTGGTCCTGGGGATTTTTTCTTAGGGAGTTGATTGATAGTTTGTTCTATTTCTTTTTCTGAGATGGGACTGTTTAGGATATTTACTTCTTCCTCTGTTAGTTTGGGCAAGCTGTATTTTTGGAGGTATTTTTCTATTTCATTTAAGTTGTCGAATTTATTGGCATAAAGTTGGGCAAAGTAACTCCTAATTATTGCTCTAATTTCCTCTTCGTTAGTGGTGAGTTCTCCCTTTTCATTTTTAAGACTAACAATTTGATTTTCCTCTTTCCTTTTTTTAATCAGATTTACTAAGGGTTTGTCTATTTTGTTGGTTTTTTCATAGAACCAACTCTTAGTTTTATTAATCAATTCAATAGTTTTTTTACTTTCAATTTTATTGATCTCACCTTTTACTTTTAGAATTTCAAGTTTAGTGTTTGACTGGGGGTTTTTAATTTGTTCCTTTTCTAGCATTTTTAATTGCAAACCCAATTCATTGACCTTCTCTTTCTCTATTTTATACAAATAGGCCTCTAGAGATATGAAATTTCCCCTTATTACCGCTTTGGCTGCATCCCATACATTTTGGTATGATGTCTCATTATTATCGTTTTCTTGGGTGAAGTTATTAATTATGTCTATGATTTGCTGTTTTACCCAATCATTCTTTAGTATGAGATTATTTAGTTTCCAATTATTTTTTGGTCTACTTCCCCCTGCTTTTTTGTTGAATGTAATTTTCATTGCATCGTGGTCTGAAAAGGATGCATTTACTATTTCTGCCTTACTACATTTGAGTTTGAGGTTTTTATGTCCTAATATATGGTCAATTTTTGTATAGGTTCCATGAACTGCTGAAAAGAAAGTGTATTCCTTTCTGTCTCCATTACATTTTCTCCAGAGATCTATCATATCTAGCTTTTCTAGTATTCTGTTTACCTCTTTGACTTCTTTCTTATTTATTTTCTGGTTTGATTTATCTAATTCTGAGAGTGCAAGGTTAAGATCTCCCACTATTATAGTTTTACTGTCTATTTCTTCTTGCAGCTCTCTTAGTTTCTCTTTTAAGAATTTAGATGCTACCCCACTTGGTGCATATATGTTTAATATAGATAGTGCTTCATTATCCATGCTACCCTTTAGCAAGATATAGTGTCCTTCCTTATCTCTTTTAATTAGGTCAATTTTTGCTTTAGCTTGATCTGAGATCAGGATGGCTACCCCTGCTTTTTTGACTTCACCTGAAGCATAGTAGATTTTGCTCCAACCTTTTACCTTTAACCTGCATGTATCTCCCCGCTTCAGGTGTGTTTCCTGTAAACAACATATTGTAGGATTCTGGCTTTTAATCCATTCTGCTAACCGCTTCCTCTTTATGGGGAGTTTACCCCGTTCACATTTATGGTTAGAATGACCAATTCTGTATTACTTGCCATCTTGTTAACCCCGGTTTATGCTTTCCTCCCTTCTTTCCCCTTTCCCCCCCTTCCAAGTATTAAGCTTGTGAGCACCCCTTGTTTCTCACAGCCCTCCCTTTTTAGTGTCCCTCCCCCCGCCTTAGAGTTCCTCCCCCTATCTTACCCCTTTCCCTCCCAGTTCCCGTATTCCCTTCCGCTTAGCTTATTCCTTCCCTTTCCACTTTTCCCTTCTCACTTTTCAATGAGATGGGAGAAGTTTCACCATAGATTGAATATGTCTTAAGATTTTTCACTTAAAGCCAATTCTGAAGGCAGTAAGATACCCACTATATTCATCCCCCTCCATTCTTTCTCTCAGATATAATAGGTTTCCTATGCCTCTTCATGAGATGTACTACCCCCACTTTACCCTTTTTCTGGTACAATGTCCTTTCCACATCAATTTCTAGAACAAGGTATACATGTATTCTTTATGCATCTATATAGTCAAAATATAGTTCCCAAGATTAATCTTTACCTTTTTAGATTTCTCTTGAGTTCTATATTTGTAGATCAAACTTTTTGTTAAGTTCTGGTTTTTTCATCAGAAATAGATGAAATTCGCTTACTTCGTTGAATGTCCATCTTCTTCCTTGGAAAAAGATGCTCATTCTCGCTGGGTAAGTTATTTTTGGTTGCATACCAAGTTCCTTAGCCTTTCGGAATATCATATTCCAGGCCCTTCGATCTTTTAATGTGGATGCTGCCAGATCCTGGGTGATCCTTATTGTGGCTCCTTGATACTTGAATTGGGTTTTTCTAGCCGCTTGCAATATTTTTTCTTTCATCTGAGGGTTCTGGCATTTGGCCACTATATTCCTTGGTGTTTTGATTTTAGGATCCCTTTCAGTGGGTGATCGATGAATCCTTTCAATGTTTATTTTTTCCTCTGTTCCTATGACTTCTGGGCAGTTCTCTTTGATAATTTCCTGGAAGACAGTGTCCAGGCTCTTTTTTTCATCATGTTTTTCTGGGAGTCCAATGATTCTCAGATTGTCTCTCCTGGATCTGTTTTCCAGGTCTGTTGTCTTTCCCAGAAGGTATTTCACATTTTTCTCCATTGTTTGATTTTTTTGGATTTGCTTGACTGATTCTTCTTGTCTCCTCGAGTCATTCAATTCCACTTGTTCAATTCTGATTTTCAGTGAAGTATTCTCTTCACTCACTTTTTTAAAATCTTTCTCTAATTGTCCAATTGAGTTCTTTTGTTCTGTGGAATTTTTTTTCCATTTCGCCAATTTTGTTTTCCAGTTCACTAATCCTATTTTTCAAGGATTTTACTTCTTTATCCACTCTCTCTTTAACTGACTTCTCCAGGCTCTTTTGCCAAGCCTCCCTCTCCTTTTCCCAAGCTTCCTTCTCCTTTTGCCAAGCCTCACTCTGCTTTCCCCATTTTTCTTCTAGCTCCCTTGTGAGAGCCTTTTTAATCACTTCTATGAGGTTCATTAGCATGTAATTGGACAAAATAACTTTTGATAATTGCTTTAATTACATCTTCAATGAGGGTGCATACAATTTTCATTTTTTGTACTAGTAATTTGGTTTTCTCTCTTTTTAAAAATCATATTAAACAATGGTTTATCTATTTTATTGTTTTTTTCTCCACAAAATCAGCTTCTAATTTTATTTGTTAGTTTAATGTTTTGGGGTTTTTTTTTTTAACTTTCAATTACATTAATGTCTCCTTTGATTTTCAAGATTCCCAATTCACTATTTACTTTGAGATTTAATATGTGTTCTCTTCTTGTTGGGTTTTTGTTTTTTTTTAGTTGTATGGCCAATTCATTGAACTGTTCTTTTTCTCTTTTACTGTACTTAAAGTTATACATTTTCCCCCAAAATTGGCTGTATCCCACAAATCTTAGAATATTTTCTTATTTTTGTTGTTCTCTTTAATGAAATTGTTTCTATTGATCTGTTCTTTGATCCACTCATTCTTTAGAGATAGATTGTTTTGTTTCCAATTAGCTTTCATTATGTTTCCATTTTATTAAATATAATTTTATTGTATTATGCTATGAAAAGAATATATTTGGCATTCCTTCTTTTTTGCATTTGGTTATGAGGGTTTTATGCCTTACCACATGATAGGGTTTGTTTTGTTTTGTTTTGTTTTTTAAGGCACTATGAACAACTTCTTTTCCCATTAAGGTTTCTCTAGAAATCATATCTAACTTTTCTAAGATTCTGTTTTTCTCCTTGATTTATTTGTTTTATAGTTAGATTTATCTATCTCTGAGAGTGAAAAGTTAAAGTCCTCAACTGGCCTAATTTTACTGTCTATTGCTTTTTCTTTCATTTAATGCTTCCATTAAATATTTAGATCCCATGCCATTTGGTGCTCATATGTTTAGCATTGATATTACTTCATTGTCAATGGTTTCTTTTAGCGAGATGTAGTTTTCCTGCTTATCCATTTTAATCAAATCTATTTTTGCTTTTCTTTGTCTGAGTTTATGGTTGCTACCCCCACTTTTTTACTTTAGCTGAAGCATAACAGATTTTGCTCCAGCTCCTTATTTGAACTCTGGTTCAGTTGTTTCTTGTAAACAACATATTGTTAAATTCTAATTTCTAATCCATTTTGCTATCTGCTTCCATTTTATGAGCGCATTCATCCCATTTACAATCACAGTTATGATTACTAACTGTGCATTTTCCTGTATCCCATCTTCTCTTTATCCTCTTATCTTTTTATCTTATCTCTCCTCAACAGTCTGTTTCACTTCTGATCATTGTCTTCTTTTATCTGCCCTCTCTTTTAACACACACACACACACACACACACACACACACACACACACACACACACCCTTCTTATCCTCTTTCCTTCCCATCTCTCTGTTGGTTAACAGATTTCTATTACCAATTGAGCATGTAAATATATTTTTTCTCCATTTGGACCAATTTACATGTGAGTGAGGTTCAAATGTTATCAGCTACCATTTCCTCTTCCACTGTTAGTAACTCTTCTTTATGCATCTCTTATGTGAGATATTTTTTTCCCCTATTCTTCCTTCCCACTTCTCACAAAGCATTTGTTTTTCTTGCCCATTCATTTTTATTGTCTTCCCAACATAATCGGCTCACTACTGCCTCTTAATAAAAGTGCTTCTCTCCACACTTGATCCAGAAGTGGTTACAGGAAATGGAGTTGCCAAATAGCATTTAATTTTACATCCTCTATTAGCACAGGGGTCCCCTGTAGTCTCTTTCTGAGCAGTTGCCAGATACCTTACCTTAAGAACCCCTGAAGCTACCACTGTTTCTGTCACTACCAGCTGGTGCTTCCACTGGTATTTTAGCCATATGGACTCTGGGCCAGCCTCCCTCCCCATGTCACAGCTCTTTCTTTCCAAACTCCTATTTTGTCTTGAGCTAGAAGAATGTCGCATTCTGACCTTTCATTGGCTTTACCATTACAGACTGATTTGAGGTGCTATTTTAAAATTGTTTGGAGGGGAATGTTAGGAGAGCTCAGCTAAGCCAATTCAAAAGCACTGAGATGGGAGATAGAATGCTGTGTTTACCCACGTAGCTATAGGTTTGGATGCAGATTAAGTATAGACATGAACATAGAACTAGGCATAAATATGGATATGGATACATAGGATTATAGATACTGATCCAGATATAGGTATGGGTATGAATGTAGATATAGTTACAGAGATGAATAGATTCAATGTAATCCAATTCTTATTTTACTCATGAAGAAAGGAAGCCCCATAGTAGAGAAATGACTAGCCCAATGTCACACAGGTAGTAAGTGATGGAGGCAAGATTTGAACCCCAATTCAGCATTCTCTCCTCTATAACATTCTGGATGTGTGATCTTAGAAACTCTGCCTTCCTTAATTCAGACTGAAATCAAGTCTTTTTTACCTGCCATAACACAATATTGTCTCATATTGAGTGTATAATTCACTAAAACCCCATATAGCCCTTTTTCAGAAAAACCACTGCTTAGCCATTCCTCCTTCTGTCTGTACTAGTGAAGCTGATTTCTTGTACCCCTGGATAAGATGACATTTATCCCTGTTGAATTTCATCTCCTTTGAGTCAGTCCAGTGCTTTTTAATCTGTCAAGATCTCTTTGGATCCTGCCTGTCACTGAGTGTGATAGCTATCCCTCCTAGCTCTGTGTCATCTACAGATCTGATAAGAGCACCATCTATGCCTTTATCTGACCACACAGCATAATACAGTCAAGAGACAGTCTTCATTAACTTGAATTTTTTTGGTAGGCTGGTGGGTTTTAAAACAAAATTCTATCTGTGGCTACATCTGTCATAGAATCTTCGATGATGTTAACATGTTTTAGAGAAATCTAATTTGAAGGGAACATTTAAATCTGTGTTTTACTCAGAAAAATACTTAGAAAAATGACCAACACAGAGGAATCTCATGTTTTTGTACATCTTAATGAGGAGGAAACTCAAATCTACTTTAAAAACCATCATTGTAGATAGACATCATTCCATACCTCCAAGAGCATTTCAACTCTCTAATTATGGACAAAAACCAGGCATTGGGATAGCTAGCAGTTTTACTGGTATTTGCAGACAGCCTTATAACAGCACTTAGCACAGTACCTAGTATGTAACATGGACTTACTAAATGCTAAATGACTGACCGTGACTCTTCTCATCCTCTGTCTCCTTTTTCTGGTATTCTGTTAGTGAACAGCAGGAGCCGAGGAAGGATATATAGAACCAAGGGCCATTTTGATATAGACAATTTTTCTCTGTTTCATCAGAGGCAACATAGCAAAGTGGATAAAGAATTGCTTCTCATATGATCTATGTGACCCTGGTCAACTCACTTAACTCTTTATTTCACCAAAACTATAAATTGCAGAGCAAGTGCCAATTTATATCAGTAAAGAAAATTTCCTCACCTAGGAATATGAAACATAGATAAAATCATAGATTTGGACTATATATATTTCCTGTATATGTATGTGTGTGTATATGTATATACACACACACATACAGGATATATACATATTATATTATTTGTAGATATATACATTTATCTAGCTAATCTATATCTACATATTACATATATATATATCTACATATCTACACATACAGGATATATACATATTATATTATTTGTAGATATATACATTTATCTAGCTAATCTATATCTACATATTACATATATATATCTACATATCTACACATACAGGATATATACATATTATATTATTTGTAGATATATACATTTATCTAGCTAATCTATATCTACATATTACATATATCTACATATATATATCCTGTATATATATATATAATATATATATATATATAATATATATATATATATATATATCCTGTATCTATCTATAGCTATATCTACATATTACATATATCTATCCTGTATATTTACAATTCACCAACTCAAGATTAAAATCTTTGGAAAGGAGCCTAAAGATGTATCTAGAATGGCTGGTCCTCAAACCTGTGGACACAGCCTTAATGTCAGCTACAACCCAATGAGGCATGAGAGAATTTGGCATCATAAAATCCTACAACTAAAACTAGACAGAATCTAAAAGCCCATTTAATATTGCAGATGGGATTAGCCAGTTAGATCCTCGGATACCAGAGGAAATATTCTTTGCCATTGTTCAGTCATTTTTTAAGTCATTTCTGACGTTTCATGGCCCCACTTAGAGTTTTCTTGGCAAAGATACTGGAGTGGTTGGCCTTTTCTTTCTCCAGCTCATTGATGAAGAAATTAAAGCAAACAGGGTTAAGTGACTTGTTCAGGATCACATACTAGTAAGTGTCTGAGGCCAGATTTGAACTTAGGAAGATGAGTCTCCCAGATTTCAGGGGCAGGGCTCTGTACTTTATGGTATCCCTTAGCTGCCCCATACCCCTTTCTACTGTGCCAAAAGTTCAAACTTCCCCTAGCTCCAGGATTTTTCCTCTGAGATTACAAACTTTGTATATTCATAGTTATTTGCAGTTGTCTTCCCCCATTAGAATTGAAACCATTCTCCCCTCCTTCTCTGGTATCCCCCACAATACCAAGCAGGGAGTTGCCCATGATAGCATCTCCCAAGCAGCAGAAGTAACATATATGTGTGCTTTTGTGAAGAGTTTCCTAATAAATGGCTCAGTGACATGTCTATACTTCAAAGATTTGTTACTATTATCCTTATGGATCTTTGATTGATTAACAGATTGATTGATTAGTTGACTCATTCAAATTCCACCCAAAATCATGAGCCTTCTAGATATAGGGAAATCGTGTCCAAAAGGTTACCTGGTTGAAAAATACATCCACCTACAGCCAGCCTGGTTCTTGGTTCTTAGGATTGGTCCTCCAATCACAAGTATCTAGTCCCTGACTATCACTAAGTGTTCCTACTTGGTAGACGCTGTGCACTTCACTTGGGGTCTCCTCCATGCTAGGATAAAGTTTAAAATAGGCCTTTATCTTTTTTCTAAATACTGAAAAGATTCACTTCATTTCTCTGGGCCTTAATTCTCTACTCTACAAAATGAAAGAATCGGGGTGGGGGGAGGAGAGAGAGAGAGAGAAAGAAAGAAAAAGCAATCATTGAAGTCCAGAGGAAAATAGAAAGAAGGTGAGAAAAAAAAAATCACAGGTAAGCAGAACAGCTTTGAAAGTTATTTGTTAAGGTTATTATATAATTTGAAAGGAAAGTATATACATAATAGAGATCTTTAATTTCTTAACCTTTTTTTCTTCTTTTCCACTTGGTATCTTTCGTGGAAATGCCCATTTTATTTAGTGTCTGTTAAATTCAGAATTTTTTAAATGAATGGTTGGATGGATGAATGGTCTATTTTATAAGTTGCAAATTTAGTCTATTAGCAAATTGTTATCAACGATGAGCATAAAGAGACATAATGTGTACCTAGGTCCATGAGACTGGAACTATCAATCAGTCAGTAAATGTTTATTAAGTACCTATTATGGATACAAGGGATGTTTTGGTGGCACAGTACATAGATAGCCTGACCTGGAATCAAGGAAACCTCTTCATGAGTTCAAATCTAGCCTCAAGCACTTACTAGCTAGGTGATCCTGGGCAAAATTAACTCTGTTTGCCTCAATTTCCTCATCTGTAAAATGAGATGGGGAAGGAAACGTCAAATTGCTCTAGTATCTTTGCCAAGAAAACCCCAAATGAGGTCAGACAGGGCTGAAAAAAATGACTAAAATTATGCATACAGACAAAGGAAATAGTGCTTGACTCCAAGGAGTTTACATTCACACATGTGAACTTTTAGAACCTATAAAAATGTATTTAAGGTATTTTTGATGGGGGGAGGAATTGCCCTTGTAGCAAGGAAGAGTCAGGAAACTACATCTTCAAGGATTCTATGAGATGGTGGCCAAGAGGGAGTATATTCTATGAATGGAGTGATGAAATTTAACAAATCACTTACAGAAGTAGGTTAAAAAAAGACAGAAGTGAAGGAGAAATAGATAACAAAAAGAAAGATAAAGTAATTAATTCATTGAAGAAAACATTTTTTCAGGGTACCTTCTATATGCTAAGCCATACGCACTGAGAATACAAACTACCCCACCTGGCTACAATATGTGTACAAATGGACAAAAACTTAATATATACCTTTCTGGAAGTCAGCTTCCTTCCTTTATAAGTTAGGGATCCAACTTCTTAATTAATCTCTGAGATCTTATCACCATCCTTCTCCTCCTCCAAAGCTCTGGAATCCACTGAATTGGAAACCTTTATTCAAAAGCAATTTCATAAATTTGAGCATCTATTAAAGGCCTACTGTGTGCATAGCACCATACTCGACCCTATTACGATCAATGACATGAGCTCCAATACTCACCAAGGCTATTTTAAAGCCCTTTGCAAACTTGGATCAGGTGTGGGATTCTCTAACTGAATCAGCTGAGCACCAATTTGCTTTTGTTTTGTTTTGTTTTTTCCCTTAACGTTTTATCCCAGAGAGGCAAGATGGCCGAGATAGAGAGCTGGCGTTGGATCCTGGAAGATTGAGCTTCAAGTAATGTCTCTGACTCACATCGGTTATGTCACTCTGAACAAGTAATTTAACCTCTGAGAGTCCCTAACCCTAAGACTCTAAACTAGAGAGTAGCTGCTGATTTGCATTGGTTGAGGGAGCTTTTTCACTGGGACTGCCTAATCCCAATGAATTTACCGGTCCAGTCTTAAAAATTAAAATTATAATCATAATTCTGCCCCAGCTTAATAGGGAGAAGGGGGAAAAAAACATGCCTGGAAATAGTTTTGACAGACAGTCCAAAAACAATAAGCTTGCTGTCCAATGGGATTCTCCAAGTCAGAAAGATCAAGCTGGAATGGCTAAGTGGATTAATTGGTATTTATAACAGCATTCCAGGCTCTGGAGCCCAGGCTGCCTCTTCTTCATGGCCCTCCCATAGCTAAATTGGGCAACTTTAATAAACAGAGACATGGGACTGGCCTCCATGCCAAAGATGGGCTACTGTTGTTTTTCCACTGCGGTCATCAATTAAATGATTAAATAATGGATGAGCTGGCAGAGTTCAACCCTCATCTCCCGATTCAAACGACAATGTGACTGCACGCATAATAGTGTGGGATTTATTGTTTTAATTTACCCCCACCCCTATCCATGTATGTGTATATTTGTCTAAGCATTCATATCTCTAAGAATAGGGGAGTTGAGCAAGATTATGTCTATGTATCACACTTAGGAATGAACTTAGGAAATGAACTTAGGGAACAACATATAGGGAAATGGATCCTGCCTGGAGAGAAATGGATTTAATCATTTGGATTCGAATGCTATGCCCCTTGGCTCCTGTCTTTGTCATTAATTCTTTGTCCAATGTGGAAGGAGTCTAAGCCCACTTGGGGTATACAAGGGAACCCACTCAGGGAAACAGAGAGAGCCACTCAGCTAAAACAGGCCCTCTAAAGAATGGTTTTCTAAGCCTCAGTTTCCTCATTTGTAAAATCAGACTTTTTGACTCGATGCTCTCTGAATTTCCCTCAAAACTTAAATCTAATCTTCGACAATGAGAAGATCCAATTCAGTTCCAATTGATCGATGATGGACAGAATCAGCTACATCCAGAGAAGGAACACTGGGAAATGAATGTGGACTACTTGCATTTTTGTTTTTCTTCCCAGGTTATTTTTTTCCTTCTGAATCCAATTCTTGTGCAACAAGAGAACTGTTTGGTTCTGCACACATATATTGTATCTAGGATATGCTGTAACCTATTTAACATTTATAAGACTGCCTGCCATCTAGGTGAGGGGGTGCAGGGAGGGAAGGGAAAAATCGCAACAGAAGTGAGTGCAAGGGATAATGTTGTAAAAAATTACCCAGGCATATGTACTGTCAATAAAAAGCTATAAGAGCCTATGATTTTAAGCTCCCAAGAATCTTAATGATCATATAATCCAGCCTAGATTAGGAGACTAGTGAGGAAACTGAGACCCAGAGAGAAGTGACTTAGCCAAGAATACACAGCTACTATCTGAGGCAAGATAAAAATTCAGATCTTCTGAATTCCAAGAATAGTGCATCTATCCATCTATCCACTGACCCACCCAGCCCCCATCCACCCACCCACACACATGAACACGTACAATTTGGTGGAATAAACGAGGGTGAATGAAGCATAATACTGATATTAGAAAATCATAATTGTGATGCAGGCGAGCAATTTTCACTATGATAGGAAGGAAAAGTGAAGGAAGGATTAGAGTCAGAGCACCTGCTTCTATGATTCATCTGACAAACAGCCCTGTATTGGGAGTGTTATGAAAGTATGTTTTTCTCTTTATATCACCAGTCCTTAGCACAGCGCCTGACATGTAGTGAACCTTTAATAGATGCTTGTTGACAGGTTTACTGCCTGGTCAGAGGACCCTAGCTCTAGAACTGGAAGGAATCAAAGTCTTCTCATTCAAACCCCTCATTTTACAGATCAGGAAACCAAGGCACAGAGAGTTAAAAGTACCTTATGTGGGGTTTGGAGGAGAGAAGACTAAGGGAGGAGGAAGTGAACTAGCTTCAAGGACTTGAAGGTCTGCTTAGCCCCCAAGGGCAGAACTAGTTGAAAAGTATACAAATTGCAAATTGGCAGATTAAGAATTAGTATTAGAAAGAACACTGATATTTAGAGCTCTGCAGAAGGGACACGGGCTTTTTCAGAAAGTGGTGGACTTTCCTTCATCGGAGGTCTTTGAATAAAAGCTAGAGTATGACTAGTAGGGAGGATTCCTGCTCAGTTTGGACAAGGTCCATGGCCAAGGTTCCTTCCAATCCCAAGAATCCAATAGAAGATTATTTTATTCTCTTACAAGATTGATAGTTTTTTAAACTAATAGCATTTCAGTTTTTCTAACTACATATCAAGATGGTTTTCAACATTTATCTTTGAAAGATTTTGAGCTCGAAAATTTTTCCCTCCCTCCCTAAGACAGCAGATACTCTAATATAGGTTATACACATACAATAGTGTTAATCTTATTTCCACATTCGTTATATTGTGAAAGAAATATCAAAACAAAAGAGAAAAACCACAAACAAAAAAAGTGAAACGAGCAGGCTTTGATCTGCATTCAGGATCCATAACTCTTTGGTTATGTGGTCAGCATTTTCCATCTCGAGTGTCTTGGAATTGTCTTGGATCACTGCATTGTTGAGAAGAGCTAAGTCTATCATAAAAGATCATCATTTACTCTTGCTCTTACTGTGTACAATATTCTCCTGGTTCTGTTCTTCCTGGTTCTTCATTCAGCATCAGTCCATGTTTTCCAGATCTTTCTGAAATCTGCCTGCTTGTTTCTTATAGAATAATAGTATCACATTACATTCCTATACCACAATTTGTTCAACCACTCTCCAATTGATCAGCATCCCCTTAGTTTCCAATTCATTGCTACTATAATACCATGTTATTTTTAATAGAGTTTGTACAATGTGGGACTATTAGAATCATAGAACTGGTTGCTCACCACCTACATCGGACCAATTTAAAACAGCACCAAAGTGGCCCAGATCACTGTCTCAGTGCTCTCAACTAGCCAGTAAGTGCCAGTCTCAATGTACTCCCAGTGAGGAAACTTCTTACCAATGTAGATCGGCACCTTCTCTGTAACCAGGATTGTGTTCCCAGAGATTTATATTCCAACCCAGATTTATAAAATGACACATAATCTTAGAGAACTTCCTGGATCATTGACTGGTCCAGCCAGTATGAATCTAGACAGGACTGGAACTCGGGACTTCTGACTCCAAGACTAATACCTCTCTGATGTATATTTTCTTGGAGACTTTTTAGCACCACTTCTCCCCCTTCCCAGAGTCAAGGCTGCCCTTGATGTGAGTTTCCACTTCTCCTGTGTGCTAAAGCAGCTTCTCTTTGAAGAGAAGGTGCCAAACTATATTAGTAGAAGGAGTTTTCCATAGCAATCAAAGCCCAGATAAATTGCTCTCCTTTTTCCCTGCCTTGGGAATGGAGTGAGTGATGGAGCTAGAGATATTCTGGCAAAAAGGCATCAGAAATCAAGAGGAAGGAAAGAAATGATTGAAAAGACATCCCTTACAAACAAGCAGTCCTGGCTCTTGGATTTCCCCTGCAAAAAGGGGAATGACCCTTGGGAAGGCACATCTATGGAGCCTGAGAGTATTCCAAACCTTAAAGCCTGTGGATGTTCATCTGCCTACATCAAAGGGCTAGCCTGCCTCTGCAAGTTCACAAAGCAAGGGCAAGAGCAGAGATTCATTCCCCCAGTATTCCAATGAACTCTTGCTCTTTGGGACATAAATGCTCATATCAGAAGGGGAAACTCTGGCCAAGGCACTCCTCCCTCTCCCACTTCCCTGCTGTGGAGTCTGGATCTGGATCAGAGTTTCTTTTAAAACCCTTTGAGCCTTCAAGTGATTCCTTCCCCCCTCTAAAAAAAGAGGGATTCCCCCCACCCAGTCCTTCTCTACCTCCCAATGCCATTGCCAAGGTCACAAGAGTCAATGAGAAGCTCCTGGAAGTCAGACCTTGGCTCAAGGAGACAAGGAGGAGAGCAAGAGACAACTGCCTGTTAATGTGCATCCTGATGCATTAACGCAGCCAGCCTGCAATAAGCCCAGCCTGAAGGTTATCAGAGCAATCTGAAGTCTTAAAGAGCCAGCCCCAGCTTTCCAGATCTGCTCTGATCTCCTCTTCTACACTTGAAAGCTATTCCCTTAAGAACAATAATCAGAATAACAGGAAAGTTTATTTTTCTGAGGTTAGTTGCTTAAGCAGAAGATTGGGGTCCCTGCCTGTACCTCTCCCCAACCCCCTTTATTTTCCACACAGATGCCAAAAGAAGCTTCCTAAGGCACAGATCTGACCTTGAGCATTCCCTCGTTTTAAAAATCTAAATTCCAAATCCTTAACGTGGACTTTAAGGCACTCCAACCATGGGCTGGTTCCAACCGAGCTTTCTGGGCTGACGCCACTTGACAGATTTCAGCCCTTCAGGTACTGTACCATCTTCCAGCCATGTTGGACTACTTGGCCACCTTCTGAAGGGGATATTCAGTCAATCAAATCCATTCAACTGTTAATTAAGTCAGTCAACCCAAAAAAAAAGCATTTATTAGGTACCTGCTGTGTACCAGGCATTTTGTTAGGCTTTGAAGATCCAAAAACAAAAAAATTAAACCATTTCTGATCCCTCGGCTGTATTTTTGACTCATCCCCTGGAACATCCCCTCTGCCATGCTGGCTCTTTCTTACCACTAGGGAATTCCATCACCAGGCTCCATTTGGGGGTTGGACCTAAACTGACCATACTTTTCTTCTTCTTCCAGCAGAACTACTGACATTGGACTTTTTCTTTTCTTTCTTTCTTTTTCTTTTTCTTTTTCTTTTTCTTTTCTTTTCTTTTTTTTTTTTTTTTTTTTTTTTTTTTTTTTTTTTTGCTGAGGCAATTGGGGTTAAGTGACTTGCCCACGGTCACACAACTAGGAAATATTAAGTGGTCTGAGGCTGGATTTGAACTCAGGTCCTCCTGGGGCTCTATCCATTGTGCCACCTAAATGCCCCTGACTTTGGACTTTTCTATGAAGACCTCAAACACAGGCTTTTCTACCTCACCCTTCCCTTCCAGTTCCTTTTTATGCACTTTCTCCCATTAGACTATAAGCATCTTGAGGGAGAAATTACCCTCTCTTTGGGAGAAGGTAATTTGTACAACTAACTTTTAGCTCAGTGCCTGGCACTTCTTATTAATACTTTTTTATTTTTCAATAATAGCTTTTTATTTTCAAAATGCACACAAAGATAGTTTTCAGCATTCACCCTTGCAAAACTTTGTGTTCCAAATTTTTCCTCCCTTCCCCCTACTCCCCTCCCTTAGGCAGCAAGTAATCCACTATAGGTTAAACATGTATAATTCTTCTATACATATTTCCATATTTATCCTGGTGCTTCTTAGTAAGTGCTTAATAAATGCTTGTTGCCTGCTGCCCTCAAGGAGCTTACATTTTGCTGGGGAAGAAAACACACACATACATCCATAAATGTATACATTATTATATATTTATATTACATGGTATATTATTTTATATCATTTCATTATATATTGCATGTTATATATTATATACATAATAATGTGATTTTTTTAGATATTACATTCTATATACATATTAAATAAGTACAAGGCAAATAAACAGGGGAAGGAGGTGGCAGTAGGAGTTGAGAGAAATCAGGGAAAGTTTTTTTGTGGGAGGTAGCAGTTGACTGGGACTTGAAAGAAAGGAGGGATTCTTTCTATGAGGCAAAAGTGAAGAAGGAAAGCAGATCAAGCATGGGGGAATCACCCGTGCAGAAACCTGGTGATGGAAGATGAAGGCTCACATGTGACAATCAGCAAGAAGATGATTTGGGCTAAAATGAAAATTACAAGAAAGGTAGAAAATAATAATATCTGACATCTCTCACTGTCTGGAGCTAAACACACAGATGAGGCGTCCAGGAAGCAGAAGTCAGGAGAGGGACTGTGGGAAGCAGGTTTGGAGGTCAGAGGTTGCTCTGACCTGGGTTCAAACCCACTAGTGTTCGGGGTTGGGTTTTTTTAATGGACAGAATGACATCTCAAAGCTATAGCTCAGTAACAGACCATGGAGTTCTAGATATAAAGCTAGAAGGGACTTCAGAGGCATTCTGGTGGCCCTTCCCCCTCATTTTACAAAGAGTCCCAGAAGCCTTCAGATAGACTCATGCAGCACTAAGAATGTTAGGACACCCACTCTGTAATTTGTATAAATATGTTTGTGTGCACATTGTAGCCCCCAGAGATACAGTGCGGTACAGAAGGAAACAAAGTGGCCTGAAATGAGGAGAACTGGAGAGGAAGTCCCTTCTCTGACATATACAAACCTGGGTCTAGTCTCTTAACATCCCCTGTGCTCTAGACCCCAGTTTTTTAAATTGTGGTTCAAAATCTCATATGGGGAATGGGGGGAAGGTTGTAACAAAGTGGGAATTGTGAAATTATGACTTATTATCATCAATTGATTGATTTGTATACTTATTTTCTATATCTACACAACTGTAGTCATGTAAAAATTTGGGGGTAAAAAGGGGTGGTTAGTGGGAAAAGCTTAAGAATCCCTGCTCTAGATAATTCTTTAAGACTCTTAAATTTTAGAAAAGGGACAACCTCATTGGGCAAGAGAGCAGTCACCTCATGGAGAATCCCTCCAGTGAAACCACAGATCCCACCTCTATCCCTATGTTGTCTCTCCCAGTAGAATGTAAGCTCCCTGAGGGCAGAAAGGACTTCATTTTTGCCTTTGTATCTTCAGCAGCTAGCACAGATCCTGGCACAAAGTACATGCTGACCGAATGCTTCTTGATTGACTGATTGATTGAGTATCTCCCCCAATAGAATGAAAGCTCTCTTGAGGTAGAAACTGTTTCATTCTGGTTTTTGTATCCTCAGAATCTAGCACAGTGCCTGGCACAAAGTAAATGTTTAATAAAGGCTTTTTGATTGATTGAATATCTCCCCCAGTAGAATGAAAGCTCTCTTAAGGTAGGAACCGTTTCACTCTGGTTTTTGTATCCCCAGAATCTAACACAGTACCTGGCACAAAAGAGATGCTTAATAAAGGCATATTGATTGATTGATTATCTCTTCCAATAGAAAAAAGCTCTCCGGATAAGAACTGTTTCATTCTGGTTTTTGTATCCCCAAAACTAGCACAGGGCCTGGCACAAAGTACATGCTGAACAAATGCTTGTTGATTGACTGATTGAATATCACCCCCGTAGAATGAAAACTCTGTTGGCGTAGGAGCTGTTTCATTCTGGTTTTTGTATCCCCAGAACCTAGCACAATATCTGGCACAAAGTAGATGCTTAATAAAGGCTTGTTGATTGACTGATGGAATATCTCCTCCAATAGAATGCCAGCTCCCTGAGGACAGGAACTGTTTCCTTTTTGCCTCTGTGCCCCCAGTGTCTGGCACATGGGAGACACTTGACACATGCTTATCGCCTGACAGATTGGTTTTCGGGATCGCCATGGCAAGGGCAGCAGAGCTACCCTTTCCGAGGACACCAGGCGGGACAGATTATCCAAATTACCCTGCACTATTTTGAAGACATTTATAGCCATTTCCTGATTGCCCATCTGAATGACAGACACTGGCATTACAGGTGTCAAACATGAGTTTCACACCTTTATAATCAGCCCAGTCACTTTAGGAACAGGCTCTCCCTTCCAAATCATCCTTCAGATGGTCATAACAGATTATGGACTTAATTGCATCCTGTTCACATCCATTGACTGTTTCAGCTGAAAGGCAAAAGCCTTTCAGCTGCCAATTTTCCCCCATCATGCATTAAGAGTCCCCACCCTCCGATGTCTCTTCCATCTACATCATATAATTATATGGGCCATGTTGGACTATATGGGATAATGCGGGGAAATAAAGCCGAGCAACATCTCATCCCCAAAATGGCTAAGCGTGCCGCATGTCACACCAAAGGCAGGAGCAGCAATGAGACAGGGCTGGTCAGTGGTTTGGCTTGGCAGTTCAGGTACAGCAGGCAATAGAAATCCAGGTAGGCAGAGTGAAACAATGGAAAGTGTGCTTGCCTTTGGAGAGAGGAAATCTGCCTCTGCCACTTATTACTTGTATGATGGTGGAAGTCACTGGCTCTTTCTGGACCTCGGTTTCCCCATCTGGAAAATGAAGAGGTTGGACTTGTTTCTAAAGGTCCCTGATAGCTCTAAATATATGATTCTGTGGTACTAATCAAATCTGTGTAGTATAGTGGAAAGAATATTGGATCAAGTCAGGAAGATCAAGGGAGGAAGACCCAAAGTTATTAGGTGTGTGACCCTAGGCAAATTATTTACTCACCTTAGCATCAGTTTTCTCATCTGTGAAATGAGTTATTAGACTCAGTGATCTCAAGATCCTTTCTACCTTGAAGGATCTGAAAGACCCTTCCTATTAAGAGAAGTACAGTATAGTGGATAGGAAAAACTTATTAAGCATCTACTGTGTACCAGGCACTATACTAAGTGCTTTATAAATATTATCTTTTTTGAGCTCAACAACAACCCTGAAAGGTATTATTATCTCCATTTTATAGTTGAGGAAACTGAAATAAAGAAATGTTATACAGCTAAGAAGTGTCTGAGGCTAAATTTGAACTCAGGTCTTCCTGAATCCAGTTCTCTATCTACTATTCTACACAAACTTGACTATTTAGAAGTTAGACATCGAACTTGAAGTATGGATCTGGGTACAAATCCTGCATTAGATACGTCATAATCATGTGACCCTGAGCTAGTCAACCTCTCTCTACCTCATTTTATTGATATGCAAAAAGAGGAAGGGAGCTCAAAGGCCTCTTCCAACTCTAAATCTGTAATTCTATGTTCACCCCAAGCCAGACGTAAACTTCCTGTACTACCTCCCTATTAATTCCAGATTCAAAATCAAAAGTCTTTGGCATTGAGAGCCATTTCTAACCTAACTCCTTTTCTACCTCTACTCTTTCTGAAGTTATCTCCAATTTATCCAGTACATGTCTTATATATCTAGTTTTTCACTTGTTGGCTTTCCTGTTAGACTGTAAGCTCAGGGAGGGCAGGGACTATTTTTTGCTTTTCTTTGTATCCTCAGCGCTTGGCACACAGTAGGAGCCTAATAAATGCTGATTTACTTGATTTTCTCTCAAGAGTCGCTTTCTCCACTTCTAGTTATCATTCCAGTCAGGAAAGCAGACTGCATATCCCACAGCTTAGGGCCAGTCTAAGATCTTTGTTCCCACTAATCTTCGATGGTTACCTTGATTCCTTTTGGCTCCATTCAACAAACAATTATTAGGCACCTGCTTTGGGGAAGGCACTATATAAGACACATGTGACAAGAAAACAAAAACAAGATAATTCCGGCCCTCACAGAGCTCAAGTTCTACTAAGAGAATGCAGTGTGTACTCAGAGAAGCAATATAGTGTAAGTAAGTATATACAAAGGGTATAAAGTCATTTCAATAGGGAGAAAGGAGAGAGATCAGATTGGGTCTGAGTGTGTCTTGAAGGAAAATTATGAGTTCTAAAAGGAAGAAATGAGGAGGGAAGGGATTCCAGACCTAATTTGTGCAAAGACATTGAGGAGGGAGAAGTCTCCATTTCTATACTCCCACTCAGTTTCCCTTCTTCCCTCTAACCCATACACTCTCATGTAAAGATACTGCACTGGCAGCCCCCAAAATAACAGCTACAATTAATGGATCTCAAGAGTTACAACTGCATAAGAGAAATTGGGATAAATAGGAGATCAAATTAAGCCCATCTTGCAAAGTATACAATAAAAGATATGCAAATTTGGAGGTTAAAAATATAGTCCTATTAATGACAGAACGAGACCAGGAAGTTTGTTTCACTGGTGCCATTCCACTATGAGTTGATGATAGAGGATGACAGCCACACACTTTCCATTTCAGTGAAATGTCAATGTTCCATTACAATACCTCATCCAGCCTCATAAAAACTCAAGAGGAACCTGTGTAATCAATGAATTCATTCATTCATTAATATATTCATCTGCTCATCCATTCATCTATTCATCCATCCATTCGTTTATTCTTCTGTCCATTCATCCATCCATCTATTCATTCAGTCATTCTTTTCATCCATCCATCTATCCAGCCATTTGTTCATCCATCTTTTCATCCAGTCATCCATCCATCCATCCATCCAGTCAGTCACATATATACTCTCCATTCTAGTCAAATAGGCCGAGTAGTTTTTCCAATGTACAACATTCTATCTCCCACCTCAGGGTCTTTGCATTGATTTATATGGAGCATATCCCATCCCCCACCCCACCTCACAAAATTCCCAATTCTCTTCTGACTGTCAGAGGAAACATTCTCTCCCCATGAGATTGTGAACTTCTTGAGAACAGAGATCACCTTACTTATCTATTTGTACTCACAGAACTTAATAGAGTACTTAATAAATGCTTGTGTTCATTCATTCATTCATTCATTCATTCTATACCTGAAGCCCAGGAATTAGAATACTGTCAGCCAGGACACCCCCTCCAGCCCCGGAGATGGCAGTAAACTGGAGCTTTTATATTTCTAAGGTTCTGAGTTTAGCCTTGGGAAATACTGGTGTCAGAAATTCAAAAACACACGAGCACGGTGTGTCAAAACAACTGTTTTAGTAAAAACACCTCCGATTACATTGTCAGAGAAAAATAGGACTGTGTGCGGAACAGAATCTCTCCCCCAAAAGTGTCAACCTAGGTCACCTGATATTGTTTTCAGACAATATTTTGATCAGTTTATCTATAGTAATTGTTTTTTTTTTTCCTCCCTAGTCAGGAGGTTGGATTTGCTGGGAGCTCTAGCTTTGATAATAACTAGTTTGTTCTGCTTCATTCCCAAGGAAGAGCTAAACAGTTGAGATGAATACCTGCCTCAGGTTAAAAAAAAAATCATAGATTGTCACAGTCGGGACCTTAGTGATCATCCTCCCCCGAGCCTCATATTTTACAGGGAAGGAAACTGAGGTCCAGAAAAGGGAAGAAGCTTGCTCAAGGTCTATAATTTAAGTATTCCTATAACAAACAAATATCATTATACTTTTATTTTATGCTTTTCAAATTATAGGATAAGAATAATAGAAAGAATGAAATAATTTTGAATAATAAGAAAACTGCGTGGTCTTGGGAAAAAGATTACTGGATTAAAAGTACGAAGACCTGGGTTCAAATCCTCTTTCTATTACAGACAGCAAGTTATCTCATGTTTCTGAAATTCGATTTCCTTGAGTGTAACAAAGGAACAGAAATTCCTGCCTTACCCATCTTATAAGGTGGTAGTAAGGACCCAGAAGAAGATGGGACCTAGGACTGTGCCCCAAACAAAGGTTTATGGTCCTCTATCCCAAATTTGTTTGGTCCAGCAGTAGTCTCCTACCCTAATACTGGAGGGATGCTGCTGGAGAGCTAGGAAGCTATCCATCCCAACCACTCCTGGAAACCAGAAGTTACCAGCCTAAGGTCTCAGAGATATCAGCAACCCCTGTGATTTTTAAAAGTCATCTCTTACAGAGTTTTGCAGGGGCAAATATTGAAAACTAAATTTGCATGTATTTTGAAAATAAAAAGCTATTATTAAAAAAAAAAAGTCATCTCCTACTAGACTGACTTGTAGTATTAAATTGTTATCACTTGCATCTCCTATTTCTTGCTTAAGCACCCCTCCTCTTCCCTCCCCCACTCCCTCCTGACTTCCTCTCCCTGCTACTCTTTACTGTTTTGACATTTATTGATAATAAAAAGTAATAATACTTATTATTGGAAAGTTAGTCGTACAGATTGAAAGTTTTATGCACATTTATTCCTCCCCTGGATTTATGTCATACTCTCCTCCAAGAAAAGAATAAATAAATAAAATCACTTTACCAAATTTATAACCTACTCTGATTCTGAGATTTCCCAGTAGGCAACAGTCCAGGGACACTTATCCAAGATAAGCCTAACTAGAAAACCCAAATCCCGTCCTGGGTAGTTTGGAGCGAAAGATGAGAATTTTCGAGTCTGGATCTGGAATCTGCGGCAGAGAAGTAGGTTACTTTGGGGTAATCCTGACCAATTGCCCTGATCATTCAGCCCGCCGCCCCCCTCCCCTCCAGATGCTACCTCGTTGCTGAAATATTGGAAAGGAGCAGAGGCAAAAGGAGAATTTCTGGCTCCATCTATTCAGACAAGTCATTATAATTTTCCACTTTGCATTGTTTTTAAGGTTTCAAGCTGAGAAAAACAAGACTGTAAAGGTTTCCCAGACGTGAAAGAGATGTTACAAAAGACCATTCTGGCAAGTTTAATGTAAGTAAATAAGAAACATATGGATTGTGTTTCCTTCCAAATACTCATGGGTTTTGAAACCCCAGGAAAAGAAAAGGGAAAAAAAAACATAAAAACTAAGGGAGGAGGGACCGTTTTCCAAAACTGACATTTTGAAAAAGTACCCAGTGAGAAAAGACACCGGTCAATTCTTCCACAACTGATGACACAGCCAGTGGTCAAGCTGCCGACAGGGGTGGATGCTCGTGTGAGACTTGACCATTTTCATTCCTGAAGATAAAGACTGATGGAGGATGTTATGATGTTATGACCTGTGTCTATGGGTGTAACTGAGAAAGCCCTTCCAATGTCCTTCCCACAGACAGAACATGGGTCCCTAAGTCCCTCATGCTCTTGCTAAGAAGACTTCTTGCTCCTTTATGATGGTGTTCGACCACTTATCAGATCTTAAATTAGCATTTACTGAATACATAGGTAAAGGTCTAGGAAAACTTACCAATACCATGCAAGACTAGAGAACAGGAAGGAAAGGAGAGGTTGTGAGCTGTTTCGTCAGAGAGAGATTTCATGAGTGCTTAGATACAAGCATGGGAACCTAGGAAATATTTGCCAAATGAATATTAGCAATGGTGTAGCCTTGAGTAGCTACAATATGGAAGGAAAGAAAGGTCTGGGACCTTGAAATCTAGATGGAAATGCCTTCTCTGAGACCTCATTTCACCTGTTCCTTGGCCCCTCTTGTCTTATCCATCATCAGAATCATGGAATGGCGCTACCAGAAAGAAAAAGATCATGGCTAATCATGGCTACCGCACTGAGCTTGAACACAGGGGTCCTCAGACTTTTTAAATAGGGGGCCAGTTCACTGTCCCTCAGACTGTCGGAGGGCCGGACTATAGTAAAAACAAAAACTTTGTTTTGTGGGCCTTTAAATAAAGAAACTTCATAGCCCTGGGTGAGGGGGATAATCGTCCTCAGCTGCCGCATCTGGCCGCGGCCGTAGTTTGAGGACCCCTGGACTTAGAGTCTGGAAGTCTCATCTTCTTGAGTTCAAATCCGGCCTCAGAGACTTACTAGCTATGTGTCCATGGGCAAGTCACTTAACCCAATTTACCTCAGTTTCCTCATTTGTAAAATGAGCTGGAGAAAGAGAAGGAAAAGAACAAATTCATTTCTCCTTCATCCCTAAAACTGAAGGGCATAAACTAAATAATTTCTAAACTGTCTAAACTGAGTTCTTATATCTGTGTTCTCCACTATTGCCACCTATTCATTCAGACCCACATGACCTCTCCCCTCCAAGACTGTAATAACTTCTTAAATGTTCCCCTCACCTTTGGACTCTTGGTCTTCCAATCTACTATTCATCCCTCTACTAACAGAGAGCCCCAATCCTGTCATTCCCTGTTCAAAGACCTCTCCGGTTGCGCATTACCTAGAAACAAAGCCAAAGTCCTTAGCTTGGCTCCAGTCCCCATTTCCAGAATCATATCATTCTACAACCCTACACGCGCATCCCAGCCAGGGATGATTCACCTCCTCCGTTAAATCTGCAACGTTCTATGCACTCTCACATTCTGTTTTGATTATGTTATCTGTGAGGATTTACTTTAGAATATCCTCCTTTACTTGACTACAAATTCCTTGAAGGTCACATCTCATTCTGAGGGTTTTTAGACTCCCTGTATCCAATCTGTGTCCTCCCTAATCTATCTTCAACAAAGCTGCCAAATGGATGTTCTCGAAATACAGATATGAGCATACGAGGTCCCCCCGACAATGTCCTTTTTCTCCCTCCCCCCGGATCAGGGAAGCCGATGGTAGCCAAAGCCCACTTTCCTCTGCCTTTGTCCAACAATATTACTCCCCCACGGAGATCTGCTACCCACTACCAACTCTTTGGCTAGCAAACTCCCACCAATTCATTTCCTACCAGACCTGGTCCCTTGGAAATAAAACCTGTAGCCAAATGGTCCCACCCATGTGAAAGCTGCCATTCAAAGCCCTCGGAACCCACTCCGGCTTTCACAATCCCTCCTGGGTCACGGAGGCTTTCCTCCTTTGGACTCCGGGGACATTTCCAGGTGAGTCAAGTTAGCCAAGTTCTCCGAGACTCAGGAAGTTGAATTAGAGTAAGATTTCCACATCTGGAACAGGTTTCTGCAAAACCTCAGAAAAAAGATCCAGCTCACTGGGTAGAGAACACAGAGGGAAATGTAAGGGACCCTATTGGCACGCTGCATAATGGCTTATCAAAATCCCCAAAGGAAAATATTTGAATGTTTTTTTCACCTCTTTTCCTCTCTTGTTCTTTCTTCCTCTGGAGGAGAAGAAAAGTAGAGCTTACGTTTTATGTCAACACAAAAGGCCTCCGTTTGTATGCACTCCTTATTAAACCATTCAGCCATTCAATGTCAAGGTATGTATTATACATACCTTTTTTTTTCTCTCCTAGGCCATTATCAGCTTTCTTACAACACTATTATTCTTCAGCCCAGCTAATGCTTCTGTCAAAGATTTAGCAACAAGCATGGGAAATGTCAAACAGTAGGAAGGAAGCCCGGCTGTGTCTGCACCAGCACAAAGGGGCCGGCTGCCTTTTGTGGAGAAGCAGCAGCAGATTTCGGCGCAGGCCGGGTAGGTGTTATCGGGGCCACAGAGGGGAGGATGGCTGCCGCTCTTTTTCTCCCTGAACGCTGGAGGCTGCGGCTCCTCTCTGAATAAGCTGTCTTCCCAAGACCCGATTTGGTCTCGCCCATCAGAACTGGGCAAACTTAGTCTTGTGGTTTTATTCTTCCTCCCTTTCCCCAGAAGAAAGACTTTGACTGGCTTAAGGCAATATCTGTCCAGCTCTTCACTGAGCAGTATTAGCTGTGGAGACTCACTAGGAGTATTCTGGATCTTGAACCCACAACATGGGACTATTGTCATGCTATAGCTGGCCATGCAGGGCTCTCCTATAAAAACAACTGAAAGGGAGCGAAATGATGAGAACCAGAAGGACAAATTGTATAATAACAACAACTTCCCAAAGACGTAACAACTCTGGAGCCCATCAGTTGGGAAATGGCTGAATAAGTTATAGTGTATGAACGTTATGGAATATTATTGTTCTGTAAGAAATGACCAGCAAGATGATTTCAGAGAGGCCTGGGGAGACTTACATGAACTGATGCTGAGTGAAGTGAACAAAACCAGGAGATCATTGCTCCCGGCAACAGGATTATGTGATGATCAACTGTGATGGACCCGTGGCTCTTTTCAACAGCAAGGTGATACAGGCCTATTCCAACTGTCTCATGATGGAGAGAGCCATCTGCTTCCAGAGAGAGGACTTGTGGGGACTGAGTATGGATCACAACATAGCATTTTTACTATTTTTGTTTCATTATTTTGTTTGTGTTTTGTTTTCTTTCTCATTTTTTTTCCTTTTGGGTCTGACTTTTCATGTGCAGCATGTTAATTGTTATCCAGAAGAGTCCTAAGGAATTCCAAGACAGGACAGAAGGATGTTGGGGTAATAGAAATGTCACCCAGATTCTGTTCTTCATTCTAGCATCAATAAATGACTAAATGGCCTTTGGCCAGTGATTTATCTTTGAGTCTCAGTTTCTTCATCTGTAAAATGAGTTTGAATATCTCCAAGGGGTCCTTTCTGACACTCACATTTTATGTGTGAGTCAACTGAGTTCAAACCCACCTTTGCCAATTTCTACCTATGACTTTGGACTTAACTTCCCAGTATTCTCACTTGAAAGGAACTGGCCTAGATGGTCTTTGAGGTCCCTTTCAGCTCTAGACCTATTATCTTATTATCATAGGATTTCAAATGAGAAGGAATTTTTGAGATCACCTCATTCCCCATCTTATAGCTTAGAAAACTTGATCCACAAAAAAGAAGAAAAAGACCTATTTGTGTATGATGTGTATAACAGCTCTTTTTGTGTTGGCTGAGAATTGGAATCATCTGGGGAATTATTGAACAGAAAAAAACAGAAAACAGGTCAGAAAAACCTGGAAAAACTTATATGAACTGATGCTAACTGAAGTGAACAGAACCAAGAGAATACTGTACACATTAAAACTATATGATATGATGATCAACTGTGATGACTTAGATATTTTCAGCAATACAATGATTCAAGACAATTCCAAAGGCCCGATGAAAAACACAGTTTACCTCCAGAGAAAGAACTACAGATCAAGGCATACTATTTTTCATGTTATTTTTCAGGGTTTTCTCCTTTTTGGTCTGTGTTTTCTTTTACAACTTGACTAGTATGGAAATAAATTTTGCACAATTGTGCCTGTATAAGCTATATCAAATTGCTTGTCTTCTCAAGACAGGGAGAAGGGGAAGGAAAGAGGAAGAGAACTTGAAACTCAACTTTAAAAAAAACTTTAAAATTGCGTTTACATGCAATTGGGGAAAAAATAAAACATAATTTAAAAGAACAAGCCAAAAAACACGGTGATGATATAGCGTCCTTGAAGTCCCAAACTTGAGATTATTGTAATCTAGAGAGTAGATTTAAGCAGAAAAATTCATCTTCTTAGGGCTAGAATAGACTTCAAGACGTTAGCCATCCAGCTCCTACCCTCAGGCAGAGGAATATCTCATCCAGGCAAGGCAGAACATCCATTCCCTTCTTAAAGAATGGACACTCCAATCCTCCCAACAAACTTTCTTCTGAGTTTTACAGAGCTCAGAACCACAACAGCTTGCATTCTCACAAGCCAGACCAACTGGACCTCAGATTAGCCACTGAACAGTAGAGTACTCCCTCCCAAAGAGAGACTCATGCCCTCAAACCCACAAGCCATATAAGAAGGTCAACGTGTGAGGAAGTTGAATTTCTCACGTTGATTTCCTGATGGCAGTGACATTGGGAATCATCTAGTGACATCATTTTGCATATAAGCAATTTGATATAGATTATACATGTGCAATGGTGCATTTTATAGATGAGAAAAGTGAAGTGTTTGGGGATCATTGGCTTAGTCAGTGGACAAGTCAATAAGTGTTTATTAAATACCTACTATGCGCCAGACACTCTGCTAAGCATACAAGGATACAAAGAAAGGTAAAAGATAGTTCTTGAGTCTGATGGGAGGGAAATACAGCATGCAATTTATGTGCAAGCAAGTTATATGAACAAATATAAATATATATGATGCATACACACATTCATAAGTTGGAGATAATAAATGGGATGATAATAAACACAGAGAAGGCTGTAGTATTGAGGGACCCAACCCAACTCTCTCATTTTGCAAATAAGGAGCCTGAAATCCAGAGAAATTCAATCACTTGCCCAACATCATAAGCTTCCAGATCAAAATCTCCGATTCTCTGATCAGTGATCTCCTACTATGGTAGGTACCAAATGAATCAGTGTTTAAAATTATAATCATCTTTCAAAGACCATTGGAGCAACAGGGCCAAGAAAGTAGAATCCCATTGGGAAACAGAAACATTCTGGATCCTGTGAGAAACACAAGGGCCTAGAGAGAGATGCCTAAGTGGAGGGGCCATGTTTGGGCAGAGAAAGCAATCTTTGCTTTCTTTATCTGCAGCTGCCTAGATTAAATAAGCAGTCATCCATAGCCCAACCAAGATTTAAAAAAAAAGACACAAAAAGAAAAATTGTGGGTCTGTCTAGCATCACCATAGCCTCTTCCCATCACTTCCCCAACCAAGATAATCCATTACTCTAATGGGGCATATTAAATTTTGTGACTGCCTACAAAGCAGGAATTTATATGGCATCCTGAAGATGTCTCAGCAGTTAGCCAGCTCTCTCTAAGGGCTTTGTCCTTTCTCTCTTATAGACACCCACTCAAAGCCAGCTTTCATTTTCAGGATGGGGGAAAGGGGAGGCGGGCTCCATTGTTTTCTCCAACTATGACTCACTTTGGAACCACAGATTTCTACTCACAAAAGCAACACTCCACTGGATTGTGGCTCATCTTTACATGAGGTTGCCAAATCCCCACTTACTTGAAAGCACAGGGCACTATCATGCCCATGAATAACTCAGCGTTAGAGGAGGCAGTGTGCTACGGTGGAAAGCATTCCGGCCATGGAGTCAGAGGACTGGGGTCCGTTCAGATCCTGCTGCTGACAGTTTGTGACCTTAGCAAAGCCATCGGGACGGTTCTCAATAACCCCATGGACCTTCCAGCTTTAAATCTCTGACCCTGCTTCAAGGCC
Organism: Antechinus flavipes; assembly: GCF_016432865.1. NCBI lineage: Eukaryota > Metazoa > Chordata > Mammalia > Dasyuromorphia > Dasyuridae > Antechinus > Antechinus flavipes. Next base: position 20,335,469 of record NC_067401.1, read on the forward strand.
TTCCTTTTTCTAGGATCTCTGATTTGGAGGGTAAGATGATTATTCCTTTCCCCAGTGTAGATCATGACAATCACTCACATTTGTCAATCCTTACAAAACATCCTCGGACAAGTCCATAAGTAAACATCGAAATTGAATTTCATTAATTGAATTAATTAATTCAAAAATGATTTCATGAAATTGAAATATCATTATATCAATGTCAGGATCAATATAATTCATCCCAAAGGAAGTAACCTAGAAGAGGTAACAGGACTGGCCCTTACTCTTACTCCTAGTTTTACAAATGGGTGACCTCTATAGCCAATGATCATTCACCAGGCCTTTCTACATCCCCTCATGCTGTCTCTGTGACTTGGTACATAATTTTCCAGACATGCAGGGGCTCAAGGCTTTATCCTCCTGAAGTCCACTCCTCCGGACTTATCTGGGATGATTGATAGACATACAGACCATTCATGGGTCAACGTACAGAGTTTTTCCCACGTGGGAAGATCTGACAGAGTTTTCTCCCCACCAATGAAGCCTTCTGGAACCCAGGCTATATTCATGCCATGTCAGAATATCCAAGGAGAGTTCTAGCAGGGGAATTTGGCACTTTCAACTGGAATCAGCTCCTGGAATGTGGTTGGAAACGGAATCAAGTCCTAGCTCGGGCCTAGTCACGTCCCAGAGCCACCCAAAATAGGAACTCATGTGAAAAATGTTGCCTACCCACCCCAAGCAAACTCTGCAGGGAAAACAGCCCTAAGTCCTCTGACCCCTGCTGGCGCTCAGCGAGGGGCCCGTCCTCCCCTCCTTGCATGGCTGTTAAGTCTCCTTGCCCATAAGAATCCTTCCAAACCAAAATGCATTCCATTCAAAAGGAACCCAAAGCTCCGTCAAAGGCACAAGTCTGTAATATGCAAGCTCAGCCACGGGGTGGCAGGGCTCCCCCTCACAGGTGTGCAAGGTGAGGTATTTATTGGGCAACACAAACAAAAGAAAAAGCTAATGAATGTGTCATTGCATTGGGTCTCCCTGAGAGAATCATCCTTTACTTCCAAAGCTGGTCTCAGAGGCACAGGGAGTAAGAAAAAGAAATTCAGATCTTCTCTTGGGATATGGGGGGAAATCTCAGGGTGGGGCTGGTTTATTGTGAGAACCAATTACCGACCAGCGAACTAGGTACCCACCACCTGACAGAGGAGATCGATAGATTCCAGATGCACGTTTTTGGACACAGACAACATGGGAATTTGTTTTACTTGACTGTACACATTTGTTCTAAGGGTTTTGTTATTCTTTTCTCTTTTGTTTTCTTTTCATTGGGGGAGGAGATAGATAAATGTTTATTAACTGAAAAAAATTTAAGAACATTCCTGAGATATTCAAGAATATGTCATTTTTTTCCTTCTTTATAATTTTTTTCCAATGCTAATTTTGTACTTGTACGCCAAGAAAAGTAGAATCATTGTATTTACAAAGTTCACAAGGACCAGAGAGATCATCTAAGTCTAACTCCTGCCCAAAGTAAGAATTTTATAGCCAGGCCAATGAGCTCCCTAGAAAAACTGTTAATGACTAGAACCTTGACCTCTCAACTGTGCCTCAGTTTTTCATCTGTAAAATGTGGGAGTTGAACTAGATGACATCAAAGGTCCCTTATGTGTGAGTTTGAGGAAGTCACTTAGACTCCAAGAAATCTCAGTTTCTTCCTCTTTAAAATGAGAAGATGTTCTCTCAATCTAGGATCCAGGACCTTCAAAATCAGCCCATTCCAGCACTGGACAATTCTAATTCCCCCCCCTTACACACCAGTCGTTTTTTCTCTATATATTTTTTAATAATTATAACTTTTTTTTGACAGAACCCATGCCTGGGTAATTTTTTTTTACAACATTATCCCTTTAACTCACTTCTGTTCCGACTTTTTCCCTCCCTCCCGCCATCCCCTCCCCTAGACGGCAGGCAATTTTATACATGTTAAATATGTTACAATATATCCTAGATACAATATATGTGTGTGGAACCCAACAGTTCTCTTGTTGCACAGGGAGAATTGGATTCAGAAGGTAAAAATAACCCAGGAAGAAAAACAAAAATGCAAGCAGTTTACATTCATTTCCCAGTGTTCTTTCTTTGGGGGTAGCTGCTTCTGTCCATCATTGATCAATTGGAACTGAGTTATATCTACTCTTTGTTGAAGAGATCCACTTCCATCAGAATACATCCTCATACAGTATCGTTGTTGAGGTATATAATGATCTCCTGGTTCTGCTCATTTTACTCAGCATCAGTTCATGTAAGTCTCTCCAAGCCTCTCTGTATTTATCCTGCTATACACACCAGTCTTTAGATCCAACCAAAATCTTCCTCCCAATCACTTCCAACTTTTGGTCCTCATTCCACCTTTGGGATCTAAAAGAATAGGTCTACACTCTCTCCTCCCTTTAAATATTTGAAGAAGTCCCGTACAGCATCCAGTCTTTACTTCTCTAGGCTTAACATATTTAGTTCCTTCAAGAGAGCCTCATATGGAATGAGTTTTGAGTCTTCCATACCATTCTAGTCATCTGCTGGTCATGCTTTCTACTAAAATATGGCTCCCAGACCAAGATCATCCCAGATATGGGTGGACCAGGATGCAGGGAACCTGCATTATCACCTTCCCTTTCACTGGATACTGTTCTTTTAGTCATGAAGTTGAAGGTGACCAACATTTAGTCTACCATGTTACACTATTCCCAGAATGGGAAGGGATACAAAGGCTGGCTTGTCTGACCTATGCTGACCAACAGACATGAAATAATAGAAAGGGCAATGGTTTGAGTGATTGATGATCTGGAGTCAAATCCTGACTGATACTCTCAACAGTGTAGAATTGGTCAATTCACTTCCTCTCTGAGACTCAGTTTCTACTTCTGAAAAACAAAAGGGTTAGATTGCATATTCTCCAAGGTCCCTTCTGAATTCCCAGATTGGGAATCCCAAATGGCTCCACCCAGCCTACATTCCTTCTGCTTCCTGGCCAATGATCAGGAATCTCCCCTGGACCAGAGACAATAAGATGGAAATCTCCAAAATAGTCTCCAAATAGACTCAGTTTGCCTCCAATTAGGCAAATGGACAATCACCCTGAGAGAACCCTGAGAAAATGCCTCCCCAGATTTTCCAGACTAGAAGGTTTTTATACTATGACTCGGCTCTTCCTATAGTTTTGCCCCCCAACTAGACCTGGTGGCTAATACCCAGACTTATTTCTATTTTTCAGTTTTCATAGCTTCTCATTTAGTTTATAATGACAATGCCGACAGACCTTAACAGCTCTAGTACAGTAGTTCTCCTCGTGCTATAAATTCCCATTTGTCACACCAAAAAAACTCAATATTTTAGAAGGCCAGACCTTCTTGCTCTTAAATGGGAATTGATGGCCTAGCATGTCACCCACAAACATGCTCACCCTCAGTTCCGTCACAGAGAAAGTAGGAGAAAGCTCCAATGTTCTGATCTGACCTTTCCACTCCACCCCTCAAGTAAGATGGAGGTAGTCAGGCCTCCCCAACATGAATATTCAGAGATCTGGTGCTTATCATGTGCCAGGCAGAGCACTAAGCGCTAGACTACCAAACCCCAAAGCAAAACAGCCCCTGCTCTCAAGCAGATTACATTCTAAAAGGGGAATTCTTAACCTGGGGTCTGTGGAGAGATTTCACTGGATCTAAGTGCATGCATGGGAAAAAAATATACATCTTTATTTTCATTAATCTCTAAGCAAAATTTCTCATTTCCTTTGACTATGAATTCTCTCTCTCTCTCTCTCTCTCTCTCTCTCTCTCTCTCTCTCTCTCTCTCTCCATATGTATATATGTGTGTTTATATGCAAACAAGGCAAATACAGTGTGTCTCTATATAGAGAGAAAATATTATATATATATATATATTTTAAGAATGAATGAATATAAATACATATTCTGAGAAGGATATATAGTGTAAGCTTTACCAAGACTGCTACAAGGGTCCGTAATGTACACACGCAAAGGTAAAGAACCCCATTGTAATGAGATCTAACTTTCTGGCCCAATGAGCTGACCTGAGCAAAATTTAAAAACCTCAGTTAGTGGGGGAGCTTTCTTTCACCCCAACCCTATTACCACCGTCATCAATAATGTGTGGAGTAATAGAACAAGCACTGGCTCTGGGGGCAAAGGACCTGGGTTTAACTTAAGCAAATTATTGAGGCCTCCCTGGACCTCAGTTTTCTCATCGGTAAAATGAGCCAGCAATGAAGTGGATAGAATACCGGAGTTCTAAAGAGTCACCTTTCTGAGTTCGAATCTTGCCTTAGATATTTACCAACTGTGTGGACCTGAGCAAGTCACTTAACCAGTTTCCCTCAGTTTTCTCATCTGTAAAATGAGCTGGAGAAGGAAATAGCAAACCATTTCAGTATCTCTGCCGAGAAAACCCCAAAATGAGGTCATGGAAAGTCGGACACGACTCAGACGACTGAACAACAGCAAAATGAGAGTCGGGTTAGCTGGTCCCCGAGGTTCTTTCTGGCTCCAGAATTATGATTCACGCCTCTCTGCCTGACCTGATCTGAGCATCAAAGACTGCTCCTGCTCTCCATTTATCAACACAAACACATATCCCACAAACACCTTTTAAAATAAAAAAAATACAAACCCAGAGCTATAACCCAATTGACAAAAGCAAGCACTCTAGGCCGGGAAGTTTCCCTGTCTGCAGCCAGTTGCCTTGCCAACAAGCCGCAGGTTTCTTCCCCGCAGAATCCAGTAATGGGGGATGTGAAGGTGACAGAACTAGAACCATAATGCATCAGGCCAAGGTGCCTTTGAGCACCTGCTGAATATTTAAGAACCCAGCAGGGTGAGTAGGAGATGAGCAGACTTGTGGATGGCAGACTCCACTCACCCCTAATCCAGGGGACCCCCAGGCGTTCGGCTCTGCAAGGTTGTAGCTGATCCGATAACCCTGTGTCTAAATCAAGCTCATACAATACTTGCCTTAGAAACGCCCTTAATGATGAGGATATGGCTCAAACCCCTTCTTTACACATGAAGGAACGCAGGGTCAGAGAAAGTGCTCTTCCCAAGAGCACAGGGACAGTTAACAGCTGAGCTGATTCTGCCGTTGTGAATAGCTCTGTCCCTTGACCAGAGTTATTTTTATTCTACCCTGGTGGTTTCCCAGATCTATTTCTAGATCTTTTCGGACCTATCCACTTGGACCACAAAGTTGTTTACACTAAAATGTGAGCTCCTTGAGGGCAGGAATTGTTTTTGCCTTTCTTTTTTTTCCTCTCTAGCACCTGACACAGTTCCTGATATACAATTGGCTCTAAATAAATATTTATTAACTTGATTTGACTTTAACTAATACCCTCATTCTCCCCCAGTATTACTACACTAAGGCCAGGGTAGAGGAGGCTTGAGTTGCCTTCCAGAAAACACAAAGCATCTTTAATGAACCCACACTCTTCTGAAAACAAAAATACATCTTTTTAATATTAATATCCTGCTGGTGCTGCTGTTTGGTGGTGAAACAGAAAGGACTGAAAATGAATATTACACAGCAGGTGATGGAGAGGTACAGGATAGGTGTGAGCGAGCCTATAGGAAACCTCAAAGAAGAATAGAAATCTGTTTTTTTTATCAGGAAGGGAAAATGGCTGGTCACTTGACAAGAGTAGATAGCATCTGTACTCCTAATGCTCCTGACGTTGGGAGTCAGTTAGACAAAAATCGTTAATTAGGGCCCCTCTAGGTACCAGGGACTGTGCTAAGAGCTGGGGAGACAAGGAAAAGTAAGTGACAGGCTTTGACCCCAAGGAGCTCAATCTGATGTAAATATGTAGGTATAAATGAGCTATAGAAGAGATATTGGTACAGAGGAAACATCAAGCATCAAGAGAGATTGGGAAAGGCTTCCTGCAATCGATGGAGGCAGGGGAGAGAGTGACCAACAACACCAATGGAAAAAATCAAGGAAGGTCCTCAAGGATGAACTGATCACAGACTCCCTGACTAGACAGCCATGGGTGACTTGCCATCTGCATTGTTGGGACGGGGCAGGGAGGAAAATATCTAAATCAGTAAAGCTGTTTGTTATTGTTGGGTATTGAGTTAGGCAGTGTCCATATCTTGTCAAAACAACTCATTGATTCAGGAGGGAAGAGGGAGGAAGAGGAGGAAAAGGAGGAAGAATGTGACTTGGTCAAATCTCCTCTTCTGTAGAATGACAAGGGATGAACCAGCTCATCCCTACAATCTCTTGGATTCTAAGACTTTGGATTCACCAAAATTCCTGATTGGTCAAATTAAGTTGATTGATCCCAGCACCCCATGCACACAACTCAAAGTATTCCCGATAGTGTTAACCCTAGTAACAAAAGTACGAAAGTAGGGAAAGGAAGTGCTGTTCTTTTTTTTTTTTTTTTTTTTTTTTTCATTCCCATGTTACATTGTATTTCAGACTCCAGAAACTGCAAGGCCATCAGCCATTTTCCAGGTCTTAAAAAAATCCCTAAATCCCTAGGAGAATGACTTTCTAAACACAGGTGTTCATGCTTTGCACAATAGATATGCTCCTGAAAAGCTGCGTTGAAATCCATTTTTTTTTTTTTTTTTGTAAATTAAATCCTATTTTAAATGCACCAGAGAAGCTATTTAAAGGAGTCCTTTAGGGAATGCCTTTGTAAAATGATCCTCCCATAATGGAAATTCTACCTCAGAGGAGAAGATTCTATCTACCAGGAGAAAACTTGAACCCAAAGTGCAGAGGGGATGAAGAAGAGTGGGTGAGTGGTAATCTGCATTGGCGGAGGGACCTCAGAGAATCACTGAAACTCTCTGCCACTCGCTATTTGTATGACTGTGAACAATCATTTGAATTCTCTGGGTCTCGGATCTCTCATATTGAAAAAGAAGGAATCATATGATACACAAGTTAGCTCCTTCTAGGCAGAAAAGTGAGGGACTCAGATGCAGATGGAAGCCTATTTTCTTGGATAAGGATAATGTGAGAATTTCTTTTTGCATGACTATACATATTTGGCATGGGCTTTGGTTTTCTTGCCTTCTCAATGGGTGGGGGAAGGAGAGAATAGGAAACTGAAAATAAGAATAAAAGTTCAAATCATTAAAGAAAACTAATTTTATTTTTAGTAGCTGATCTCCAGGTCCTGTCATTATAGTGAGAGGAAAGAGCGTTGACTGGACTCAGAATTCCAGATGTAGAGTGCATAAACTGTGTGACGGCAGGTGGGCAGTTTAACCACTCTGACCCTCAGTTTCTTCATCCATATAAAATGAAGTAGTCGCTGACAAGGTGATTGTGTGGAGCAAATGAAAATCAGTGTGTCAAGTGCTTTGTAGAATTCAATACAAACAGAAATGCTAGTTATTGTTATGGTTATTTTTCACTCTTTCTGACCTGCCCCCACTCCACTCCACCCATTCTTGGAATAAATTTATTCTGTCATACCATCAATGGGAAGCAGCATGGCTCGAGGGAAATTGTACTGAACCCAAAGCATCACACTTGGAGTCCGGGGATCCGGGTTCAAGTTTCAACTACACCATTTACAACCTAATTGAATCATTACATGTCTCTGAGAATCATTTTTTTTCATCAATAAAATAAAGGAGGGAGATTGGACAATCTCTAGGGAGGGTCACCCCACGATATCACTGATGCTCATCAAAATTATCAACAACCACAGCCACAAGCATAACAACAGCAAGGTCTCCCCTAGCCTTACATCTCTGGCCTATGACTTTCTTATGATCCACCCATCCCTGTTTCTCTTGTCCAGCTCCCATCCATGGCCTTCTTTAAGTCATCTCCACTGGGCTGAAGAGCCTCCTTCATGGTCTTTTGACATTGTGTGGACACACTCAGTCTTGCCATGGGACCAGCCCCTCTTTTCTTCCGCTCCTAAATCTGACTAAATAGATCTTTTACCTAGTAGGGGAGAAGGAGGAGCTGTAGAGATCCACCCCCTCCCCCTTCCCAATATGCTTGTATTCACATTTTCCAACTGGTTTTCTAAAATGGCGTGCATTGAAATGGATTACTGTTATTCCCGGTTGCCCCCTCTCCCTCTTTCTTTACAGATCCCCGCTGTATTATCAAACTCTATGAGAATGTATAGCAGCAGGCTCACGCTCCACTGGGGAGCTTTGTTTGCAAAGAACAACTCGTTCCTTTTTTAGTTTACCAGGAAGCTTTATAAATGGATGTTCTGGTGCGACAAGGAGCTCCCTGGCCTTCTCCCCCAATCTGCCTTTTGCCTCTGTTTCCCCTCGGCTCTGATTTCCGCCCCCCCCTCCCTCCATCTCCACCTTATTCCCTCAGTCCATGGTATGGATTAATCAATATGTCCTTCCCGGTCCAGCCTCTGGAAAGATCTACTTTGGAGGCAACAGCCCTCTTGGGCTTGATAACAGATCTGCATTCTCTGAAATGGGAGAAACATGATGGGAAATGAGGTCAGCACCTACAATAAGCCTCTGTGGGTCAGCCGGGTGGCCATGGGCAGCCTGAATGATCACAGGAAGGTCCCAGAGGCCAGCCCCTTGATAACCAGGCTGGAATATTAAGCTAACAGCTCTGCCCGCCTCTTGTTCCAGCAGCCTCCACCCTTGACTCTTTGCCATCTATAGCCTTGGCAAGCTGCTAGACACCCAGACAATCCCTGCTCAAGAGCCGAGTGCCCAGCTCTTTGCCCACCTTTCCCTCCTCTGTCTTTTCATAGACAGTATAAAGAAGTCACCCCAAGCTGTATTTATCTTATGGAAGATGGAGCAACAAAAGCCTCTGGAGCCCTGCATGGCCATTAGGACAAGGAGCAAGGGAGTCAGAATTAATGCTTTTCTGCTGTGGTCATTCCCAGATGGTTGTTCTAATCCATCGCTTTTAATTGCTTCCAGGGATGGAAGCTCCAACCAAGAGGGTCATTGTGGTGTGACCCTGGTCAAGTCAATTAATCTGTTTCCCTTAATTTCTTCATCTGTAAAATGGGGATTATATTAGCACCCACCTCATAATGTAGCTGAGGTAAGAACTGTAAAGTACTCAACACATAGGAGGTACTATGTAAATGTTAGCTAATATTATTATTAATCGCTTACTGTCTACCTTCACTTTTATACCTTTTTTTTGTTATGAGGAATGGGAAGAAATATGGAATCAATTAACAAATCAAAGGCTAAGCAAACTTCTGTAAACTCCCTGAGCTAGTTTCTTCATCTCTACAATAGAGAAAAACATTTATTAACATCTACTATGTGCCAGACACTGTGCTAAGTGCTTTTACAAATATCTCATTTGATCCTCATACTAATTCTTCAAGGTAGATGCTATTATCTCCATTTTACAGTTGAAGGAACTGAGGCGAGCAGGGGTAAGTGATGACCCAGTGTTATACAGCTAGTAAGTATTGAAGGCCAGTATTGAAGTTTTCTGGACTGCAGGCCCATTGGACTCCCATTGGAAACACCCCTCAAATTCTAAAAAGTACAACCTTGATTTTAAGACATCCATCTCACAGGGCTTGTGTGAAGGTTGTGTGAAGATTTGTGGGTACCATATTCTATAATTTTTTAAAGTACAAATTAACAAATTATTAAAACTATATATGTACAAGGCACTACTTTTTGTAGTAGTAGTAATACTAGTGGTAGTAATAATAATGGTCCTGGTGGTAGTTGTAGTGGTGGTGGTAATAGTAATAGAGAAGTAATGGTGGTGGTGGTAGTGGTGGTACTAGTAGTAGCAATAGTACTGGTGGTGGTAGTAGTTGTAGTAGTAGTAGTAGTGGTGGTGATGGTACTAATAGTAGTAATAGTACTTATGGTGGTAGTAGTTGTAGTAGTAGTAGTAGTAATGGTGGTGGTGGTACTAATAGTAGTAATAGTACTTATGGTGGTAGTAGTTGTAGTAGTAGTAGTAGTAATGGTGGTGGTGGTACTAATAGTAGTAATAGTACTTATGGTGGTAGTAGTTGTAGTAGTAGTAGTAGTAATGGTGGTGGTGGTACTAATAGTAGTAATAGTACTTATGGTGGTAGTAGTTGTAGTAGTAGTAGTAGTAGTGGTGGTGATAGTACTAATAGTAGTAATAGTACTTATGGTGGTAGTAGTTGTAGTAGTAGTAGTAGTAGTAATGGTGGTGGTGGTACTAATAGTAGTAATAGTACTTGTGGTGGTACTAATAGTGATGGTAGTAGTGGGTGGTGGTGATGGTGGTGGTAGTAGTAGTGATGGTACTACTAATACTACTAGTAGTAATAGTATAAAATACTAATGCCATTATATAGAATCCCAGAATTTGATTTGGAAGAGACCTTTCTGTCATCAAATCCAGGAGTTCTTTTGATAGGGTCCATGAATTCATTTTGCTCTTAATGTTCACATAACCATATTTCCTTGTAACTGATTTCTTTGTAATCCTATCATTTTATGTAATTTTAGTAATCTCAACATTTTATGTTATCTTTCTTCTGAGAAGGGGCCTCCAAGCTTCATCAAGCTGCCACCCACAGGGTCAATGAAAAAGGATTAAAAAGGGGGAGCCATACAACGACTCTTAGAATTAACAGCCAACCTGAGTTGGTTTACGGTCTTGGTGGAGATATAAAGCATAGACATTTATTTAGCCATGGGACCCTGGATTCACTTCTCTGAACCTATGTAAAATAAGAAGATAGTTCCTATAAGCTCCCTGCATGGGTTGATTATGATATACTAATTATTGGCCTCCAAACCTGGAAAAACGGTTTTAAGTCTCTCTTCTGGAACCATTCCTATTTTGTGTGTTTTTCTCATAAATACATCGTTATTTGCCAGTTTTCTTCCCCATTTGGACAGTGTCTTTCTTTCTCCAGTGCTTAACACATGGTGAGTATTTATTTAATGAAGGCTTGTTAATTGAAAGATTGGGTGATCTTGGAAAAGTCACTTATCTTCTGCCTCAGTTTCCTCATCTATAAAATGGAAAAATAGCAACTTCTACCTACCAGAATTGTCATGAGGCACAAATGAGAAGCACTATATGAAAGCTAGCTAACGACAAAAACATTCTGTCCTTGTGCTCCAGAGGAAGCAGCTGTTGTCTGCATGTGCACAAATTGCTGCCACAAATGGCTAATGCCCAACATTAGCCAGGGAAAAGGGAAGGGCTGGCTAATGTTTAATTTAACCAAAACAATGAAAAAGACTCTGGACAGTTTCATTTAAGAGACACGTGACCATGAAATGGAAGCCATCGCAATGGAGCAATTCACAGTTTCTTCTTTTCTTCACAATTCACCAGGAATACCCCTCCCTCCTACTCCATATTTATACCCAGCACTAGTCCAACGTGGCAAACCATCCCAAAGCACTCGTGCCTCAAGGGTTGCCAAGAGACACGACCCCCTGATGACCTGGAAACTTCCACCTCATCCTTGCTCCTCTTAATACAATTTAGCTTTCTCTAAGTGACAGATACTTTAGGAATACTAAGGATTACTGTCAATCTCTCCCACGTGTCAAAAATCCTGGCATTCTACTATATATTATCACTTTTACAAAGAGCTGAATGAATAAGGAAGTCAAGTTACCTTTGTTATCTAGTGGGAGCCAAAGTTGACTACTATGGATTGCCCCCCATATCCTAAACAAATACTATTCCTAGTCAATCAAGCATTTATTGGTCTCCTACTATGTGCCAGGCACTGAGAATGAATGAATCAATGAAACAATGAATCAATGAAAAAAGCATTTATTAAGTGCTTATTGTATGTGCTGGGCACTATGCTAAGCACTGGGATACAAATTCAAAAAGCAAGATGGTGGAACTTACATCCGATAAGAGAAGACCACATATATAGGGGAAAGATAATCAGGGAAGGGAATCTCTTCTGGGAATTCACAATGATGTCAGTGGAGTTATTGGGCAATTGATTCACATGTCCTTTCCAGGAATGTTAATATTGATTAGATTACAGTTCCCAGAGGTAAAAATAATAATAGTAATAATAATAATAACAGAGGAGAAACAGAGCAGGTAAAGAAGAAGAAAGGTATATATTCTTGACAATGTAGCTTAAAGACAACCGGAGAGCGGCAACTGTGGATGGGTCTGAGTTGTACTCTTTGGGAAGAACTCTCACCAACTGGATGTCCAGGGGGGCAGTAGCTGGTACAGTAGGAGGAGAGAGGTACTAGGTACTACGTATTGGGAATAGAAAAACAAAAATAATTAAACCATCCTTGTTCTTAAGGGATTTTGTAATTTATCTGCACTGAAAGGGAAGTTGAATGATAAAAATTATTTCAAGTAGCATACTTTTAGGCAGAATAGGATCAAAATAAGAGCTGAAAGGAACTCTGAAGCCATCAAAGTCCAATTGACTCTTTTTAAAGATGAGGAAACTGAATCCCAGAAAGTGAATAAGAATTCACTCGAGGGATTTGAATGTGGATCTTTCTGTAGAGCATGGGGTTTTTCTTTAGAGTTGGGTTCTCCAAGAGCACTTGGTTAAATCAAATGTTAAAAACTGAATCCCACCTCTGTCATTTGTAGCAGGAAGAAATGAAGTCCTAGAGTGGTTAATTCAGTAACCTAAGTCATGTAACTGATATTAAGGCGAGCTAGAATCTAGGTCTCTTGCCTTAATTCAGTGATCCTTTTGCTGCACCATGCTGCCTCCTACTCAGAGGGAAAATTTGCCCTAAGGTGAGAAAAAAGATATCTGTAAGAAAGATTTAGGAGTAGTTGCCAAAGGATTGAAAAAAACTTGGCCTCATAGAACCCTCTCTACCGCCTTCTGCCCGGTGTACAATAAGCATATGAACTATTTATTTTCCTAACTTACCCAACAAGTAATTTCAGTCTCTTAGTGGCAGAAGAATTCATTTGGAAAGGAAAAAAAAAGAACTCAAACAGAAAGAGATTTGGATTCATACTCAAAGTCACTAAAATCAAGATAAAATGTGGTTAAAACACCAGATTTGAAGTTGAGAAGAATGAAGTTTGAATCCTGCCTCAAACACTAGAAGTGAAATCCTAGACAAGGCACTTAATTTCTCTCAGACTTGGTTTTCTCATCTGTGAAATAGGAATAACAGCAGCCCCTATATGAAGGTTGTTGTGAGTCTTAAAGGATTGAAATATATGCAAAGCTCATTCAAGCAAAAGTCAATCATTATTATTACCTAAGGGATAAAGATGAACTTGTAATTTCACTGAAATAGGTAATTCCCAGGTGGAGAAACTCCTATTAAGGAAGGTCAACATTTTCTCTTCAACTTACAGAATTAGATTAGTCTGGGACATTAAAAGGTTAAATGATTTGCCCAGGGTCCCATGGTCTGGATGTATTAGAGATGTCTTCCTGACTACAAAACTGACTTTCAAGTCACTACCTCAACCTATTATTATGTTAATGGAAACCAAAAGTACAAATTTGTGTTTTCATTGCCAATGATGGAAATTCTACAGAACTCTAGGATACTTTCAGCAAAAAAAAAAAAAAATTGATAATAATAATAATAATAACTGGTTTATAGTGCTTGAAGGTTTATAAAACTTTTTCCTTACCACGATGTGCCTGGTACAAGTACCACTGAGATACAACTGCCAAAAGAGATGATAGAAGTATTAAGAAAGGCATATGGAGGGGATGATGCTCATGACCTTTTCCTTATTCAGATTGCATCTAGATTTGGGGATTCAGTTCCAGGTACCACATTTTAGGGGCAGTCATTCATGAGATTGAAAGTACCCAGCTTTTATGTGGGAAAATCGAGACCATTGTTGGTGGAGTTGTGAACTGATCCAACCATTTTTGGAGAGCAATTTGGAACTATGTCCAAAGGGCCATAAAACTGTGCTTACATTTTGATCCTGCAATACTACTATTAGGCCTCTACCCCAAAGAAATCATTAAAAAGGGAAAAGGAGCCACAGGTCCAAAAATATTTCCAGCAACTCTTTTTGTGGCGGCAAAGAATTGGAAATGGAGAGGATGTCCATCAACTGGGGAACGGCTGAACAAGTTGTGGTACCAGAATGTAATGGAATACCATTGTGCTAGTGATCAGCTTTGATAAACTTAGCTCTTCTCAGCAATACACTAAGACAATTCCAAAAACAAAATTATATTGGAAAATGCTGACTACGTTCAAACAAAGAATTATGGAGTCTTTAATGCAAGTCAAAACATACCATTTTAACTTTTTTGGTTGTTTTTTTTTTCTTTTTCACGGTTTTTCCCTTTTGTTCCGCTCTTCTTTTACTATATGACTAATGTGGAAATATGTTTAATATGATTGAACATGTATAATCTCTATCAGATTGCTTGCTGTCTTGGGGAGAGGGGATGGGAGGAAGAAGGAAACTCATCTTGGGCCACATGTTGGAGGGAATTTCCCTCCTATAGTAATCCTGACTTTTCCCTGAATTGATCCGATCCTCTGAGTCTGGGAGTCAAATCCTGGATGGAGCCATTCAGGACCAGCACAAGACAGACATATCTTACTCTTGTGAGATCAAGAGAGGGGGAACTCAGAGAAACATGAGCCTGTTTGGAAGGAAGCAATTTTGACTCCCCTTTATGAGAACTGTCTTACACCAGGCTAATTGGGTCCTTGTTTTGGAATAAAACATTATTCTGTCTACATTTAAGGGTCTGGAGAAGGTAGCAACTTCTCAGTAGGCACTCAATATTTTATCGATTGACTGATGTAACTCAAGTCTTCCCACTCCCTCAAGGCCGGCCGGTTTTCGGAAGAGACTTAACAAAAAACCAGTATTTTAATCTCGCTCCCCCATCCGAAGAGAAGGGTCCAAATATTTCTCATTACTTGCTTCCTTCCAGCCATTAATCCTGAGAGGAGATTCATTCCATGCAGTGGAATTCCTTGCTTTATCCCTGGTGAAAGAAATGTGGTTGGGGAGGTCACCCGGGATAAAGATAGAATGGGAATGGGCCTTATGGTGGTGAGCTTGGCTGCAGACTTTCATATGGAAAGATATATTCAATTGTATGGCAAGAGCCAAGGATCTTGGGTTCAGATCCTCTGGGTCTCTGTAAAATGAGGGGATGGAACTAAATAGCTGCCGACCACCCCTCCAGTTCCAGTTCTAGAGCAAAATTTAACTATCTTGTTTCTAAGGCCCATCCCTAAAATTCTAAGACAAACATCCGTTTTAACCTGAAGTCTGGAGCTAGATTTCATAGAATTTGGGAACATGAATAGGGAGTGAGGGAAGAAGAAATCTTTATTGCTGAAATTTAGTGTTTTATTCAATTATTTAAAAATACGTTTCTGAGATGAGTTTTACCAGAAGGCCATAGGGGTGTGCAAATAAATGTTTAACAATTGGCTCTCAGAAAAAAAAAAAAAAAAAAAAAACACACACACACACACACACAGGGCACACTTTTACATTTAACCTGCATAATTATTAAAATATTCTCAACAATTTCTCACATCCACTGTAAATCAAGCCTTGATTTGTAGTAATGTTTCCATTTTTTTTTTTTTTTTGGCTGAGGCAATTAGGATTAAGAGACTTGCCCAGGGTCACACAGCTAGGAAGCATTAAGTGTCACATTTGAATTCTGGTCCTCCTGACTTCAGCACTGGTGCTCTATCCACTCCACCATTACAATTTAACAATCACCTTCCTTGTCCCTTGTAGCCAACTCCAATACAACTTTGAGCCCATAACAAAACCTTTTTTTTTTTTAAATCTCTGAACTAGATACATCTTCTAAGGTCTCTTTCCACTTTAGATCTATATTCCTAGATGGCTCCCAGGATACACTGTAGCCATGTATGTGCTCTCTGAGGTCGGAGGGAAGGCGCCTAACTAATGTCCCTTCTCCCAGAAATAAATTCACCTGGTCATTTTCACAGCAGCAGTTAAGAGCTGATGCTTGGATACTTCTGCTTTCCTGGATCATTTTACAGTGACCCTCCACCCCACCCCACCCCAACCCCACCCCCACCTTCCTTGGAAAATCCACCGCGCAGATGGAAAATAAACAGCTGTTTGCTCAGCCCGGCCCCGGACCGTTTCCCCCTCCCTCTCGAGCAAAGAAACTGCCCGTCCTGGAAGGAAAAAAATAAGCATACATTATGAAAGCCCTGGTTATTCAGAGAGAGAGGGAAAAAAGGGAGGGGGTGGGGGTGGGGAGAGAAGCTAAGCTGAGGGTGCGGGAGCCCGGGCAAGGCTGCAGAAAGCCTTGAGCGCTGTAACGAAATGTGAATGTTTAAAGATAGCCCCGTATTCAGGACGCCATTGGGTAGAGCCACAGTGAAGCCCATTCTCCGGGTAAAGAGCAATATTTAACTTGGAGGGACGGACCCCATGCGGGCTCCAAGATAAACTTTCCTTCGCGCTCCGAGCAGCTCCTTCTGAGGGAAAGTTCATTTTGGAGAGGCAAGCTGTGCGCGGCGGAGGGCTGAAGCGAGCACCGGGGCTTTTGCTGAGGAAGGCAGAAGGCTGGCTGGGAGTTCGGAGGCGGGGGAGGGGGAGCGTGGGGGAAGGAAGGGGGGAGCGTGGAGGAAGAGGAGGGGGGAGAGTAGGGGAGGGGGAGGAAAAAGTAGGGGAGAGGGAGCGTGTGGGAAGGGAGGGGGAGCGTGGAGGAAAAGGAGGGGGGAGAGTGGGGGAGGGGGAGGAAAAATTAGGGGAGGGGAAGCGTGGGGGAAGGGGAAGGGACATCCGAGGGGGATTATCACAGAAGGTCAGCCTAATTAAATCTGAAGAAGTCACCGGAGAGCCCGAGCTTCCGCGCGGAATCGCTTCAAAAGCTCTGACATATGCGAGGCTTGATAAGGGAGAGGGGCCTCCAACGGCTACTTTCATCTGCCGAGAAGGACAAGAGTCAATCACGGGCAGAGAGGCGGTGGCGCGCCGGGAAACCGGCCTGCGGCCTCGGCCACGGACGCGTGTTCGAGTCCCCACTCGGACGCTTTTCACTGTGGGAGACTGGGGGGAGACTTAAGGGCCAGTGGGTAGGGCCACAGTGAAGGCCGTTCTACCAGAAATGTTGAACTTGGAGGAATGCATCCCATGCGGGTTCCATATAAGATAAACTTTCCTTCCTGTGCCTCGATTTCCTCAGCTGTAAAATGATGCTGTCTTTCAGCTTAAATAAGACCAAGAGCTGGAAGAAACCGTAAAGGTCATCTGGCCCATTTCCCCATTTCACAGATGAAGAAATTGAGGCCCCCGAGGAAATCAGACGACTTGCCCAAAGTCATTCCGGATTTGAACACAGGTTCTCTGACTCTAAATCCAGCATTCTTTCCTCCTTATCGGATAATACATGTGAAGCGATAAATGGCTAGTAATCTTCTTGTGCTATTGAGGAAGGAGAAAGAGAGGGCTTTGATATATCAATGTCAAATCATGTATTGCTGTCACAGAGAAGATCGCTTCAGTGGCGAGAGTTTTGGTTTTGGAATCGGAGGTTCACTTCCCCATTCTATTGCTGGCCAAGTCCCTCAATCTCTTTCTATGATCCCTACACTTGTAAAGAGGGAGTTGATTAGCCTTGGTGATAGGAGTTTCCTCACCTGGGAGTTCCCTTCACAGATGGAAACATGAGTCCCGTCTCTTATTTATGGGCCCAGTATTGTGTAGTTGGGAGCTGTCCGAGAAGCAGAAAGAAGGATTAATAGGAATTTAAGAAGATCATAAGACTGTTACTGCTAGAAGGCACTTAAGAGATCAGACACCAGGATCTCTTAGTTCCTTTCCAATCTTAACATTCTCAGCTTTCCAGTCCAGTGCTCTTGAATTTTTTTTTCAAATATATTATTTATTTTAACATTCTTTTCTTTTTTGATTTTGAGTTCTACATTCTCTTCCATCCCCTCTCCGATCCTTCCCCCACCCACTGTGAAGGCAAACAAAATGATATAAAGTAGACAAATGACATCATGCAAAATATATTTCCATATTAGCCGTAGCAAAAGTAAAAAAGGACGGAAGAGAAGGAAGGGGGAAGGAAGGGAAAAGGAGGAAAAGAAGGAGGGAGAGAGGGAGAGAAAAGAAAATTATACTTCAGTTCTTTCTCTCTAGAGGTGGATAGCATTTTTTTTCATCATGAGGCCTTTGGGATTGTCTTGGATCTTTGTCTTGATCATTCTAGATAGTTGGGCATGAATATATTGCAGTTCCTGTACACAATGATCTCCCAATTCTTCTCACTTCACTTTGTACCAATTCACAAGGATCTTCCCATGTATTTCTGAGACCACCCTCACCATTAGTCCTTTCCCATAGCCCAAAAATACTCTTTCACACTCATACGCTACAAATCATCCAGCCATTCGCTAAACAATGGGCATCTCTTCAATTTCTAATTCTTTACCAACACAAAAAAATTGCTACAAATATTTTTGTATATGTAGATCCTTGTTCTTTTTCTTGGATCTCTTTGGGGTACAGACTTAGTAGTGACATTGCTGAATCAAAGGCATGCACAGTATTATAGCCCTCTGGGCATAGTTCCAAATTGTTCTCCAGAATGGTTAGACCAGTTCAAAACTCCATTAATATACCTATTTTCCCTCATTTCTTATAGCATTTGTCATTTGTGATAGGTGTGAGGTGTGGGGGACCCACCTGAGTCCCTCACCACACAAAGAAAACCTTAAAACGAAACCATTTAATCAGAGAAGATGATTTGAGCCCTTCTGGACTGAGACGCCAATTCTTTGAAATGCTCTCTGAGTGAACTCAAAGTTCTCTTGCTGTGCCAGCAACCATAGGAGCGGATTAAGCTTGCACAGGCATCCTGAGTCAGGGGCACTTCCTTGCTTTATGGCCTTATAATCCTTCTCACCTAACCCTTTCATGAGTTCAGTTCAATCTACAACTCGGCATGCAAGCAACAGCTTGAGAGAAATAAAACAGGTATACAACCTAATTCTGTTTATCTTTCTTAGACCTAACTCTGGGGTTGTTTTAATTTGCAATTTTTAATCAATAGTGATTTAGAGCATTTTCCCATATGACTATGATAGCTTTGATTTCTTCTTCTGAAAACTGCTTTTTCATATCCTTTGATTATTTGTCAATTGGGAAATGGCTCTTATTTTTATGACTTTGACTCAGTTCATTCTATATGTTAGAAATTAGATCTTTATCAGAAAAGTTTGCTGTAAAAAATTTGGTATTGCTTTACAGTCTATGGTTCCTTTTAGCAAAATGCAGTTTTCCTGATTATCTCTTCTAATTAGGACTCTTTCTTACTTTTCCTTTGTCTGAGATCATGATTATTATCTCTGTTTTTTTTTAACTTCAACTGAAGCATATTGCAGCCTTTTATTTTAACTGTCGTGTCTTTCTAGCTTATGTATGCCTCTTATAAACATTTGGATTCTAGTTTCTAACCCATTTTGTTATCTGATTCCTTTTTATGGGTGAGTTCATCCCGTTCACATTTATAGTAATGATTCTGCATTTCCCTTCAATATAGTTTTTCTGTTTATCCTTCTTCCTTTCTTTTTATCCTGTCCATCTCCAAAAAATCTCTTTTGCTTCCTATCATTGCCTCCCTTAATCTGTCTTCCTTTTATCATCCCCACCTTCCAACTCATACTTTTTATCCTCTTCCCTTCCTACTTCCTTATTGGGTAAGATAGAGTTCTATATCCAATTGAGTGTGTCTATTCTTTCATCTTTGGATTAATTTCAAAAAGTGTGAGGTGTAAGCATTATTCATGGCCATGACTTCCTACCCATCCACCTAGTTTCCTCTCTGCTATAAAAGCTCTTTTTTCCACATCTCTTTTAGGTGAGGAAAATTTCTCTCCCTTCTCCCTTCCTTCTCCCAAGTCGTCTCTCTTTCTTACTCCTTATTATTTTTATATCATCCCAACACAGTTGACTCACACCCACAACCTCTATTTAGACTCTTTCTGTCCAAATAAAGATAAAGTTTTTGGAGTAATATGTATCATCTTAGATATAAATGTAAACATTTTGACTTTATTGAGTCACTTATGATTATTCTTTTATGTTTACCTTTTATGCTTCTCAAGTTGTGTATTTGAGGATCAAAATTTCCATTCAACTCTAGTCTTTTTATCAGGATTGTCTGTAAGTCCTCTATTTCATTAAATATCTATTTTCCCCTGAAGAATTATATTCAGTTTTTGCTAGATAAATCATTCTTGGTTTTAATACTAGCTTTTTGCCTTTTAGAATATCATATTCTAAGCCCTCTGCTCATTGAACATGGAAGCTGATAAATCTTGTGTGATTTTAACTATGGTCTTACAATATTTGAATTGCTACTTTCTAAATACTTCTGGAAGCTCTAGAACTTGACTGTAATGTTCCTAAAAGTTTTCATCTTGGGATCTCTTTTCACAAGGTAATGTATGGATTTTTTCAATTTGTATTTTACCCTCTGGATCTTGGGAGTTTTCCTTTAATTTCTTGAAATATGATGGGTAGGCTTTTTTGTATCATGACTTTCATATAATCCAATAATTCTTAAATTATCTCTTCTCTATCTGTTTTCTAGATCAGTTGTATTTTTATTTCTGATGAGATAATCAAATTTTCTTCTAATTTTTCATTCTTTTGACTGATTGTTTCTTGATGTCTCATGGAATCATTAGCTTCCAGTTGCCCAATTCTAATTTTTAAGGCATTTATTCAGTGAGTTTTTGTATCTTTTTTTCCCCAATTGACCTATTCTGCTTTTGAAGGAGTTCTTTTTTCAATGATTCTTTTCCATTTGGCTAATTCTCTTTAGTTAAGTGTTGTTTTCTTCATTATTTCTTGTCCCCTTTTACCAAGCTGTTAATTCTCCTCATAACTTTCTTGGATCATTCTCATTTTTCTATCACTCTTATCTCTTTCTTTAACTCTTACAGGGATTCTTGTTGGACTTGGGTTCAATTACTATTTTTATTTGAGGCTTTGCTGGTAGATGTTTGTACATTGTTGTCTTCTTCGGAGTTTATAACTTAATCTTCCTATCACTCTAATAGCTTTTATGATCAAAGCGTTTGTGCTATTATTTTTTGCTCATTTTCCCACTCTATTTCTTGCCTTTGAACTTTATATTCAAATTGAGTTCTACTCACTTGGAGGTGGGGAGATTATCCCCAATTTCAAATATTTTTGTGCTGCTTTTTCAGAGCTAATTCTGGAAGTCTGAAAGTTTTTGGTGCTTCCAAGGCAGCATCCTTTGGGGAGAAGTGTAATCATTGCTCTCCTCTGCCCTCTGTCTTTCCCCAGGAAGGACCTTGTACCCCTGCAACCACAAGGGCCAGCACTCCTCTCAGCCCTGGAACTGCAACCAAGTCTCCTGTTCTCTTGCGATCAACCACAGCATTTTTCTCTGCCCTGGAACTGTGACCCAGAATTGCTTATGGGCCATAGAGTTGTCAATCAGCAAAGGCTCCTCTACAATTTCTTTTTGACCAGTTATGACCTCTTTACTTTCTTGGGACTGAGAGCTCCCAAAACTGCTGCTTCAGCTGTCACAGTCACTTCCAAGCCTCCCCCTCCTCCCCACTGCTGCTGGTATTGCTGGCCACTGCACGTACTCCTCGCCAGCCTCCACCCAATGTCACATATTCTTCCTGCCTATCTCCCAAGCTGTCCTAGACTGAGGCTTTCCTTGCTAGGAAGAAAGAAACCATTATCTCCACCACCCCCACTCATGTCCACTTACCTACCGAATCATCCACCTGGAACAAAGCCTTGACTGTCTAACCCTAGTTACATCTCTGTTCCTGAAGCATAATCTAGCACAGGGATCCTCAAACTTTTAAATAGGAGGCTAGTTCACTATCCCTTACACTGTTGGAGGACTATAGTAAAAACAAAAACTTTGTTTTGTGGGCCCTTTAATAAAGAAACTTCATAGCCCTGGATGAGGGAATAAACGTCCTCAGTTGCCACATCTGGCCCACGGACTGTAGTTTGAGGACCCCTGGACTCTAGCACTTTCTCCCACAATTCTGTGCAAGATATATAGAAGAAGTGAAACTTCAGGCAGGAAAGAAGAGGGTCTATAAGTCCCAGAGATCTTTCGAATGGTTTATTAAAGAACTAAAAAAGTTTTATGGAATGTAGTCTGGGGCTCAGCTATGAATACTATATTTTCCCATTTCTTTATACATAAACATAGCCCTCCAACACTTTTTTTTTAGGAAAGAAAGAAAATCTGGAGAACAGACATAATTACTTTACTACCCTCAGGGTGGTCCCTCAAAAAACTGAGTTCACAACATGTATCTTCTTCAGGTTCCTCATCTCCTCTTTTTCTGTGTCTGTGTCTGTCTTTTTCTCTCCTTATCTGTGTATCTCTGTCTCTCTGTCAGTCTCTGTCTCTCTCTCCTTCTTTTTCTCCATCTCTCCATCCCCACCTATGTATGTATCTGAATCTTTAACTCTATTTGTCTTTATCTCCATCCCTACTTCTCTGTCTCTGCCTCTCTATCTCTCTGTCTCTCTCTTTGTCTCTGTGTCTCTGTTTCTCTGTCTCTACCTCTCTCTGTCTCTCTTTTTGTCTCTCTCTGTCTCTATCTCTTTCTCTTTGTCTTTTTCTCCTTCCCTCCATCCCCCACTGTGTGAATTTTTATCTCTATTTGTCTCTGTCTCCATCTCTACTTCTTGGTCTCTATTTCTATTTCTTTCCTATATCTATCCCTGTCTCTCTTTTCCACCCACAAGGTCCCCAGTGCCCTCATACTAACAGGGTCTCGTGGTTTTATAAAAAGTAGTTTATAATTGAAGGCTAAACTTTCATCAGTTAGAGACTTAACAGGCCCCAGGAGTGCTTGCAATTTAAAAGACAACACCTGAAGACGGACTGCTTAATCCACACCAATTAATCTCTGGTGGTAGAGAAAAGGAGGACACACAAGTTCAGATCCCAGGAGAACCTTCTGTCCACCACTTACATTGCAACAGACGGTAACCTGGGCTTCTGGGGTTTCTCCCAGTTCAAGATTTATAGTCCTAAGTAAGTAAGTCCTATGCCTCAGTTTCCCCATCTGTAAATAAAGGAAGTTGGACCTTGGTCTCTAAGCTCCCTATAATCTATTCTGTGCAGAAGGAAGACAAGTCTCCCTCCTAAGTGGTGTCATATGCTGCAAAGAGCACTAAATGGAGACTGAGAAGACCTGGGTCCCAGTCCTGGTTCTCTAAAGTTAAGTCACAACCTCACTAAGCCTCAGCTTCCTCATCTATAAAAATGGGCAAAATACACACACACATACACACACACACACACATATTGTGTATATAAGGCAATCAAGTCCAATCCCTTCATTTTGCAGATGAGGAAACTGAGACACAAGAAAATTATGTAGTTTCACAGTTCTAAGTCAGCAAAGGACCTCAGAAGCCATCATTTGCTTTACAGAAGAAGAAACTGAGGCACATAGGATGGCACAGAAAGAGGAAAGGGAGACTCATGGAGGTTCCGTCACTTGCTTTGGATCCCACCGTGTCAGAAGTGAGAAATCGAACCTCTCATTTGACTTCTCTGCCCTTTCCATTGTTAAAAAAAAAAAAAAAAACTTTATTACAATAAAGAGCCATTAATAATAATAATAGGAGAACAAATATATTAGCCTATAAAGCTTTATAGGACTATTATACAGAAGGGCAGCAGGCTCCAGTAGATGCAATGCTGGCTTGGAGAGAACACCCAGATTCATTGCCCACCTCCAATACTTGCTGGCTATGTGATCCCCAAGGAAATTCACTAACCTCTCTGAACCTCCCTTTTTCATCTCCCCAATATGGATTATAACCTGGAGTGCTGACCTCACAGGGTAGCTTTGAGGCTCAAATGAGGTGATGCACATAAAACACATTGCAATCACCAAAGTCCAACATAAATGTTTGTCATCTAAATGTTGGAATTCTCTGTAGAGCGAAGGGACAGCTGATAAAAGACTTCCACATCATCACTCTGAGACTATCCCCCTCATAGTTATTTATATGCTGGCTCCCCCCCCCCCATAGTTATTTACATGCTGGTTCCTCTGGTGGATTATTTTTGCTTTTCTTGGTATCCACAGCTCTCAGAACATAGGAAGTAATTCAAATAAATACCTGTTGAATTTTGAAGTTTCCTGACCTTTTCAGCTGGGTGACCACTGTTCAAGAAGATTGAAGAGAGGATTGTTGGTTAGAAAGGGCCACAGAGACCTCTTCCCACTCTTGAGTTCATGAGATTCTGGAAAATGTATATTCTAGGTGAAGATGGACCTGGCCATTGAGCCTTTGGCACATTTGGAAGGATGACGGGGATGTCCTCGGCCTGCTGTTCCACAGGAGATTCCCAAGAAGCTGATGTGGAGGAGGGACCTTTGCAGAGGATGTCACTTTGTTGGGGAAATGCAGCTGTCCCAGGCACAAACCTCCCAACACATTGGCCCTTTGGATTTGGACACCAGAATGAGGCTTCTAAATTTGTTCCACAGACAGGCTCTTACTTGTAAACTCCTCAGAGAGAACTTGTGACAGTCTGGCACTCCTCCATGCCAAATGACTGGGCTCATACAAAAAGGTCCCGTGGCATTCCGGGCCTTCATGCCTTAGAACTGAACACAAACTCTGTGCACTTTTTCAGTCTCTCAAAATATCAATGGAATACTAGGAGGAGAGAGAGTATCCATGCGATGTTCTTGTACTTGGACAGTGCAGTCCAGTGGGATGAGCACTGGAGCGAGGGCATCCATCTCTGCATCCTGCTTCTGACCCCTGGTACCTGTGTGATCATGGTTAATCCCTGGACTCTTCAGGTCTTGTTTTCTTATGCTTTAAAATAAAAAAAGATTGCTTTAATTAAAAAAAAGAAAAAGAAAAAATAAAATAAAATAAGGAAGATGAATTTCATGACTGCTGAGGTCCCTTCCCTGTGTGGAGGTAATCACATAGAGTATAAGAGAAAAAGGCAGGATTTGAATCCATATGCCCTGATTACAAAGCCAATGCTATTTCCATGTTTTCAGAATATCTGTTACAGTGGAGAATGCATATGGGCCCTTCTCCACTTCCCCAAACTAGGAACTATGGGATTTTATTTCTAATCCCTGGATAATCATGAACAAACATTTTGTCTCCTCAGCATTAGATAATGCCTCTATAAAATAAGGGGATTGGCCCAGATAGCACTGAGATCCCTTCCAGATAGAGGTCTTGGGTCCAGGGACATAACCTCCTTTCCCTGCTCCCCAGATTACTGGACATGGGGAAGACATAGCTACCAGGTAGAAAAAGGAGGTCCTCAGAGGGCTACCTAAAATGTTGATTCTTCAGAGTTTGTTACTTTCTGAGATTTGTTGCCATATAGCATCATTACAAGAAAATTGGTGACATTGTAGAATGCAAGCTCCTCAAAGGCACGGACTGTTTTCTGTTTTTAACTTTGGGATCCCCAGTGCTGAAGACCCATTGAAGGATAAAAGCTTGGTTTGGACCAAGTGTTAGTATCACTGACATCGTGTTTGTGAGGTCCTGCATTTTGAGTGACCACCATCTGGGATACATAGTCACTCTTCCCAGCTCATTTCTATCCACATACACAAGTAATCATTCTGGAAAAGAAATTTATTTTTTATTCCAACTAAATGGAGATGATCCAGATGAATGGATGGATGGATAGAATGGAAATGGATATATGAATGGATAGATGCATAAGATGAAAAAGAGAGAGATAGATAAGATGGAAATGGATAGATGAATAGATAGATGAATGGGTGGATAGATGAGAAGGAAATGGATAGGTAAATGGATAGAAGAATAGGATGAAAATGGATAGATAGAATAACCAAGGTTAGCTCTAAATAAGATATTCAAAAAGGCTCTTCTCCCTCCTTCTTAGCAGAGGTGAGCCACTAAGGGTGCCTCCTAATGAGGCAATAAAAGTGAGCATAATGCCAGATTATTTGTTGACATATTATCTAGTTTTGCTAAACTGTTTTTCTTTTGTTATTCTTGGTTGTAAGAGATGTTTCTCTGGGAGGAGACCAGGGAGACATTATGAA
This sequence comes from Antechinus flavipes, assembly GCF_016432865.1. Taxonomy (NCBI): domain Eukaryota; kingdom Metazoa; phylum Chordata; class Mammalia; order Dasyuromorphia; family Dasyuridae; genus Antechinus; species Antechinus flavipes. The sequence goes on from NC_067401.1 coordinate 20,361,505, forward strand.
ATACAAATGAGATAAAAATCAGAGACATTAATAAAAAAATTAATTGAGAGATTCATAAATTTTTCCTGCCCTTTTTTGTATATACCCTGTAGAAGTTACCAGATTACAACTTTAATTTCTATGGATGAGCTGAAATGAAAGGAAAAAATCCCACATTTATGCTTTAGGGACAGAAGGAAAGAGCACTAAGTTTGGAGTCAGGGGGACATGGATTCAAATCCCAGATTTTCCATCAAGATGAACTTAGGCAACTCACTTCCTTTCCTGACTTCTCAATTCCCTCAGGGGGTAAGTGACAGAGCTGAGATTTATCCCCAAGTGCTCTGATTCCAAATCAGAGTTCTTTGCACTCTGCTACCTGGTAACCAAAATTAGACTTCTAAGGTAGCTTCCAGCTGTAAATTTGGGAGCCATAGTCTTCTCTTTTCTTCTACCCCAGAGAATGCAAAAGGAAAGGAAGGGCAAGGTGTCTTAGATCAATCCTTTCGAGCCACTAGATGGCGCTCGGGAAGACCTCTTCTAGCCTCCATTCCTTCAAAGGAATTATGCTTGACCCAAATGAGTGATGGAAAGGACCCATATTTAACCTGTTCTCAGAGCATGCTGGGCCACTAACAAACCCCCAGACAATCCTCCTTCACCTTTCTTGTGTTACATACCTGTTTATCAAGAGCCACTCTCCCCAAAACACCTGATGTTTGTGAAAAAATCACCATAGGAACTCAGGCTCATGATGAGTAATAAGAACTAAAAAATAACGTTACAAAAACAGAAAGAAAAGAACCCAAGGTAGTAGCTAGTACGGGGTAGGAAGGTGAGGAGTCAAGCACTGAAACAATCTGAAATGGCTATTTATGTCTCCCCAAATCACCTGAAAGGATTAAAATAACAACAAAAACAAAGGCTGCTCTGAATATTTTGGCGTTCTGCTGTAGGAAAGAACAGAAAACAAAATGGGAGCCCATTGAAGGTGAAACAGCTGAACAATCTAGGATCTACTTATGTTGTAGAGTATTATGCAGTAAGACATGGCAAATGGAACTCAGAGAAACATGGGAAGAATTATATGAACTGATACAAGGAATAGCGGGATGAACAAAAATCAATGGATGAATGAAAACATCGATCAACTAGCATTTATTAAGCACCTACTATGTGCCAGGCACTATACCAAATACTGAGGATATAAAGGGGAGGGAAGAGGTCCTGATTTTAAGGAACTCACATTCTAATGAGAGTGACCACCTATAAATAACTATGCACCAAGATACAGATAAAAGAAACTGGGATAGAAAAGCTTTTATTAATCACTTTTTCTATTCCTGGCTCTGTGCTAAAGGAGAAAGGGAAAGCTGAATATAAACAGGAGTAAATCATATGAGGAAGTGATAGCCTGGTAGGGCAGCTGGCATGGAGCACTGGGTCTGGAGCCAGGACAACTTATTTTCCTGAGTTCAAATCTGACCTTAGATACTTAGTAGCTGTGTGAACTTCACCCTGTTTGCCTCAGTTTTCTCTTCTGTAAAATGAACAGGAGAAGGAAATGACAAAGTACTGCAGTATCTCTGCCAAGAAAACCACAAATGGGGTCATGAAGAGTCAGTCACTGAAAACAAACAAACAAAAAAACGACTAAATAATAACAAAGCCAGCAAGGAGTATTTGGAACTGGGGCAAGGACAATGAACAGTGTCAGAGGAAGCTGATTAATAGACCAAAAGAACAATAGGCACCAGGAAAGAAACAATGTAAATTACAAGATCACTAAAAGAAACCAAACTGTTAGTAATTAACTGAAAAACCAATAATGACCTGGGGAGAAACAAACAAGGAAACAAGCCTCCTTCTTGACAGACTGGCTGGCCATTCACTCCAGGACAGAATGCTGTGTGTATGGATCACCCGCAGTCCCCGAGGTCCAGAGGTGTTTTTGCTGAAGGGTTCAACTCCAGGGAGGGAGGTTCAGTATTTCCAAAAATGATTATGACACAGAAAAAAAAAGGCTTCCACAAAATTTATTATCAAGATAAATGTTAATGGAAAAGTAAAAGAACTGATCTTATGTCCAATTTTCAGTCCTATTCAGGAACTTGAAAGAGATCTGGGTGATCTTTGGCTAATCCCAAGAAATTTATTCTCTTTTTTCCTCAGGTCACCTAACGGAGAGATGATGTGCCTGGAATGATGAAGGTCTGGTCTTGAATCCTTCCTCAGATACTTACTAGCTCCACGACTGGGTAAGTCACCTAAACTCTCGCATCAGTAAAATGGAGACCATAATAGCCTCTCCCTCAGAGAGTCATTGTGACAATTTAACGAGAGCATACGTAAAGCATTTTACAAACTTTAAAATGTCATATAAATATTAGAAATTATTATTATGATTATTACCATTATTATTTCTTCCCGTCACAATCCTATCCTTCAAATAATACTGTAGGATTTGCTCTACATCCTTGGCAGATGAGTCTTAAATATCATATGTATGAGCAAGTCCAAGGAAGCATCTTTGCCTGAGTGAAATTTAAAATAAATAAATAAATAAATTGGTTTAAGGCCCGCTCTTTTCATTCACTTAGATGGTTTTTATTGCCTTTGAAGTTGGTGTTTTATTTATAACTAATATCCCTCTCCCGGAGCTCATGAGGTATTTGTCTGGCTTACCCAATAACCCACAGTCTTATTATGCATTTAGCTTTCCGATTCCTCTGCCTCTGCTGCCTTCCTAGCCAAGGACTTGGGCCTGGCATACCTGTTCCCTACTAAAGAACACTTTCTTGAATATAACTTGACAACCCAATTCAATCCAATCCCCAGGCATTATATTTCCATTCTGTGTATTTGTACCTCTCAGCCTCCAATTAAGAAGGAAATATGGCCCACGTACCCTCTACATGTTGCAATAGGAACAAAGATGTTTATGGTTGACAGTTGTTGTTTTTAAGTCATAGCATGAGGAAATCCGGAGATTTCAGAACAAATGAGCTGTTCTTCTCACTCACTTTCCTCTGGCTGAATGCTCAAATCCATCCCTACCACAAGTAAATCTTCTTAACCTTAATAATAACTCATTTATAGAGTACCTACTACGTGCTCGATACTGCACAAATATTTTCTCACAGCAACCTTAGGATATAAGTACTATTTTTATCTCCACTGAGGAGAGACAAGAGATTAAAATGATTTAACCAACACAGTAAGTATGTATCTGAGGCTGAATTTGAACTCAGATCATCCTGACTCTTTTCTGGGACTGTGCCCCGCCTTGCTGCCTCCTCTGATGTTTGCAAGTTCCCCGCTACCCCCAAGATGAATACAAAGGTCAGATGTCGCTGGTCGGCTCTGGGTGCCCCATTGCATCCTATCTTCCAGCTGACTGATCTGTCTAAATGTATCTCTGGTTTCTATGGCCTCCACTGGCTCTAGACCAGATGAATGGTTCCTTTTTTCAGTCTCTTCTGGGTCTATGTAGACAAAGACAGTTACTTATCTATTGAAAAAGATATTATCTATTATCTATTATAAGTATCTATAATAGATACTTATCTATTATCTAGATAGTGTTTACAATCTATACCAAAATTTTTATAGTAAGACACACCTCCAGCACTAGCTTCTACATGCAGCTTTTTCCAATTACTATCCCTTTCAGTTACTAGTGCCCTCCCTGGTACTTTGCCCAGTACCCTCCCTTCCTAACTGTCATATATTTATCTCTTCTGTATTGATTTGGATTATTCTCTTTAATTTGCCATTGTTGTCTCCCCCATTAGAGTTCCTATTTGTAATCTCCCCCAATAAGGATGTGATCATTCGTTGTATTTCTTCTCCCACCCAGTGCCCAGCACAGTGCCCGACACAATGGATCATTTAACAAATACTTATTGATTGTTGCAGTCATTGAATGTCCTAATTCATTCATTGATTCCGCAAACACTTACCATATAAGCATTATGGACCAAGCCGGGATACAGATCATATAGTCTAAATAGACAGCTTGTTTCAAGATTAAAAGACCTGTATTCAAGACCTACCTCTAAGTCATACTGGCCCTCCATGGCCCAGGTAACTGTGAAAGACTGCTTTAGAAAAGGTACCAATCTGCACAGGGAAAAGAGTTTCCTCTTCTGGGAGTTTCCTCAAGTCCGTCCAAAACAAAACAAACAAAGGAACAAACAAATAAATCCTATTCCAGAGTCTGGGAATAAGAAACCAAAACATACTGTTCTGCTTACTTCATTCTGGGTTAATGGGACTCTTCCTAATGGCTCTGAATCTCCTCCATTGTTTTTAAGAAATGCCCTCTGGAGCTCGGATCCGTGGGATAGAGGACACTAAGCTGCCCCTCCTCCCCTCCTAGAAGCCCCTTTCCACCCAAACACTCCTGGTTTGTCTGTCCCCGGTTTCAGTTTGTTCCATTTCTGCGCCACGTCCTTGGCAAATGTCAAGCATCTAAGCAGAGCCGGTTGCTCAGGCCCTGAGTCCTGGCGTTTTTGTGGAAACTGCTGCTGGCCTTGATGGGAGTACAGCTGGATCTGAGCTGAAGGAAGGACGAGACACAGCAGCGGGAAAGCCTCTTCTCTGAGCGGAGGCCATCAGTTAACAGGACCAGATTTATTGGAACACACACACACACACACACACACACACACGTGAGTAAATGAGGTAATGGGGAACATGTTTACCAACCATGCTCTTGAAAGGGCCCTGGGAATTCTGGGTAGTGCCCCAGCATTAAGATACTGTGGACAGAATCTGGTCCTTTATAGACCAGTTCTCTAAGATCTAATTTCCCAGTTGATTTTCTGAAGAAAACGTGCACAGGCGTTTCCTTGGAAGGAAAAGACCCAGTAGGTGTTTAAATGAAAATGGAGTAAACCAGTCCTAATTTCCTTCCTGGCTCCCAGCTTTTGATGGCTTAGAAGAGAATGCAGAGAGAAGAAAAGAGATTCTTGGCTTGGCCGAAGTTGCTCACCTCTGCTGACAAGAAATGTTTCTACCATAATTTACCCGAGGCAGTCCCCATCTTTTCTTCTCAACTTGGCGCTACTGATCAATGGACCAAAGACGGAGGATCTCTAGGGGCCTGTCTTTTTTTTACAGATGAAGAAACTGAGGTCCATGATGATTCACCCAGGGAGGAAGGAGCAGGGCCGGGATTCTCAGCCGGGGCATCTTTTGCACGGCGCTGAATTGCCTCTCTGTGTCTACACCCCCCATACAACAGGTCTGTTTTCCATCATCCCAGAGGTTTAACCTTATTCCCATTTGGACAGAACGCCCAGACGCAGTGCAGGACACTTATGAAACACCAACCCATGTCACAGCCGCATGCCAGGCCTAATTAGCTTATTTTTACCCAGCAGTGTCCATTTCCTCCAGCCAAAAGACTCGGAAAACCCAGCTGCTGGCCTCCCCAAAAAGGCTTCTCCGAGCCTGTTCATAATTAATTTTATGAAGGGACTTGGCTCCCTGTCACCATTCCATGTGCCTGATTCAGGTGAGATCATGAGGGGAATGGCTGCCAGGACCCCCTCCCCCCATCCGGCGCGGAGCCCCAGGTTTGGCTGAAGCTCAGCCTTCCACCTCCACACAAGCACCGGGACAGCTGCCTTCCCCAGGCATCCCTGGAAACAGGACCCGGGAGCCCAGCCCTTGCTTGGAGGCCACACTTGCCCCCGGCCCATCTTTCAGCACGTAAGCCCTTCCCAGCTAAAATGTCCTCCCAGGACTTCAACCCTAAGCATCCTTCAAGACCCAGCTCATGTCTGCCCACTTCAGAGAGACTTCCCCAAGCTGTTCCGGAAGAAGGAACTCTGGATACTCAATTCCCAACCTAGCACTGAAAGCCCAGACCACCTTTCAGACTTCCATCAGGGTCCCCCTTCTCCCATTGTCCATTCTGGTAGAATTGACTTCTCCACCTCCTGCCTTTCCCACCAGGTCTCTGTAACTCTTCCTCTCTCCTTTCTCTCTCTCGGAGAACTCCTGAATCTTAGCTTTCTCCCTAGGGGGCATTAAGGTGGATAGTGCCTAGAACCTGGAGAACTGAGTTCAAATCCAGCCTTAGACAGTTATCAGCTGTGTGACCCTGGACAAGTCCCTTAACCCTGTCTGCCTCAACTGCCTCACTTGTAAAGTAGTAACAATGATAGCGCCTGTCTTCTAGGATTGCTGTGTGGCTCAAGTCAGATAATAATTGTAAAATGTTTAGCTCATTTCCTGGCACCTAGTAAGCCATCATTAGTTTTTACCATCATTCATTATCATATTAAACACTATATAAATGTTAGTTATCATCATCATCATCATCATCATCACATGTTAAACACTGTATGATGTTAGTTATCTTCATCATCACAGCTCATAGAATACACTATATGCTAATTATCATCATCATCATCACATAGTAAACTGTATGATATTAGTTACGATCATTATCATGGATCATATTAAGCCCTATATAAATGTTAGTTATCATCCTCATCATCACATGATAAACACTGCATAATGGTAGTTATCATTATCATCATGGATCATATTAAACACCATATCAATGTTAGTTATCATCATCACTGCTCCTAGTAAGAACTGTATAATGTTAGTTAGGATCATCATCATGGATTGTATTAAACCCTATATAAAGGTCAGTTATCATCATCATCATCACCAAAGTGCGTAGGAAGCATTGTATAATATTAATTATCATCATCATCCTCCTCCTCAAAGCACAGCTCATATTCCAGATCCTATAGACCAGATCTTTCCTGATCCTAAATCCCATTGGTTAGTATTTTCTACATCTTGAAATTACCTTGCATTTCTCTGGCGATAGTTGATATTTATTTGCATTTTTTATAGAATAAAACTCCGTTGAGGGCAGGAATGGTTTCTTTTTTTTTTTTTTTTGTCTACCTAAGATAGTGCCCAGATGCTTAATAAGTCAAGTCAACAAGTCTTTATCTATCTTATCTCCCTAAATAGACTGTGAGCTCTTTGAGAGGGGCCCCATCTTTGTTGCTGGCTTCCCTTCCACCACTCTCCCCAGGACGTTTGTTGAACATGGTGGGAGTTCCAAAAATGCTTGTAGGTTGGTTGTTATTGTTGGGTTCCTTCTAAGCTAATGCAAAAGAAGTCACTTTCCTAAGTAGAATCCAAGTAACATTAGAAAAACTGGGTTTGAACCTTTCCTCTGCTGTTCATCACCTGTGTCACTATAGACCAGGGATCCTCAAACTACGGCCCGTGGCCAGATGCAGCAGCTGAGGACGATTATCCCCCTCCCCCAGGGCTATGAAGTTTCTTTATTTAAAGGCCCACAAAACAAAGTTTTTGTTTTTACTCTAGTCTGGCCCTCCAACAGTCTGAGAGACAGTGAACTGGCCCCCTATTTAAAATGGTTGAGGACCCCTGCTGTAGACAATGCAACTCAATTCCACAGGCACTGATTAAGTACCGACTGTGTCGGAGCCATCCCTGGAAGAGCTGAAGGGGCAGAGACAAAAAGTGAAAAACAAAGGCACTTCCAGGCTGGAATGAACAACAGGACCGCAAAAAAGTAATTTACAAAATGGCGGAAATACAAAAGAAAAGCTCAAAGATAAGATTAAGATACATCTGGTGGGAGAAAACAGGAAAAGCCTTAAGAAGATGGCCCTTAAGTTGAGCCTTGGAAGAAGCAAAGGAGAACAAGCTGAGGGTAAGGGGAGAAGTACAGAGCTCCGTGCATGGAACAGCCTGAGCAAAGGCAAGAGAAGAAAGGTGAAGTTTCTTCTGGACAGCATCAAGTTTGACTGGACAGAGAGTGTAGGAGGGAGAATGATCAGGCTTGGAAAGGCAGCTCCGCAGACAGACTAACAAAGGCTTTAGGTGCCAGCAGAAGAACGTGTATTTCAAGCTAAAAGCAAAAGAGAGTCATTGAAGTTTCTTGAGCCAGAGTGACATGAAAAAATAAAATACTATTAATTTTTTTTTAAATTAGTGATACGGTTAGACCTGGGTCCACTCCTTGAGCCTCCGTTTCTTTTTCTCTAAAAGTTATAAAACCAGGAATCGGACTGGGGGGGGGGGGGGAGTCTTTATAGCTCAATTAGGTGATCCACAATCTTTAAGGAAGCCAGATGTCTTTGTGAACTCCAAGCTGAGCCCTCTCAAAAATGTGAACCTGGGAGATGTTTGGGAACATCGTGAGGGCCAGGAGGCCTTCTGGGAAGAGCCAAGAAAGGCATGGAGACGACCCCAAAGGAGAGGCTGAGAAACAGGGGTGTTTTCCAAATACATAAAGTTGGTAATAGTTTGACAGCCCTCCTTGAAAGAACCAAAAACAACTCAGTGAACAGCTGTTTTTAATTAATCTCAGCTTAGCATAACTTAGGGTTGGGGAGGAGAGCATTCCTCCCACTCCTGGGGATTCTTTCCCCACACTGGGAAGTGGGAAGTTTGCTCCCCTAAATTAAAGGTGAACATTGGCTGGAAGAAAGCAGGGGGTCCGTGAGGCTGACGAGGACCTGGGACTGAGCCCCAGCTTCCTGCGGCTTGGGCCTCGGAGCAGTCCCGCTATCGGAGTCCCTTGGCTCTAGAGGGCTTCCTGTTTCAGAACGTTCTGTGGCCACCCCCCATAATGGTCTAGAGAATGAAAGCATTTAAAAAGTCTTCGTAGCCAGACCCCAAACCATTCCAGCTGTGTTACCCAAGGCTTCTTTTTCTTTTCTCTGTGTCCAACCTGACTTACCTTCTTGCCTTTTCTTCACAGACCCCCATCTCCCACCTCCACCTTTCTTTCAGCTGTCGCCCATACCTTTAAAGGAGCCAGATGTCTTCCTCACCTTCTTACCTCAAGCCTTCCTCCCCACAACCCTCGTGTTCTTCAAGACTAAGCTCAGGGAAGGGAGAGAGAAAAAGTTTGAAATTCAAAATCTTACATAAATGAATGTTGAAAACTATCTTTACTGGAAAAATAAAATACTCTGGGGAAAAAAAAAGCCTCAGTTCAGGTACCATCACCTCACAGATAACTTTGATAGAGCATTTTAAGATATAGGTTGTTGCTTTTTATTCTTTTTCAGTCATAAACGACTTTCCATGACCCCATTTGGGGTTTTCTTGGCAAAGACACTGGAATACTTTGTCATTTCCTTCTCCAGCTCATTTTACAGATGAGGAAACTGAGCCACAAATAAAGTGAGTGCCTTTCCCAGGGTCACACAAATAGTGAGTATCCAGGGCTGGATTTGACTCAAATCCAGTTCTCCTGACTCAACACCTGGTACTCTATTCACTGTGCAACCTAGCTGCCCCCAAATCCAAAGATAGATTTATAAGCAGATACACAAATATACATAAATATTTTTAGATATCTGCATATATATGGATATGGAAGTGTATGTGTATATATCTACATTTGGATTTGGGGCACCTAGATGGCATAGTACCTAAAATGCAGTACCCAGAGTCCAGCAGATGTGAGTGCAAATTTGGCCAGACGCTTATTTATTAGCTGTGGGACCCTGATCAAATCACTTAATTCTGTAGTCAGTTTCCTCATTTGTCAAATAAACTGGAGAAGGAAATGGCAGATCACTCCCATATTTCTACTATATTATATATATTATAGTAGAGCATATAGCATATGTATGGTATAAACACAAATGTATGTGTATATCATATATGTGTATCTTATATATGCATATATATAAGCACATATATGTATATAATATATAGTACTCATATAGATTTTATATAGCACTTTAAGATTTATAAAGCACTATGTACACATTCATATATAATATAGTAGCTAATATATATTATGTATATAGTATATTAGAACAAGCCTTCTTAAACTTTTTCCACTCATGACCCTTTTTCACACAAGAAATTTTTACATGATCCCAGGTACATATGTATATAAAATAGGTATACACTATTTTATATACATATGTACCCAGAATCATGTAATCAAACATTTATTGATAATAAATCATAATTTTGTGACCACCACATTCAGTTACAAGACCCCCTATGAGATTGCGACCTACAATTTAAGAAGCTAGGTATTATATAATACTATATGTTATATGTAGTATATTATATAATAGTATCATATATTTATAATACATATGCTACATACACGTATATATAACATAGATTTCAACATAAGTTATAACATATGTATAACAATATAACATATGGACTTTGTAATTGAAGCATTTTACAACATATGTCCACGCTGACTCTTCCTGCTAGACTATCAGCTCTTCTGGGGTTAGTCAATTAGACAGTACCTCGAGTGCCTCGTCTGCTCTCGACTGCAGACGTTTCTTCCTTCTCCCTATACCCACTCCTTCCTTATATCCTTGACTATCTGTGTTCATAGGATATAGTTTTTGCTTTTTGTTTTAAATAAGACTTTCATTAAATGAGATAATATTTAAATAGCCATACTTGGCCCACAGTGTACCTTAATAAATATTCTTTTCCTCATATACATCAACTCATTTGATCGTTAGAATCCTGAGAGGTGTTATTATTATCTCCATTTTTACAGATGAGGTAACTGAGGCTGAGAGTGACTAAATAACTTGGTCTGCTAAAGTCTTTCCTGATCCTTCATTGAACTAATACATCAAGCTGAATTCTCCTACCCAGCTGCCATGTGTCCAAGAACTCATGGATCTTCTGTTTCTTTTGCCTTTATTCTTTCCCGATTTGGAGTAAATGGGTATCCAGAGATGGAATTGATCTTGCCCACAATCTCCTGCACTTTAAACGGTCAGAAGAGCCCGTGGAGATCCCCCTCAGCCACTGGAGCTGGTAATCAAATCCAGTGAGAAACCAAAGCAACAGCTGAGTAACCTGCTTGATCTAGTTCACGTTCGACTGACCTATCAGCCAAGTCCCCAAGTCAAGCAAGAAACTAGTCCTGCTGAACAAGGAGGTGACTCATCCAACATCAATCCCTTATAAATGAACTTGGGGGCAGAAAAGTATTCATAGGGCTGGGAGTCACAAAGTACCCTCAATATCACATGTTCCCTACGTGATCACCTCCCCACTTTTGTGCTTCAAATTTGCACTCACTCCCCAATCTCTTCAGGGACCGTGGGAATATAAAGAATGAATGAGCCCCCAAAGTTGAGGGGGGATTATTTTATGTTTTGTGTTCTTGCTGTGCCTCTTGATAAATACCCTTTTGTTATAAAAAGCTAGTTGATATCAACAGGTTGATTAATGTGACTGGCCACATCAGGTGGGGGCTCGTGAGCAACAGTATTAGGAGCCACAACTCCCTGTGAGGGAATCCACCTCTCCACTGCCAGGGGGTGTTCAGAGAATATATCAAAAGGGGTTGCTATACATATACTTTGTATATTTCTACTTATGTACATGGTAGCTTTTCCTGCTTGTTCCTCAGACCGTTTCATTTTTGTCTTTGTATCTTTCGTGCCTGACCTATAAAAGTTGCTAAATAAATGCTTTTGATTGATTAATTATACAGACGTTACAGCGCCGAGTTAAACACTTAAAGCTCTTGCCTCAACCAGCCGTATATTTAAGGCTAAAATGAGCTCGAGGGTCTAAATTCATCAAAAAATTGTCTCCCTTCTTCCTCTCTCTGGGAGATGTCTGTAACAACCTACCACACACCCCTCGATGGTTTGACTGGATTCATTTACAATAACAATAATAATCCTGTTAAATTCAGTTAAATCCCACATGGGGTTTAGGATTTTTCTTTTGTTTTATTGAAGTGAAGCCAAATGATTGGTTTGACTGAATTGTTCCCATTTCAACCAGTGGCTTTGATGTTGCATAAACACAGCCTTTGCCTGGAGATCAGCACAGTCTGGGGAAGAAAGCTGGAGATCCTGGATTCCAATTATCCTGGAATTCTTGCTCTAGTTCCTTCTTGACCAGGAGGAAGAACCTCACAAGTTCTTAGATTAAAATATATCTATAGAGTTGGAAGAAACCTTAGACAGCATTTAATCCAGTCTCTTCCTTTTTTTATAGATAAAGAAACTAAGACCCAGAGAAGTTGGGACTTGTCCAACATCATAAAAGTTATTAGTAGAATCGTGGAAGGGACTTCCAAAACAATCCAGTCTATCCTTCATTTTACGGAGAGGGAAACTGAGGTCCATAGAAGTTAAGTGCTTTGCCCTGGATCATATAGATAAGGTAACATGGGATGGAATGCTATTGTGCCTTAAGAAATGAAGAACAGTTTCAGGGAAACTTGGGAAAACTCATGTTGATGGATATAGAGTAACATGAGCAGTACCAGTAGAATAATTCATTTAATAGCTGTACCACAAAGACTATCATATTCTGAATGGTGGAAAAAATGGTGGGAAAAACACTAAGCTCCTAGAGAACATACATTGAAACATCCCTCCACATTCATGCAAAGATATGGGGTCAAGCAGGACAGACTATGACATCCATTTTTTCTGTGTTTTTTTCAAAACTTATAAAATAGATGAATCAAGGTTTTGTTTGAAAGATAGTATACTTATCTAGTTTTTACAAAAAGCTTGTAATATATCCCATAATATCCCACAATATCCTATAATATCCTATGTGACCCCTTTATCATGTGTGTTAATTGTTTTTCATAAGGAAGGATTCCATGGAGAGTAGAAAGGGGTGAAATTTGATAAGGACCTGGACTGTGTCCAAAGCAATGGGAATAAAGGGGAAGGAAAGTAGAATGAAAACTGGGCTTAGAGCCAGAAGACATGGATTCGAATCCCAACCTTACCTGTTTGACCTGAATAAGTCACTTCCCCTCTTAATTTTCTCTTCATAAGATGGAAGGGAAGTAGACCCTTTCCAGCTCAAAATTCTGTGATACTATGACGTTAACAGGTAAAGCTGAGACGTAATCCAGAGGAAACTCTGCAGGCAGGAATCAGAGAGGAATCCCAGAAAGCCCAATGTTCAGGCCTTGATGAGAGGGGCTTGAAGAAGAAGGAACAAGGAGAATGGGGGTGCAGAAAACTGGAGGGTGTAAGAGAACCAGCACTGCACTGACTCGAGGGCCAAAGGAGGTGAATTCAAAGTCCCTTGTCAAATGTAAAATATAGGGAATTAGACTAGATGGGCACTGAGGTCCCTTCCAGATCCAAGCATGCATCCATGCATGACCTGTGACCTAATCTGATTTCAAAAGTGGCAGAAAAAAAGAAACAGAAACAAAACATTACTTCAAGTGTAGCTAGCCAAGAATTCCTAGAACAGACCTCCTCCACTGATGGGTAAAATCATCCCATTGTTTCCGGAGGCTGGAGGCTGCCCAACTATCACCCCCAATGCCCATAAATGGATTTTCCCCAACAATCTTATAGGTGGTTTTTTACATTAGTAAACAATGCCAGAATTTGTCATATAAGGTGCTAAGAATTCTACCTTGTGCTTGTAACCAGGATTTTCTTTCCAAGCAGCAACTCATGTGGCTTGGGGTGGGAGGGATTGTATTCAGGTTCCTAAATAGGCTAGCTTAGAGCTGCCTAAGAAAAGGAGAGGGAGCCACAGAGAGACAGAAAAAGACACACACAGAGAGAGACAGAGACAGAGATACAGAAGATGAGATAGGGAGAGGGGGACAGAAAGGGGGAGAGAGAGAGGGAAAGAGGAGGGGGAGAGTGGGAAAGAGAGAGGGAGAGGTGGAAGGAAAGAGACTGAGAAGAAGAAGAGGAAGAGGAGGAAGAACAAGAACAAGAAGTTAGGAGAAGAGAGAGAGAGAGAATGAGATAAGGAGAGAGGCAGAGACAGAGACAAAAGATGAGAGAGAGAGAGAGAGAGAGAGAAAGAGAGAGAGAGAGAGAGAGAAGAGAGAGAGAGAGAGAGAGAGAGAGAGAGAGAGAAAGAGAGAGAGAGAGAGAGAGAGAGAGAGAGAGAGAGAGAGAGAGAGAGAGGAAGATATGGGGGAGAGAGAGAGAAAAAAATGAGATCGGGAGAGAGACAGAGACAGGGAGACAGAGAAAAGATGAGAGTAAAGAAGGAAGGGCACACTGAAGCAGGCCAATAAAATCCAGATTGGAAAAAAGCTTTATCACCTTCTTTATGGGCTACCTGACATCCAGCACGGGATATCAGCTCCCTCCTTGCCCTCCGCTCACAAACTCTGCTTCCTTAAAGCCACTTGTAAGTGGTTCCTTCTACTCCCCAATCCCACCTTCTCTATTTTCTATTTCAAGTCTGTGGCCAGAGCAGGATCTCTGACCTATCCCAGGGAAGGAACAGATCTCAAAGGTCATCCACTCCAACACCCCCATTTTACAGAGGAGGAATCTGAGGCGCAAGAATATTAAGTGATTAGGATCAAAGAATGACACATTTAGAGCTGGCAGAGACCTCAGAGGAACCGTAGTCTCCTCTCCCCACTCACCTTCAAACTGTTCTCATCCACCCCTTCTACTGGGGAAATCTTCACATGCTTGAGGCAGACCTCCCCCTCATGCCCCAATGGGTTGGAAGCCTTTTGCTTACCTTCTACCTGGTTTAGCCTATCTCCTGAAATGGTTTTTACCAGGTTGTGGCCGCTGCAGATGCTACAAGTGAGAGCTGGTGCCAGGTGGACATCAAGGGTGGATAAGCAGCCCTGAACGCTCCTGAAAAGTCCAGCCCTAGATTAAGAACCCCTGTTGTTAAGAGCACCATGTTTCAGTGAGGTGATTCTGGCTGGTTCCAATGGTCTTGTGATGGAGAGAGCATCTGCACCCAGAGAGAGAACTGTGGGTAATGAGGGTGGATCACAGCATTGGTATTTTCACTTATTGTTGTTGTTTACTTGTATCTTGTTTTCTTTCTCATTTTTAATTCCTTTTTGATCTGATTTTTCTCATGCACCATGATAATTGTGGAAATATGCATAGAAGAATGACACATGTTTAACATATATTGGATTACTTACCATCTAGGGGAGGGGGCTGGGGAAAGGGAAGGAAAAAAAATTTGTAACACAGGGTTTTGCAAGGGTCAATGTTGAAAACTATCTATGCATAGGTTTTGAGAATAAAAAGCTTTATTTAAAAAAAAAAGAACATTCTGTTCAGTCTAGGGTTAAATCTATAATGTGTGCCCCCAGCAGAACCTGTTACTGTAGGGGAAGAGTTGGGTTATTTGTTTGTTTTGTCTCTGAAACTATAAGACCTTGTACAGAACTTTACATTTCAACATTTAAAGGCTTGTTGGATTGGAATGGATTGACCATCCTGGATGCCTGGGATCCATTTTTTTTTTAATACTGAATTCTTGTGCTTTTCAGTTTGACTTGGGAGAGAAATCCTACCTAGAATCAGCCCAAAGGCCTGGGTGCACATGGCCTTCCAGCCCAAGGAAACATTTGAATTTGCAGCTCCTCCAAGAGAGCTTTTTCCATTTAAATAGCTGACATGCTGTTTATTGGCCCAAGCCCTTTGGAGACAGTAGTTAATTATATTCACACACAACAGCAGCAGACTCTCATTAGACCCAATTTACAAAGGAAGACCCTCCAGCCAGAGGAGTAAGGTTCCTTATTCTAATACTTCTCCACATATTTAGGATTTCTTTCAATCTCCTCCAGGATCCTGAAGGAGATGATCCAGACTGCCCAGACCAAGCGTTGAACCCCAGGTTCCTGGCAGTCCAGAATCCAGGGTTACACAACCTTTAATCCCTGGAGTACTAAATGGATAATGAATTTAATCATCCACCAGTGAATAATCCTGAGGAGGAGTTGTTAATTTCTTCTCAAAGAAGACTTTAGTGGAAAGAAGAAAGGGGGAATGACTCCTAAACCAAACTACAGCAATGGAGCTTTGTTGTTAGGTCATTTCAGTCCTGTCTCATTCTTTGTGACCCCTTCTGGGGTTTCTTTGGCAAAGATACAAAAACACTCCAGTTCATGTTATTGAGAAGGAAACTGAGGCAAACAGGGTAAAGTGACTCATCCAGGGTCACACAATTAGGTAATCAGTCAGATTTGAACTTTGATCTCCAACCTCTATCCACTGTACCACATAGCTGCCATATGATGGAGAAAAATTTGATCAAGAAGTCATTGAGCCTTTTATAAATCAGTCCCCACCCCCTTCTCTAAAACTCAGGTAATACTGAATCAATAATCTATGAAAATGTGTTTTAAGCTCCTTGAAAGATGAGCATACAAAAAAGAATACAGCAAATTATCACCAGGATAATACACTATGACCAAGTAGGATTTATACCAGAAATACAGAGCTGGTTCAATATTAGGAAAACTATTAACGTAATTGACCATATCAATAACCAAACCAACAGAAATCATATGATTAGTTTATATCAATCCATGCAGGAAAAAGCATTTGGGAAAGAAAGATGAGCATAAATAAATTACACATGTATACATTCAAAGGATCCAGACATATGGCTTCATCGGTGTGGAAAACTTCCAACATGGAAAGTCCTTTCACAAAAAGCAGATTTGTCTCAGTTTGCAATTTATAGTCTTAAAGTCATCAAAAAGTGTGACTTGGCAAGGTCAAGCCACCAGAACGTGTTAGAGGTAGGACCAGAACCAGTTCTTCCTCTTTCCAAGAGTAATCATCGATGATCTGCTAAACAACAAGTATTTATTAAACACTTATCAATCCAAAGAAAAGTATATCAATCCAAGGAGAGTTTTGCCTATCAAACTGAAGGTCTAGAGAGCCTTTGTGCTATTTATTGCCTGTGAAACCTGGACAGTATACCAGCACATGTCAGGGAGCTGATTCACTTCGATTAGAATTGATTTAGGAAGATACTGAAGATCATTTGGCAGGATAAGATACTAGACACCAAGGTCCTTTCTCAAACTAAACCACCAGACATTCCAACTCTACACAGAGAGTGCAATTCCATTGGGCCGGCCATGTTGCTCGAATGCCAAATGTTCACTCGCCAAAAAGACAATTTTGTGGAGAACTCACACAGGGCGAGAGCTCACCAAGTGGTCAGAAAAAACGATACAAGGACACTTTCAGGGTCTCTCTTAAGAATTTAGAATTGAGTTCGGTTAGAAATGACCAACAGGATGATTTCAGAAAGGCCTGGAGAGACTGACACGAACTGATGCTGAGTGAAATGAGCAAGACCAGGAGATCATTATATACTTCAACAACAATACTATATGATGATCAATTCTGATGGATGTGGCCCTATTCAACAATGAGATGAACCAAATCAGTTCCAACAGAGCAGTGATGAACTGAATCAGTTACACCCAGTGAAAGAACTCTGGGAGATGACTATGAACCACTACATAGAATTCCCAATCCCTCTATTTTTGTCCACCTGCATTTTTGATTTCCTTCACGGGCTAATTGTACAATATTTCAGAGTCTGACTTTTTGTACAGCAAAATAACTGTTTGAACATGTATACTTATTTTGTATTTAATTTATACTTTAATATATTTAACATGTATTGATCATCCTGCCATCTAGGGGAGGGGGTGGGGAGAAGGAGGAGAAAAATTGGAACAAAAGGTTTGGCAATTGTCAATGCTCTAAAATTACCCATGCATATAACTTGTAAATAAAAAGCTATTAAAAATTTAAAAATAAATAAATAAATAAGAATTTAGAATTGATTGTATGGCATGGGAGACATTGGCACAAGACCAACCAACATGGCGTGCCCCTCTCATAGAAGGGGCTGTGCTCTACGAGCAAAGCATAATTAAATTCGTTCAGAAGAAATGGGAGATGCACAAAGTTAGGGAATCCACCCAAATGTTCACAGAAACTGTCTGACCTGTGGCAGAGCTTTCAGAGCTCAAATTGGTCTGATCAGCCACAGTCGGACATACTGTGAGTCAGCTCTAACATAATGATTCACTTTGGTCCTTTTTAAGAACAAAGAGCCCAACCAAGCAAGTAATTAATTAGTGACTCAACAAGCATTTACTGAATACTGGTGCAATTCTAAGTACTGCGCTAGATGCTAGGGGTACACAGGCAAAAGTGAAATGATCCTTGCCTTAGAAGCTTCCATTCCATTGAGGGAAATGACATGAATGCACATAAATAGATAAAAAATATTGCAATACTGTTATCAATCAATAAGCATACATGTATCAGGTGTCTTTTTTGTATCAAACATTGTGTTAGATAATGAAGATACTGAAATAGTGACTGCCCTCAAAAAGCTTACATTTTAATGAGGAGACAAGATGGATATATCTAAATATGTACAAAAATAAGCAAAATAAATTTAAGGTGATTTCCTAGTGGAAACAATGGCAGATAATAAATACAATCAAGAAAGGCCTTCTTTGTGTAGAAACTGGCTCCTGAGACTTATAGGAACTGATGCTAAGACAAGTGAGGAGAACCAGGAAAACGTTGTACACAGCAACAGCAACATTATACGATGATCAGTTCTGATGGACGTGGCTCTTTTCAACAGTGAGGTGATTCAGGCCAGTTCCAATGATCTTGTGATGGAGAGAGCCATTTGCACCCACAGAGAGGGTTGTGGGAACTGAGTGTGGATCATAACATAGTATTTTCACCTTTGTGATGTTGTTTGCTTGCATTTTGTCTTCTTTATCTTTTTTTTTCCTTTTTGATATGACTTTTCTCCTGCAGCATGATAATTGTGGAAATATGTATAGAAGAATTGCATATGTTTAACATATATTGACTTACTTAGAGTGGGGGGAAAGGGAGGGAGGAAAAAAAATTGGAACACAAGGTTTTGCAAGGGTGAATGTTGAAAACTATGCATTTTGAAAATAAAAAGCTTTATAAAAAAAAA